>NW_027133000.1:4347699-4968799 GCF_026122565.2 Emydura macquarii macquarii | reverse complement strand
CACCTATCCTTGCTGCTTCATAATGGCATAACAACACCCGCATTGATGGGAGTTTCTTCAGCTGCTCTTACAATAATAAATATATTTTAGTTTATGGAATCATGGTTTTTATGCTGCTCAGTCATATCAGGAGGGGGAGGGGACTCAAACAGAATATGATTAGTTGGTCTTATCAAGACAGCAGGTCAGAATAACCACAGTTCTGAGCATTTAATGCTAAATGAGGCAAAATAAGTAGTGAGCATTTGTGCATTGCACTTTTTGACTACAACTAGTGCAGTGAAATGCGAACTGTGCTAATACCCACACCCATTCACAGTCAAAAAGCTTTCCATTAAAACTATTTTTGACTAAACAATTTTTTCCATGGAACATGTTGACTTTTCTTGGAAAATTCAAAATCTTTTTTGTTTTTTAAGGAAGATTTTTCCACAGAAATTTAATTAAACTTTTCACTTTTGTTGGAGGTTTCTGTAAAACTCTGCCTCTCCCTCCACATTTTCTAACTGACTCTATCCGTTTAGATCCACCTTCTCTACAGACCTTAGAGAAAGATGCCTAAATGCTAGACTGGGAGTTTCGTGTGGTCTGCACTTAAGAGTTTCTATGTGCAAGTTCAATCAAGTGCTGGTTGAAAATTTTCCATTGAAACTTTTTGCAATAGAAAATTGTGTTTATCTAAACAAAATTTCTGAAAGTGTTTTGTTTCCTTGACATTTTCATCAGAAAACTTAAAACTTCAGTTTGTGCTCCCCAAAAAATGGCTGAAAACTCATCCCAACATTTTAGGGGGGTTAGTTTGACAAAGTCTACCTTCTGCTAAAAGTTGACTACTTTTTTGTGCTAGTCTAAATTTTCCATAGAGGGTGGATGGGGGGATATTTTCTAACAATCTCAACAGCATGGAAATTTTACCTCAACAATCTAAGAAGAATCAGGTCAAAATAAAAGAACTTGGCTATCAAAATATTGGATGATTTGCTAGAACAAGAAACTCTGTAATCAGTAATTGCCTCCCAAAGGTTAGAGAATATGCTGGCTGACAACCTCACAAATGGAGAAAATATCACCAGCCCTAGAAATATTCCTCAGACTGAGTACGCAATGGAGAACTCTAGTCATGGATCTGTTCAGCTAACACAAAGCTGCAGGAGGGCGGGATGAATTCTCCTTCCCTTGGGTAGGCTTCCTTGCTTCTCTGTATTTTCTTCCCTTCCAAATACCGCAGTGCTTTTGCTAGTAGCTGTTGAAGTGCAGGCTGGGGATGGAGCTGAATAGCTGGTTACTATCCCACAAAAGCAAATATTTTCCCATAGTATTAGGGAAGCTGGGCAAAGTGATTCTGATGTGAGAGAGAAGAAGGAGAGCTCTGCACTCGCGGGTTCTTTGATGAGCATGTGTGCTACCTTCAGGAAACCTTTGCAAAATGCAGGATTTTAGGAGCACATCATCAAATTCTTGCTTTCAGTCTAAAAGGAAGCAGAATAGCAAAACAGGGTTTATAGGAACTTTGTATTGTGGAGAAAATATTTCCTTTTGAAAGTTAGACTGACCTCTCTCTTTAGAGCCACTATTAAAACATGCACCCCCAATCTCCCGGTAACTAGAAATAAGGAATTCAACATACCAGTTAGAGAGCCTTCTGGCCAAACTCATAAAGCCCCTAACTTAGCTTTTGAGGGGATATTTACGTTTCACTAAATAAACAGGGTAAAATTCTGATCTCACTTACCCAATAATAAATGGGGAGTAAATCTACTACCTTAAAAGGAGTTCCTGATGTATACAGTATTCTGAGTACATATTGGTATAACTGAGGATAGGTTTACATTGCAACTGGGAGGTATAATGCCCATCTTGGGTAGATATACACGTGTTAGCTCTGCTCTAGTGAGTGCCTTTAATAACAGCGTGATCACTGCAGCATGAGCTAGCTGCCCAAGTAAAATCCTGATCACCTGGGTAAGTACTCAGGTGGCTAGCCAGAGCTGACACCCAGGCTGCCACAGCCTTAATGGCATTTCTTGGATGCTAGCTTGAGCAGAGTTAGTGCATGTACATCTACCCAAGCTGGGAACTTCACCTCCCATTTGCAGTACAGACATACAATGAGATCAGAATTTGCCCCATGGACTGTGCTGGCATCTCCTACAGGATCACAAATGTACCTGCAAAACTGGCATGTTTCTTATGCCTGAGCTGGCCTGTCAATAAGACAGAAATGGTTCTATGGCCCAAGGAGCCTTGGAGGAAAGAAAACTCAAAAGAGTATCAATTTCTTCTATCTGGGAGAAACAAATAGTTTATAATCTTACCCTACTTTATGTGGTCACAAACAAGCAGGACTTAAAAGTTTGTGGTCCCCATGCATAGAGAAAATAGTCAGAATTCCATGGAAAGAAAGACTGGTATAGAGACTTGGCCCAATTCTCCTTTAACTTGCATCGATTATATAACATTGCAACTCAAGTGAGTTCATAGAGTTACTCCTGGCTTTACATCAGCATGGGAACTAAAAATCAAGCTCACTCCTTTTGGAACAGTTGCAGGTCTCTGTACCCAGGGCTAAGATCAAATCACATATAAAAACTCCAGACTTACATGCATCCAAGTTTGGAACCCACACAGTATGAGGGGCAGCTGCATCTGCAGTAGTCCGTAAAGTATATGGCATCTCCACACCATTATTTGAAGCCCACTAGTCAGGCAAGAAGACCTTCACAAGACATTATAAGAAACCATCTGATGTGGACAGAAAAATGGGCAGCTGACAATCTCAGGTCCTACAACTGATGTAACATTGTTCCTGGAGGTATAAAAAGATTTGATTTTTAAGAATAAGTAATTAATCCTATTTATTTGATGAGAACACCTGCATATCCCTATGCCCATCTAAATATAGCTTCTGGAAAAATGTTGATCAAAATGTTGAAAAGAAAAATAACAGCTGCCTAATCCTCTTATGTTTTTTAAGGGAAAGCTAAGCTTTCACCCATCTCTTGATGTTCTCAAAGAAACTGGGTAACAGATGAAAAATAAAGGATCCTTTTATTCTTTTGAGCCATGAAAATTTTGTTTTTGTTTGCTTGTTTTCCCCCGTAGAAGTGTTCTCTGTATTCTTATTCCAGACTCTTTGAGCCAAGCTCATCCTTGGCATTACTCCACTGAAGTCAATGGAACTACACCAGGGATCAGTCTGGCCCTTTATTGTGTAGATCAGTAGCACCTAAAGGGCTCAGTGAAGATTGGGGCCTCATTGTGCTAAGCACTATACAAACACATAGTCAGGTCAGGGATTGTCTCTGAAGAGCACACAATCTATGTAGACAAAGGATGGGAAGTGAAGCAGAAGCATTAGAGGTGAAGTGACTTGCCCAAGGTCACACAGAAAGTCAGTGGCAGAGCCAGGAGACGAAGCTAAGTCTTCTGACACCCAATTCAATGCCCTGTCCACTAGATCACACTATGTTTTAGCCTTGTACCTGGACTTCAACATTTGTGAGGCGTGTTTACATGTATTATATATTTAATTTGTGTATACCTATTTAAAGATTCTTCCCTGGTTGATTCTGTCAAAATTAACTAGGTTATGTGTATTTATGATTTTTGGAATGTTTCTTAAAACAAACAAGCAAACAAACCCAACAGAACTACATACACAATTCCCCGTGTATTTTATCTCTAAATTGCAGTTGACTTAGTCTTTCACATAATCACATCTGATTAAGTATCATTTAGGCATACAAGGTTCAATAAGCCCTATTTATAGCTGAGAAGAGCTTCAGCTTTCTGGCCATAGCCGTAGCCTGTTGCTAAATTTAAAGTGACAGGAGATAATCCAGAAGTGAAAATTGAGTGTCATTCCCTCATGTAAACAGAATTATCTATTATTACATTAAAGATAAATCTGTCTTTTTTTTAAAATCTAGTATGTTTTAAATACTATTTTGGTTAAAGATTTGAAAGGTTTATTCCTATTATTTTGTGTAAGCCACATTTTTTTTGTATTATATAGCCTCTGAAACAGTCTGACTTTAGAAATGGATTACCTCTTGCATATGCTTTACTTTTAAAAAAAGCTTTTCCAAAACATCTCTCACTGATCCTTCATTCCAGCCTTTACATTTTAGCCTGCAATTGGTTTATTATACCAACATGACCTACTCTCTCTCAGACTTTACCTCAGGAAGTTGTAAAACTGTGATCTTGTTTCAGTTATTAGGAATTCCAAATTGAAAATTAATCTTCCTCCTGAACTTTTAAGAAGTTCCTCCTATCATGAAAATAAATTTGAAATCAACCTTTTTCATGTTCACCTGCCATCTTAATAAAAGTCAAAACCATATGTGCTTCCACTTTGAAGTCCTGTTTTGTCCTCTAATGATAGCCTTTGCATACCACAATATTGTTCCATTAGATCTAACTTTGTTTCAGCCAACTGAAACAAACAAAACAAAATATCAATAGCAGCATGACAAATGCTTGTGCAGATGTGATCCCGATATAACAAATGGCTCCAGTCTATGAAGTTACAAGTGCAAAATAATGTCAACACATTGCAATGATAGAACAGACTATGAAAAGGTTCAATATATGTTCAACATTCAGGGCAATCTCTGGTTTGAATTACCAAATCAATTCTTTACTAGAGTGAAATGATTCTTGTTACAGAGGACCCATTGTTTTTTTTTCGTTTTTTTTTTTTCAAATTTATGTCACAGCCTTCACATTAATAATTATGATTAATGTGTTCTGATTCACTTATTTTGTGTAATAGACAAACTAGATTTCATGTTTGGTAAAGAAAATGAAAGTGCTTTTGAGTTTTAGAAACCTAAGTTCTAATTCATGCACAATGAAGTCATCCTTGTTAAAAGGCTTGTGGTAAGTCATCTTGCCATTCTTCCTAAGTGAAAGGTATCAAAAGTACACACTTTTTCTGCTCTGCTAATCTCAGTTTGTGGAATGTCTGACATGAAGAGTAAGGTCAAAAGAAATGCAGGATGGCTTTAGTCTTAGCAAAGACTTAACTCAATTATAAATTGCCTATTTTTCTGAAATAAAAATTACAGCTCTTTGGTTTTTTAAATGTATAAACCAGATGGGCAGGAAAATCAAAAGACTAGTTGCTCCATTTGTCACTTATGAGCTGCCAAGCGGAGCACAAAACTCTTGCACATCTATAATCATTTCTTTATGCCCACCATTATAACTAGTCATTCAAACATCCACTACAAGTGTAAACACTGAAATGTAAAGGTGGATGACATCAGAAACACAGAGGCTGATCCGATGCCCACTATTAGCCCAATGGGTGCAGGATCAGGCTCACAGTGAATAATTTGTCCATCCACATTTAAATTGGTCTAACTAAGGCATGGTCTACACACACCTCTTCATGGATTTAAATTGATTTAAGTTAAAAATTGGTGCAACTTTGGGCATGGGACACTCTTAAACTGGTGTAAGAAAGGTTTTTAATTGATTTACCTTGCCCCGAATATAACTAGTTTAAAACTGAAAACTGTGTCCACCACAGGGGTTTGCACTGGTTTATCTAAACTGGCTTCATTAATTAATGTAACTGTTTTGTGTGTGAACGAGCTCTAAGAGCAGAATCTGGCCCCAAAGCTAACTTTGAATGGTGCACTGGAATGTTTGTACCTTCAATATTTGTCCCTACCCAATAGTTGTCTGTATGTGTCAAAAGAAGTTCATTCAAATGAAGTAAAAAGAAATTGCCAGTGGGATTTTCAATGGCTGACTTCAGTGGGCACACAGTTTGGCTGATGCTGAGCACTATTGAAAATCCCACTACACATTTTTTCTAACTAGAGTAAACAAATTAGAGAACTTTTATGATATAAAAAGATCTCATGTGTGGGGTTTTTTTAATTCAAAGACTATTTCATCACTTTTTGGGTCAACTGCTCTCTTGTCCTGGAGAACACCAGAGACAGTAATCTGACAAATGATCTGGACTCTGAGAAATAGTGAAATGTTGTTGATCACTATGTTTCCAGAGCCAAGAGTAAGAGCAATTTTATAAGAGGAGGTAAGGCTGACACTGTAGAGGGTGTCTGAGAATCACCCGAGGAAAGGCATTTTTGTCAATCTCTTCCTCACACACTCTAATCACCCACCAAAAGGCTCTGGATGCTCATCTTGTGTCCTTAAAAGACTCCTGGTGCTCTCCCAATCCTTGCATCATCTATCTATTAAAAAATAAAACATTCCTTACTGCCACTGTTCCTGGATTCTGCATTTGGTAGCTAAGAGGATGCCACAAACAAAGGGAATGAGTACCTGCCAGGCCCTGAAGATTGGCTTTGTTTATATTCCATCACATCAGCAGTATAGAGTCCCTTTGTTAATAACTAAGATTAATATAGTATTACACTCGTCAGACAAACTCTGGAAGGGATGTGGTTTGACTAGCTCAATGATACACTTAGGATGATAGATTAAACCAATCAATTTCCAAAATAACAATAGAGTCAATAGGGACAATCATAGCACATGTGCATGAATGAGACAGCCAGGCCACTCCCACCAGCATGTGTCAGAAAGAGATAGATTCACCCTGTTTTTTAAATTTAGGAACATCCTTTTAAGGGAGGAAGGGCCAGATTTTCAAAAGAACTCCACTCCAATTTAAGCATTTAATGTGGCTATAGGCACCCTTGCCCTCACACCCTATACACTATTGCAGCAATACTCGTACAAAATATGCCTTGTGAGATATCATATGAAAACTAATCATACACTAGTTAATAATACCATTATAAAATGTATGTGTTAATGTTATATGTAAAGTTACAAATTCCCTCTGTATGATGTTAATAAAACATGTTTAAGACCAGGCAGTCTAGTTTAGGTGAAAGTGATAAACAGACAAAGGAATGTGGGTTTACCTCAATTTACATATTACCGTAAATAAACTGAACTCAAAAGACAGAGCATTAATCTGGCTCCTGCAATCTAGAGAGACACAGGAGACTGAATCCCCAGGAGGCCTTCCAGACTTGTGAGGCAAAGACTCTATCCCTTTGGGGATACAAGGAACAGAGTTATCCTTTACGTCAGAAGACAAAGAAATCAAGCAATTTGATCTCTGTGATGGGTCCTGGCCAGACTGGCCAGTAAAAAGATGGAAAGGAGACTGTGAGTAAAAGAAACCATCTTGAACAAAGACAATATAGCTAGATTAAGTTTTAGACTTTTAGATGTCTGTTTTCCCTTCTATTTTCTTGTAAGCATCTCCATCCTTATCTCCTTTACTTGGTAACACCTCATCCCTGCTCTTTTTTTAATGCACTTGTTTGCTTTTATTATAAACCAATGCAGTGCTGTGTTTGAAGAGAAGGGTGTATTTACCCCCCAGTTAAATTAATAAGGTGTGATGTGCTGACTCTTTAGCAACAAACTTAACATCTTCTATGAATGCACAGTGGGAGGGGCGGTGCGTTACAGAGAAACATCTCTGGAGTTCACGGATTGTTAGCTACTTGGTGAGGTTGGGCCTGGGAGAGCCTTGGGGTGTTTGCTGGTGAGGAAATCAGACTGGTGTGACAGTCTGACCGCCAGCAAAACTCACTCTTGTTGAAGCAGAGAAGCAGCACAGTGACACACAGCTCTAAAGAGATCAGTACCCAGCATCTTCTATGAGATGTTCACAGTCAATCTCTAAAGAGCTTAGTACACAATGCCTTATGCTCTTCTGAAAATCTGGCCAGTTTTTTTGATGTTTAACCTGTTCCAAAGGGCCTGTTTTTCTGAGGCTGAGCTTCTGCATGAGCTGTAATGACTTCAGCTGGAGCTTTGGATGATCAGCACCTCTGAAAATCAGGCACTAAGGATATGATCCTGCAAGGTACTGTGAACCATTTCAGACTTCAATCCTACTCCATTGAAGGAGCGTTGCCATTAAACTTCAGTGACAGCAGAATCAAGCCCTTAGTGCTTAGTGCAATTGATGTCAGTGGGAGCTGAAGACTCCTGGTGGAAGATGTGGTTTCAGTTTCTTTTGGGGCTAGGTCAGTACTAGCTAGCAAGTGTGAAAAATTGGGGACAGGGCGTCGGGGGTAATAGGCACCTTTATAGGACAAAGCCCTGAATATTGGGACTGTCCCTATACAATTGAAACATCTGGTCATCCTAAAACTACCCTGAGGAATGCAAAGCTTGTATAGCCTTAGTAAGGACTGAAAGAAGTTGTAAAGAAATTGGATTGCAAGACACACCTCAGCTGCAATCCTTTTGACAAATCCCCTCAATAATAGGGGCAAAAATCAATGCTACCATACCTTCAACAACCTACCTCCATCTTGTGTCGGTTAAACTTCAGCCAATGTCTCCCATCCAGTAGCAGATCTTAGTTAGTCATTTGAAAAGTGAAAACACTGCTCCACCTGGGTCAGACAAGAGATAAAAAGAAAGAGGGAGACATATAGATGTATGTCATCTACCCATTTTGTCATGACAGCCCAAATCATGTCACTACCTCCCTTTTCACTTACACATTTAGAACAGGAGGGGTGACAGAATAAAAGTCTCCGGGACCCAGTACAAGGGATTCCATAGAAGGAAAGACATTTGTAAAGGCTAACAATGGTTACATTACTTCTCATAGCTGTCTATGAAAGAAGGACCAGAAAAAATAAAGGAGAAGGTATTTGTCTATGATGCACAAGGAGGTATTAAGCCTCATAACTAAAGGCAATTTCCCCACTGTCACACTGATTTTCTTTTAGACTCCACAGGACTAACTTGAGTTTCTGCAAGAACTTCTGCTTTTTCCTTCAGCAAACCCTGCAACTCCTTTACCATACAAAATATCACAGTCTAATCCCAGGCGACAGATGACTCATTGGGCTGATTTGCTATGGAAGATCAGATACCCATTTTGCAACTGGGTGAACTGGAGACAGCGTTTCAGTGGGAGATTGAATAAGACTTGAACCCATGAGCACTTGGATTATACTTAAGCCCTTTAACCATCCTCCTTTATAAGGTATTGGATATTAAAAAATATAGCATGTGTAATGTCAAAGAAGATATAACACTTCTGCTATAATTTTATATAGATATATAATATAAACTTATAATTATATGAATTTTATAAAGCCCACTTTCTAAAACTTTAAGGCTTTTTTCTCCTGCACTCCAAATTTCAAGGGATACTTGCAATGTATTAACTATGAATATTAATTCCATCTCATCATAAAAACAGCACAGAGGTTTTATAGAATCAAACCACTGATTATTATGGTGGGCAATCTCCCCCGAAGTGCCCCCTTGCATCAAGGCTGGCATGTCACCCTGCATGCCCCCAGGGATACCATGCAGAACCACTGTTGCATCCCTGGCTCAGTTTCCTCTGATGGGCTGTAAATGAGTTCAATGAGACTTTAATGTAGTGAACAGTGCTCCTTCAGGGATCTAATTTATTTAACCAAGAAGGCCAACTGTGATATGCAAGTAAGCCTTCATCCAAGCATCCTAGCTGGAGGGCTGAGTTAATCTTAGTCTGTCTATCTCACCCGAGTCCATCTGTTTCTTCTGCCCCAGCTCCTTACAAATAAGGCACTGTCGATCTGTGACCACCCCTCCCACTGGAGTCAAGCCTCTGGCCATTACCTAGGGAAGGGCTTCCTTTCTGGGCTATAGGGCCTCCCAGACATCAAATCACTACAACTATTCTCCAGAGCAGCATGTAGCCCTTCTGCTATCTGGACTGCCTACTGCTGTCTGATAAGGTCCTTTCATTGTGACCAGGTTCTCCTATGGGCTTTGGCATTCATACCTTTCCCTTTTCATAACCTTTTCCATCCAAGAGTACCTTTCCTAGATTACATTTCCTGATGAGCTCCCTAACCAGTTCCCCTGAGGAGTCTGTGTCCTCAGAAGCTTCCTGTTTTCTGCAGGCCTCCTGACAGAGACCTCCTAAGCCTTTATTAGACCCAGGTGTTTCTTAACTGCAGCCTAGCCAGCATAGTCAATCAACTACTCCCAGGTGGATTTTCCTTAGTGAAGCCCATCACAGACAGACTTGGTGCCTGAACCCCTCAGAGGACCAGCTACCCTGTGACAGTTCCCATTAAAAACAACGCACATCAAAACAAAACACCTCAACCATAAGTATGTCACATTTTGACTCAATACTACAGAAACCTGCAATGACCATCCTTTTCCGAGATTCTCCGCAGATAATAAACTGAACTACTTAACACTTGTTTGGCCATTAGAAGAAGAAGGTATATTGCCATGCAACCAACTTTACTATATATAAATCCTTTCCACCATCTAGCCCTAATTTCCTATTTCTTGTAAGTATATCACAATAATAAAATTAAAATGGTAACCAACAACAACAAAAATAGAGTTAACATAATACTGAAGTGACATGGCCAATCCTTCTGGACACTAAATTATATGTAATTTAATTTCATTTCTCCCACTGTTTTGGGGCAGCACAGTATTTAAAGAGTCAGAACAACAAAGCAATTTTATTTCCATTATCATTATTATTATTATTTCCACAATCATTAAGGGCTAGAGTATGCCTTTGCTCAGTGCATAATGTAAGAAGAATATAGCAGCCCTAGGAAGGAACTGTGATATACAGAGTGATAATTCCTTCCCTTCTCCTCCTTGCTCCTGAGATGGAAATAATTTCCAAGCTATTTCATGGTACAAATTACATCTTTATCCCTATGTCCTTCCATCTCTACT
The DNA here is from genome assembly GCF_026122565.2 of Emydura macquarii macquarii. Taxonomy (NCBI): domain Eukaryota; kingdom Metazoa; phylum Chordata; order Testudines; family Chelidae; genus Emydura; species Emydura macquarii. The sequence continues at coordinate 4,958,065 of NW_027133000.1, read as the reverse complement.
GAACAACCCATTGGAGGGAAAGCCAAGGTTCAGCTCACTGGCTGCCCACCCTCTACCCACCTGCCAGAAAACCCCTTATAATAAAAGGCTTGGGGAGTAAAATGGTCAAGCATGTTGACTCAGTGGTGGTGGGAAAAGTACTGACTGTGCAGTTGAGCCAATGTGTAGGGAGACCACACAACAGGGAATATTTTCTTACTTCCCCTTACTCTCTTGTAAAGCAATGGTATGCCCAGATGCAATCTTCCCATAAATGAAAATATTTTTTGCTAGACAGCACCATAAGATGATCTTTACATGATTCATGCACTGAGAGTTTGCATGACCTGGAGCTCTCGAAGTTGCAGAGAAGGCATGAGAGTTTTGGAATAGTGGGCTGAGACAGTCTTTTAGCTGGAGCTGAATCAGAGTGGAGCATTGTGCAAGCATTCTAGGGCTCACATTCCCATTCCCATTTCAACCACAATGGAAGAAATCTCCGGCTTGCTGCCAAATTGCTACAAAGACTCCAGCCCTTCCCACTATGCAAATCCCTCCCAATTGTGGTCACAGTGAAAAAGAGCTTCACCGAACTTTACCAGCATGTAAAATGCCCAATGAAATGCTGTAGGCAAGAGGGGTAATTCAATACTTGGAGGTATAAGCAGAGGAAAATTAAGTAGAAGTGGGGAGATGCTATTACTTCTATGTGTGGCATGCTGAGATCTCTGCTGGAATACTATGTCTTGTTCTGATGTCCACAATTCAGAAAAGATGTCAACAAACTGGAAAGAGTTCGGGACAGAGCTACAAGAACGATTTCCGTTCTGGAAAACATGCTTTATAATGAGAGTCTATAGAAACAATTTATTTAGTTTATCCAACGGAAGATAAGAGATGACTTGTTCACAATCTATAAGTATGTATGTGGGGAAGAGATTGAGCAGAAAGAGGCAAAAAGAGATCCATTAGTTGGAAGCTGAAGCTACAAAAATTAAAATAACTGTACCTTATTCAGCTTAAGTGAGTGACCATCCATTGGACCATCTTACCTAGGGATGTAGTAGATTCTCCATGACATGAAGTTTTTAAACCAAGACTGGATGTTTTTCCAAAAGATATGCTCAAATAAAAAGTTATAGCCTTCAAGATTACTGGGTATACTATGTGGGGTCAGATTAGATGATCATAGTGGGTTCTCTTGGCATTAAAAATCTGTGAGTAGAACTCGGTGATAAGGGGTTTTCTTATCCCACAAAAATTGTCCAGATTTTGAAACTTTTTCGCACCCCAAGACAAGACAAAGTCAAAATCCCAAAAAAATTCACAAACTAGAAGTCCCTCTTCCCTCCCCTGACCCTTTCTCTCCCCCCCCAGCAAAAAAAGGGAAAGGAAAGAAATCAGACTGGGTTAATTGAAACATTTTGTTTTGATGATCTCAAAATGAATTTCAATTTTGACCATTTATTTTTTTAAAATTGTTTTTACCACACTTAGCTTAAATTTCAAAGTTAAAAGTTATTTTGGACTGGAAGACCAGAATTTTTCTTTGACAAAGTGTTAAAACAAAATATTTCAACAGTTTCTTAAAACTTTTTTGAAATCAAGAAATTTGTCAAAACTGACCCTTTCCTGCAAAAAGTTTTGATGTTGACAAATCAGCACTTTTACAAAAAAAACCCAACATATTTTGTTGAAAAATTCCCAACCAGCATTATAAGTCCATGAATAAAACCCTCTCAATTGATCCTTTGCTTTTAAAACAGCCTCATTTCAACCTCCCCAACCCTTTTTTGTGGATCTCCCCCTTTATCACCATATCTAACAAAAGTGCAGGATTTAATACATTCTAAAAACAATAATTTGTCCAACGTACAAAAAGAACACTTCAGACCACTACTATAAACTGCCCTCTCTTCTATCACCACTGCATTCTGGTGACAGCTTAGAAATTCCCACATCTTTTTCCTCAATCAGAATTTAGTACACATAAGCAGCCATCTCCCTGTGTACATCATCACATAGTTCCTAGGAAGAAAATTCTTTCAGAAACTAAGCAAGTAACAAAAGTCCACCTCTCTGTGCTCCTCAGAAACCACCTACCTCCTCTCTGCTGTCCTTGCAAATGAACAGGAGCATTTGGTGGGGCAGAGGGGGATAGGACGGCAACAGCTGTAAATAGCAGCAGCATCATAAAGGCAGGAAATAGAGTGAAAATAGTAAAGGTCTCACAACCAAAAGCTGGGTTTTTTTCTTTTAAAGGCAGAGAGCTATTTTTAAAATCAAACTGCACTGGACTAATTTACCTTTCCAAAAGAGCTTACTAATGTCAATTATTAATTCATTAATAGTAATAAAAACTCATACCACACCATAAATGTATGCAGTGTTTTACTGACATTGATATGAAACATTCCCAGCCTTAAAGAGGTTATGATGTAAGGACCAGATTCTGCAACTAGCTCCATGTGAATGGTCTTGCCTTATGTAAATTGAGACAAGAAAACCAAAGCCATAAGAACAGAAACATTACAACAGTCCAGAAGATGAGAAGATTTGGGGTTTACTATTAAAGGGAAAAAGGGAAAGTTTGCCTGAAAAGTACTGTTGAGAACCTTGTCTCAGGGGCGCTAGTCACCATCCCCAGTGAACCCAAAGAGTTAACAATAAAGCCCTTATACCACATCATGCCATCGCATATTTTATATATTTTGAAGAAAAACTATTTTAGAAATGTTGGAGAGAAATTAAAGTGCTGGTGGCTGATTAAAGCTACTCAGGTTTGAAATGTTAGAAGCAAGCTTGGGATATACAGGTTAGTGGGCAGAATGCAGGTGAGAAGGTCAAAGATACACGACAAATGCAATTTAATTACATGGCTATCACCACCATATGTGATGCACATTCATATATACAAGTACATTTTCAAATGTTTGTTTTAAAAAAAATGCGTCCAACTTATCCAAAGGTTTTCACGTAAACTTTGGAAATTTTATTTACCTGATGCTTCATCAAAAATGCATAGAAAGCCTATTTTAATACACTGTAATTGATTTTTCCATGTATGTTATGGAGAAGTTACACTTCAAATTAACATTTTCCATGGCACATCCAGCATATCTAAATAGCCAAATGGATTTCACAAGACATTTCAGATTTAATGTAGACCTTTGCTTTTATTATACATCCTGATCTTCATATCCTGTAGCTGGAAGCCTTGTCAATGTTAATATTTAGAACATATTGGCAGTAATATCCTACTATGTGACTACATAAGTGAAATCACTAGGATTCGATTTTTAATGTCCAATGTTAGGATGAGACGTTTTGGTGCTTTGTTTTGCTATGTTATTATTTACTTTGTTTTAAAGGTAACAGCCAAGTTTAAGTTCTAAATTGGTCTGCATCAAATGCCTATTGAGTTACACTCATTTTCTGCATGTTTGTTTCATCTTTCATAGCTACTGTAAAATCATTTTGCCTTACATTATAATACAATTACAAGCTGGAGTTCTGCCACATTTGTCTAGCTCTGTGTTTCTCAGACCTTGTCCCAGATACTGTGCCTCACTATAGATATAGAAATAATATATGGAACTCCCAAAGAGATACATTTTTTAAGAGATTGATGGGAAAAATCTTTCCCCAGAAATGGAGGGGGGAAGGATAACATATGCATTTTGGAGACATAACTACCGAAGGTAAATTACTTTGCTCACCCATTCTCACCGCCTACTCAATGGTCGTCATTAGGTCTTAAGTACCGGACTCCACCTCCCCCATTGTTCTCAATGCACCTGGATATCTATAAGATGCCTCTGTGTTACCTATTTTCTGTATTACTGCATCTGAAGAAGAGAGCTGAAGTCTCTCGAAAGCTTATGCCTACAAATATTACATTTGTTAGTCTTTAAAATGCCACAGAACCCTCATTGTTTTTATTTGGCAGAGAGCAGAGATGGCTCTGCCACCTTACGCAGTAAAAGTTGTAAAATAAAAACAAAAATAGTTCTGTAATCGCTCACAGCTGTTAATATAACAGTGAAGAGCTTCCATCTTCTGTTCTCTGCTCCAGCCCTTACACTTCCAGAGCAACGTGTATGGGATTGTACAGGAATGGCAACTTATCAAGAAAGAATTACACCCATGTAAGCATACTGTACAGCTGCTTCTGTGCCCCATCTTCCCCAGATGCACCTCTGTAGAGTGGTTGGCAAGGGTAGAGTTGGAGGTGCTATTGGGATTCTGGGCAATACTGCAGCTCCATAACCAGCCCGGAAAGGACTTCCATAATTTAAAGCAACTAGGGGCTGGTTTAAAGCAACCCCAGAATCCAGAGGACACAAAGGTGACATAAAGCCTTCTAGACATACCAGAGGGATCTCAAAAGGGACAGTTTCTTCAGTACTTCAAACTATGAGTGCCGACTCCAGTAAGGAGCTCCAAAAAGCTGTAGCAGGAGCAAAAGAACTTCAGTCGCAGCACCTGCCCGTCAATGAACAGTCTGGCAGCACAAAAGGGAACTGAGAAGCACTTTCAAAAGCAAAAGTGAAGTTAAGGCATTTTACCACACCTGACCCAAAATTTTGACTAAGAAGTGTCACTCCACTACAAATGCTTCTTATTTCTTTTTGACAGACTCATTCCATATACAATAGATGGCTCTGCTGGTGTCGATTCTTCAATGGGAAAGATTAAACAAAATGACAAAAGTTTATTTTTATCCTGATATTTGTAGATTTGCTTGAGCCTCTCTAGGCAATCACACCTTGAGAAATACCTTCCACATAATTTAGCTGTTTTAAATAAAATCTCATCTACAATGAGACTCGATACTCTGTTCATCATGCACACTAATATGTTACATCCATTACACTAAATCCGCCGTAGTTGTAGCTTCAGATTTTTCCCTAAGAATGACTGTTTAAGGTTCGTTTGTTTCCTGTCCCATTAGCTATAATAAATGTAGAATATCTGTCATGCTATCTCAAAATGTCTGTTTTATCTGTAAAATGTTACGGCAAAGTACATGTTGTAAATGGCTGTTCATAATGAGTTATATATCGCTATATTATATATACTGTTATATAGATAAGCTGTAGCTGGGAACCAACAGACAGTAGTTGTAAGTAGTCATCACAGCATTAAAAGAGAAAAGACATTAAAGTGAGGACTGCTATACCTCAATAAAGAGCTATAATTATCATCAACATTACTACTTCTGAGTTGTGGCAAGTAGGTTCACATACTTTTGGTAGTATGCTTCTAAAACAAATGCATACCTCCATTAGGGGAAGCATTATGGTTTAGGAGTTAGGGGAACACGAAATTGGAACTACTGAACTATAATCACAGAATTAATAATGAATCAATACATGCCATCTTGCAAGCATCTTCCGTCTGCTTCAGTGTTTCCATCTGTGAAATGGGGATAATAAATAAGTAATCCGCAAAACACATCTGTAAGAGTTAATGTCTGAACTGGATTTCCCCTCTTCAGAGTGTTATGTAAGTGCCAAAGTCATTATAAACTCTTACTATGAATCTTTAATTTAGAAAAATACAATGTCTTTAGCAAATTCTGCTCCCATTTAATTCACTGACTTAGAGCCCATTCTGCTAATAAAGAATGTAAAGCTTTCTGTACACAGTGCAATTGTATTTGTTAACTTTGAATTTTAAGCACCCTTATTACTAAAATATTCAGTTATAGAAAAGAAAACCAAATGGTCTAAGAAAGCAGTACCCCTCTCCCCCACCTCACCTCACCTCACCTTTTTTTTTTTTTTGGTAGGAAGACAGACTATGACTCTATTAAATTATGTGTAGACGTTTCTGTCACCATGGCATATGTTGTACAGCTGTGTCTGCCCCCACCTTCCCCGGATGCACCTGTCCAGATGCATGGCAAAGACAAAGTTGGAGGTGTTAGTGGGATTCTGGGCAATACTACAACCCCATAAATAGCCTGGGATTGGCCTTGCAGCACATCAGACTTTTGTTGTTGTTTCTGTCAACCCATGGCCAGGAACCCTTCTTGGGTAACCAAAAGGTCCAAACAAACCCCCAAAATCTTAGCAATGACATACGGGCTTTCAGCAAAAGCCTAGTGTCAATAGTGCTTGCCAATTTCCCAAGGCTGAAATCAACCTTCCTAAGACGAGGTGGTATGGGAACCCAAGCCCCCCCCCGTCTCCTCTAGATTCCAGCCCAGGGCCTTATGATAAGCAGCTAGAGTTTGTTTCTTATGACCCCTCACTGGTTCATTGGGCTGCTTCCTGCCTTTGCCTGCTTCCAGGAATCAATCATGGAGCTGCACTCTCCAGTCCTCTCTTCCTGGAGTTTTGTTTCTCTGTCCAGCTTTTCCCTGTCTGTTTCTAAGGGGTCTTCTCAAAGGAACCCCTAGCACCTCTAGGCAGCTACCTAGACTTCCTTCACCACCACTATTACGCTCTCCCTTCATCAACAGTCCTAGAGTATAAGCTCCATGCAACAACTCTCTTCTCTCAGTTATCTCCTACTGGCCCTGCAGCAAACGTGAAAACCTTAATAAACTTAAAAGTGTTTAGCAGTGACATCTGAGGGAATGGGTGTTGTATTGATTTCATTATGCTGAATATAATGGGGCATACCTAAAAGAAATAAGATATAACTGGGAAATATATTAATGTGGTGTTTTTTAGGATATAGTGCAATAATTTGTGTTTCTCTGGTGTGATGGGGCATATGACCCACACTGGCAAATAAAGGGTTAACAGGGATTCTTATGGACACAATTAGCCCATTCTGTGGCACTTGCATGGGAGACAGGTAATTAAAAATTAGACGCAGATCGGGACAGCCAGGGTGGATGCTTCCTATAAAAGCAAGGACTGCAGGGCCAGTAAGAGTTTACAGCCTAGAAGGTCTCATCCAGAAGAATTCCAAAGCTATTAACAAATTATAACCACGATCCTGCAATTGCATTAATTGCCATTGATGGCAAAGTTCTACCTGAACGGATCCAATTTCAGGATTAGGACTATTGTATATATAACTGAACTTATTTTATAAATTCCTGTTTACACTCACATAATAGCCCCCTTTCTGGAGCTCCCCACCATTTAAAATGCAAAAGTTCCAACTTGAGTGTAGCATTATAGCATGGAGAAAGAAATGTATCATGTGTATCATCTAGATGCTGGGAAAAAAAGGTGCCATATACCAGTATATGATTCTTCCAATATAGTTTTTATGTTGCCAAATGATGGGGTTTTCACACAGATGTCACTGCCACAAAATATTTCCTAATATTCTTCTTACATTTTCTCCACCTAAATTTTATATCTCATACAAAATATGGCACTTCCACCAGCATGCCCCTTTATGCAATGCTGGGAGCTTAAGCAAGTATGACTCAGAAGAAAGGATATCTCTGACTGAATCACCAATTCTTGCAGCACCCATCTAAGTACTTATTACACCTGACCTTGCTTAGCTTACAAGACCAGACAAGATCACAGCCCAAGCTAGTGTGGCTGTGCAAATATATTTAGCAGAGCTTTAAGCTGTCACTGAAAAAGCATAAAGCTTCATCTTGTCGGACAATCATATTTTATTATGTATATGCGTCTCCAATGCTTTCTTTCATGATTCAACAAGTCACTTTTTTCCATAGTAGGAAAATGTAAACACACATTATAGTTAAGGAGAAACTTCCTTGGCATTTCCTTTCTGCTTTTTTACACTGTGGCCACACCAAACACACACTGGTTCCAACAAAGTATCCTATCAAATGCTCAGGATAAGCAATTGTCTTTAAAAAGTGTTCAAAAAAAAAAAAAAAAAAAAAAAAAAAAAAAAAAAAAAAAAAGCTGACATTTGATGCATAGGGTAAGCCAATAAAGTATTCTGAAGATTACTCTTTCCTGCTTTTATAATCCACTCACTTCTTCTTGTTAGTTTTTAATCCAATATCATGTCTAGACTATTTCTTCTATACCTCCAGCAATGCTTTGGGAAAAGCAAAATCATATATTCACATGCTTCTATGCCCTTCAGGGAACCATCTGCAGCCAAAAATTATAAATAGCACATTGTGTTTTCTCTTTGGATCTGGGACATCTTGTGTGCTTAGTCCTTGGGTAATTTGTTACATCTACAAAAAGGGGCAGGAAACATAGGTGCGTAATTTTTTATAAGATTAGTGTGCAGCAATTCACTGTCCTTTTAAAACACATGTGAAACAAGCACCACAAAACGCTTTCAATCATTTCTTGAAAGTATTTATTAAACAGGTACACAGGAAGATACATGCACTGCTAGTGGACACTGTGTTTGTATAGGCCTGATAAGTATAAGGAGAAAGAAAATCAAGAACAGAAGAGCTTAGTGTTTTATTTATACTGGCCCCAAATGTTAATTACCTTAAAACGTTAACAATTTTAAAAGTGTAAATTTCCTTTGAATTCCATATGAAAATACCTTGTTTGTCAAACCTAGAACTCTGAAATAATAAAGCACTTGTTCCAATGAAAGATATAGCACTGTTTAGCCTACATTTTTTTTTAAAGCAGGGTAAAAATCTCTCTTCTGCCTTGATCAAAGAAAGCATTTTAGTGCATTTTAAACCCATCTCTATTCAGGGCATTATTAAACCATGTTCTGAACTTTAATGACTACATGAAGAGTGACCTCGTTGGGACTTAAGCATATGCTTAAAGTTCAACACATGCTGAAGTGATGTTCTGAATAGGGGGGGTTTCATGAATTTTATCTCATTATTACCAGTATATAACATGAAAATAAAATTGTTGGAATTTACATAAACCAATATGGTAGGCAGTGTCCACACTTCAAAAAAGATGTGGAAAAACTGAAGAGGGGAGCTGCAAGAATGATTTGAGAACTGGAAAACATGCCTTACAGTGGAAGACTTAAGGAACTCAATGTAGCTTATTGAAGAGAAGTTTAAGAGATGAGTTGATCACAGTCCACAAGAACCTATAAAGGAGAAGATAACTGATGGTAGAGAGCTTATTAATCTAGCAGACAATGGCTTAATGAGATCCAATGGCTGGAACTTGTCAAATTCAGATGGAAAATAAGGTGCAATTTTAAAGTGAAGGTACTAAACCACTGGACCAACTTACCTAAGGCTGTGGTGGATTCCTCATCACTTGAAATCTATAAATAAAGGTTAGGTATCTTTCTAAAAGATATGATCTAGTTCATGCCCAAATTGTTGGTCTTGTTGAAGGAATTCCTGGTGAAATTCTCTGGCCTGTGTTACACTGGAAGTCAGACTAGCTGATCTTAAGGCCCTTCTGGCTTAAAATATATAAATTGTATTTTGAGTGGTGAGAAAGTTTGAACGTTGTGTTGTCTAGGGATCTAAGATTAAGTGTAAGGTTTTGCTATACATATTTAATTGTAAATTAGAAAAAGACAGGATGTATTTATTATAGCTATTTAGTTATGATTACTATCATTCCAAATAGAGTGCTACTAATAATTCAGGCTAAATGAGAATATGATCACTGTCACTAATATCTATACAGAACCAAGCATGACAGGGAATCAGAAGTGCTGCTTTCTTTGACAAAGCAAAGCAATTAAACTTTTTTCTATTTATGTTTATTGGTGAGATAACCACACAGTAACATCACTAATATAATTTCATTGTAATAGGTGTCCTATTTTTGGAGAAATTTTTAAGCTAAAATATAGGAAAATTCTGATTCTTAAAATGTATTGAAGAAGTGAAGCAAATATAACATATAGAGGCTTGTTTCTACTATCCTAATCCACAATGGAATTACATGACAAGTGAGGTACTACCCAAAATAAGTATGGCAAAATTAGACAGAGTAAATTAAGTATGATTTGTATAACATTTTTTGTGCATTTAGCTCATGGTGTAAAACAGGAATAGATTTTGTTTGAACCGTCATCTTTATGTTTGATTATTCTGTTTTTCTTGTAATTTTCAGTATGTTTCTATTGGACTGAGAGACTCAATAAGAGAGCCCTCCCATGGCTAAACAAACCCTGTAAATTCCTTGGTAGAAATGAAACACTGAATACCTTAGTGGAGAAAAAACCCACTTTGTGTTTCAAATATAGGGCTAAATTCTGTTCATTTTACTCACACAAGTAGTTCACTGAACTTACATAGGAATACGTGTGTATGTAAGGCAAGCAGAAGTTAGGCATAGTGAGTTTAGTGTACATCCACAAGGTATCCCCAAGTATTCTATTTTACTAACACTAAACTCTAGATTTTTTAATGTTTTCCTATTTGATTTTTATGAATGGACTTTTGCTTTATATTCTAAATTGGGAGCCTACTGCATATATCCTTAGCTTAAGTGAATATTTGAATCAAAATACTAACCGTTTGAGTTCAAAGCCTAAAACTGTTCATTTGTTAACACTTCAGTTAATGAAAATAGATTAATTCTTGCCTCTAAAAGTATACCATATCCAAAACTTTCACATGTACGCAAAGCCAGATTAGAAAAAAAAAAGTATAGTTCAGACATGTAAAGATTGATTATAAAAACAGCCAATTTAGATATAGGTTATTTTTTCAGAGCCAATGGGTGAACACTTCTGGCTAGGTTCACAAGGGGGACTTAGGTTGAGCATTGCAGTGACTGTGCATTCAGTGCCTAACTTTAAGGCACCTTGCAAGCAAGCGGAATCCTTAGCTGAGTTAGACACCCAGGCTCCCTATATAATACACAGGCAGAGTTAGGCATTGGAAAAAGGGAGTCACAGAAGCCAGCATGCTGAGCAAAGAATCACCTAAACTAGGCAGTAAGAAATGCCCAGGAGAAGATTGTGATCTAATCATCCCCACTAAAAGGGGGTTAGATACCCAAATCTGGGCTGGAGGAAGGTGCCTGACTTTGCTCAGGATTCACTGCTGTGAACTCTCTCCTGGAGTTAGGTGCCTAAGCTAGTTAAACCCTTTTTCAAAAAAAAAGAGGTGGGGGAGGAATACTTACGTAAGCGCCCACAAACATGAAAAAAAGTTTGTAAAACCTAGACTTTAAGTTAAAAAAAATGGGGCTGAAATGGTCATTGAGGATTGTAAATTGGAAAGGAGAATCAATCTTATTTCATTCTAAAATTGCACAAGTTCTGGAATCCAGGACTGCATAGGGACTATTGTGGATTTTCTGTTAAATGCTTGATGCTAAAATTAACAGAACTTTTGGTATTTTCTAGCAAGCAGTGCGGAGATGACTAGCAGAAAGTCAACTGAATTTATTATACATGTTTCCCAGTGGCTAGTTGAAATGAGGGAAATGTGTAGTACAGCTACTGCAAATCAGTCGGTGGAGGTAAGGATGACATCACTGATGGACAAACCGTAAAAATAAAGCATTCAAGATTAGATAACGTGGAGGCACCTAATCTAACCTTATCCATGCTTTTTGAGTCAGCAAACTTTGCCTAGAAAAAACACATTTTACACAGACTATCCATCTAAGCTGCAGTTACCTCTACTAGAATATGTAGGAGGATGCAGTTAATAGAGTAAACTACAGAAACATGGATTAGAGGTGGAATGTACTACAGTGGAATGTATGCTGCAGATCACCTCAAATAGGCAACTTCTTATCTGTAGAGCCTATTTTAAGTTAATATTTTGTTTCACCTGTTAATCAATACCAGCTCTGCTTGGTAATCAGTTCTACTGGCTACTTGCATGGCTGCTTGAGAGGTTTCATTGCACTATAAAAGGAACATAGCATTGGACTAAAAAAAACTGATGACAGTAAGTAATTCACAGTTCATTGTTATATAGGAAGGATGTGATGAGTGGTAAAAACTGCAGAAATAGGTTGAAATAAAAAATGAGATCCAATAAAGACAAATATAAAGGATTCACATTCATTAGGAAGGGATAATGAAGTGCACGTACATAAAATGGGAGGTAGTGGTTAGACATTAGAACCACACAGAAAAGTCTAGGTCTTGTGTGGTTGAAAAATGTAGCAGGAGTAATGTCTCTCCAATAAAAGGCAAATGCTCTACTGGGTTGTATTAGCAAAAGTGTCATATTTATTTTTTAAAGAGGCAATGGTCAGCTTTGATTGAGCCTCAGTTTGAGACCTGGGTTCAGTTCTGGGTGTTATGTTCTAAAAAGACAGATATATTGGAGCAGTGTTTTGTAGCTGTGTTGGTCCCAGAATATTAGGTCTAATACAAGAGAAACTGGAAGTAATTTAGAGGAGAGCAACCAAAAAGATGTAGGGTTTTAAAGTGAGACCTGTAAGAAACAGATATTCAGGCAATAGAACAGAAGATTGAAGGGAGACCAGATAAATATTTTAAAAAACAGAAAGGGATTGTTTGAAAAGAGGCCAAGGATCAATTTATCTCATTAGTCAAAACCGATAAAATACGTGGTAATGGGTTTACAATGCATTAAGGACAATGTTGGTTTAATACTAGGAAACACTTTATTACTATAAACATTTAGACAATAGAGCAAGCTACCAAACGGTAGGTTTTTGGAAGCACCATCCTGGACATACTTAAGGATGGACTAAACATCCATCTGTTCTGGAGGGGTTAGGAATATTGAAGTTAATCATGTGACAGTCCAGGGGACTGGACTACAAAATCTATTAGGGACACCTTTCAAGACAAAAGGTTCTACAAAACACTGCAAACATAATCTGATTGCACCAGAGAACCTGGGAACCCTGAGTTTTCTAACTGGGAAATAACAAAACTAAAAGACCACAAATAGCACTAACTCTTTTTTTCCAAGACTTTAACTAATTTGTTTTGTTTTGTTTTATCCTCCTACACAAAATTTAATTTGGAGGAAAGAACAATGATTATGACTGGATTAGGGAAAGGAGTGAATAGAATGAACTGCTATAAGTAGCATGCTGAGAGCAGGACAATACTTTTGGCATCAATAAATAGTGTAATGTCATGCAGCAAATGACCAAGCATTCTCTGCAGTCAGATTTTGATGTTAGAAGGTGGGTGGGCCCTCTAGTCATCTCATGTTGCCTCAACTGCATTTCCTTTATAGCATTCCTCTTCCTTAACACATCCTATTCCTCGAACTAAGTAATACTCAAATATCAAACATCCCTAGGTTCTGACGGAAAGGGTTTTTATATTCTTTCGCTATTTTATTTTTTTCTCACTGTAACTTTTTTTTTTTTTTTTTACTTTATTGTATTTTGGAAGGAAAGAAGCTTCCTGCCAGGTGGAAATTTCCAAATTCTCACAGTTCCATTCAAATGAATTTTTATCAGGTGCCTCTGAACAGTGAGAACTCATAACTCATTTGAATGGGAAACAGTTGGGGGCTTGCCACACTTCATCCTATTTGATTGTTGACACTGTTCACAGCTGTTCCTGTCGATTTATCTTTTACAAGTGGAAGCATATCAAAATGTCCTATGTATATACAGTGGTATATTCTCTTCTCTTTCACATGAATGGGAATTAAGTGCGCACACAGAGAAAAACATGTCTCAAAGTTGGTAAGTGTTTTTCACATTAGTTTCTAAACTGACTTCCTATGGGGAAAAAATTGGATCCATTTGAAAACATTCCAGGAATATAATGTTCGCTCGAAGGCAGTCAGTACCAATAATGGCATAATTTAACTATGCAAAGCTTTATTCCACAGCAAGGCAATTAAGAAGTTCAGTATCAAAAAAGCTAATTTATAGAAATAAAAATTTGCATTATCTTTTACCTTTGTTTGGCAATCTCTACAAAATGAGTATGCTGATCTCAGTCCAGTTCCCACTGCACAACTGTCTGCATCACAAAACTACTGTCATGACAAACCCTACATGGCAACATTATTGATCTCAGATAAGAGGCCAAAAAATTGAATGGGCATGGATTCTATTCACTTGCCTGTTCAAGAATGGCACATACTAGTGATGCAAAACAGGGATGCTGGTTTCACTGTTTTCTATAATATTCCTACTTGTTCTGAAAATAAGCAGACGACTTCAGCCTTCCATTATGTCAATTTGGCACCTTCCATGAGCCCTAAATTCACATTAGCACATACACAACTGTTAGAAGTAAAATACTTGGGACATCACCCACCCAACATGCAATTTCTATTTCTTGTATCAGGTACTGTATATTATTCAACAGTTGGTGGCTAAGTCTGAAACAATACTAATGAGTTCCAGTTTTCATTCCAACTGTGGAAACACTTGGGAATAACGATCCAACTACCTGTTTCTGAAAACCTGGGTACTACTTACTAGTCAAACACCTGTAGGTAAATTGGTTACTTTACGGTCTACACTGACTACTTACTGATGATCGATATAATAATTCCATCAGTGGTTTATTTACAAAGACAACCTGCACCATCCAGCAGTAGAAGAATAAGACATGAAGACGCTATGGGCCTCCCATTGTAACAGAACCTAGAATACATATTGATCTGTACCATGTCATCTTTATCATTAATTAATTTCTTTGGGCTAAATTGTGATACTCACGTTGACTCCACTAGTGGACCCATTGATTTCAATGGGAATATGGAGGTATAAGGGACTACTCAGTGTGGATAAGGGTACTTCAATCTGGTCCCATATTCTAGTGATATGGCCAATTTCTTATTTGCAATGTTAAATAGGAAAGATAGAAAGCATCTTTCATCTCAATGAAATAACAAGTGTTAAAATGGTTGCTGCTGTCCAAAATAAGTGGTGGGCCTGAGGCTAGCAATGAGATACTGCTTCACTCGTATGGCCTGTGAATATAATTTTGCATAGAAAAATTTGATTTTGAAATATTTTATCCACAATTACTGTCACAGTGCCTCATCCTTCCATTCTCCTCTGTAGATTGGTGTCCCTTGTCAGAGTACATCCCCCATGCATCATGGTCTCACCTCATAGTAAGGGAAGTTTCATCATGGAAGTCCCTAGGTGGGGTATGTCACTGGAGATGTGGGTTGAAAACCCTGCTCAAAGTGGAGAATGGGGACATGAAGAAACTAAACTACAACTGCTCCTATGCACCTCAACAGAATATCCAAATAAAAATATTTCAGTTTTTGAGAATTTGGTTTTAAAAACAAAACAAAACAAAAACAAAAAACATAAGTTAAAACTTCAATTTTCCATTGAAAAATCATTTTGAAAGAAAATTTTCAGCTAGCCCTAATTTGCTGTCTTCTTGGGTGTCAGCAGAGGAAAGAGAAAGACAGCAAAATAACAACATTCCTCATAGAAACAAATCTTTCCTTGAGTCTTAAAAATTTGGCACTAATAAAATCAAAAGGGGAGTTGGGAAGATGCTCGGAGGAGGAAAGTCAGGGGAGTTTATTTTTTTTGCTTGAAATTCTTTTTTGCTTCAATGGACTTTCTGGATATTCAGCACAAAGCTGTAAACATTTGTCACAGGGTACGTACACCCCATTTCCCACAGGGGATGGGGTATGGGCTCCAGGGCCCCAAGTTTAAGTCTGTCTGTCTGCCCTCAGCCTTAGGGCAGAGTGGTCTAGTGACCAGAGTCAATAGCTGTCCTCCTGTTCAGGACTAAGTGGCTAGTGGTCCAAGTCAGTAGAGCCACCCTTGTCTTCAGTACAACGTGGCTTAAAGGCCAGGGTCAATAACTGCCCTTATGTCCAGAGCTGGGTGGCTTAGTGGCACGAGTCAATGGAGCTTCCCCTGCCTTTGGGGCAGCATAGCCTAGTGGAAGGAGCCACTGGGACTGCCCTGGCATTCGGGGCAGCACAGCCTAAGGGCCAGAGTCAATATCTGCCACCAATGAGAACATCCGAGCTCCATCCTCTTTGGAACCCCCCTTCATGTAGTTGAAGGCTGCTATCAAATACCCCTAACTCTTCTTCTGCAGATTAAATAAACCTAGTTCCTTCAATCTCTCTTCATAAATCATGTGTCCCAGCAGCCTAATCATTTTCGTTGCCCTCCGCTGGACTCTCTCCAATTTGTCCACATCCTTCCTGTAGTGGGGGTCCCAAAACTGGACACAGTACTCCAAATGTGGTCTCATCCCAGTGCCAAATAGAGGGGAATAATCACTTCCCTCGATCTGCTGGCAATGCTCCTATTAATGCAGCCCAATATGCCATTATCCTTCTTGGCAACAAGGGCACACTGCTGACTCATATCCAACTTCTTGCCCACTGTAACCCCTCAGGTCATTTTCTGCAGAACTGCTGTCTAGCCCGTTGGTCCCCAGTCTGTAGCAGTGCATGGAATTCTTCTGTCCTAAGTCAGGACTCTGCACTTGTGCATCTTGAACCTCATCAGATTTCTTTTGACCCAATCCCCCAGTTTGTCTAGATCACTCTGTATACTATCCCTAACTTCCAGCATATCTACCACTTGATCCAGCTTAGTGTCATCTGCACACTTGCTGAGGGTGCAATCTACCACATCACCCAGATCATTAATGAAGATGTTGAACAAAACTGGCCCCAGGACTGACCCCAGGGGCATTCTACCTGATACCGGCTGCCAACTAGAAATTGAGTTGTTGATCACTACCCATTAAGCCCAATGATCTAGCCAGCTTTCTATCCACCTTATAGTCCATTAATCCATCCTATACTTCTTTAATTTGCTGGCAAGAATCCTGTGGGAGATTGTATCAAAAGCTTTGCTAAAGTCAAGGTATGTCATGTGCACCGCTTACCCCACATTCACGGAGCAAGTTATCTCAATATAGAAGTCAATCAGGTTGGTCAGGAATGACTTGCCTTTGGTGAGTCCATGCTGACTGTTTCCCATCACCTGCGCCATGATTTTTCCAGGGACTGAGGTGAGGCTGACTGATCTGTAATTCTCCAGATCTTCCTTCAACCCTTTTTTTAAAGATGAGCACTATGTTTGCCTTTTTCCAGTTGTCCAGGACCTCCCCCAATCACTGTTGGAGGCCCAGTACAATCTGAGTTGCTTGACCACTGTCCTACAGGCCTAGCATAGCTTCATTTCCTTGCTTGGCTATTCTGACCACTGTAGCATGACATTTTCCAGTTGGCAGAGACTGAATAACCTTATAGATGTCTCAGTTTCTGCGTACCACGGCACATAATAAGACAAAATACAGATACTGTATGCTTGCAGCTGCACATAGATAACGGTGATGGGAACAACAAGTTATCCTTGAATGTCTGGGGGTACACTGTTTTATTGCCAAGGGGCATACTTTTACTCTGCTCCTCCTATCACCAGATGTTGTTTTGATGACCCCAATTATTATGGTGAGAATGGAATATAGTTAAGAGTGAAACCCAATGGAGGTAATTAGCATATATGATAATGAGAGAGATAATTAGGTGAAGGTTGTTTATGGAAGGGTATAAGAAGTCACCACTTAGACAAACGGGGGTGCTCCATCAACACCTGACTCCGTGGGAGGTGCTGCCGGTTGGACCAGAGGATCCATTGACTCCCTGGCGGGGCCCCTGAAGAAAGCCATTCCTGTATACAGCTTTCTGAGTAACTGCTTAGCTCTCCAGGCTTAGTGAGTATGATATATTGTAGTTAATTTTAGGCTTTGTATCTAACTAGTATATTTATAGAAAACCTTGCACATTAAATCTTATTGATCCGCAAATCGGGCGTAGCATGTCTCACTGGTATCCACACTGGTCACAAAGTGTCCAGAATCAACAATCACTACAAGTTTTTAGAGATAATGGCCAGTGGCTCTGCAGTCACATCATCCAACTCCCTCAGCACCATTGGATGCATTGCATCTGATCCCATGGACTTGTGCATGTCCAGCTTTTCTAAATAGTCCTCAACCCTGTTCTTTCAGCACTGAGGACTGCTCACCTCCACCCCATTTTGTGCTGCCTAGTGCAGTAGCTGGGAGCTGACCTTGTTTGTGAAGATAGCAGCAAAAAAAAGTACTGAGTGCTTCAGCTTTTTCCTCATCATCTGTCACTAGGTTGCCTCCCCCATTCAGTAAGGGGCCCACACTTCCCCTGATCATCTTCTTGTTGGTAACATACCTGTAGAAACCCTTATTGTTACCCTTAATGTCCCTTGCTAGCTACATCTCCAATTGTGCTTTGACCTTCCTGATTTCACTCCTTCATGCTTGAGCAATATTTTTATATTCCTCCCTAGTCATCTGACCCAGCTTCCTTTTTGAGTTTAAGCCTACCGAAAATGTCTCTGTTAAGCCAAGCTGGTCACCTGCCATATTTGCTATTCTTTCTGCACATTGGGATGGTTTGTTCCTGCACCCTCAATAAGGTTTCTTTAAAATACGAGCAGCTCTCCCAGACTCCTTTCTCCCTCTGTAGGCCGGTGGCATGGTCTGGCCGGGGTGTCGTGACCCTTCCTCGGGCCCAGATTCTGAGGAAGGCTACAGCACCTTCGTTTAAGGGAATAAACAGTGCCCGTTTACAATTGTTTAGCCCCGGCCCCCAGCGGGATGGGTTAGCAAGCGGTCTGGTGCCCCCAGTCCTCAGGCAGGGTAGGGCAGGCAAGCAGTCTATAGCCCCAGCCTTCCCACAGGCGGGGCTAGTAAAATAGACTGGGGCCCCCGGCCTTGCAGGCAGGTGGGGCCAGTAGAGCTCGGGATCCTCTGTCTCCCAAACGCAGAGGGTAGAACTCCCTCCTGGGGTGCTTAGGGCAGGTGAGAGGGGAACGCAGGCCCACCCAACTCCACTGCTTCCCAACCCAGGGCCCTATCAGTGGCAAAGCTGTTTGCCACTGAGTCAGTGGGGCTCCAGCCACAACACGCTGATGGGGTTTAGCCCCTGACTCAGCCACTTGCTAGTTGGCTGCCTCTGGGTCACTTCCTCCCACCCTGTCTCCAGGTACCTGCAGAAAGCAGTCTTCTTCTGGGTCGCTGGGGTAGAAGGTGAGCGGCAGTCCCACAAGTCCCTCTCCGTCGACCAGCAGCAGGTCCGGGAACTACTCTGCATCGTCAGCGGAGGGCAGCTCCTCCAGGTCCCAGGGGTTCCTCCGGTCCACAGGGTTCCATCAGCTCCCAGCGGTCCCCGGTGTCAAGCAGCTCCTCTAGGTCAGGGCCGGCCTCACGGGGTATTTTCCACCCAGGAGTCTTGGGTGGCTTGTTCCAGCTACTAGGGCCTGGCAGCCCCACCCAATCACTGGGCTCAGCGGCCCCCTACAGTCACTAGGTCCCAGCAGCCCTATCCAGTCACTCAGGCCCGGCAATCCGGGCAGGTTTTGGATGCTCCACTTGGTGGGGCAGTTGCTCCTAACAGCTGCTAGGTCTGGGTCAGGCCTAGGTCTAGGCCGTAGCTTCCAGGAAGACATGTCTGCCTCCAGCAGCAGCTTCCTCCCTACTGAGCTGCTAGGCCGGCCTTTTATAGTTTCCCTTCCTGCTTTGGCTCCATCCCTCTGTTGCCGGGCAGTTTGGCCTGTAGGGCCCTGTTCTGCCCAGCAGGGGCGTCACAACCCTTCCTCAGGCTCAGGCTCCGAGAAAGGCCACAGTGCCTTGCTATACCCTCATATTAGCCTCCCAGGGTATCCTGCATATCAGTTCCCTGAGGGAATCAAAGTTTTCTTTTCTGAAGTCCGGGGTCCATATTCTGTTGCTCTCTTTCCTTCCTTTTGTCAGGATCCTGAATTCAACCATCTCATGGTCACTGCTGCCTAGGTTGCCATCTACTTCTACTTCCCCTACCAATTCTTCCCTGTTTGCGAGCAGCAGGTCAAGAGGAGCTCAGCTCCTAGTTGGTTCCTCCAGCACTTGCACCAGGAAGTTGTCCCCAACAATCTCCAAAAACTTCCTGGATTGTCTGTTCACTACTGTATTGCTCTCCCAGCAGATGTCAGGGTGATTGATGTCTTCCATGAGAATCAGGACCTGTGATCTGGAAACTTCTGTTAATTGTCTGAAGAAAGTTTCGTCTACCTCATCCTCCTGTTCTGGTGGTCTAAAGCAGACGCTCACCACACCATCACCCTTGTTGCTCTTGCCCCTAAACTTAACCCAGAAGCTCTCAACAGACTTTTCTCCTGTTTCATACTAGAGCTCTGAGCAGGCATACTGCCCTCTTACGTACAGTGCAACTCCTCCACCTTTTTTCCCCTGCCTGTTCTTTCCAAACACTATATACACATCCATGACAGTGCTCCAGTCATGTGAGTTACTCCACCAAGTCTATGTAATTCCAATCACATCATAGTTCCTTGTCTGTGCCAGGACTTCCAATTCTTCTTGCTTGTTTCCCAGGCTTCTTGCGTTCATGTACAGGCACCTAAGATAACTAGCTGATTGCTCTACCTTTTTAATATGAATTAGGAGCCCTCCGCTGCGGCACCCTCCTCTTTGTGTTTCTTCCTGTTATCCCACTTCCCCACTTACCTCAGGGCTTAGGTCTCCATACCCCAACAAACCTAGTTTAAAGCCCTCCTCTCTAGATTAGCAAGCCTCTCTTCCCTCTCTTTGTTAGGTGGATCCCATCTCTTCCTATCAATCCTTCTTCTTGGAACAACATCCCATGTTTGAAGAACCTAAAACCCTCTCTCTGGCATCACCTGCATAACTATGCATTTACTTCCACAATTCAATGGTACCGCCATAAGCTGCCTTGCATCGACCTAACTATGTAAGTGTCTACACAAAAATTTCACTCCCGCCAATATAACTGCCCCGCTACACCGACTTAACTGCATCTCCACAAGAATTGTAGAGTCAATGGCAATGTAGTTAGGTTGATGCAGTGTCAGTATAGACACTGTTTTGCTTACGTTGACTGTTACTGGCTTTCAAAGGCCATCCTACAATTTCTCACACTGACGGTACAATCGGTACAACTGCTCCTGGTGAGGATGCGCACCATCGACACAAAAAGCAAAGCATGAACACACACAAGCAATGTAATTATTGCAATGGTTGTATGCCAATGTAAGTTAGGTTGACTTAATTTTGTATTGTAAACATGCCCTTGGTCATGCACTGCTCCTGAGCAGTTCTGAGCAGCTACATAGGATGGAAAAGAATACCACATAAAAGCTTTTCTACTCCTCTTCATTCCCACTAACAGATTTCCACACAATTAATTCATGTTTGCTTCCAACTCTCTGGACTCACACTGAGAATACTCTGAGCTTTTTATCAGCCCCAGCTCAGTAGAATCCTTCTCAGAAAAAACAATTAGTGATCAATTAAATTAATTAATGAGTTTACCCACAGGAGAAAGCCAAGCTTTAAGCAATTAGTAGTAAGTTTTTTTAATAAACAAAACTTTCAAAAACATCATCACTGACTGAAAATGTTTGTTTATTTCAAAGCCAGCCAAGGTATAAAATGTTTCATCCTCTCCTAACTCATTTCAGATGTTGTTAAAAGCTAAGTTAGAAAAAGAACCATTTTCCCCATAATGAGCTTAGTTGAAACAAGAGATGCATTTTCATGGTAGGTAGTAGAGTGCCGGGTAACCTTAAAAGTGTCAACTGTGGTCTGATTCTCTAACATGCTGAGCACTCACAGTTCCATTTGAAGTCAATGGCAGTTGAGAATGCTCAGAACATCAGCAAATCAGGCTATTAACCTTTCTCTTTCAGTTCACCATCTAAAACATGGAGATAATATTTCTCTATCTTTGTGAAGTGCTTTAAGCTCCCTGGCTAAAAGGTGCTATTTAAATTAAAAGTGTTTTGATTTTGCACTGGGGTTGTATTGACAATGCTAGAAAATGAAATCTCCTATTTATGCACAGGAAGGACAGTGATATCTTAGACAGCAATAGTACCAAACTCCCCATTAATGTCACCTTCCTGCTCCCCATCCATTCTTCTGTCCCTGTGCTGTGTACCTCTCTATCCCCTACCAATGCATTTCCCTGACCTGGATGGTGAAAGAATAGTGCAATTCTGATAAAGGCATTCAGTCCTTGGTCTCCCTAATAAGACAGCCTATGACAGCCAGCTGTAGTGGTGTTTTTATGTACTGAAATGACCAAAGTCATTTCACAGAGGCCACCCAACAAACATCAGACTTTTAATCACTATATAAATATGGACTGGATTGAAACCATCAGACTCTTGGTGATGAACTCCGTGTCCCATTATTAATCTCCTAAATCCTGCTTTTTTAAAGTACATACTCTTCATAAAAAGTCCTTCATTATTTTTCCTTTGTCTTCTGAATCAAATTCTAGTTCCATGTCTTCGATCACGTTTACACTACAAAATTATGCCAACCTAACTTATATTGGCATACCAGCCACCACAGTTATTGAACCACTTGAGTGTGAGCACCCTTGGCTCCGTCCCCACCAGGAGCATTTGTATCGATTGTATTGCCAGTGTGGGGCATTGTGCTCCTGAAGGCCAGTAATAGTTGATGTAAGCAACGCAGTGTCTACACTGAGTTGACCTAATTAGATTGATCGCAACTTTACGCTGCTCGAGGAGGTGGTATTACTAAATTGGCATAGAGAGACGCTTACATCGCCTTGAGCCAAATTCCTGTGAAGACACTTCCACAGCTAGATCAATGCAAGGCAGCTTACACCGACCTAACCGTGTAAGGTAGACCACGCCTTAGGCTTCAAAGATCTACACAGCCTAGCTTCCATTTCTCTAGTCTATCCCTTTCAGTTCCTCCGCCTGCACTCCGCACCCTTGCCAAGCAGCACATCTGTCACCTTCTACTACTCGCTTGTGACCATGTGGCCCCCGTCCCTTGAAATGCTCTCCCTAAACCAGTTTGTTGTGCCTCAAACTTTTCCCTCAGTTCCCTCTTTGAAATGCCCCTCATTCTGAAAGGCCTGTAAACCTGAATCCCTTTGCAAAGTGTTAGCTGATCAGATGACCAATAACAAAATTATTATATATAACAAATTTTCAAAAAATTACATCAGCAAAAAGTCCCATGCTTTGCCCCTCCGGTTAGTCATGCCACTTTTTGTCACATCCCAACCATCATCTCTTATTTAGAGAGCTAAATTCTGCTTTCAGTCACAGTTGTATAACTCAGTTGACTTAAATGGAGTTACACCTGTAGCTCTAGACTCAATTTCTCATATTCAATTTGACTCAATTTCTTCATACTTTTCTGTGAACTCCTTAGCCCACAGTTGGCACTATAGTAATCAATGATAACAAGAGTGCCTCAGTCCCTCTTCAGTACAATTGACTTGTTTTACTTCATTCCATTTCACTTCCTAACAGATGGAGCCTCTGATGTTAAAACTGTACAATTTCACCACTACAAGTTCACCACTTAAATGTGCAATATCTCTAAAAACAATCATGTTAAAAATATTAGCTGCTTAAACATTCAAATTAAAGAAGGCACAGTTAGGCCTAAGTCAATTCTCCCATCACTTCTAAATTAAGAGCTCCAATGTGTGAGCTGGGATCCAGGAACAATGGCCATATTAGCACTGTGCATTATTTAAACTTGACCATTTGAATGGCCAATCCCTTTTCTAAGATGACTTCTTATAGATTTTTATATGACTGAACATTCCTTTTCCTTAGTTGGTTTTCTTACATCTGAAATATTTTGGATCATATTTCTTTCTTTCTTCAGATAAGTAGTAGGAATTAATAATCCCTCTAATAACTTTACTGAGGAAATATAATAGAAATTTTAATAAAAGTATAAACTTAATAGAATTTGAACTTGCAACCTTTGAATTATAAAAGACATATTTTATATAATAGAATTCATAATCTTTTGTTACCTGTCATCCAAGGGAATTTACAGGAGTTTAATTAGCTATAAGGGACTCCCCTATTATTCCCTGAATACAACAGACATATTGAGAGCTACAAATAAAAACTTAATTTCAAAAAAAAAATCAAATATAAAGGATACAAAGTTCATACAAAGCCTACTTTCTCGTTCATATCAAAATGTATATGCAAAATGTCATGGAAATTAAGCAATACAATACAGTTGACTTCTTGAACAAGAGAGGCTTAAATATGTTAAATGTTGAGCATTTGTACAAAATTAAGATAAGGTGCAGAAAACCTAATGATTCATTGTACCCTGAGTGTTGGCTTGTGAGCAGTCGTGGATGATTTGGACTTCAGAACTGGATTGCTTTCCTTGCTGAGAGAGAAGGAGGACACAGACTGAGAATATGCTTTCCTAGTACATTTTTGTTCACAGTGCTCATACAGTTATTGCTATTACTGCTTTGAACACCTGTGTCACTACTGTCAGAGCACCAGCAGAACACCTCTGCCCTCAAGTTCCCAGCCAGAATGACGTTTTTCCTTTGGATCCTAACTCCGCCCCTCACATTAAATGCCATTTATTGGAACATACTTCTTGGCTTTCAGTCAACATTAGCACTCCTCAACAGTCAGATGGTTTGAGAAAAAGAAAAGATGGTCCAATACTTAGGTCACTAACTTGGAAAACCGAGGTTCAATTCCCTGCCCTGCCACAGACTTCCTGTGTGACCTAGGACAAGTTGTTTAGTCTCTGTGCCTCAGTTTCTCTATCTTTAAATTGGGGATAATAGCACTTCCCTACCTCAGAGGAGTATTGTGAGGCTAAATACATTAAAGACAGTGAGGTGCTTGGTTACACCAGTAATAGGAGGTCATATATGTACCTGAAACTGAAATTTGTGTCATTGACCTCTTTGAATTTGGGGTTGACAGAAGTAGTTTACTGCACTATCCCCCATTCCTGCCATAGTGTAAGGAGGGCAGCTGATGCAGGAGACACCTCTGCCAGCTAAGAATTCCAGGAACTCCATCCCTTTTGCGCTATGTGACTAGTGCAGAAGAGATTCTCAATAGAGAATCTGGCTTTATATGTCAGCTGGGTTATCCTTCTTGTGTCTGGTTACACAAAGGAAGGTCAATAGAAGTTAATAGAAGTCAACTTTTCTCTTAATTACAAAGGGCCCATTTTAGCTTTGGTAGGTCCATTGACTTCAACAGAGCTGTGACTGCTTATACGTGGGCTGAATTTGGCCCAAGGGCCTAAGAGTTATGCTAAATCCTTAACAGCAACTGTCATCTATTGTTCTCACCTCAGCATCTGTAAACATATTAAATTTGTTAGTCTTTAAAGTGCCACAGAACTCTCGTTGTTTTTGCTGTAAACACTGGGCAATTTATCTTTCATGGTGATAGATGAATTGCAGTGGCTACTAATACTTTCTGTAGTTTTCCATGTCCAATGCTTATTTGGACATTATTGGTTAAATATCCTTATCATATTTGGTACAAAAGAAAAAAAAAGAGAGCTATATATATCCAAAATTTAAAATGAATATTTTGAGCATCAGTCAGAGACTCCAGGCACTTAAGACTATGATTTGTCATTAGCATTCACTGGAATCTGGAGACACTACTTTTCAATAGAAACCATAGCAAAAACTGCAGTATTGCCAAGTTTAAGAAAAATGCTAAGTATTGTGAGGCTCACATTAAAATCATGAGAGTTGGTAACTCTGTCCTAAGCCGGTAGGAAAAATACTTTTTAGAAAGCATTCATAGAAGGGCAACAAGATGGCAACTAACAACTAACTCTGCTGCCATTGAAGTCAATGTGAATTTTACCATTGGTTTCAATGGGAACAGAGTTAGAGTGGCACCGAGAACTTTAAGAATCCCACAAACAAATTCTGTTTGCTAGATCATACACAGTTCTATGTTCAAGACAAATTTCAGGCAATCGGACTTAATCCAGTACAGAATGTGATTTTTTTTCTTCAAAACCTTTTCTTGCATTATGGCAATGTCTCTAAGTATTTCTCTAAAAAGTATGGGCCCATTAAAATTCTTCTTTCCGAATAATATTAAAATAAGTCTATATAAAACACGTACTTACACACTATAAATAATTCCAATGCCTAGTATTGTCAAAACAATACAGTAGAAACCACTTAATCAGGATGCTTTCCTGGATTTAAATATATCCCAATTAAGTGGCCATCCCATTTAAACAAAGTTTTACTGAGCGTCACTTAACGTAAACCAAATGTCTTTGGCAATTCAGTCCGAAACATTTGTGACCCTTAACCACCATATTAACACCTCTAATTGTAAATGACAGGGCAATTTCCTGGTTGCCATTGTGTGAGACAGGCAGAGAGCACTAGCCATAAGCAATCTGTGACCTTTGGCTGTCATATTAACACTTTTAATTGTAATTGACAGGGCCGTTAGAACAAAAATTGTCCCAACAAAGCAACTCCAACATTTCAGAATGTTCCGTTAAAGCAAAAGAATAAACATTCATTCATTAAATAGGGTCAGATAAGTGCTATCTGAAATTTGCATGATTATCAAATCCCATTTAACTGGTTCTATTTATATCGCAATTTCCCATCAAATTTACTGCTGAGTAAACAGTAATTATTTTTACTAGAGATGACCAACATTCACAATTTTAGTTCCACAGAATTTTTCCAAAGAATTTGATCAGAACATATTTTCAGTTTGGTTTCATGTAGTTTTTAAACTCAAATTTCATTCTGTTCAATGAAAGAAAATGCAAATCTTTTCATGTTTTTGACGGAAAACCAAGCAAAAGCCCAAGAATGTACCCATGACTAAAATACTTCTGGACAACAGAATCTAAAGTATTCTAAACATTGAGATTAAATAACAAGTGTTGTCTCATTTGGAAGACAAAGGTGCTGGTGGTGATACATATATGATTTTTAGTAAATTGGCCACTAGAGGGTGAAATACTATAGTCACAGACATTTGAGCAGCTATGATTTCATCCAGCAAAGGGTAAGGGCACAAGTTGGACAGTAGGATCACCTCCCTTATTTCTCATCACGATACCATACTATCTTTTTATTTCTGCATGTACTCGAGCTGAACATTAACTTTGAGAGTTTGCTCAAATTTTTGTGGTCCAACCTGTGTGATGGAGGATATGCAGCTTGGATGAGACCACTGAGTTCTTCCTTAATACAACACAAATACTTTTTTTCTAACAATAAATTAAAGCAGCAACTTGAAGTCTAGTTAATTTTGAAAAAATAACGTCAGGTACTACACTTGCCTGCCAAGCCTCCATGCCAATTTTTGTTGCTTTAGAAGCACATTTTCCTAGCCTAAAATGTAGAGTGAGGAGGGGGGCGGGGATCTCAGAGCCCAGGAGGGAACATGTACATTATTATTCCTGTAGTGCAAGCCCCAGGAACCTGAGTCAGCTGATCCAAGCTCTGAGACTCGCTCCCATGGAGGATTTTTATGCAGTGTAGACATATCCTAAGTAGCTTTTGAAAATGACACTTAACTTCCTAAATTACTTAGGTACTATTGAAAGTTTTGCCCATTTTTTTTTTAAGGTACTTAAATGTGAACGTAAAGGAAACAGAAATAGACTTTTGCTCTTATTTGTATCTTTAAAGTGTATTTTTAAAAAAGTTTTAAAAGGATTAATTCCTGCCACTCTCCCTAAATTAAGAGCCAGATCCTTAGTTGGTGTCAGTGTAGATCCCTGGAAGTCAATGGTGCTGTGCTGATTTACTCCAGCTGAAGATCTGGTTTTAGAAGTTAAGAACCTGTCGAGGCTGAATAACGTCATGAATAATGGAAAAACCAGAGAATAGGGTATGTATACAAATAAAACACTACTGCAGCACAGCTGCGCCACTGTAGCACTTCCGTGTAGATGTTACCTATGCCAATGGGAGGGATTCTCCTGATGGCACCTACCTGAGTGGCGGTAGCTAGGTTGATGGAGGAATTCTTCAATTGACCTAGCACTGTCTACGTGGCAGGGTGGGGTCTAAGTTCGGTATAGTTACATCTCTCTGGAATGTGGATTTTTCATGCTCCTAAGTGATGTAGCCATACCGATGTAAAATCCTAATGTAGACTAGGCCTTAGAATGTAGAACTAGCAATATCACCATTTTACAAGTGCCAAGAGAAAGTGAAGCAATTAAGAGAAATAGATTTTTAGTAAGACCTTATCTACGTTGGGAATTGGGCCTGATTTCAGCCATTACTGCCCAGATGCCTATATAGCTGTGCCACTACAAACCCTTAGTTAAAGGAAAGCTGTGATTTGTATCAGTGGAAGTTAACCTGGGCCTACAGGTTTGCACTGGTGCAGCTAAGCTGGTGACTGGTCCTTAATGGCTGGGATCAAGGCAGAGCCAAATGCATGTAGAAAAGCCCTAATGTGACTTCAGACTGCTTTTTGTTAACATCAATTTAATTTCAAAGGCTAATTAATGACATTTCCTTCTCAATGATGGTTAAGCTTCAGCAGCCCAGCCCCACCAGTACTAAGGTGTCAGAGTTAACAACATAGATCTTTTGAGACTCCAAACAAGCTCTCTAGGGCAGAGTTGATATTTCTATGGTAAAACAACAAGCAGAAAAAGAACATAGAAAAATAAAAACCACACAATTGACCACTGTTCAGGCCTTCCCTCTACTCCATGGACAGCAAACAAGGGCATAAGCTCAGTCTTTAAAAATGTTTGCAGGTCACTTACCTTTTCAATATACTTAATGTTAGTTGGATTGTCAAATACTGATACCTGTCTTTCTTCTGAATCACAGAATCCAATTCTAAAATACACCATTAAAAAAATTCTGCTCCATCCACTCTCTTCCATTCACCACTTCCCTCACTCTGATCAACTTCAAGATAGAATATCAAGTGAGCTCCCATATTTAAAAAAGAAATTCAGAAATAAGGAGGTTTTACCTTTAATGCTTGTAAAGCGTTTTAAGATCCTCCAGCTGTTTAAGTACAAAATCATTATCTGACTGTAAAATTACTTTCTTTGGTCTACCTTTGGTTTGTTTTTTTAATTGGTCAAAAATTTCAACCTTGGGTGCCTAAAGTGGGTGCCCATAGTTAGGCTACTGATTTTCAGATTGCTTGTTTGAGTGCCTTTGTGTGTGGCACAAACTAAGAATTTATTGAGAGCTGTGAGTGTTCAATGCTTCTGAAAATCAGACCTTATACTTAAGAGACATTCATTTAAAGGCATCCCTTCCTTATCCTCCATCTCCTGAGCATATCTGAAGAAAACAAAAAACAAACCTCTCTCTCTAAGAACTCCCATGTTTAAATCTGTTGTCCGTTCTTCAGACTTCAGTTTTAGGTAACTGAATTATATTCATAATGTTATAACATTCATTTTTGTTAATTTATCTTTAATGTAATTATATGTATTTACAATTCAATTATAATTCATATACAGCAGCTTAAAATAGGATGTGACAGTGAGTCCTCCTACCCACAATACATAAACTGAATATCAACCAACCAATCTAGAGTACTATTAGATACCCCCTGCTCTCATGGTTCCCTTACTAGCCTTCATTCAAATTATATTGTCTTTTAACCTTCAGTCTCACTAAAAAAATGACTTGTCAAGCATATTGCACATTCTCTCTCTGGTTTATTACTCTGGTGGGGTAGAAACCATATTATTTGACAAGAATAAATAGCAAATTACTACACGGGTAATAAAGTCATGGAAAATTTAAGCAGCTTTAAATAAAAGAGTAGTTGGTTGATCCCATGCTTGAAAGTTATTTTAAGTAATGCTGCAAGCATCTTGTTTGGTCTTTCAACAGCTAGATATTTCTACAAAGATACATGGGAATATAGGGAATTCTACTTCATCAGACTTAGCAGTAGTCCTGGAGGGCTTACTAAGAATTCTAAATAAACATGCTCTTTCATTCCACCCAGCCACAGGGAGCTAACAAGCCCCCTCCCATCCTCAGGCAGACTATACCTCCCACCAGCAGCCCACACTCATCAATACACAGGAGCCCTACATATCACACACCAGATCCTGCTGTGATGAGCAAACACCAATCAACAGTCCCATTAGCCTCCAGAGGTCTGTTCAGTTTGTTTACAGTAAATACTAGAGCACTGCTAGTGTAGGGCTGCATGGAAGATTCTGAAATGTCCTTTTTGCTTTAGATGTTCCAGGTTTATTTTAAAATTTTGGTGGGGTATTTTTGTCTGTCTCTTTGTTTGTTTTCTTTCAATAGGAGAAACCAGTATTTCCTATCAGTATTATTGCTTGGGAGTTATTTGTGCAATCTCTAAAGTAGCATTTCTGTTATTCTTAGATCAGAATTTTAAAGTGTTGCAAGTAGGACACCCAAAGATTATTGTTCATTTTTGAAAATTTAGGCCATAGAATGTGGATATAGAAAAGAACTCTTAGGTCATGCACTGTATCTCCCTGCCAGAGTATTATTTTCTACACTGATACCATTATAATAATAATAGAACAAAGTGGAGGTTTTTGTTTTTTGTTTTTATAAAAAAATGAATCCTTTTGAATCACGCTTAACAAGCATGATACAATGCACTTCCCTAATTTAAGCTCAAATGTTATATACTGTCCCCAGTCCTTTAACACTTCTCAGCATGGTTCTGCTTCCAGATGTGACAGCCTGTGGAGAGAACTCTCCAGGAGCCCCTGCACACTGCCTCTCTCTGCAGCTAAGAGGGCAGGTGAGGGGTGGATCCA
Source organism: Emydura macquarii macquarii (assembly GCF_026122565.2). NCBI lineage: Eukaryota > Metazoa > Chordata > Testudines > Chelidae > Emydura > Emydura macquarii. The sequence continues at coordinate 4,927,675 of NW_027133000.1, read as the reverse complement.
CAGGGCAAATCCAGAGGACGACAGCAATGGCGTAGTTGGTCCATTCCAAAATAGTGATTGAGAGGAAATGATTCCTTTCCTCTCTCTGTAATCTCTGCACAAAAACAATTAACTCTGGCCTTTTGGAGGGTGGCCCCTTAATAATGAAGATAATATAATGTATTATTCATATACATCTGTACTTGAAACATAGATGTTCCCATCACACCACATCCAAAGGCACTCAGATAAGGAAGCAGTTGCTTTCATTCTTTACTGGCACTGCTCTGTCATAGAAGAGATTCAGACTTAGTTCTGAATGATGCTCTTTCACTCTGGAAGTGGGCATTAGACTTTAAGGAAAAGTCTTAGTATCCCAGTAGAAATGTACTTGAAAGAGAATTGAGTTTCTCACTTTTCGTTTTTGGGGATGTAGAAGGACTGGGGATTGTTGCAGTGATCACCAGAGAAAGAGGCGAATTACAAAAGGTAAAACAAGGAGTGGGAGGAAACACCACAGGTTAATGTGATGAAACAAAAACAAAAAAGCTCATATAGACACTTCAAAAAGGCATTAGTTAATTATATTTTAGACAGTCATTTCTTTAGAAATTAAATCCTATGCCAGTGCATTATATATTAAGAGATTCACAGCCAAAGGAATATTTAATCTAGCAATAAACTGATGAAATTCTTCATAACATGCTGAAGTAGGCCTCCAAAATGGCATACATCATTTTCCTGTGTGAACATAAGGGACTCTTTAAAAGATCTGAATCAACTACCAAGGCATGTTTACAACATTTATAATGAATCTCTCTCATCATCTGAAAAGTATGTCTGACTCCCCCGGCCACACCCCAAAAAAGCCTGTTATTATAGCTAACCAAACAACAAATTACATGTCAGCAAATAGATGACCAGAGTTATCAAATGTCAGAAAATAACTGGGCACAAGTATTCAAATTTCAATGTGAAACTTTAACACTGTGGTATATATTTATCACTAACCCACGACTGCTGAATACTTTCCCAAATAATGCTCATAATGAATTCAAAAGCACACATGTATATGCACATGAAGACAGGCAGTTTTAAGATCCAGTGATATGCTGATAAATGTTGCATAGTAAAATGTTTATAGAAGCGGCATTGAAAGAGTTCTTTGGTGGTTACACCTCTTCATCCACCTCTCCATTAACTTTAATTAACCTTGCCCATAGGCTTACAAGCCTGGGGGACTTAGAGAACTTGATCTGAAAAGAAAAATAAGGGGTTTAATCACCAGGCCGGGTTTTCCAAGTTTTCATGGCTCTAATGTTTATACCCTGCACACTTATACAAACCCAAACTTCCATTACTTGCATGATAGTCTCAGATCAATATTCTAGATAAAGGTAAAGCTTAAGGTAAATGACTACCGTGTAAGATGATGGTGAATAGTAATTTTAGTGTACATCAAACAGATTAGGATACAGTAAGCTTGCAAAGACATAATAAATTCATCAGCTATTTCTAGTGATTGATTTGTATTCCAGTTTAATTAGCCATGAAAGAGTCAATTTTTCTGAAACCTCCTCCCCCTTTTTTTTATTTTTTTTACAGATCAGTGCCACAAAAGATAATCCCCAGCTGTCAAGTTAAGGAAATTTAAAAGGTAGGTTCTGAACAAAATTGCTATCAGTCATTTTCATATGTACCAACTATAATTATTTCTCAAAGAGTTTATAACAGAATTCCCAATTGAAACATTCCTGATTTTCTTCTTAAATGTCTGTTTTAAAATTGGCTTTAAAGTGCTTTGCAAACAAAAAGTAACTTGATAAAATTGAGATAATTACCTGTAGAAAGGTAGAAGAGCTGTGGTATAGCATGAAACCTGTAATCTTGCCATTGCTTAACTTCTAGTAAACAACATTAAGTAACTTATAAAATGAGCATTGTACATTTGTATAGCACAAGGAAGGATAAAAGCGTCTGCCACAAAGGGGGTATTTTGTTACTAAAAAAACAGTTCCATAAATGCATTCAGAAAATTCACAAAGAGTGTCCATGTTTGCTTTAACTAGCCACTACAAAAGAAGAGAAGCAAGGGACAATAGTGAGGTCCAGCTGTTGTTTTTCTTGAAGAAGTCCCAGCTCCCCATGCAGAGAAACTATACTTGAGATGAGCTGGCTGAGACAAATGTTCCATCTACACTTTAAATGGCAGCTGGTTATTAAATGACTCCCAATAGGACAAACACTTGCTATTGACAATAAGGTAATATAAGGACCATGCAGAGCAATCAAGATGGGAATGTGAATGAAAAATCTTTAATCTGAAATTACAGCTGTCAGAGTTATATTATAAAACATGAAAGTTGCATCTGCACTTAGAATTAATGTGTCCCCAAAGCCAAGTTTCTCATAAACTGCATGTTGGAGATACATATTTTACAAATAGACTACCCATCTTCCATAAATCAAACCGAACTGTAGCCTATATTAAGGAATTAAAAGGGTCATCTCTTCTGGGGTTGGCATTTGTCGAACAGTATTTGGAAAAAATGAACATTGATTTACAAAGTCCAGCGGACATGGTGGTAGTATTAGTTCCTAACAATATTCACTGACTTCAAGTATCAAACAAATGACTTCAGTTCTTTTGTTATAAGCTTTGGTTTGTAAAATGGGCTTTTCAAAATCAGAAGGCATTTTCAAAAAGGACACAATATAGTCATTTGAATGAGGAGCTGTATGAACAAATATATTGCATTTTGTTCACAAATAGTTTGTTTCAGATATGTTTGGTTCAGCTACACACAACAGTTTAAATGGTTCATAATTCTTAATGGGATCAGATATGTACTGTGAAAGTATTCACTTTGTTTCCTTCACTGACTCTTTAGTGATGTGGCCTGCTTCAGTTCATTTCCTAAGAATGCTATCAGGAAGACTTTACACTTCATAACAACAGTAGTTGTTTCTGTAGTCGGACTCTTTTGCATGAAATGTCTGTGATTCAGAACAGAGTGGCTCATACATTTAAAAAATGTCATTAAGGTCAAATATACATTTGCGTATTAGATGATAGTTATATTTTGATGCCTTAGAATCTGATCTAAAGCATATTGAAATCAGCCCACTCCCATTGATTTCAATGGACTTTGGTTCAGCCTCTTGGCACATTGTCCATTCAGAAATTACCTCATGCTTTGGGGAAAACACTATAGAAGCTTTGCTAATTTAGTCAATAGAAAGCAGGGAGAGGTTGGGTCTCTTGTTCAATGAAGACAACATCCTAGGAAAGTGACAGAATTAGATAAATAAGCATAACGATGCACATTAGGTGCCAGGTAGTATTTGGGCAAAAGTCACAATAAAACTGTTGAACCAAAAAAAAATTTGAACCTGAAAGCAGAACTTTCACACCCTCACATCCAGCCCCCTTTTTCCTATTCTTAGCTGATATGGTTTGCGAAGGGAGCAGATTAAGATGGCTTGGTGGAGGAGGAAGGTTCACCCAATTCCAAGTTGTACAAACAACCTCAACCCTCATAAGAATTGCCATAGTGGGTCAGACCAATGGACCATCTAGCCCAGTACCCTGTCTTCTGACAGTGGCCTGTGCCAGATGCTTCAAGGGAATGAACAAAACAATGATCCATCCCCTATCATCCAAGCCCAGCATCTGGCAGTCAGAAACTTAGAAGCACCCTGTAGGTTGTGCCCCTGACAACCTTGGCTAGACCTATCCTCCATGAACTTATCTAATTCTTTTTTGAATTCAGTTACAGTTTTCACCTTCACAACATCCTCTGGCAATGAATTCCACAGGTTGACTGTGCGTTATGTGAAGAAATACTTCTGTTTGTTTCTTTTAAATCTGCTGCCTATTAATTTCATTGGCTGAGCTCTGTTCTTAAATAACACTTTCTTATTCACTTTTCAACACCATTCATGATTTTATAGACCTCTATCATAGCCCCCTGAGTTCTCTCTTTTCCAGGCTGAACAGCCCCAGGTTTTTCAGCCTCTCCTCATATGGAAGCTGTTCCATTCCCTTGATCATTTTTGTTGCCATTCTCTGTACCTTTTCCATTTCTAATAAATCTTTTCTGAGATGGAGCAACCAGAACTCATGCAGTATTCAAGATGTGGGTGTACCATGGATTTATGTATAGTGACATTATGTTACTTACTGTCTTATTACGTATCCCTTTCCTAATGGTTCCTAACACTGTTAGCTTTTTTGACTGCCACTGCACAGTGAACAGATGTTTTCGGAGAACTATCCATGACTCTCAATCTATTTTTTGAATGGTAATAGCTAATTTAGACCCCATCACTTTGTATATACAGTCACTATTATGTTTTCCAATGTGCATTACTTTGCATTTTTCAACACTGAATTTCATCTGACATTTTCTTGCCCAATCACTCAGTTTTGTGAGATCCCTTTTTAACTCTTCACAGTTTGCTTTGGACTTAAGTATCTTGAGTAGCTTTGTATCATCTGAAAATTTTACCACCTCACACCAGTGATGCCTTTTTCCAGATCATTTATGAATATGTTGAACAGTACTGGTTCTAGTACAGATCCCTGGGGGACACAGCTACTTACTTCTCTCCATTCTGAAAACTGTCTATTAATTCCTACCTTTTGGCTCCTGTCTTTTAACCAGTTACTGATCCAGGAAAGTGCCTTCCCTCACATCCCATGACTGCTTGCTTTGCTTAAGAGCCTTTGGTGAGGGACCTTGTCAAAGGCTTTCTGAAAGTCCAAGTACACTATATCTACAGGATCACCCTTGTCCATATGCTTGTTGACCCCCGTCCCCCTTCCCCCCCAAGAATTCAAATAGATTGGTGAGGCATGATTTCCCTTTACAAAAACTTTGTTGACTTTGCCCCCAACAAACCATGTTAATTTAGGTGTCTGATAATTCTGTTCTTTATTATAATTTCAACTAATTTTGCCTGGTACTGAAGTCTGGCTTAGCAGCCTGTAATTGCCAGGATCACCTCTGGAGCCTTTTTTTAAAAAGAAATTGGTGTCACATTAGCTATCCTCCGGGCATCTAGTACAGAAGCTGATTTAAGCAATGGGTTACACACCACAGTAAGTAGTTCTGCAATTTCATGTTTGAGTTCCTTCAGAACTCTTGAGAGAATACCACGTGGTCCTGGTGACTTATTACTATTTAATTTTTCAGTTTGTTCCAAAACCTCCTTTACTGATACCTCAATCTGGGACAGTTCCTCAGATTTGTCACCTAGAAAGAATGACTCCCTCTCATTCTCTGCAGTGGAGGGGGATCTCCCTCACAACTTCTGAAGTGAGAGTGGATGCAAAGAATTCATTTAGCTTCTCTGCAATTGCCTTATCTTCCTTGAGTGATCCTCTAGGACCTCGATGGTCCAGTGCCTCACTGATTGTTAGGCAGGCTTCCTGCTTCTGAAGTACTTAACATTTTTTTTGCTGTTAGATTTTGAGTAGATCTTCAAAATCTTTTCTGGCCTGCCCATTCATACTTCACATGCTGGAGTTGCTGCTTTCTATTTTCCTCCGTAGGGTTTGACTTCCAATTTTTAAAGGATGCCTTTTTGCCTGTAACTGCTTCTTTTACTATGTTGTTTAGCCACTGTGGCATTTTTTTTTTTTTGGTCATCTTACTATTCTTTTTAATTTGGTCTATACATGTAATTTAAGCCTCTATTATGGTGTTTTTAAAAAGTTTCCATGCAGCTTGCATGCATTTCACTCTTGTGACTATTCCTTTTGATTTTAATGTAAATAGCTTCCTCATTTTTGTGCAGTTCCCCTTTCTGAAGTTAAATGCTACTGTGGTGGTCTTCTCTGGTATTTTTCCCCCTACAAGGATGTTAAATTTAATTACATTATGGTTGTTATTACTGTATGGTTCTGCTATATTCACCTTTTGGACCAGATCCTGTGCTCCACTAAGGACTAAATCAAGAATTGCCTCTCCCCTTGTGGGTTCCAGGACTAGCTGCTCCAAGAAGCAATTATTAATGGTGCCTAGAAACTTTATTTCTGCATTCTGACTTGAGGTGACATGTACCCAATCACTCTGGGAATAGTGAAAATCCCCCATTTTTATTGAGTTTTCTATTTTTATAGCTTCTCATTATTCAAGCATGAAATTTCTATCCATAGTGATTTTATGGTACAGTTTGATTCATTTAAGATTTTTACTATATTTGACTCTGTTTTCTTTCAAATATAGTGGTACTCCCACACTAGCATGACCTATTCTGTCATTTCTATATATTTTGTCCCCTGGTATTACAGTGTTCCATTGATTGTCATCATTCCACCAAGTTTCTGTGATGTCTATTATATCAATGTTCTCACTTAATACCAGGCACTCAAGTTCACCCAATTCACTCGTTCACCAAACACTGTGTTCCTGAGAGTCTTGACACAGGCAGAGAGATCAAGACTGAACATCTGTCTCAGCTTCACCTAATAGTCAACTTATTGCCTTTTACGTTTGTCCTGTGTTCTCCAATCCCACCCAACTACTATTAGGATCAAAGAACTAAAGCCCCTACAACAGATCCATCCCTTCTGCCAGACTCACATACCCTAGCATACTGTGTGACAGTGTAATTAACAGAATGTTGAGTATTAGATAGTAAATAAAATGAACAGTTCATTAAAGGTGAGCTACAAATCAAAAGTAAAAAATAAATTGTGCTCAGATATATGTGCTGTGGAGGGCATTCAACCCTTTGTGATGTCGCAGAATAATGATGGAAGAGCTTCAGTGAACCAGGAAGTGCCTAGAGAATTTCACAGAAAGGAACAAAAGAAATTTTAGAATTGTAGAGTTAAAATTTGTGTGTGCAGTGTTTCCCCTACAGACTGGTTAGTGAGACAATTCTGGGTTTAACTCAGTTTTTATTTTTGCATTATATTTAACTGATTTATTTTAGCAACACTGCAGTGAGAAGGCTATCTCACATCATGTTTTCTGGCATTGTCCAGAATTTACAAATCTCTAAAATGAGGTGTATAAAAATATGAAAAAGAACCTTGGAAAAATATGTAACAGTGGGCTTCAAGAACGTATTTTAGGAGAATTGATTGTTGTACTAATATAGTTTCAGTTGGTTAAAAAGTGTTTTAATGTCCCTCGACTTTGATGAACAATTATCATATTTATCATCATGAACAAACTAGGGAAATACAGCCTGGTTGGAGCTACTATAAGATGGTTGCATAACTGGTTACAAAACCATTCCCAGAGAGTAGTTATCAGTGGTTCACAGTCAGGTTGGAAGGGCATATCAAGTGGAGTCCCAAAGGGATCCGTTCTGGGTCCAGTTCTGTTCAATATCTTCATCAGTGATTTAGATAATGGCATAGAGAGTACACTTATTAAGTTTGTGGAGGATACCAAGATGAGAGGGGTTGCAAGTGCTTTGGAGGATAGAATTAAAATTCAAAATGATCTGAACAAACTGGAGAAATGGTCTGAAAGAAAATAAAATGAAATTCAGTGAGGACAAATGCCAACTACTCCACTTAGGAAGGAACAATCAGTTGCACACACACAAAATAGGAAATGACTCCCTAGGAAAGAGTACTGCAGAAAGGGATCTGGGGGTCATATTGGATCACAAACTAAATATGAGTCAACAGTGTAACACTGTTGCAAAAAAAGCCAACATCATTCTGGGAAGTATTAGCAGGAGTGTTGTAAGCAAGACATGAGAAGTAATTCTTCTGCTCTACTCTATGCTGATAAGGCCTCAGCTGGAGGACTGTGTCCAATTCTGGCACAACATTACAGGAAAAATTTAAGAAAGTCCAGAGAAAAGCAACAAAAATGATTAAATGCCTAGAAAACATGATCTGTAAGGTAAGATTGAAAATATTGGGTTTATTTAGTCTGGAGAAGAGAAGACGGGTGCGGGGGCGGAGCATAATAACAGTTTTCAAGTACATAAAAGGTTGTTACAAGGAGGAAGGAGAAAAATTGTTCTCCTTAACATCTGAGGATAGAATAAAAAGCAATAGGCTATTTATGCAGCAAGGGTGGTTTAGGGTGGACATTAGAAAAAACTTCCTGTGAGGGTAGTTAAGCACTGAAATAAATTGCCTTGGGAGGTTGTGGAATCTCCATCATTGGAGAGTTTTAAGAGCAGGTTAGACAAACCCCTATCGGGGATGGTCTAGATAATGCTTGGTCCTGCCATAAATGCAGGGGATTGGGCTAGAATACCTCTTGAGTTCCATTCCAATTCTACGATTCTAAAAATCTATGTTTCACTCTTGAGGTGACTGCACATCTGTCTTGGGTGAAGGGATCCCTCTATATATTGTTTATAAAGTATGTTAGAATCTGCTCTGGATACCTAGCACTATAGACATGTACAATCATTTTCATTTATCATTTTTGAAACAAATAGATGGGATAAATTATCCTCTACAATATTTTGCATATACATGTATTTACCAAAATATATAATCTCTTTGTTACTAATTTTGAAGGAAGCAAAGATATTTAATAAAGAAATTAAGTCACAGTAAAATACATTCAAGCAACTTTAAGGCTGTGATGCATACCAACAAAGAGCAATGCAAATAATAAATTAATAATTATAATAATAATTTAATAATATTATGTACCAAATACCTGTAGATACTGAATATAAAACCACACTTTTGTGGATCAAGGGCAGAGGAAAGATTCACATGTGCAAAATGAAAAAGAACCCTATGGACAGTAACAATCATTGGCACGAATCTACATGCTTCCTCATGGATTGTGGGGGCAAGGTTATGCAAGGAACGGCAGCACTGACTCCTTTCCACTTAAGAAAATTTAAAAATTAGACCCTGATGAAGTGAAAATAGAGGGTAGAGAGCATGGATCTATGCTTTATATTTATTTTTGTTACCCTGTCCTCCTTTCCCAACCTCCTGGTCACTCGTTCACGTCATCCACCTGTGAGGCCTTGTCTTTCAGATTTTAAGCTCCTTAGTATAGGGACCACCATTCACTGTATGTCTGTATAGAGCCCAGCACAATGAAGCCCAACCTGGTTGAAGCATCTAGACCCTAATATAATATAAATGTTAAATAACAACAGGTCAATTGTGGTTTTGCTGCAAGCACCACGTAGGGGGTAGAATGTAGTCATGCTGCCCCAGTAAACAGACAGTGATACTTCTTCTGAATGTTGTCAGCTTAGATCCTTCCCCATACTTGGGAGACATACTTGCAAAAATCACCCCCCCACACACACCCCAAAGAGATCTGGACCAAAGTATAACTAGTTAAATAAAAAGACTTATTAGGCATCAGGTCTAGCTGCAAGTCGAGAGAGTAGTGCTGCATTGATGTCTGAATTAAGGTCCAGGTTCAGCCTTATCTATCTTCAGGATACAAACATTTCTGAGATGTTCTACAAATGCTATTTGGGACCAAGTGAAACATGTTTCCAAGGTCTACATGTACTCACCCATTCTCCTAGGTGAGGTTATAGTCAAATTCTTTATCGATAAAGGAGAATTCTCCTGAATTTAAGCACTAGGTTCACATCCCCAAAGTAGGCAGCTTGCAAATAAACAGAAAGAAAAAGGTATGTAAGAGTTCTTTTGAAAATCTTGACAGTAGGATGTGCAAATAATGAAAATCTGTGTCCTGGAGGGTGGTACTGCATTTATAAGATGCCAGGTGGCCTTCCTCAGTACTCAAAGATAAACTAGACTGTCAGAGATAGTAAATAGAATTGTAGGTGTTAGTGTGGCAGAGTTCTTACTGGAGATTCTAAACGAAAATCTTTTCTATTTTAAGGTACTCTCTTATGGGAGGTTAAGACTTCACCAAATGACTAATTTAACTTTTTCTTGAGTTGGAATTTAGCAATATGATATAATCTGGGCTTCAAGCAGAGAGATTTTGCATCTGGATGAAGAACCTAGGTTTATGTTAGGAAATTAGAGAATATTGAAAGTGAAGAAAGAAGGATCAAATTGCTGCAGTTAGGAAGTCTAGCCTAGCTTTCAGACAAGTGGGATCTGGTAGTATCTCACAAGATCAGTCTTGTCTGATTTTCCTCTGGTTTTGAAGGGAAGTTGTAACTAGACCAGGAGGCATCCTTATTCTCTACCTTACTTGGAGCAGAACTGCAGCTACTTTGTGGTGTTCTGTGTGTCAGAGATCTAGGAGAGCATCTCCCTTACATCTGAAAGACTGAAGTGCCCACCATGTCTTTCAGACACCATTTGTGCTGAGCATTGCATTTGCCACTCAACTCAACTGTCAAGGTATTTTCCTTACCAGGAAAATGAGGGCTAAAAGTTCAGCTTTGATAGATGTGCCACTCAAAGTCAGACAAACACATGACACAGCAAATAAGAGTGAACTCCTCACTGACAGTTTATGCAACACATGGCCATGGTGTTATTTGTCAAGAATTGTGGCAGTCTATCCCTGATTTGAGGTAGGAAATCTCTGAAAGGCAGTCGAATTATTATCAGCTCTAGGACATTTACATGGAGCTTTGACTCCTTGGATTTCCAAAGACCCTATAGATACTGAGATGGTCCAAGTAGGTCCTCGATCTATACAAGAGGCACCTGACACAAAATCTCAGCTTGCAGTAGAGGAAGGTACTCCTCTACAAATGTTTTCAGGTATTGACTTGAAGTGTCTTGATCTTTCACAACAGGGTCACAAAGATGGCAAATTAACCAGATGAGGTTAAAATACTGTCCTAAACTAGCTCTGTAGGGCTCTTTTTTAAATATGGCAAATAGTATTACAAAGGCAAAAGAAACAGTTTGTCCCAGAAACCTCAGGAAGAAATACATTGTAATTAGCGATTTTATCCTCAAAAACGCCACTGAACTTCTGAATCTATCTAAATTAATTATTTATCAATTAGGCCATCATCTATTTGGCTCCTATGAACTCTGTCTAAATCAGTGTTAATGTAAACTTTTCTTGGTTTATTCTTTGGCATATAGAAGGGGAAATTACACAGCAGGCAGCCAGGAGATCCAGTGATGATTGTGCTTTCATTAGCCAATTGTCTGGATAGCAATATACATGACTACCTTGTCATGTTAAGGGAAATGTCACCATTAGGTATTTTGTGAAGATTTTAGAACAAAGACAATGCAAAGGGAAGCTCTTTGTACCAATAGTGGCCTTTCTCAGTGCTTAGGTATTTTTGATATACGGGCTAGACACATCAAAAGAAAGAGAGGGTCTTTCAGATCAACAGCCCCAATCCAATCCTGTGAATTTAAAGATGGGATTAAACAAGCTAAAGCCACCATAAAGAACTTGAATATTTTTGTGTACTTGTTCAATTTTTTAGCCTCTAGCATGGTATGAAATCTTTTCCCCTCCCCCTCCTTGGGAATAGAGAATTAAGAGGAATAGAACCATTTCCCCCAATACTGACACAGATCATCATCTATTGCTTTGAAATGGAAGGAGGAGGTTATTTTGTCAGTAGATCCTGATAAGAGGGATCCATAAAAAGAAAGGGGAATAGGGAGGGCTGAGGGACACGGAGTTGGCATGGAGTGGAATGGCATGGAATCTCTTTCTGAATAACTTCTAATATTGATTAGTCTGAAGTAATTTCACTTCACACCTGGTGAGGAAAAGAGTCCCCCTCAATGAGAATTTAGGGGTGGGGTAAGTGCATGCAGCAGAGCAGAATTTGCCATGATAAATTTTGAGTTTTGAAGATACAGATGGACCTCAAGCTACAGAAAATATTATCTCCTGCCTCTACTGCTTTCCCTTCTGTCTAGGAAAAGTAAGATTACTCAAAAGTACTTACTTCTGTGTAGCCTTAATGTACAAAGTGAACAACAGAGGAGTGCTTCCTAAGGAAAGGTTCAGTTGTAAAGAGCCTGTACCAGTGCTCAAGGAGGGATTTTAGTTTGTCTGCTTCTCCAATTTCTCCTTACTTTTATACGTGAAATGACTAGGGATAACATTTTCAAAAGCATCTAAGCCACTTAATAGCCTAAGTCCTATTGCTTTCAAGTCCATTTGATTGCCCCAAATATATCTTGTAGTTTCACAGCCTGACTAGCAACCAGATTAAGTTAGAGGCTGCTCTAATTTACACCAAGGATTGGACCAGCTGGTTTGGGTTTGGGGAAGTGCAAATGTTGTGTATTTTGTGTCTTGCTTAATTGTCTAGGTTGCTGTAGCAACATAGCTTAGCTTGTTGCCATAGCAATAGAGTTAGACTATTAGGAGATAGCTCAGCCAGTCCTGGCTGATTTTAGCATTAGTTCAGTAAAGACGCTCCCTGTGTTGCATCTCTCTGTGTTCCTGTGCTATTCTCTCGGAATACAAGCAATTAAAAAGGACTCAACATAACAAAAGTGGCGACAGAGAATGGGATCAACCAGTGCTGCACAGGCAAAAAAGTAAAAGTCAATGAAAAAAAAAAACCTTTTTCCTGTTTTGGGGGCTGGGCTGTTTACACTGACAGTTCAAAATGAAAATAAAACAGGCTCTGCTTTGTTCTGACCAAAGTGAAGCAGACTGGGAATGGGGGAAACAAAAGCAGTGCTAGTGAATGGAAATCACCAGCAATTGTGTGTGAATGACCCCAACACACATGAATAAAAGACACTAAAAGACAAGAGAAAGAAATGGGGGGAAGGGGGAAGAGGGCAGCAATGGCTACACTTACAGGCCCCTGGGACCTTTTGATGAAACTCTAGAGGAATGGAACTCATACACTGAGCGTTTTCAGCTTTTTGTTATTACAAATAAAATTACAGATGCAAAGAAGGTGCCCATTTTCTTAACTGTTGTAAGAGCCAAAACCTATACTTTATTGCACACCTTAGTGCACCCTGATGAGCCAGAGACAAAATCTTACCATGACATTGTGAAAACCCTGGAGGCACATTTTTCTCAAAACTGCTGGTAATTGCAGAGAGATTTAGGTTCCACAAAAGGAATCAAGAAGAAGGTGAAACAATTGTGTAATTTGTAGCAGCTCTGAAGAAGCTTGCTGAGCACTGTGAATTTAATGAGGTGTTAAATGACACCCTCCGTGATAGGTTAGTGTGTGGTCTACACAATGAAGCAATGCAGAAGCGCCTATTGACAGAGGCCCAAGCTGATCTGGCAGAAGGCCATTGAAATTGCAATCTCTATGGAGTTGGTCACATAGGAAGCCCAACAGCTCAGTGCATCAACCAGAATACATAAGGTGTCACAAGAACCTACCCACAAGACAGTGGGGAGCCAGGAATGTTACCGCTGTGGAAAGCCAAGTCACCATGCATCGGAATGCTGGTTTAAAGACCTAGTGTGTTGACAGTGTGGCAAAAAGGGACACATTGAGCGTGCCTGCAAACGAAAGAAAGAAGAGTCAAACAGAACAAGCAAACTGGAGAAAAAGCAGCCTGCTGCCTGGTGGACCAAAAAGGAAAATCTGCACATGGTAGAGCAGACTCAGGATGATCAAAGTGACACCCAGTCAGAAGAAGAAGTGCCACTTCATGTCTTGTCCATGGCAGTTGGCTCACATGAATACTGGGTAACCTTGCTGTTGGAAGGTAAACCTGTACGCATGGAACTGGACACCGGTGCAGCAGTTTTGCTGGTCTCAGACACTGTGTATAAGGAGAAGCTAAAGCATGTCCCGCTTAAGCTCACAAAAATTGCTCTGAAGACATACACTGGAGAAGCTGTACCTATGTTGGGCACTATTGATGTTAAGGTGGAGCTCAATGCACAGACTGCTCAATTGCCACTGTTTGTGGTGGAAAGCAAGTACCCAGCCTTAATAGGAAGGTCATGGCTTGGGAAGATCCAGCTGTACTGGGCAGAAGTGCATAGGATAGCTTAAGAAGAAACAGGTCTGGCAGTTGTATTAAAGAAACATGCTTCTGTTTTTGGAGAGGACCTGGGAAGTATGAAGAGAATCACTGTGAAATTGAACATTAAGCCTGACAGCCAACCAAAATGTCTGGAAGCCAGAACTGTGCCATATGTCATCAGGCCAAAAGTTGAAGTGGACCTGGAGTGCTTGGTCAAAAATGGAGTCCTAGTATCAGTTATCCACAGCCAAGGGGCAATCCCAATCATTCCAGTATTGCAGAAAGATGGCTCCATTTGGATTTGTGGAGATTTTAAGGTTACTGTTAACAAGTGTTGTGTGCAGAGCAATACATTCTTCCACACATCGATGACCTCGTCGCTGGCTTGGCTGGTGGCCAAAAGTTCAGCAAGATTGATCTGTGTCAGGTGTATTTACAGAGTCAATGAGAAGTTCCAAGAGCTGTTGACTATCGTGACACATAAAGGGCTGTACCGATACTGTTGCTTGCCCTTTGGAATAACATCTACTCCAGCTTTGTTCCAGAGGGCTACGGACCAGATCTTGAGTAGCTTGCCAGGAGTCCAATGTTATCCTGACGACATCCTGGTCACTGGCAAGAATGTACTATCTTGTTGAAAATACTATTCAGAAACTGCATGAAATTTGTAGTCATTTTGGTCCACCACAACAACTTGTGAGTGAATGGACCACAATTCATCTCCCAGGAGTTTGAAAATTTTATGAAAGCAAATGGGATACATCACATCACTTCAGAACTGTATCATCCATCCACCAATGGATTAGCTGAAAGGTTTGTGCAGACCATGAAACAAGCTTTAAGATCTGTAAGGGGACATTCGTCCATTCAAAAGTGTCTGGACACCTTCTTACTATCCTACAGAAACACACCTCATGCTATGACCAAAGTGTCCCCGGCCTTTCTAATGATGGAACGGCAACTGCACACTTGCTTTGATCTGCTGAAACCTGCCGAAGCACAACAAGTTGTGTAATGTCAACAGCAAAACCTAGTCATCAGACATGCAAATAGAGCAAAAGACTGAACTTTTGGTCCTGGACAGCCTGTTCTAGCTCAGAACTATGCTTCTGGAGCTAAATGGGTCGCTGCTACAGTCAGGACCTGTTTCCTACACTGTTCAGACTGCAGAGGATCTCACCTGGTGGCGGCATGTGGATCAGTTGTTGCCAAGTCATACATGTCCCAAGGACACATCTCCAGTTGAACTGCCTGACCTCACCATTATAGGTGAGATATTGAGTCACGAGTCACCTGTTCCTGACTCCCCTTCTCCATCCACCTCTGCAGCAGATACAGCCCTCCCGTTTTCGAGCAGATACAACATCCTCATCTGTTCAAGCTACGAGTCCTGAGCCCATTGTTAGACCCACACCAATAACACCTTCTAGTGCAAGAACACCAGAAGTTCACCATAATCCACCTAGAGACAGAAGGCCAAATCTTTAGCTAGGGCAAACCCATGTTGCGGAGCAGAATGATCCCTGAGGATTAGCTGGGAAATGAGGCGATCTACCCTCATTCCCTAGTTTAGTGATTGTTCTGTTAAATGGGCTTTTTCATTAAGGAGGGAGGAATATGTTGTATATTTTGTGTCTTTCCTAATTGCCTAGTTTGCCATAGCAACAGAGCTTAACTTATTCCCATAGCAATAGAGTTAAACTATTAGGGGATAGCTCAGCCAGTGCTGGTTGGTTTTAGTGTTAGTTCAATAAAGATGCTCCCTGTGTTGCATCTCTCTGTGTTCATGTGCTGGTCTCTCTCTCTCTCTCTCTCTCTAAATACAAACAATTAAAAGGACTCAACATAACAGTAAAGGTTTTGTAAAGCCACCACAGCCCTCACCCTCTGATTTTATTGCCAAATGCAGGTTGGCCAAATGAAAGAATATGGGCCATAGACTTTAGCAGTTTAAATCATGGATTCCCAAGATGCTAGCATGAGGCCTGCCTGGCTCTGACCGCCATGCCTATGCACCATCAAAGCAATTGTCCCACTGACATCCATTAAAGCCTATAGCTGCAATAGCAGTGGCAGACCTGAAATTCTTTGGGGGAAGAAGAGCAGGACTCCATTATTCTCCTCTTCCCACCCCCTCACAGTCAAGATGAGTTTGTTTATGGGGAAGCACAGGCTGCCATTGTTGTTTTACTTCGTGAATTTTCAAAAATAAATACATAAATAAAGGATAAAGGACTCTCTCTTGATTGGATATTTACAAATCAAATTGTAGTGCTCTGACACACAAACAATATTCACCACACTAGATTATATTTCATTTGGAAAGTAGTTGCTCTGGATATATTTTTCCAAGCACAGTATGCCAAAATTCTTAAGTACATTCAAAGTCATTTTACTGTGAACTAAACTAATCCTGTAAAGTTATTGTTATTGTTTCAATTAAATGAAACAAATTACAGCATGCAACTAAATTACCAAGAAAATCAATTGCCAATAAACTGACAGCAAATTTGTATTACAATTCATCCTTTAAGTAATGAAATGTTCTTGCATAAGCTTCAGCTTATATTCTAAAAAGAGTTGACATGGCATTTTGTCTTGTATTTGAAAGCTATCTTTTGCTATTAATTTGAATTGAACAAACAACCAAAAGATGAAGAAAATCAAAAGGGAACTTCCTTTCCATACTTCTCCCACACATCTTCAGCTGTGTGAGCAAGCAGTTAAAACATGCAAATGGAGTTTAGAGGAAATTCGACATCTCTGTTATAGATGAAAGGTAAACAAAAGCAGATGAAGGATTAGTGCAATTCCAAATTTAAGATATTGCTCTCAGTGACTTATAATAAAGTGGTGTTGCATACGGTGGCATGTTTTAGATGACATTTCAATTGTACAAGCAATTTGCATTCTATCTGACATTAAATAACGTTCTCATTATTATGAATTCTGGCAGCATTCTCATCTCTACAGCATAAAGATATGAACTATGAGGCACATCTTAATGAAGGGAGTAAGTTTTCCTGTCAATCTGAAATGTGAGACAAGACTGTACCTGGGCTAAACCTCCAGAAACATTATTGTGAGTTGCCCACTTCTGACATAGTACAAATCTTCAGCTAAAGCATTTTTCTTATTAAATAAAGATCTATAACTGAACACATGTATCTGTAATATCACTACAATCCAAAGAAAATTAAAAGACAGATTATGTCCAGGATATTACATGCACCACCACAGAGCACTGCTAGAATCTGGTATGATCCTGTTGCTAAGATACCTGGCTAATGCCACGGAAACAAGCCCCTCTTACTAATCTAGTACAATCCATGCATGCTTCCACATATTTTGGCAGGGGAAAGTAGGAGTCCACTGACAATGGTTTGGGATATTACTAGCCAGTGTTCCTGAATTTATACATTTTTTTCCCTCTCTTATACATTTTTTTTTCTTTCTGGTAAGCTTCAACAATCTTAGTGAAATAAGAAATGTAACACTCTGTTAATGGCATTTGGTTGCTTTATACCATTTAAAACAAGTAAGATTACTTTTTATCCTCCTGCATAGTCAATAAAAGTTCCTTAAAAAGGTAATTATTTAAGTGCTTTTGGTTGCAAAATTGTGGTGCTCCCAAAAATGATTCCCCTTAATCTTTGTGATTTATACTGTAATATGCACATAAATGACTAACTGCATTTTCTGTCTCTATTGCTGTCTTCAAGGAGAATGTAATATACCAGTTTCCTTGGGTGAATACTGAATAAGAACTAGAAAAATAAAGTAGAATTCTTTTACCAGAAATAACTTGCAAGTCTATACTGTTGAAAGCTGCTTTGCAGTTTTAAGCCTGCCAACAGCTCTCTGCCCTATACTTTAGAAAACACCTAAAAGATTATTCGGTATATGATTTGTGTAAAATTCATACACAAAAGAAAAACTTTATAAAAGAGATCAAATAGAATGTAAATTTACTGCCAAGTAATATACATTACATGTATCATTTTTAAATATGAAAAAAAGACATCTGTTGATGAAAATGTACACTAACAAAAAGTTCCTACTGTAAATCCAACAAGAATTAAAAAAAGAATGTAAATGTACTCCACGTTTTTACTGCAATATGATCTGCTAAGCATCAGTGACGGTAGCTGTTGAGCTCAAGTTATGATAACAATAACTTTTGCAGATGTTCAAAGCTGTCAAATATTATTCGCTAAAATGGCAGAAGATGTGATAAAAAGTAAAAACAGAAGAATTTTTCTATAATAGTCAGGAAGGCAGGGGTCAAGCATCAGTCTCCAACTATAAAACAGTAAGATGTGAAGAAACAATAGACATATATTAAAACAAGCAAGCAATTGTGTGTTATGTGAGTGAGAGATAGAAGGAGACACTCTCATACCCACACCACTTTTCCTTCTAATTCATTCATGGTTTGATTCAGTAATATTTTTTCTAGAAGGAACATACACACCTCTGGTGATAATGCTACCTTAAAATAGGTTACTTTTATTCATATTGTTTTACTGTTTTCCAGTCCATGGATTTCCAAGGTCATTTTGTGAAAGTTATCTGGCAAGACACCACAGGAACCATATGGATTTGGAATCCCATTTGCAATGTTATGACAATCGCTCATCGTGATACTGTACCCTTTATTATTGTTGGAAATAAATATTACCATCATCAATATAGGCCATACAAAATTAAAAATAATGCATGTATATGTTTATTCCTTTATTCAGAATGCTTCATATCTTTGAACCCCTCTGGGACTTTGTTGTAATAAAAACTATTTCTAAATAACTACCTTAGGGCAACACACAAGGGTAACTGTACTATAAAACAGGAGATTGTTCATGACAAAGAAGAAATAAATCAATAACAGGTGCAAGTATCTCAGAAACTGTTACTTCAACATAAATTGTCCCTGTAAGAAGGACAGAAAAATGTTTTTACAAACCTTTTACTTTTTTCAATTCTCACTGGAATCCAAGTCAGAAGAGAAAATGGCTGTTTGCTTAGAATAAAGTGTCTGAGCTATCTATGTGGACCTGACTGTAATGGCAAAGAATGGTGCAGATCAATATCCATCTTCTTCATTCCTGAAGTAATAACTTTCAATAGGAAAATCTATTTACTTTTACTTACCTTTATTTTATTTCATTTTGCTTTAAAGAAGTTCATTCCAGAGGGAGGGTTTAGATTGCAAACAACAGTTAACAAACTGATGATTTAACTAAGGACTATAGGCTAGTAGGCATCTTACTATTCCTTGTAGCCATTGGCCAGGGGTAATAAGAAACACATTTGCTTGGAAAAATTTATTTATTTATTATATAAACACTGAGCATTAAAAGCCATTTGAAGCACACAACCACTTCGTATATAGTGCATACTGGAAAGGTTAATCAGAACTCAAGGGTCATTTGTCTGATCCTAATCATCACATTCTAACTGCAGAAGAGACCATATTATATCATACATAGCACAATTCATACATCCTTGGGGCAAAAAATACTTCTTTAAAAAAAAGTCAATCTATTTTTCAATAATAGTTGTTTAAATGAACCAATTTTGGAAGAGTTTGCACTGTGTGTGTATATTCTGGATATATTTGTTGTAAAATGTGACTTTTAAAGCTTTTCTGTTCATATTAGCCAAAACAGCACAATATTCATCCACTTATTATTTGTTTTCCAGATTACTTTCAGGGAAAAGCTAAATGTGACATTTATGAAACTTCTTCGAGCATAATGGTATTTTGTGTGGATGGCTCAGAAACACTGAACATTGCAGTCAGTATAATGTGTTTCCTTTTTAATAAATGCTGTTTTCAAGTTGCTTTATTTATCAAGTGCATATGGAAAAGGCTTAATTATTTTATATTTACTAGATGAAGAAGATGATGCTAATTTAAGATTCAGAAGAATATTTAAAGTACCTGTTTAAAAATGTTTCTTATGATACTTTGTAGCCTGTCATCATTCTCTCTCTCCCTTCCCTCCCCAATAAAATTAAGACATAGTGCAATTTACACCTCGCTTAGGCTTTGCAAGCAACTATCTTTCTACAATGCCAATTTTTACTGTTCATTGCCTTGTCAATTTTGAAATTCAAATAGTAGATACTAAGAGAAACTGGAAAGACAACAGTTTATTCACACTGTGAATTTTATTATTAATAATTGTTAATTAATCTTAACTGAAGAAGCAATGTAAAACCCCATGTCTGAATTCCAGGTTCTTATATAAATCTCAGAACACTCAGAGTGTGTATTTGTAACTAAGAAAGAGATCACCATCATTAAAACCCTGCTTAAATCAACTGCAAGATGGGAAATAAATTAGAAACACTACTCTCTTTAGAATTTGAAGGGAAACATATACTAATATAGATGTAACATAGCAGCAAAATTAATTGCAAAGGAAAATATAGAGAATGCTAAGGATAAATTAGATTTCATTGCCATTAATATCAGCATATTTACTGGAAGGAAAAAAATTCTCTGGAAGAGTAAATGAATAAATAATTGTACAGTTTTACAGCATGGTTAGCTACATGGAATTACAGTTTTTAACTTTTATTTTCTCTGCTATCAGGATAAAATAAAAAGAAATGCCACCACAGTGCCAGACACACTACTGCATATATCGCTGCAACACAGAAGACAGCTAGTGAAGCTAAAGAGAAGACCCAATAAATCTGAAGAAAAGCCATTGACAATTTTATAAAAAATAAAAAATAGTTTCACTTGTTAAAAGGCACCAAGGGATTAGAAAAAATATTCAAGGTCTTAAAGGTTTTAGAAGGTTGGGGGTTTTTTGGTCTTGAAGACAGTAATTTTTATTCATTGGTTTTTACCTGCAACAAACTTTGTTATAAAATTTCATCCACCATTTTATTGTGCTTTATATTGAACTGAATCGTACAATCATTGAAGCAAAGTAGAGGCATAGGAAATAATTAAAGTTATTGCAGGAAAATCACAATATGTAATCAATGTTTTTGAACTTAAAGAAGCCCAGGTAAAGGATTAGTTCTGCTATATGGAAGGAGATGTATTACAGCAAAACATAGATGAAATACCTACTGGGGTAAGTAGTAAGTTAGAGGCTTTAGACATAATTATGCTATATATAATTTAAAGCTCAACTTTAAAGCAAGTAAGTGCTATTAATTATCCCTCTACCCAACACAGCTCTTAAAATGTCAAATTAAAAAAGACTATTGGTAATTGTATAAGTTATGGCAAACTACGCTCCCTCCAGCAGTGACAGGAGACAGCATGAAAAAGGAAGCAAGATATACCTTTCCTCTCTGATATTTACTGCCACTTGATTCAGATGAAGAAAATGATAACAGTAATAGTGCATCCACACAGCCCTTTTTCAGGGCCTAATCCTGCATTCTTTACTCGTGTGACTAATCCCAAAGATTCACGTGAATAAGGTCTACAATATCAGCCTTTTATTTTTGAAGTGCAACAAACACTATGGGACTGATTCTCCTCAGCCTTGCTTCATATATAAGTCATTTACACCTATGCAAAGTGAAGGCGAAGTGGACATAAAATGGTACCACATCAGAATGTTTTGTTGT
Source organism: Emydura macquarii macquarii (assembly GCF_026122565.2). Taxonomy (NCBI): domain Eukaryota; kingdom Metazoa; phylum Chordata; order Testudines; family Chelidae; genus Emydura; species Emydura macquarii. The sequence goes on along the minus strand of NW_027133000.1, from coordinate 4,906,263 downwards.
TGTTCATGGGTAGACAATGTGGTCTAGATCTTACAGCAGTGGAACTAAGTCAGGATTTTTTAGTTTAATTCCCAGCTCTGCCACCAGTGCAAAGGAACATTAGGCATTTATTCATATACAACCAAGGCAGAATTTGCAATTCCAAATTTTGAGGATAACGTTGTCATAGCTGAGGAAATTATGTGCTGTGTGAGGAAGCACACACAATATAAACTGTACCCGTACTGGATCTTAGCCACTACTCACTCATAACATCTATAATTCACTAAAGTTATATTTTAAAAGCATGAAATGAAAGTTGAGCTGTTTTTCAGAGTTAATAGAAGGTTGTCATCACATCAAATTATTGCTATAAACATTTGTGATTTTTCTGTGGAGTAATTATACTAAAAAGATAGCAGACCTTTATCTTTGAGTGTATCTTTAAAATAAGAGTTCTGAGTACAGACAAGATGTCCAACAACTCCTATGGCTACCCTCCCAATTTGTGACAGTTTCCATTCTCAATCTTTAATATTCCAGGAGGTACTACTTCGAGAACCTTTTCCTGGGAAAGTAGATCATTTGCAGGAACTTTTGTCTTGGAGCTTTTTCTTTTGATTGCTCATCAAGAACCCAGTACAAATATTCAATCACACTAATCTTTTGTTTGGTGCTAGATTAAAACAAAAACATCCTGCCGATCCAAGTAAGGGCTCCCTGTTTCCTCCCCTCCAACACACCATGTAATAGGACTGCTCACCTTCCTGACTCAGGCCTGCAGGGCCAGAATTTTAGACATATTTGGGTTCTTAAAGATACAAATAGATACCTAGTGGGATTTTCAGAAGTGCCTGGGTTCCTAACTCCCGTTGATTTCATATCCATGGGAGTTAGGCATCTAAGCACTTTTGAAAATCCTAATAGGTGCCTATCTGCATCTTTAGGCACCTATATTTGTAATCTTTAGGTATCTAAATAGCTTTTAAAAATTGATCTATACAGTGCCCTTATACAGTGCTTCAAAGAAAGAACCAACTGTGATCCAGCCTGCAGAGTGGTGTAAAAGGGAGCAGAAACCTACACACACATTCATACAAACACTTTCCTCAGTGACCTCCCCACAGGGAAGAGAGAGCCCAGGCTGTAGTTCTTCCCCTCTTCCATTCAGGTAGTGGACAGTGGTTGGAAAGGAGGGAAGTGTTTGGAAAGGAATGAGGAATAGCCAAAGCCACAGCTCCAGCTTCTTGCTATCCTATTCCCACAAATATTTCCAGTCAGCACTGATGAGCTGGCACAGGGGTGCAGAAGTAATTAGTCGCCAGCCTTTAATGGTAGCAGATTACTTGTCCCTGGGTGCAAGGCAGAAATAGAGAAGAAATGTCACCGTGTTTCCTGAGGCGGCACAGCTATGAGCTGTCCCCTTATACAGGACAGTGCCTGAAGGCACAATATAGGCCCTCCAAATGTAGTTTCCAGGTGTCACCCAGACCAGATGCTGTTACGCATATCTAGGCTTGGACTGAACATTCTGATTTTACTAACCATGCATCTTTGTCTGACACTCCCAACACTTATTTCTTATTAATACCAATCCCGTGTAGTCTTATTTAAGGGTCTATTTCTACCAGAATTATGGGGAAAATATAGTTCTGTTAATTGAAAGCAGAGGCAGTCCAGGAACTTCACCAAAATAGACAGCATACTCAGAAGCTTCCAAGCACCTCCAGTCTGATCAACTGTTAATTGCCTGAGTTATTGCTAATGAGTTTCAAGCAACTACTTCAGAGAAGATCAATAACATGTATGTAGGGATGCATTGCAGCATCAGGCCCTTTAACCGGACCACTTGATCTACCCTCTGTTTTAAAGCAACTGAATTATTGAGACCTGACTTCCTGACAATACAGAGTAATGTACAATGCAAATTCCCGACTCTAATAAAAGCTTATTCTCCCTAAATAAAGCTAAAAACAAATAGTCATTATCAATTTCTTTATAATTGGTTTAGTTGTGATAAATCAGCGGTTTACATTGTTCTGACTAATGTAGATATTGACAACTAGCAGAGCTAAAATCTAGGCGATAGTAGTATATATTTGAGGTCATAATAATAGCATGATTGTTCAAAATTACATTAAGATCAGGCCCAGCGTTCTTTGTCTCATCTGAAAATAGACACAGGGTATACTTGTTGATTTGCTTAATTTTTGGTAGATTTTTGAAACCTAGAGTCTTTACACAGCTAATCCTTTAGACTTGCTTATGCTGCTCTCTCCACCTTCACCGCCCTATCAATTTGTAACAAACTCCTTAAAGTTACATCTGCTGAATATACTGGAAGAACAATGAGTTCAGCAAGTGAAGAGAAAGTGAATGGTACAAGAGCTGTTACATTAGCCTTCCCTTCTCACATAAAGGAGCCTTGAACATGCTGTCAGACATACCACTTTATTCGAAGGGGTTTCACACATGCATTCTTAATCAGGATTATATTTCACACACATCTATCATCGCTCGCAAGTGCATAGGGCTAGTCCTCCTTGAAAACATATCAGCTCTCTGTGTTTGCCGTCAACTATTTTTTTCTTAGTATAAATCTAGTGCTTGGTGACCCACAAGACCCACAAGTATTCTATAAAGAAAAAAATTAAATTGCTTAGGATCAACATTGAATATAGCTGTACAACTCCTTTAACATGGGTCATTTTCCTAGGTCATCTTTGTTGCCAAGTAAACAGTCTAAGTAACCAACCTTAAATTATTCACTGAAATCAGAATGTGACAGGTAGTCATTTGTACAAACTAGCTTGTAAACTATGAGGTTTTACTTAGCCTCACAATTTTGTATTATACATTTTCGATTTGTTCTGGTAACAATTATCTACATGGAGCAGGGCACATGCAAAATGCACACACTCTGCTGCTAGGAAACATAGAGGAAATCCCCAGGCACCGAATGCCAATGAACCCATATCCAGTGGGGAGCAAATATATAAACACATACTCAGATCCTATCTGCTCTTTTTTATAGAGGTGAGAATTTACCTGAATCCTTTAAGCAAAGATGACTAACATGGAAATCCTTAAATTTCAATTCAACCAGGATATGAATAATGCAAATTACAGTAATCATATTTGTGTTAAGAGTTGTTTATTATGTAATTCCCTTATTAAAAAAGCATTGTGTCATTCTTCAATAATACCCCAAAACAATACTACATAACTACCAGATGCTGCAGCATATCCAACCGTTACTGTTGAATACTGTATCAACTTTTATACAGATTATTACCTTAGTGGCTGGTCCCTATTATAAAAATGCAAAAACCATACTCAAAGCTAACAATAAAATGGTGTCCTATAGCTACTGCACTCACACAGTCCATACAGTGGGAAGAAAGGGGATTGAAACAATAATCTTTCATTCCTTATAGAACAGACTTATAGAACATAGAAAGCATTAAAAAATTAATAGATTTCTATAGAAATTAGGTATGACTGTAGAAATTACTCAAAAATAGTAATAAATATATTGATATAGTTTCTATAGACTTCTTTTTTTCTAAAAAAACATTGTATAGAATTCCATCCTGGGAATATAATTTCTATTAAATACTAAAGGGTGATGCAAAAAAATCCCTATAGAAAGTTATCATTTTCTATTAAATTCTATATAACTGCCATAAGGGATATCGTTTATTTAATTTTATACAAAAGTAGGAACAAACCTTTTAGACTTTCCATTGACACATTTCTCTTTTTTTCCCCAGACAGTGGCATCCCTTTATTATTTTACTCTTTCATAAAAAAGAGCTTGTTTATTAAAATAGCCATTCTAAATATTGACTTTCTGAAGAGTTTCCTTTATCTATTTTCTTTCACTCTTATCGCAAAAAAGACAACATTCTCTCAAAGATGATCTAGGCACTAAAATGTTGTACCATTAGGGCAAGCACACTTAAGATGAATAAAACTGGTATCTTAAAATAGATGCAACCAAAAGAGAGTTACATGGAAACATTTCAATGAAAACATCACTTCACCATGTAAAAATGCACTGCAGTAAAGACCTCTTAAAAACTCGGCTGGGAACTACTGTATATCGACATATGCCCTGAAAAATTCATACCAACACCAATTGCACAGAGGCATTGTTCACATGAAGTAACTATATCTATATGTTGTCAAGCAACTGGTCATAAAAGCATTGAATAAAAAGGCATTTGAAATGCGATACGACTGAAAATACCACAGCTGATTTTTTATATTTTGATGGTTAAGAACAAAAAGACTTTCAGAAAAAGAATTTAGACACTATACCATGGTGTTTGACTTCCAAAATGTAACGTGAAATATTACCAAATGTCTGACAGAACAAAAAAAGCATAGAAAAATGAATGTTTGGGTTTTATTTTATTTTATTTTTTTTAAGTTCAAGGCCAGCAGATTTGGAATGAATCTCTTGTTGTTCCTAGGAAGTCATAGAATGTTTAATTACTACGTACCTTATCACCACCACCGCCACATCTTTCTAAACATTTTAGAATCACAGTCCTTTGACAGAGGCTTGGAATGGGGAAAGCAGTGTAATATTGTTCCAATGTTTTCTATGGTCCTAATGCACAAATAAGTGACTTTAAAATGACAAGATTTTTTTTTTTTTTTAATATTTAGGTCTCATGCTAGTGAGTCTTTACTTGCATGCTTAACACCTGGATTAAAAACACTTCAGAGAGTCACTGAATTCTGCAATTATATTAGTGTCATTACTCAGAAGTGCCACTCAGAATTTTCCTCTTCAGGAGTTTAAAATTTAAGTAGAACCGTCTTTATTGGTCCTGAATTTTGCTCTAGGAGGTCTACGCACAGGAGAAAAAGATTTATTCTCCATATTTATCTGACAGTAATTATTTGTCAGTTTTTAAGGCAAAGACCCAAATCCTTGCCTATACTTTGCAATGCTGCAGAGTTGCCAGACACAGTAGAACCACTGTGGCTTTCTGGCAAGGGCAGGATATGAGGAGCCCACTCAGGAGTTCTGCAGTCCTGTGAACTACACCAGAGAACTTAGCTTTGTAGGGGTTACTCTTGCTGTGAGCAGCAGTTCATGGGTGGTGTGGGAGTATCTGCTATTATATCAATGCTCTCGTCTTCTCTGTTCCAGAATTGGGGAGTGAGGGAAGAAGAGACACAGGTTACTCTGATGTAGAAGATTTGGAGATAATTCTGTGTCATTGAGGGAAAGGATTTCTAGACCGTTTGCTCTGAACAGTTCTTCAGCACTCAAGAGTCACTCAAGCTGGCTGATGAATTTAAGACTAGGGGAACAAATCTGGGTGGCAGTTCTGCCTATGTGAACTCCAGAAAAGGGATGGGCCAAAGGGGAATGTGGGGCAGATTTTTTCCATCTCAGTTTTGGCTTTCCTCCAGACCCACAGAGGCCTTTCCACCAGCCTCTCACAACAGGAGCTGGAGGAAAGCATTTTAAGAGAGTGGGGCTTACGTCCAAGTGCTCTATACTTACATCCCCTGAGGCTTAGCAATGGGAGCTGGAGAAATCTGCATGGGCTGCATGTGGGGCTGCATCTGCCAAAGCACAGATGACCATTTTGAGATCCAGAATTCTGGTCAAGGGCTCCTAAAATTATGGAAGATTTATCACTTCAAGTTCTTCTGATCATCATCCCCTTCACACCAATTAACTTCATATTCTTAACATAAAGGCTACTAGCTTGTAACATTGAGTTGTGTATGCTAGATAATAAAAAAAAAACTACATTTAGAAAAAATGGACACTACATATAAAGGGTAACATCTTCAACAAACCATTACAGTCTGAGGAAAATACTAAAGATTATTAAAAAATGTTAAAGCCAAGATCCTGTCAAGATGAGGACAGATGTACAGGTGAGAAGAGGACATTTCCTCTCTCTCAGAAAACCCTCCAGCCTGGAGGTGTAGTGCACTCTACCATTTCTGCAAATGTGGATGCAGCTACTGGGCTGACTCCCAAAGGAGCGTAACAGACAATTACAAAGAAGCGGTCACAGAGAAGGGAGCTCTTATGCCTAGGATAAGTTAATACTATCTCAAAAAGAATTGTGAGAGTGGTAGACAACAAGGAAAAGAGGAAATGTAGATATTCAGCAAAGCTGAGGAGGGAGCAAACAAAATGGGGAGAGGATGCAAAGGGAAGTATATAATGTTAAAAATGAACCAGAACCAGCACACAAACTGGAAAAGATATTGCTAATGCTTCTAACATCAATTGTTTACATTAACAATTGCCAGTGTCCATTACCACTTTTAATGCATAACATCAACAGCTATGGATGGATGAACTTCAGAAGTTTGGATGCTTATCCTAACTTTATTTGAATTAACTTCACTTCTTGAGTCTGCAACACTGGCTGGATATTACTCAAGGAGAGGCTTCTTTGGAAGATCCTTGGTATTTTCACCTCTGGTCCTGACCAGAAAAACCAAGATAACCTGTGGTATTTTACAGTTGTGGTTCTGGTCCTTGAAACAGAAATTAAAACAACATATCCAAACATTTTAAAACATTTAAAAAGACTAGATGCAAACTCTATTTAGATAACTAGTTCAGTTCAAGAAATGGACCAAGGAGTAGAGGTGGAGGTTACTAATATTTTTCCAAACTTCTTTGAGCATCTGTACTAAAAAACTAATAATGAGGAAGGATGGTCTTGTGGCTAAGATGCTAACTTGGACTTGGAAGACCAGCATTCAATTCCCTGCTCTAACAAGGCTTCCTAAGTGACCTTGGGCAAGTCACTTAGTCTCTATTTCTCAGTTCCTCATCTGTAAAATGGGGATAATAGATCTTCCCTGTAGGATAAATACATTAAAGATTGTGAGGTGCTCACATACTATGGTACTGAGCAATATAGAAATATGAAAAATAGATAACTAATCCCTAAATGGATTTTGTCAAAAGATCCCAAAGCAGTTGTATTTTTAAGGGCATTAGGGAAATTGAAATTCTCAAGAGGCTGGCTAAATAATCAGGCGTACCAGAACAATGGGCCATTCGTCTGGTGGGTGGAGGGAAGTACCATACATGTTGTTTTGTGTCGTCTTTCTGCAACCACCCAATCCTAAAGGCCAGTTAAGTCCCCCTTCCCACCTCACCCCCCACACACCTGGGTCATCAAAAGTTAGATCTATTCTAAGTTTCATCAGCTTGTAACTGTTCACCTAGAAGGTTTTACACCATCTGGGGAATCACTGAAGAGCAGTGTACTCTGGCCATACCCCTCCCTGCCACAACTTGCTTGCAGCATGCCTTTAGACTAAAGAGGTTGGTATAAAATTTACTACACCATCTGGGGATACTCCCATGCCAGGGGAATTCTCAGTTCGTTGTTCAAACCATCTTTCTAGATCCTTTGCACCACTTAAGTGATGTAAAGGGACCAGAGTGAGTAAGGTCCAAGATCTAGCCCTATGAGTTGAGTTTAATTACGGTGTGGTGGTTGTTATACTAATGAACAATCAGTTCAAACTTCTCTGTAATAAAAGTGCAATCCTGACTTGGTGAAGCCAATAAGAATTTTGATATTGACTTCAGTGGAGCCAGGATTTCATCCTGTCTTTTTAACAAAGCTTGTGAATGCAGCTAAGGTCTTTCTTTCCTTTCTGCTACAGCTTGAATTCAGTTCCCCTACTCCTGTACAAGATAAATAATGTCTAATGTATAATGGAAATTAACAAAAAACAAGACATGTAAGTATTAAGGTCATGACCCAAAAGAAACTGCCAAAAGAAAAGAAATTAATGAAAAAAATTTCTGTGGAGTGTTTCCTGCATCTACAGTCCAGGATTGTCCCTCCCTAATGCAATATAATTATATACTTCTGTAGCATTCAAGAACTGATAGCATTTCATTAAATAATCTATGTTTTTATCTTAAGTACTACAATCTTTCAGGCAGTCTAGTCTCTTCAGAAGAGCAGTATATCTTACTGAAAAATGTCATCATATTTTATCATCACATCCACGATGATGTTATTGAGAGACACCATGAGTTCTGTTCCTGGATGTATTAGTTCAGGAATTACAACTCTGTTCTTTGTAAATGAATCCCACCATGGCAAGCAAAAGACTAAAAGGTCAGATTCAGCCAGAGAAACTTTGAATCATTTATTGAATTAATAATGTATTAAGAAGTAGCTACTCAGACCCTCTTGAGCATCTCCATTGCTAACAGTACACTGGGGCTGATAAATTACAGGACAAAGGGAAACAAGAAAAATAATATTTTATATAAAATAAAGATAGGATCCTAAAGAAAGATATCCTAAAGATAGGATCCTAAATCCATATCTAGATGCTTTAAAAAGTGGCCTGATTATAAAAGGATTCAGAATGTAAAAGTTCCCACTGAAGTCAATGGGAACTGTTGGTGATCAGCACCTTGGAAAAGACATATGTGGTCATATATTTAAATATATCATACGCACAATGGAGCTGAGCTATGTTTGGGCAGGCAACCTCAACATAGTCTCATTTGCTAGCTTTTGAGTTCCTTCACTTTGCAACCTTAATGTATTTTTGGTAGAGAATTTCTTACATTACAAATACGAAAAAAATAAATTTCTCCAAATGTAATTATTTGTTCTACAAAAATATAACACTACACATTATGCATTACATGTAGCTATTGAGACAAGAACCCTTGTTTCATTCCACGCACAACTTTCAGTATCGGATGGAGTCCTATTTCCTCTATGGACATTGACTGATTAACGAGACAGAAACAGCACTATCTATGGACTTCTGTACTCTAGTCTTAAAAATTAAAAATAATCTTAAAGAAATCAAATTGCAAAACCCAGTGTGCACAAGCAAAGTACAATTTTTAAACCTGTAGGACAGGAAAAAAAAAAACAATTTTTACCATAACAAGAAGAGACACCTCTGAAAGTAGTGACTATCAACCTGACATGCTAAAACCATTATCAAAAAATTCAGAGTATTTTATTTTTTAATGGTAGAAGGGTATCTCCCCACTCCCTTTCCTTCATTCTTGACAACAGTTAAGCCAGTTTGATTCAAACTTTTAAAAAATAACAACCACCACTCAGACTGAGAACAAACCTGTCAAATGACAGCCAGGAACTGCAGTCTCAAAAAAATTATAAGTAACTGAAAATGGCCCCTTGGAATTGAAACACATGTACAAACTAACACTTGAGGTAAAATCCTGGCCCCGTTGAAGTCAAAGGCAAAAGTTTTATGGAATTCAATAGCAACAGGATTTCACGCTAGATGTTGTTTTGTGCTCCATCTACAAGAATAATGAAAGGTGATAATGTAATATAAATTATTAATTATAGCCTCCACAGAGAATAATGCATACACATACACATACTACTGATAGTCATACTCAGTGGGTTTGGAGGATGTGTTCAGATAAGAAATACAGAGAAATCAAATGCTTATCTGAACAATTATGAGCTTTTTTGTTGTAGAAACTAGGGTAGATTGTTTCAGTATATCTTATTTATAAGATTTTTCAAGATTTCTTAATATTAGCATCTACAAATGCCAGCAGCATGGTCAAAGTCCCTCTGTCCTCATCTACACTAGAGAAATTGGTATGCTAACTATCGTTTGGTCCCCTTTGAATATCTGTAACTTATTTCACATCCACAGACAAAATTGCTCCTAGAATGTTCACGCCACTATTCAGGTTAGACTTGTTTGGAGATCTCCTCTGTTCCAGTCTCCACCAGTGCAGTGCAAATGTACATGGCAAACAGTTCTCCTACACCCACTGAGTGCACAGCTGAACTGGTATCCCTCCCTAGTGTTTGGAGGAAACAGAATCCCCTATTTACTCATGAGAAGTCCACAGATTTTTGAAAATGTTGGCATCCTGCATTTTGCGTGTTCATGAACCTGTCACTATGATCCTCTAGGCTTGTTGGGGGAGGAGGACACACAATGGAAACCTGGGTTCCATCAATCCATCAAGTGCAGTGTTAACAAAGGGTCAGTTCTCCAGTGTAGATATAGTCTTTCTCTCTCTCCACAGTTATTTTATTTTCTCATTCCAGTTAAAGCTTATCCAAATGTCTTCAACCCTCAAGTTTCAGTTTAATTCTAGTTTGGATGAAGATTTGGACTGGTTTGATTTTTTTTTTTAATTTTCTCCGAACCAACTCTCACATCTTTAATTCCCAAGTACATACGTATTTATGCATAGTAACAACCTCTTTGCTACTATTCCTGTCCATCTTGCTGAAGGGTCTAATCCTAATCTCTCCAACACTTGTTCAGTGCCAGTTTTTAAGTGTGACCACTGTTAGCCAAGTCTGTTTTCACTGTGCCTTCCAGTCCTCTCCCATGGCAGCATTCAAAATTATTTCAGGTTCACCATTCCATTCACCAGGTCCTATTACTATTGATCAGAAAGAGATTGGCTAAGGGAACCTCCCTAATCCTATTTTTAAATTAATAATGTAATAAATGAAAAAATTGCACTTCTGAATAGCCAACTTTTATTTTCGTCTTTTGGGATAAAAGGAAAATAGAGAAAGAGTAATCAGTGGACATTATGTACAATGTGTCTTAGTGTGGTGACCATAATTCTCTTATGCAAGAGACAATGAACTGTGATCTCAAAGTACTAACTCCATTCAGAATTATTTTATTTATGATTGCATGGTGTTTTATCTCTCTCTTTAGCTCTCTGCATGGCATGACAGATGCACTCCCCACACCACATTGTGTCTGAGAATCTTCTGTGTACAGGATGATACACTAAGCTCTAGCAGCATAATGATTTGGCCACTGGTGACTTTAATTGGTTTTCAAAGATATGATTCAGGAAAGAAGAGGGGAGAATTTTCTTGTATGCCCTTATTTAAAAAGCAGTATAAAACATAATGTAATATACTTAATACTTTGACTCTAAGAGACAGCCTCCGTCCGCCAACAATATGCAGAAAGGGCTTGAATTTATGGTCAATAACATGTAGGATTGCCTTATTTTATTACATTCCTACTAAAGCTGTATCTTCTGATGTCTGGAAAACTGCTTTCAACACAGTCTGTATTGCTCATGCCAATGTACATTTTGGGAAGGTCAACGACATGCAACTCTAGATAGTCATTGCCAAGACAACGATAATCAATCCAAATTGCCCAGAAAATGTAACAATAAAAAGATTAAAGATTAACTATTGATGTACATGGACAAGAAAAAGAACTAATTGATTTGGGTCAATAGACTTGGGGAAAAAATCCTCACATTAAAAAAGCAGAGCCAAAATAAGAAAATGTAGTCAATCGTGATCCTGTTATGCTATCAAAATGATGTTTTCCTCTACAAAGCAGACTACAAAAAGTTACAAATGGATCTTGCAGTGGATGACTGGGCAACAAAATGGCAGATAAAATTCAATGCTGATAAACACAAAGTAATGCATGTTGGAAAACATAATCCCAATTATACGTACAAAATGATGGGGTCTAAATTAGCTGTCACCATTCAAGAGAGATCTTGGGGTCATTATGGATAGTTCTCTGAAAAGTGTAGAGTGGGAAACTGAGTCTCATGTCCACCCCAATTTAGGTGTAATCAGTTTTGCCTTTATTTAATACAATTTCAGACAGAGTTATTGTCATTTACAGTGTCTGGACATACTCGTCTGGCATGAATGTAATAACAGGTAGCGACAATCAAAAAAGCTAGCAGAATGTTAGGAACCATTAGGAAAGGGATGGAAAATAAGACAGAAAATATCAAAACAACACTATATAAATCCATTGTTTGCCCATACCATGAATACTGTGTGCAGATCTCACAAAATATATATTAGAATTGGAAAAAAGTATAAAGAAGAAGGGCAACAAAAATGATTAGGGCTATGGAAGAGCTTCCATATGAAAAGGGATTAAAAGGCTGGGACTGCTCATTTTAGAACAGATAACTAAGGGGGGATATGATAGAGCTCTATAAAATCATGAATGGTGTGGAGAAAGTTAATAGCATAAGAAGCAGGGATTACCCAAATAAATTAACAGGCAACAGTTAAAAAAATGTAAGTACTTACTCACACAATACAAAGTTAACCTGTGGAACTCATTGCCAAGAGATATTGTGAAGGCTAAAAGTATAACTGGATTCAGAAAAGAATTAGGTAAGTGCGTGGAGGATAGGTCCATCGGTGGTTATTAGACAAGATAGTCAGGGACACAACCCCATGCTCTAGGTGCCCATTAATCTCTGACTGTGAGAAGCTGGAACTGGGCAAAAGGGGATTGATCACTCAATAATTGCCCTGCTCTGTTCATTCCATTTGAAGCATCTGACACTAGCCACTCTTAAAAGATAGGAGACTGGGCTAGATGGACCTTTGGTCTGACCTTATATGGATATTTGTGTGTTCTTAAATATCCCAAATTCTACAAGTCAGGAGAATACACATAGCTTTCTCCTCCCATTGAGAGCTTTTGCACCAGTAATTCCACTGACTTCAAGGGAACTACTCCTGATTTACGTCAGTGAGAGATCATAATCTGGCCCTTTATTTTAGGGCTTGTTTATTTTAGGTCCAAAGAGCTATATATTTATAGTAAATAATTTTTGCTCTTAAGCAGCCTTTGCTGAGGAGTAGAGCCACTTGTTTAATGCTAGATATAGCATTACATTCAGTTTTACCAATTTTTCAAAACAGTCAATATAAAAGCTAATGCACAGCAAATATTCCCTATTGTATAGTGCTTTCAGACCACCTAGTTGTCCTGGACAAATCCTATACCCAACTAGATCGTCTGACCAGTATTGATATAAGCTTATGGAATATGGAGAAATGAGGAAACAGAAGACTAGTTCTCCTATTCTTTGGGCCACAAACACCCAATCCTGCAAAGAGAAATGCACGAGTGGACCCTAGCACTGCATGGAATTTAGCTGAAGTCATTATGGCTCTAAGGGATGCAGAAGTCTGCCCCTATGCAGTTCTCTTTCCAGGATCAGTGCCATATTACTGAAATGTTTTGAATCTGATCAGCATCAGGTTTTAGGCCCAGATGCTTTAAACTCAAATGTTGCCTTTCACTACATATGATGAGTTCCAGCTGAAGGCTATGGATGTTTTGCATAAGTACCAAGTCTCTGTTCAGCGTGGACTCCTACAATGCTAAGCATCATTCACTCATCATGATTTTATGTTTTGATTCCAAGAAAGCCACTCCCCTCCAAGTTGGTCTCGTAACTCAATAGTCCAAGGGGTATGTATTCTCAAATGCAACACCATCGGCTTCACACATCTACACCCAGTGAGTAGCAGTAATTACAGGGATCATGAATCCAGCCACTGATTAAGTAGCTTCTATCTATTTATAATTGACAGTTTTGCCCTATGTAAAGTTTAGTTTTTCAACCATCATAAAGATGTAGAACATTTTTAACTGAGCTTCAAAAGGTTTCACTTCCTTACTTACAAAAATATATTTTAATCAAATCTTGAGCAAAGGAGCCAGCAAATACATTTATTATTAAAACAAACATCTCTAAAAATTCAAATCTTGGCTTATTGCGAAATATAATAAAGACTTTTCTGTAGTTTAGTATGCAAGAATTAGATTGCTTGACCTCTCTTTTAATGACTTAATTAGCTGTATCAAAGCCCAGCTGGGCCTCTGCTGACAACATAGCTAGATATTTCAATCAGGCAGTGTTATGGAGAATAAGTAATAAATGCTACCTTGTCGCCATACAGTCCCAAACCAGAGTGCATGCTGGTAATGCTAAATTTGATCAGTATGCCTCATATTTCAATTAGTCGTGGTCTGAATCACTAAAACTGTGTAATGTGTATGAATTCCTGATATCAGATACAGAGCAACAGGCTCCCACAGTTATAATCCATTGAGTTTGCTTTTATTAGCAGCCAATTAATGGCCAAAATCTGCATTGCTTTTAAAATTTATAACCTCTATTCCAGCTGCATCCATGGCTCCCAGTATACTGTATACAATCAGATCCATATCACAGTCACAAGTCAAACAGCTGCAAACTGTATTCTGTCTGCAGAACTGAAAAAATCCTTCTATACAGAAGCTTTTCTAAAAAAAAACCAAAAAAAAAACCCTCTTAGAAGTTCTTTTCAAAGCCCAGCAGCACTAGTCGCTTTGCGACAATGAGCGATTTAATACAGAAAGAAAGAAATCTACACCAAGGTAACCTCTTGGGATGTGCTAGGTTTTCAAACGAATGAAACCCTATCACTTTGGCACAGCACAAGGGCAAGCAAAGCCACTTCTCCTGACCAAGGCTAAGAAAATATAAACATATAAAACCCGACCCTCACTGAAAATTAACCCATTGAAATCTAGGTAGAGTGATTAAAAGATTCCGCCAACACAAATATTAATATTTTAACTAACTTGCACAAATTAGTAACATTGGAAACTGTAATCTTGACATCAGACCCAACAGAGACTACCCTAGAAAAAGATGCTCGTGCCTCTTTTCCCCCATAATGGTTTTATACATACCTCAAGATTTCTAGACTTTATTTTTAGGAATGAGTCTGTTTCTGTTACATGATATGGCAGGAAATTTTGATGTGATCAGATTCAGATACGAAGCATAGTAGCTTTATGTATTGCTAATGTCATGTCATAAAGCCTTATGATAAAGGCAGATTTGACATTTTAAATTATGCTATTTTTTAAAAGTAATTTACCATATGTAAAAATGTGCAGGCCTAGGACATTTTTGGACATCTGATCTTACTGTGTTATCTGAGACAAACACTAGATGTTTCTGTTCTCCTTTCCTCTCTCCCCATGCCATTGAGCAAACATTTAGCTCAGTTACTTTAAATTTAACAATGTTGGTACCATATAATAGATAACGTATTCACCTGAAAAATTACCTCATTTCTGATTACAGGAGTGTGAAAAAGCACTTCAACAGTAATACACAGCATTAAAAATGTTGTACTGGGATAATACAAGCTGCTGTCATGGCTATTTAAAAGACAATAAAATCCTATTTTACAAAATTCAGCCACTAATAACCAGCATTCTTTCTAACTGCTTAAATACTGCAGTAAGACTCATAATGCCACTGTGAAATCATAAGCTAGTACTTCAAAGGTGTTCTATCTGTTACAAATTTAATCTTCACTGGTATGTCACAACTCATTTCATCCCAGCAGCTTTGAGACGCAGCATAGCAGCATTTTTGTTGTCCTAGACAACCTGAACCAAACTGTTAAATACCTGTCTGATGCCCAAGAATGATCACAATAATATTGCCTATGGGATTTGCAATAACAATGATCCTGAAAATCGGCAATTATTCTATTCTAGTTAGTTAAGAAAAGAAAAAACTTGTGAGATACACTGTAGATATTTTACTCTTTAAATGAGATAAAATGAAATGCATACATACCATACTGGGACTGGGGACATTTCCCTATCGTGATCCCACTTCTCCTCTCACTTACACCAGTGTAAATCAGCAGTAAACTCTATGGGAGTCAATGGAATTATATAGACATAAAATTGTTGTAAGAATGAACAAAACTGGGGTTTGCAGTCATGCAGTCTCTCTCCATATAACCAAACGGATACCAGACATATGTACGTGGGTATACACATACACACACTTTCTTCTCTGATGTGAGGCCTACACAAGTATGTACACACCATGTGAAATCATATTTGTGTTCTCCATTACTAAGTTTGAAACTATATAACAAAATGCACTAACAAACATGCATATGAACACTTACTTTTGTTATGTGCGATCCAACTTTATTCTGCCCACCCACAGGTGAGTGCTACATCTTTCTGAAAAATGGAATAAGACATCCTGGTGAGACACGGAAAGAAGCCACTTTGTTTAAAACAGCATTCTGACATCTTCCAAAATGTGGCGGCAGGCAGGGAGTACAGACGATGGCCCCTTCTAAAAAGATGTGTTTTAGCCAAAAGTGAACTAGTTTCTCCATATTCCAAAGATGTTTGCATGCTACCCTCTGAAACAGGAAAGTCTCACAGTTCATTTTTGAAGCATAAGATTTTACCAACTTTACTGGGAATAATTGGTATGTGTGAGGCCACTTAGCTGTGAAGCCAACAGGGATCTCTTAAACTTGTGAGTTTTTACACATATTTTAGATAAAACTCAGAAAAAAAAAATTAGCACTCAAGAACAGCAAGTGGATTTACAACTCTCTGTGGAGGACTCTGGGTCCATAAAAACATATAAATGGATTATGCTGATTTTTATACATATATTATCTATGTAATCCATTCATGTGTTTTATGTATAATCAGCAAGCAATACTATAAATTGATTAATCCATTTTATAACATACTTTATGTTATATAGAGCATTATTTTTCATTTAATAAACATCTATTTCAACACTTAGTAATATAAGAAACTGACTTAATACTTTACTGTTACTTTACTGTTTCAGAACTCCATTTGCAGAATAAGTAAGAATACAACAGAATGAAAATTGCTTTTAAAGTAAATCTGCATTGATGGTTTACATCTTTTTTTATTGTACCAGTTAGAAGTGGGGGCAAATGTGATGCATACTATAGTAAGCACACTCATCCCCACACTTTCAAGGTAAAAGGAAATAAAATAAAATAAAAATTCTCCATTGATTTGTATGGGATATTTTTGTATTGAGAGTTTGGAACAAGTTCCATTGCATTTCTTGATCCTACTTAGCTTAACTAAGCTCTTTGAATCTTACTGATTCAGAAAAAGATGGTTTATTCCTCAGTATTATAATTACTGTTGCTCCATACTGGTCTAAAGCCAATAGAGGAACTATCTGGAAACTCAGTTTAGATGGTCTAGCTAAAATAAGGCATACAGTAGATGCAAAAAATACTGAAATATAGACTCATATATAGGAATAGATATAGGGTAAACACTATGTTTGCCAAAAGACAACTGTATACTCCACCCACAGCCAAATCCATAAACGTAAACATGTGGGGGTGCTCATGCATACACGTGGACACACACAGATCTATTTTTCTATAAACATGTTAATGAAGAATCATTGACAACTAAAAATTGAAAAAATAAATAAATAAGAAAAGGCACATGTACAAACTGCCATGATTTAAGTGTAACCCAAAGAGATGGAGGGTAATACATATTTTCATTAGGGAGGTCCGTGTGCAACCCACTCATGGCTTGATTTTGTTCCGCCATTCATGAATTATGCAGTCATCTTTAACTCAGGAAAATGACAGTGGATTATGCTGCCCACTACCCCATATTATCTCTCTAGATACATACACCTGAACACTCAGGTTTTTGTTTATAAGTAGCTGTGATCACACAAACCCATTACCCTCTTATTTTCAGAGATACGTATTGTATGTATGAACATGAACACATGTACATGTAAATACACACAAACTACACGCATACTCATAAATAAAACTGAGACAAAATATTCTGAAACAACAGATTTCCCCATCCCTCTTCCTCCCTCCCCCCCAAAGTGTAGTTGCTTCCCTTAATATGAAGATGAAAGTGAGTCTTGTTCAAATGGCATCTCTAAAGCCACCACCAACTGCTTCAATACCGAGTGTGCTTTGGACAGCTTTCTGGGCATTAAACCTTTAAATCAGATTTAATTTGTATTGGTATTTTTCTTTAAAATTGTATCCTTAACATTTTTAAGATCATTAATTATTTCCCAGCATAGCCCGAATGTATCACTATAAAAGAGATGTTCAGTATTTCAGTATGTATTTTATTGTATCTGCATTAACTAGATTAATTATATAATTTTCATCTTAAAAGTGAGTTTTTAATTAGTTACATCTAACATAGATATTTTGAATTTAAACACACATACGTGCGCACGCACATACATACGCACACAGACACACACATACTGTATGGCTGGTCTTTGAAAGTCTTAAGATTCATAGACTGTAAGGCTGGAAGGGACCATTATGATCATCTGAGTACTCAAGAGCTGGAACCCAAAAGTCCTTACTCAGAAAAAAATCCCACTGAACTCAGGGCACAATCCCCACTTGACTACAATATCAGCTCCCAAAATTCTGGGAAGAAAATCTTAAAATAGAAATTTCTTGTAATCCGCATATTTTTCAGAATGGTCTTGCTTATCAAAATGCAATTCTAGTATGTATTTATGTATAATTATTTCTGATATGGTATACAGTAGGGATTCCTGGTATTTAAATTATCCCTAATGTATACAGAATTGTGTTTTTTTAAGTAATCCTTTGTAATAAAACAGAATGCATTTTGTCAGATATCTGGGTTTTTAACAGTGCTGTAATAAAGGTGCTTAAAAATGTTGCCTCAGGCAGCTAAACCAGGATTTGACTTCTTGAAGAAAACCAAAGTAAAATAAAAATTTTCCCACACTGCAGAATCTAGTCATTAAATTTACCGTGGGCAGCCAGACATGCATGCCAATGTTTTCACTGAGTAAATGTGTGGTTTAACCATTATATTCTCTACAACTGAAGATAATTCCTACCAAATATTTGACTTTTCATTCATATTATATATATTAGAATTTAATATAGTATTATTTTATATCTCTAACTGATCTTGACATAATGTTAGTACATAATGTCAAACACTTTGCTATTTTTTCTAATCTTGACGTATATAGATACACACACACATATACATTATATATGGATATGAATTATATGCATTTTACATGTTTATGCCTGTAAACAGATGAAAGCTAAAAGGTACTGCACAATATACTTCTACGCAACTTTTAAATACGTGATTTATATGAAAGAAAGGACAAGATAAGTACTTCATAAGAATGTTGTTTGCATTTGCAGTTTTAAGAAATACTCTCTCCCCTCCCCCCCAAGCTTTAATTCTCACTAAACAAATGTATTTTTAATGCTTGATTTTGGAAGGGGGCGGGGGGGGGGGGGGGAGGAATAGACCACTCTAAAAATAAGAAAGAGTGAAGGTTATACAAACACTGTTTAAATATATACATAGATGTGGCAGTTTAAAAAACAGTTTCCCAATTTCAATTATAACTAGATATTGGTATTTAAGGATATATATATAGAATATGTTATTTACAATACAGAGCATTTCAGGTGATAAAATGTAAATGAACAAAAAATATAACTACAGCAATAACGAAATAGGCATAAATCAATTTAACCATAGAGGGGGAAAAGGCTGATCACTTTTTTGTGTTATACATGTATTTCCTTCCAAACCGAAGTTTAAAAACATTTCAGTGCATCAGCTACAGAAGTGTAGCATAGCTGCAATGTGTTAATCATTGACGCACACATATTCAATGTGTGCTCTAATTTTATTTAACAAAAGTTTCCAGAATAATGAATATACTGTTTGAGACTAATTCAGTATAAATACAATATGTCATTACCATGCAGCACATTCACTTACATCATAAATGAGGTGTGACCAGCAGAAGGCAGTGTTACAATAAATATATATGCTACTGCTCATTTACAAGCTGGTTTGAAATTGAGATTAGAGTTTTGCTAACTTTGGCAATACAACTACTGTTTTCCCTAGGCACTTAATTCCAAAGCTATCCTGTCAATGTAAACAATCTTACAGAAGTAGTTAAAATACTTTGAAGCCAACTTCTTTTATATTACATTGTTTTTGCTTTAAAAATTAGCCTATTCAGCTTTTTATTACATTGCATTTGTAACTTTAGTTCATCAGAGAATTGTGTTCACACTTACCATTTTAACACAGCATAATGCTGAGCTGTGTCCTCATGAAACGGGACTCACACACTGTTGAGCAGATAGGCATTACCTCCACAGCAGTTTAGATTACATAATTCACTTCAAAACAAGCTTCTAACATTTCTTATTAACCTTTAGTGGGTTGATCATCATTTTGTAGAACAGTTTCTGGTAGTTTCTTAGTAGAATTTCTGTAGGTATAATAAAAAAATACCTTTAATTAAATCTCCCTCAAATGTACAAGTAATAATGTCATTTAGTATGTGTTAGTATACAAAATCTGTTGAATGCCTTTCCAAGTTTACAAAATCCACGTTAAAGGAACCAGCATTGCAAAAAAAAATGTTACACCATGTTTGGATTTTTGTATTTCAAAGTCCTGACTACTTTATCTGAATTACAGATTTAGAGCTTTGTTATGTGTGATAGTTATGATAATATGATCACTAAAGGCAGAGAGACAGGGAGACTCAAATCCCTTTGAAAATCCCTTTCTCTATTTCCTACAGCTGCTGCTGGAGTTTAATATCTGATAGAATGATGAAAAAGAACAGGCCGAACTCCAGTTTTAATAAAAATTTTAACAGGTCTACATATAGTTATGAAAAATGTTATTTGCAATGCCAATCTTTAATAAAATTTTCCTAAACCAAAAAAAAAAAAATTCCCTATGGGGAACCTGATATGAATGTGTTTTTCATATGTACTATTTAAGGCTGTTTAAAGGTTATGAAAGTGGCTGGTAAAATAAGTTCTATCACAGCACAACAAAATCCAGTATATGCAGTCTCACTTTTGCATTTAATCAAATAAGTAAGCAAGACCGTTTAATTTAGCATGTTTGTTCTAAAATAAATATTTTCAATCTACATACCCAACTTTTCTCTAAGTTAGTTGTAATAATTCTTGTATGTGCATTATCCCTATTTTAAAGATGTCAACGCACATGAAATTGATCTCACAGCCATAATGGTATTGTTGTTGAAACCTATTTTTATCCACACTCCTTAAAGCAATTAATGCTATTTTCAGTTGGCAGAATGCTTTACCAATCGAATATTTAATTTAAACATGGGACTAATAACTATCTGTATATAGAATAAAGTTAAATTTAATTTAGACTATATTTTTCTAAACTTCCTAACCTATATGTTCACTGTGTGCCCTAAAAAAATTTAGAATATAATGTGGGCTAACATATTCAGTAACAGCCTGTACACAGCAAATCCTTGTTTGTCATAATAAAGCTGCCTGGAAATAAAGTTATAAAATAACATCTTATGCTCTAATATATATTTTACTTACAAGGCCAATCTTCATGGATGATGTAGGGAAACTGGACTGAAAATTAATAATTTCACCTCAAATACAACAGCTATAACAGAAGAAAAATTAAACATGTGCTGTTCCAAATACGTTAAATACAAACAACAGGTTCATTTGTCATCCTTTTAAATGTATGTCCTGGCATAATTACTAATGTTCCCACTAAGGTCAGTGTGACTTTTTTGGTTACTTACTCTTCACACTTTCCATTCTCATCCTTTTCATCTCTTTTCATAAATTTGTATCTGAACTTCTATGATTAGCAATGATCATCTAAGAGGGCTAACTTTGAACAGGGTGTCTACATGATATTGACTCTTTAAACAGATGATACCTTGTGAGAGACCACTGATTTCCTTTTCAAATGCATGTCAATCACATCTTCAAAGATAAGTGCCAACAGTGTAAAGACATAATCTTTATTTTATTCCTAATTCTACATCAACTGCAAGGAAATTTTTTACACTAACATGGAATTCCTGAAGAATTTTAAGCATCTTTACAGTTCTTCTTTTTTTTTTTTTAAATGTAGATATAACTAGGTTTGGAAGAATTAGATTTTAAATCAGTAAATCTGGGTAAACTCAATACACACAAACTGATGAAACAATATTTCTTTCACTAATAATTGAAGTTTACAGATAGTAAAATTAAAAACTATACTGCTAGAGAATTTAGAGTTTGATTTAAGGATATTTACTTTTTATACTTTGACGTATTATTGACAATTTGTGTTTTAACAGGTATAAAGCTTTAACATTTTGAATCTCAATGTCTACTCATTAAATATTTATTTTCTAACACAATTTCCCACAACTATGAAAATTTAAATTGATAACATTTGAAAATGTTGCTTAAAACCCATAATTTCATGCAACTGTGAAAATTAAAATTGATACAAATAGACCAAATGCTTGACAAAAAACATCAATACTATAAAGTATAAAAAATAAAAATCTGCCAAACCTAATGGTAACTATGTATTTATACAAGTTGGACTGTGTTCATGTAGCCAGAGGGTAGAAGGGAGAAGAAGTGGGGGCACAAAATAATTGCAGCCCAAATCTGAACTCTCTGGAATATTTTTAAATTTTATTTTATCAATGAAAACTAAAACTGTCCAACTTACAAAAGTACAGCTAGAAATTCCACTATTATAGCTATGATGAGCAAAGTATGTTCAAACGATACATCTACATTAACATAATTAAATAATGTTATTTAACATAATCTACCACTGTACCTTTACATATTATTCACCTCTGTATTTTAAGGTTTTTGTGTGGTTCGTATTTCCTGTGACCTTAAGCAGGGGATTTGGAAAAATTTGGAGGAATCAAGGTAACAAGAATGTATGAAAGAATAATTTATTGCTGTGACCATTTTGTCCTCTGATTTCTGTTTTGAGATTATAGTGGATTACCTTTGTCCAAAACCTATTTTTCATATTCCCATGGAAATTAATTGACAAGTTCATAAATAAGTAGGAAAAATAAAGAGATCTAAACAACTCTGAAATTACAAAATTTAACCTCTAATCCCTCTGTATGCAAATCTTGTAAAATATTGGCAGTCTACTCAAATATAAAGCTTGCAGACTGAGGTTCATTTTAAATTAGTATAATAAAGCACTTCCAGTGTACTTTCAGTTTCAGATTAATACATTTTAAAGTATTTTATTAAAATGGTTCCATGTGTCTATGTATCAGGGGTGGCCAGACCATGGCTCCTGAGCTGCATGCTGCTCTTTTACAGTTAAAGTGCAACTCACGGAGCCCTCTATCGCACCCCCCCGACACCTATTCTCTGCCTACCAGATTAGGGTGGGGAGCTCAGAGCTTCTGCCCTGCAGCAGGGTAGTAGGGCTAACGGATTCTGCCCCGAGGAGTGGAGGATTTTGGGGTGTCAGTACGTTTGGCCCCCGCTATATATTATAGGTACTCAGGCAAAGAAAAAATTCTCTACTGTATGATTTTTTTGATACTATATCACTTTATAGTAATTACTATTCATATTTTTTTGTAAAACCTGAAAAAGCTATGGTTTTGAAAGTACACAGCAACAACACTGAAAAGTGCTGTGGTATGTGGAATTACTTATCCTTCCAATATTCAATATTACTTTGACAAACTATTCACACTTTTTGTTTAGTGAAATATTTTCTCTAGCAAATTTCAGATTAAATCATAATAAATAAAGAGGATATATATATTATACCTAAAAAAAAAAAATCATACTTCAATTTTTCAGACCCCCCCCAAAAAAAAAAAAAAAACTAACTAGCTATCACTTTTTAATTAAAGTGAAAGTTGTCACTGAATCAAGGGTTCTTTTTCATTTCAGACAAAACAGAATGTTTACCATAAATAATCATTTAGAAGTATTAACCAGAGAAAATGGCATAAAAATTCAGTTTATCTATTTGAACTGTATTTTTGTTCCCTAAGATTTAACAGAAAATACTTCTATAGTTGATTCAGTTGAATACTGTTGAAGAAAGTAGATTAAGCTGATCTTCATTTATGAATAATTTTGCAAACATATTAAAAGTGCTATTGCTTTTAAGAATTTTCATTAACTGTCTTTAACCTTTTTTAAAACAATATTTAGACTTGGAGAATCTTTTAGTTATCAAAATTAAGTCAATTGATGTTTTCTTAACCTTAAATTGACCTTTTATGACATTAAAATCCATTAAAAAAAAAGAGAGAGAGAAGAGAAGAGAAGGAATTCTGTGATCCTGATGACAAACCACAAAATAGTAAAAAGTGTTTACTGAATCCTATACAAACAGTACTCTGCAATATTAGAACAGCAAAGAACACAGAGATACTGTAAAACTGGTGTTTCATATAAGATTTGATCTCCCTATATTTTGGTCATAAATACATAATTTTGTTGAAAAAAATTAGAATTTCAGGGGCCATGAGTTGTGCATGTGAGACACTGAGCACTGTGAACGTATTTTAAAAATTAATTTTTAATCAGTATATCACGCAGTGACTTTTTTCAGAAATATTATGTATTCTTATTTCTTAGAGGAGAGAGTGTAATTTTTTTCCAAGACATCACTGCTTCAGGACATTAATAAACTAGATTATTGGGAAAAGCCATGGTAAGAATCTGGCAATCTATGACTATTCCTCTAATTACCAAGAAACTGGCATTAGGAATGCAAAAATCACTTACAATTTCTCATTCCCAAATTGTATGTATTATAAAGTTTCCATAGCAACTACACAGAGTACTGCTGAAACCCAAGTAAACATCCAATAATAACCCAAAAAGCATCTGTGGCATTTAAAGTGAATAATTTGTTACAAAATTTTCTTACCACAAAGAACTGGATTAATATATTCACTTTTCAATCACTGATATTTTAAAGGCAGTTAAGTTAGCTTTTTGGAACAGAACCATTGTCTATCTCTGTGAATGGAAAGCACCTACGCCATTTTGTGCATTATTGTAATCTAAATAATAAATAAATAGTGCCAGCTGACAAAAATGCCTTTAAAATTCACATGCCTTTATGGAGATTTTGTTTCTGCTGAGAATGCAAATAATTACACTAATTATTTTTGCCTAGCTATGAACATGGTTTTGTCATGAGTACAGGTTATCAACAAACCCCACTACTCTGGGCCTGCTCTGTGTTAGAAATGACTTTTTTCCATCCCTAACAAAAACAAGATTGTTTGCTTTTATGGTCTTCAATTTACTTTCTAAATAGTGCTAAAGAATGTATATAGTAAAATATTCTTCATTTTTATGTTGTATCTTTAAGGGCACAGTCTTACAACCTCAAAATGAAGTAGTCAGCACCATGCAAGACTAGGCCAGAGATAAACAAATAGATGAATCCTAAAGTCTTTACTCAGGTAAAATCTCCACTCTACACAATAGGAGTTTCATCTAAATATGGACTGGGTAAGGATTTCTTGACATAAGATAAATAAATAATGCCACTATGTTATTTTGACCTATTGACATGATTTAATTATTATACATTTTGAATATGTACATTTATGAAAAAGTTCAGGGTTTTTTAAAAATCTACAAAATACGTACAATGTAGAATTCTCCAACATGGGCCTGATCCAAAGCTCCTTGAAGTTAATGGCAGTCTTTCTATTAACTTCAATGAGCTTTGAATCAGAGCTCACGTAATTTAGTTATTCTGAAGCTGCCTCAACTTGAATCTCACATGCAATTAGAATCATATGTAATAAGAATTGAATTTCTCCCACAATATTTGAATCAACAAATTAGTTCACCAAAAGATAAAATTTCAAATCTTTGGCACAGTACTGAAAAAAATAAGTATGTTAGTAACTTTACTTCTGCAAATAGTCCCATTCATTTACATAAGACAACTCACATGAGTAACTTTACTCATGCATTTAAGTCCTATATAATATATATAGCAATGGTCTGTATGATTTACATCCTCTTTGAAACTAAGGACTTGATCTTGCAAGCACTTACTCATGTCCATAACTGTACTCATCTGATGCCAGGGGACTGTTCATAAGAGTTAAGTTACAAACATGCATAAGTGTTTGTAGATTCAGGACCTAAAATTGTTAATGCCACACAAGTGCTGTATTAAGCTTCCATCCTGAAAACACCTACTACTGCCATACACCAGCAGTGTTTGTTTCTTTGAACAGTCCCTTTGAAATCAACAGTAGTAAAGCATTATGCTGTGTAATAGATGTTTACAAGCTTGTGCCCTAAAATGCTTCTCGCCCTTCCATCTATGCAGTTTAGATGCATGAATCGGGGGACAGCAGGAACACAAAGTACTCAGTCCTCTGTGGTAGCTCTCATGATGGAAAGTGAGTCTGAAACCACTGATCAAAATAGATGCTCCAGCTGTTCCTCTGTTATATCTACATAGGATGAAAAAATTACAAACAAAAAATCCCCAAAATTCATAATAGAAATAATCCTCTCAACCAGTTTGTTATTGCCTAAGGCAAAAAGTTACAATCCAGTCATAAACTACTAATAATAACCAATTTCTAGAGGATTATTGATTAAAATGAACATTTTTCAGAAATATGGTATAGCAAACAAGATTCATATGTGTAAGGCTCATTTGATAAAGGGAGTTTATTGAATTTACGGTCTCTCTTAAAATGATAACTATTAATAAACTACAACCAAATGAAGAGTTTCAAAAACACTTCTTAAAACAGATCATCTTGGCAGTATTGCCCTATCCTAACATCAGCATTGACTTTATGGATACTCAGTCTTCCTATTTCTCCTAGAATTTTTCTTTCACTGACAAGTCTCATTACCTCTGTGATTAGAAATACGTATTTGATTATGCTCCCTCGGAACAATGACTGTGCCCCTCACAGTGACGGGTTACACACTTCATCTTATCTGATGAAATGCCTCTTCTGTTTTACACCATTCACAAAGGCAGAAGTTTTTCTGTTTGATTGTACAGTTTGGGTCTCATTGTAGGCTTTATCTTAGCTCTGAAATCAAATGCAAGTCTGATTGGTCAGTAAATGCAAATGGAATTTAATTGAGATACCTGACTTGTTTCATCAAGACATATATTAATAATCCTTAAAACAAAACTCAGATTTATTAACACTTATTTTTTGTATAATTTTCTTAGCGCTCACATACTGCAAATGATGGGCTCAAGATAGATAGATGCTTGTAATTCTAACGTTATAATAATGTATATGCCAATCAGTAGCAGGATTTATCATTCCACATGAAAAATAAATACCGTCTATTATCTACTTGGGTAGATAATATCAGTGGTACGATTTAGCTAAATGTCTTGAATTCAAAAAATGTTTTTGGAATCCTCAAGATAACTATTTGGAATAGAAGACCAATATGAAAAATTCTCGAGGACAGAAAATAGCTTTTCTCAGTTATAATATTCAGAATTTTAAATCATTCAGAAATCTGCATTCTGAAACAATAATTAACTCAGAACAACCCAGCATAATGCACCCAAAGACAGCTGCCAAAATACGTACTTTGAAAGTGGTGAGCTTCAAACACAGCAAAATTATAGTCAGTTTCACCTACTTGACACATCACAGCCTGATCCAAAGGCCAGTAAAGTGGACTGAAACACTGCATTGATTTCAATAGGTTTTGGATCCAGCACTTAGAGTAACCTGCACTATTGCTTACTAAAAATCTTGACAAGTACCTATACTGTACATTTGAAATTGAAAATAAAATGACTGATATGTGATATCAGTATATATATGATATATATTGATCCTATAAACTATTTTTGCATAGCTACATAGATAACTATAAATGCTAAATGCAGATTTTCACTTAGTTTGTGTTTTCTTAGGTTCATCTTTTTAATAGGTGTAAGTTAAACTATTTGTTCTTAAATGCATGTTAATTGTGTTACATCTTCCTAGCCCTTTAATTTCTGATTGAAATACCTTGTTGCATGCATATATTCTTTTACCTGAATATTTTGGAAATATTTGATTGGTTATTAAGAACACTATACATCACCAGACAGATATGTTGATGACAACATTAGGATATCTTGCTCTTAGAAATTAATACTGCTATAGATCTGGATCTGTCTTTTTTTTTTTTTTTTTTTTTTTTGCAAGAACCAACACAGTTTGGAGTTCATAAAAAATGTGTCATCGTAAGAGTAAACATAGCTAGGACAGTCCCTTTGCCATCTTTGTGTTTTATGTGCATGTATCTCATGTTCCCCATGGACTCATTTAATCTATGCTGTTCTGTTTGGATTGTTAAATTGCACAGCCATGGCTCTCACTTCTAAGGATAGTTTAAAGACTGTTGTATATTTTACTATGTTAGCCCAATACGATTATAAATAAAACAGTGGTGAGGAAGAAGGACCCATAAAAATATGCTTTGGGTCTCCAGCTAAGACCAAACTCTAGGAAAGAATGGTCAAATACATAAGAGGGATCTGGATCCCCGAGCACAATTATGATCATATTACTACAAGATTCAGGGATTATTTATGAGGGAGATCCATGGCTGTACATTTTACCTGTGACTCCTCATATATGGCTATAGCTGATGTGATGGAATATATTTTGCAAAGGGTGTTTTCAGAAATGGTATAAATTGACCATTGGCACAAAAAGAGCACTCACTGCTCAAAATACATGGATGAGTTTAATAAACTGGTTTTTCAATTTTGAAAAGATGGTTTAAAATTTTTCTTTTCTTCTCTTTAGAACTTCAAATTAAGACACTTCCCCTTCTACCTCTGGTCCCTTTACTGTAAAATTAACATTGGAAATTTTATGACTAACAGCTTTTTTTTTTTTTTTTTTTTAAACACAAATTTGTGCTCAATTTCTTAGTGTCAGGGATTTCCTTTTCCCAATGAAATGTAAGAAAGGAGTTCACTCTGTGTCACTGATGTCCTTCCATCCATACCCTTCAAGTGAGAGACCTGAAACATACCAGAACTGCTAATCCCCCCACAAATAACCTTGGTAATGGGCATTGTAAGAGAGATCACACTGCTGTCACCATTAAAAGCTTGTGAATTTGACCTTAGATATATGGATACAGTTTTTGCTACATATGCAGTATTCCCTGGACTTCCTTATACATACTCTAGGGAATACTGGACATTCTAAGGTAACATTATCTAAGACTCTGAGTAGAGCCTCAGCTGTACGCTTCTACAACAGCATAAAAGGGGAGGGGTAAGTAGAAGCAGGCTGTGTGACTATCCTGCTTCTTGGGCTCAGGTGCATGCGTGTAACTGAACTAATCCCTTCTTCTCCCCTCCCTGACAGGGGCATAGAGAGGGATAGAGTAGGCAAACCTATGGCTATGCCTTATTACACAGCTGATCAGAAGTGGAGGGTAAGAAAAGGATTTGTGCCTCTCTGAAACACTATTCCTTCCATGAGGTGCCCCTAGGATAGCACAGCTATGCATCATCCCATTCTCTGATGACAACTACGGTAAGCATGAGTTGGGGGAATGGAACCCTTCACCCATAGAGACATACCCATAAGCTTTGTGGCCAGTGGATCCACCTCATCTATAGAGGTACTGGCCATGCCCCCACACTCTGCAGACTCACCAGGACTGCTGCCATGAAGAAGCACTCTCCAGCATGCATAGGGTGCACAGTCCACTTCCACTGCCTCTCCATAACCTGGCTGTTCCCTCAACCTCCCCCACAGTTATACTAGTTCAGATGGATTTTGGGTCTTGTGTACCTTAGCACAAGGTCAGAATTTGGTTCTAAAAAAAAATCACTCTGAGCAACCTCTACATTTCCTGGAACTTTGTACAAGTTCTTCTGTGTTTGTGGCTTTCTCTACTGCGGGTGAATTTACTGTATATATATTCTATAGCAATATATTCTATACAGAAAAAAAATTGAAGACCCACATATACCTGGGCACAACTTGTAGTGACTTCATTGAGTTTGGAATGCATAATGAAGACAGAATTAGGCCCTTTGATATCAAAGTTGGATCCATTAGTGAACTGAGGAAAATTGTAAGAAGCAAATTCTGCTATTACATGGGCTCCTTTAAGCTCATATATATATATATGTGTGTGTAAGGACAGATTTTGTCCTAAGATATTAAGTTAGGATATGATGTACTGATACTGTGACTGGTATAGAAATGGTTAACTAACTTCAGTACCTTCAAAGAACGAGGGAGTACTAATAGTTGAACATCTAGATCACCAGCAAAAAGTAGTATTCTATGTTAATTTTTTTTCACAGAAAAAATAGCTTAAGTTAAAACATTTACCTGAGGCACACATTAAACTTTAACAACTTTAATATCTACTCAGAACATCTTAAACATCTTTTCCACTGTATTCATTGTATCCAGTTGTACAAGAACTATTTCAGTAAAATGCCCCCAGGGAAAGCGGTAATTCACTACCAATAAAATATATATATATGTATATGTATATATATGCCAAGTTAAGCTTTGAGTTGTTGATATTGCTTTGAAACAAAGAAAGAAGCTTGACGAAACAATGGGTATCTTTTTTTTTTTTTTATTATTTTACAAAATTTCACTTTTATGCTTTCATTTTTTCCTTTTTCTAAATTTAGCTGAGTTTTGTTGACAAGTTGGAATATTTATGGTAGAGTTAAGTGGTGGGTCTTAGAAACTAGTTTGAATCTGAATGACAGTTCATTCCATTCCATTTTATAAAGGGAGTAGCCCATAATTTATAGACTATGACTCACCGGGCCACTGCAGCTCTGACTTGGAGACCAGATTTTCTACTGTACAGACAAAAATTATTGTTTCCTAGGCCTATTTGCTAACATTTATTTATTAATAAGTTTTAAACATTTCCAGTACATCCCAACTGCTGTCTAGGAGTTTGAAAACACCACACACATGCATGTGCACGCACACTCAGCTGAGCAAATCACTGATAATTTGGTGCAGTCGCCAAACTGAAAAATCCCCACCAAAATTCTGGTTCATTTTGAAGTGCAACTGATTTTTTTTTTTTTCATTTCACTCCTCCCCCTCCTCAGTGAAGCAAAGAAAAAGTTCATTTGGGTTGAACAAAACATTTGAATGGCAAATCAAATTGCTATGTTTTAAATGAAGTATTTATTACAAAAATGACATTTTTTTTTTACTGAGCCATTTCAACATTTCTGAAGTTTTTCTTTTCTGTTTTTTTCCAGACAAAACTATTTGTCAAATTTAACCTGAATCTCAGATAGCCTTAGTGCCCTGAAAAAAAAAAAGAAAGGATTTTCCAGTGAATTTACTATTCATTGGGAAAAAAAATCACCCAGTTCTAACACAGACACCTCTCCACCTTTCCGTTGGCAGCTCTAGCTTAAGCTAAATTGTTGAAAATAATTAGGTAAACTCAATTTTGCAAATTTCCATTGTGGTATCTTAGAGCTGCAGCAGCATTGCTGAACATTTCAGAAGCCATCTTAGGCTCTGATGTCTTTATCATCATTGAATTATTAGCGAAATTGGGCTACTTAAAATAGATATTAGTTTAGATTATTTTACAACAGCTGATCACAACATGTCCTGTTTTAAAGCACAAGAGCAATCATGTTGGGAACAAAGTGTCTTCAGACTGATGCCCAAAGAATATTTTTATTTTGGGAATCTCTGCAAGAGACAACAGCACAAAACACACGCTGAGACAGAGGTAACTTCATCTATTTAATGAAGGAGTGAACATTTTTCAAATAAAAATTGCTGATCAAATTATTGGCCCAAACCTGAAAACAACAATATACCAGGTACTTTATGGCAATGAAACTCCTCATATAAGTATTTCACATCCGTAAGTGATTGCAGGATTAGGCCCTCAGATCGGACAGGATTTTCACAACAAAAATGCCACACATCCCTTTGAATTTAGAATAATATACTATTCAGCATGTAAGGGTATCACTATCTGGCCTTGTGTGTCTCCCTCTTTTGCTCCCCTTCCCCCAAGTAAAGAAAAAATTTAATGAGTTTTAAATAAAATTACCTAAAAATCCATCCATAATAGTTTTCAATATCTATCAAATCCTGAACCCTATGTTTATTCAGGATAAATGTCTCTGAAAGGATGATTATCAATTGATTCCTCAAATGGCTAAAGAGATCCCAGCAAAGACAAAAATACCAAAATTGAGCAGTATGCAATCAGATGATACATACATCTATATACACATATATAGATAAATGTGTCGTGCATCAGATGAAATTAACAAGTTGCAATAACTGAATAGTTACCCAAAGGTAAGAACTCTTACACTCTTTCTTCATTCTATTATTTTCCAAAAACAAACACTCCCCCCACCCCATGCTATACTTCAAGAGTTCCCAGGTAAACCAGAACCAAATTCAAAACAATATTCCAATTACATGAAGCAATTAGAAAAATTGTACTGCAAACACAATATTATAGTCTATTTTGTTGTCATCTAAAATGATACACCAAACTTAAACATACATTGATGGTATTTTTAACAAAGTTTTTGCAGTTACATTTAGAAATATGGATAGTTTTAAAATGGATTCAGCAATATTCTCAATGCAAATCTCATACAGAATTATCAACATATTTTAAAAATCAAATAATTTTAGGACACTTTACAATTCAACTTAGCCATGTGATTTAATGTAAATATTTCTGGTTTTACTTAGTTTTTTGTTTTAAGATGATGAATGATGAGAGAAAAATATTTTTAACTGTAGTTTATAATATATCATAATGCGGTATTGAATTAAAATGGCTGGACTTGCAATTCTAATTACATAAGACTCAAACACAGAGTCAAGATTCCAGTGCCATGACAATATTACTAACTGAATGGAACAGCCATTTCTCTAACATTATGGTTGAAGTTTGCTTTTGGGCAAGGCCTATGCACCATGTAAGTCCTACTTATGTCCTAATTAGGCCTTTTGCTGGTCTTCTTCACCGAAATAAAACCCACTCCCAGATGTGGAGGGTCAGCATTAGACCATCCATGTTATTCAAGGCCTGCCCTGAGGTTTTGTGGGGTTCAAGGTCGTAGGACAAGGAGCCATGAAAGGGTATCCACTCATTGCATGCACTGGGTCTCTGTGCCAGTCTTGTGGATCTGCTAGGGAAATGGGCAGCAGTAGAGGCAAGCCAGTGGAGGGGTGTTTATGTAAATTCAGGATCCCTAACATACTACACTAGTAGCATCAAGGGGTGGCAGCTATTAATCTATCCAACTCAATCTGTGTCCTGCATACCCTGAACTGAATCCCGATCCTGAACTGAGGGGGATAGATTAAACTTCCAGAAGGCTTCTCAATTGTACTGCACCTACAACAGCCCCAGGCACTCTAGCTTATGGGATGGATCCAGAGCCCACTGAAATTGATGAAAGCCTTTCCCTACCTGATTTCAATGGGCTTTGGATCAGGCCATATGTGACCAATGTAAATTTCACCCTTTATGTTTAAGACTGAATTTCCTGCCAAAAAAAGGATCTTTCTGTAACAAAGTAGGTTATACTTTTCATTTATCTTCAAGTTACATAAACCTTTTATTACATTAAACATTAATTTCTGTGTTTTTCTCTGCTAATTAAGAAATAATAATAGTTTATTTATAAAGCTCATTCACAAAAACACAGAGTGCCGACCAACAATTATAAAATCAATGCCTCATTAATTCACAAGAACAACCATATCTCAATCAAATTACAAACCAGGCAGGTAAACAAACAAACAAACAAACAAACAAAAAACAACATAAAAATAAAGCAGCAACCGTGATGATAATTTAAACACATCTATTAAAAAAGGGATTTAGGGTTTCTGTTCTGTTTTTACATGGGGAGAGAGAAGCTGGATTTCTGAAGGAAACAAGTTTCACACTCTCGGAGCTGCCACAACAAAGGCACAATTGCCGACTGACTTCAGGCACGATGGCAGAACCCCTAAGCACCAAGTGGCATCTGAGCGCAAAACCCGAGCAGGTAAGGCTTAAGCAGAAGCTCTTGAATATAAGTAGGGTGAGTTCCATTCAGAGTTCACAAATGAAATGGATGTGTCTTGGATATGTAAATTAACGCGTGCCATGCATATTTGGAAGGAAGTAATCATCTCAACTATATCAATCCACCATTCTGTATCAGTTTTTACTTCACCAGTTGTCTGGATTTAGTCACAGCAGTGCTTCATTTTAAGTTTAAAACTTAAACTTCTTTAAAGTTTTTCCTCCAATAATATACTATATATCTTTGTAGCAGAAAGTCAAGATTAAAATGAGAGATTAATGCTTCTGCACTTGGAAATATATATAGTTGTAAAAAAATGAAAACATGAATCACTCCCTCCAAGCTCATTTGAAGGCTTTTCACTGTATTTAGCAGAGTGCATTCACTTGGATTGCACAGAGAACATTCCTGGTTTGTAGTTTACATCCACGAGGCACAATTTCACTTGACCTTCAAAAGATAATATCAGAATTAAATGCTAATAACGTTGGGTATTCTTCATGAACTGAACTATACTAAGGTACAAGCTTTCTCCTTTCTCTGACTATAGTTTTCTTCATTTTAAATTTTTTCCTCATGGAAAGGAAACTGATAAGCATGACTGTTTTCTTTTTCTTCCATTATCCCTCTCTCTCTCTCTCCCCTGGTGTCTCCCATTTTCTTTGTTCTTTGTCTGTCTGTCTCATATTTTCCCTTACAATATCAGAAAACACGCCAGTATTTTCCATACCAAATACAATGCCTTCCTGTTAGCTAGCACTTCATTTACAGAATTTCCAGAGTTTCTTCCCTTCCTAATAAAGGTATGAAGAGCAATATCTTCGCTTTGTAGGACAAAGTATAGAATAATCTGTGTTGCCAGAATAGGTTCTCAGATTCTGAAAGAATAGGCTAACAATCTTAAATTTATGTTTTTCAAACTGCTGCTCTTTTCTCTGTGCCCTAATTTATTATTATATTTTAAAAGCAGCCCATTCTATGTTAGTAATGATCTGACCTTGCGAAAAAACACTTTCATACTTGTCTTACTTTTTTCAGTGAGATCTTTGATTTATGCAATCTGAAAAAGTGAAGCAGCTTTTAAATGAAGGGCCAAATCCTGCTTATCTTATTTATGAAAATAGTCCCTGTTGACTATGTATAAGCCAGATGAGACAGTTTTAGCCAAAATAGTATATAAATGTGTTTCAGATCATCCTGCTATCGTATAATAATCATTCCTCTTTAGAAAGCTCTTCCTATGCATTCAGTGTGAAACATACATGAGGATCAAATTCTCTTTTTATCTCCATAAATATGTTTAACAAAGCAAGATATTTTGACTGTCATTTTTTAAATTATATCTTCAATGTTTCTTTTTAAAAGTAGACTTACAACAGCAAAAAAAAAAGATACATATAAACACACAGTTTTGTGTATATAAAAAGAAAAAGTATATGTTAATTGTAATGTCAACTATCACAAAAATCAGTCTCTCTCCACCCCTGACCTACCTATGCACCCATCATAAGCTTTTTGAGAAATATCACCAGCCAAAGCTAAACAAAGAGACATTTAAAAAATTGTAGACTAGAGAATATTAAAATATATAACAAAGGTGTAAGGGCATAGTCTAAGGGAACTAAGTTATGACATAGAAAGAATATATATAGTGAATATAGTGAAACACAGAGGGCATAGGATGGCCTCAGACTGAATTCACAATCAAACATTTCAAGTGTTTTTTAAAAAATAATTTCTAAGAGATTTAGGGGCAAAAAATTCAAAGAATGGAACAAAGTAAATGCCATATGATTTAAATAGCAAGTATATCTCAAATCCTATCTTTTTACTATGTGCTTAGAAACAGTGTTTATATGTAAACTTTGATGTATTCTTTCTCTGTATCTGTGCATCAGTAGATGGAAATTAACTGTTGACTTTGAGAACAGCATGGGATTTTTATTGACATGAACTAAACTGTTCCGTACAATGCAAAAGCTTAAATTAGGACTGGAGTTGCCAGTGTAAGAAATATTTCTTTGAAGCTCCAACTACAAAGCATTTTTTAAAAGTCATTGCAATGAAACATTTTGTTTTAAAAAAGACTTTTATGTGACACCACACATATCCATTTAGCCTTCTTTCTATTTAACATACGAAATTGCCTATACAAACTACAATATTTCACAATTTTGCATTCCTTACATAAACACATCTCAATTACATCCTTAGGACTCAGGGTCAATCAAATCTTTTCTTTATCATTGACCTTTACTAGAATAAGCCCAGACAGACCCAGTAATTTTTTAATTAATGGATGAACATTTTCGTATGTGTCTTATTTGATATAACACTTGCTTTAGAATCGTATCATTAAATAGCACTATAAACTAAGTATGCCGGCTTCAAAAGAGATGTTGGGCTCCAAAAATATTTTAAAACATTTTAATTATATTAAAATAGATTTTTAAAATTTCTATGCAAAGCTTTTTTTAAAATTTCATTAAAATGTCATCAAAAAGTAAACTAATAAAGAAAATAACCGTACATTCCTGTGTCTTGATAGATTTCCCAGTTTTGGAACTATCTGCAATACACTTTGATCCTGGAACTATAATAGTTACAAGGTTTGTTTCTTGATGCAGGTCTTGTGTCCTCTCTCTCTCCCCCCTAGACTTTGCTCCTTCCTCTTAATAGATTATATTGGTATTCACTAACCACACTCTCTCTTTACCTTTCCTATCCTCTTGCCTCCTTTCTTGGCCTCACATTCCTCTCCTTCAACTCCTCAGTGCTCCAGACTATTTCTTGCCCTACCTTTTGACTTGCATAACCTCTGGATGATACCTTAACAATTTCTTCCTTGAATTCAGTTGAACTATCCTACTTTTCTTCTATTGAATGTGTTACAACAAGCATCATTTTTAGGGTGGCACAGGCACCTGCTCCCACACCAGTGCACATACCGAGTAACTCCATTTATATGTCAATGTGGTTACTCCAGATTTACACTGCATAAGTGAGAACAGAATTTGTCCTGGAATATGTTAATTGTTCTTATATCATCCTTGTGAAACCACACCTTTTTCTTATTTTCTCACTCAATACTCTTGGATAGATTTACGAGACTCACATCTCATTTTCATGATAGAACATGAACAGTCAAGATTCGGCTATTTATCCATTTATCAAAAGTTATCTGTGCTGCAGTCACCTTTAACATCTTCAGTTAAAAATATTTGTTTCAACTGAATATGTTGCATCCATATTTGAACAAATTTAGTATTTTTCAAACCTCATGCTCCCATTTCTATCAAATTACAAACTGCTCAGTTACTGAACTGTTGTATAACAGCATATATTTTAACCAGTCTAACTGTATATAAACTGCAATACATGTGACTCAGCTTCTTCACCTTT
The DNA here is from genome assembly GCF_026122565.2 of Emydura macquarii macquarii. NCBI lineage: Eukaryota > Metazoa > Chordata > Testudines > Chelidae > Emydura > Emydura macquarii. The sequence goes on along the minus strand of NW_027133000.1, from coordinate 4,869,279 downwards.
TGAATCTGTCAGACAGGTAAATGATAAGTCACAATGCAATGTTACCTATCCCAGCACTATATTCTAAATAATACAGTAGCCATCAAAATAATGTAACATTGATTTTTAAGTGTCTCAATAGACTTGCACCCTCTTATCTATACTATCTCTTAAAGCCATATGTACTCACACTTTGATTCATATCTTCAGATTCATATCTTCAGATTCATATCTTCAGATGCTACATAACAAAACCTTAACATCTGGTTCTGCATGATGTCAGAAAGGTTTGGTCATTTACACATTTTAGCTGAGAACTGAAACTCATTGTTAGATGAGCTATATCTTCTTTATGTAAGGAATTATGTATTCTACAGATTTGTACTGTGTAAAATAAAGACGACGATGGCTATAAAAATTGTCATAAAAGAACATACTAATAAATGTTATTCTTATTCAAACTGTGTTGTATATGGTACAACGATAGGAAAGTTCAAAGCAAATTAAGTTAAGGTAAACATTCCATTAGGCAAAGCATGCTGAGCCTGAGGTGAACAGGATAATGACAATCACTATTTTTAAAATCAATTTAATATTGCTTAACAGTTTAATAGTAAAAAGAAAAAAAAAAGAAAAAAAAGTGGCATTTTGACATTATTTCCCTTGATGTTGCAACAGAGTAAGAACACAAGTCCATATAATGGACTATGTGGCTAATAAAGTTATCAGGTATGTTTTATTTTTTATGTAAGTTAAAGGAACTAAATCCTAATGGGATAAGAAATATTTTATTTGAAGCAATTATCACAATTATCAAGGGACACATCATTAAAATGCTTCTGGGGTGGTGTGCTATTTTGCCATAGATTAGGAAACACATATTTAAATGTGTATTATATACCCAATTCTGAAAGAAATGCCAAGGACTGATGAGGTTACATAACAAAAACTGAGTTCAAAGATTTCTACCGACTAAATTTAGTGCTAGCAGTGCTAAGTTATGCAGTTTTAATGCAATTATTACTTTAAATATTATTTATTACTATAGCACCTATATGAACCAGGACCCTGCTGCAATAAGTGCTGTACAAACATAGAATAAAAAGATGGCCCCTGCCCCAGAGAGCTTACAATCTAACAGACATGTGTGCACACATGCATGTACATGCACACATACATGCACGCCTTTTTGTGAACAGAACAAAACGTATATATACATGCACTGTCTGTTTGTAAGCCAGAACTGCAGGCTCTCAATGACCCAAACACATTACTGCTGGAGACTAGACTAATGTCACTCAACTTCTTTCACTTGTTACCAAAGGCCCATTTAAAACACAGTTCTCTATAGGTGAACAGTTTGTTCATTAATCCACCTAGCCCCTTCTCTCCCCAGATCTCATGGTCCCTTCTGGCTTTAAAGTCTGAGTCTATCACGATAATCTAGTCTGACTTTCTGCACATTGCAGGCCACAGAACCTCATTCCTGTAATAGGCCCATAACCTCTGGGCAAGTTACTGAACTCCTCAAACCATGATAGAAAGACTTAAAATTACAGAGAATTCACCATTTAGTCTAGTTCAAATCAGCAAGTGATCTGTGCCCCATTCTACAGAAGAAGGTGAAAAAAAATCCTGGGTCTTTGTCAATGTGACCTGGAGGAAAATTCCTTCCCAACCCTAACGTGGTGATCAGTTAGACCATGAACATGTGGGCAAGACCCACCATTCCTGCTCATTATGATGAGTTACCAGTACATTACCAAGTGTGATTTTAGGAAATTACTTGGACATATGGGAAGATGTTACGCTTGACTTGGAGTCAGGAGCATTAGATTATACCACAGTTTTGCAATGTGATCTTAGACAACTCATATATAACTCTCTGTGATGCAGTTTCCCCAGTTGGAATTGGAACGAAATCTTACCCACCTAAAAGGAGGGTAATAAGGCTTTCTGCATAAATGAATGTAAAATATTTTTGATTCCTTTCATACAAGACACTGTAATAATGTAAAGTTATTGTTCATTATTTACTGTGCAGTCTAATCTTCTGAGCAGTCAAAAACAAATTGGATTCCTGAAGCATGGGGACAGAAAAGGAGGGATACAGACATGGGAATGCCTTTCTCAGTATATTTATATAAGCATATAGTTCCTTTGACTTTGCTGAGAAAAAATTGACTAACAGCAGCAAAATACAGCACTGAATTCAAACTCTCTTGCTAAACTGTTTGTCTGCTACTGTATCCAGGCTCTGCTTCCAAATTTCTGTGTTCTCATCCCACCCAAAACATATTAAAGAATTTTGTGCATTGAGGATATAATTAAAAGTCATGTCCCTTAGGCTATTGTCTAATCAATATCAACCTCCAAATGGAATCATCTTGTCTGGAATTCTGCTATTCCCACCACTGCGTCAATTTAGGTCAGCATAAAAGATCTCATTGACTTCAGTGGAAGACAACAGGTTTGAAAAGGTCAAATACCTTGCTCTAGGTCCTATTAAAGATACTATGTCGGGCATACTATTTACACAGAACAATATATCCAAGGTAGACTTTTCTTTCCAGTTCATCATTTTTACATTGGTTCTTGTTCGACGAACAGTTTGCACATAACATTTTGGCCTTTGGTTTACTTGTAAAAATGGTGACTGTTATTTATGTCCTATGATTGGTCTAAGTCATGTGACCTTGTTTCTGTTCCTTGATTAGATGAACTAGTTTTATAAACAGGACGTTTCCTGTTTCTGTTCATAAGATATTCATGAATATTAGTCAAACAGTTATGAATCTATCATGCAAATAAACAGTCTTTTTAAAATAGCCGCAGAAATATAATTTGCATGTATGAATATGCTCATGCTTTTTTTGCTTTCCACTGGCATTCCTGGGAATAAACCTCATTCAATACATATTCCTAAATCAGCAGATAAAAAGGGGTCATGAAGAAACCAAAAATGTGGTGACTTTTTTTTTCCTTCTTGTTTTATTTGCCCAGCTCTTGTCTGGGGCAGCTAATCAACCCTTACAATCTCATATCATATTCTTTCATTAAAGTGATTAGCCTTATTCCTCTGCCACCTTTGCAGCAGCATTAATTCAGCTAGAGGGTAACAGCAAAAAAGTGATTTGGACAGTCAAACGGTGCAGGTAATATTTGTCCTAAAATAAAGCAGCTTAAGATAACTGTTCTTGTTTAAGAAAATAAAAGTTAAAAGTCGAATAACATATTTATAATTATGAGAAGTGTATTTTAGCAACTTCTCTATTTTCTAACATTTCTTAGAGTATTCAAGTTATGTAAAAATTGTCGCTATTGCCAAAGGGAATAACTGTTTATGTTCTATAGTAAAAAGTTCTTTCTTCTCTTCTTACATCTGCCAAGAAAGAGGTTTTAACACTCTAAGTTCTCTGCAATTAAGCATAACATAATATGGTATTTGCTACTGTTTCATGGAAAGAAGTTGAAATTCCCAAAGAGGCTGTAAGTTTTCAGCACTCTTATTTGAGGACTGAGAAACAGTCATAACTATTTTCCTGACAGGTTGGACTAAAGCTGCCAAACATCCAAGGAAACACACTTTGTTTATATCAACCACCATTCAGCAAATGGGAATCCAGCTGTTGGGCTGTTCTTTAGTTCCTCAGGTTTCACGTACTCATGGATAAAAATAACTAATTTCAATAGGGGAAATTTCTACCATAACAAAATGGTTTAAATAAAGCAGTTATAACAATTTCATGACATGTGAAGTGAATATTCTAAAACAAAAAACAAAACACAAAGTCTCTTGAGGTTGACTTGACAGAGCTTTCCAACTCTAAAACTTGTGCAGTACACAAAAGGCATATAATATTTTTACACCACTAATGAGCAGGGACCCAGGGCTCAGGGACTTGTGAGCTGTATAAAAAGTTTCTTCCTCTCATATAATAAAAATGCAGCCTCAAATGCAGTCCAAGATACTGCTTTTAAGTACAACACCAAGAATGCACAAAGGTATTTAACAGATTCACATAATTACGCAAATAAGTGTTTAATATCTCTCCCCTTCCCCGCCCCTTCCCCCTCCCACATTGCACTGTTCCTCATTTTCAAGCTCTACAGATCCATTACTGAGGACCAGATTATGGTTGTCCTTGCACAGGCATACCAGGGGAGAAGGGAGGGAGGGAGAGAGAGGATACATGATGGTCTCAGCACAAGGATCTGAGCTTTAGCAGTACTAAACACCACAAAATGGCTGTGGATGGGCCACCTTCTATACAAGCTGCTAGAACCAAACTCACACTGTGGCAGTGGTTTAACAGTAGTTCTGACATTTTAACTAAAAAAGACTAAAATCTAAGGTAACCACAAACGCAGAATATCCCAGCTTCCTACATGGGGGAAAAAAATCTAGCCAGCACACTTTCTCCACATCATGAGACTCATAGACTTTAAGGTCAGAAAGGACCATTATGATCATCCCATCTGACCTCCTGCACAATTCAGTCCATAAAATCACACCCACCCACTCCTGTAATAGACTCTAACCTATGACTGAGTTATTGAAGTCCCTAAATCATGGTTTAAAGACTTCAAGGTCCAGAGAAGGTGAAAAAGCCCCAGGGACTCTGCCAATCTGCCCTGGGAGAAAATTCCTTCCTGACCCCAAATATGGTGGTCAGCTAAACTGTGAGCATGTGGGCAAGACTCACCAGCCAGACACCCAAGAAAGAATTCTCTGTAGTAACTCAGAACCCATCCCATCTAGCATCTCGTCACAGGCAATTGGCATATTTACCAGTAGTAGTCAAAGATCAGTTAATTGCCAAACTAGGCTGTCCCACCATACCATCCCCTCCATAAATTTATCAAGCTAAGTCTTGAAGCCAGCTAGGTTTTTTGCCCCCACTTCTCCCCTTGGAAGGCTGTTCCAGAACAGGATCAGTATCCTTCCTGCCACAGGCTCATTTTATCCCCAGTTGCACTGTCTGACAGCCATGATACTGCCAATGCAGGCTTTGTAAGGAAGGAACACACTGTTTAGTTTTAACCCTCCTTCCACACAAGCCTCCCTCATTTTTTATGTGAGGGCCAGGAGTCATGCAAGTAGCTTGCCAGGGGGAGAGGGTTGTCAAGATGGCTATGTGGAAAGGTTTGGAGGGACATTTAGCTTAGACATTTCCCCTTCCACGTGGGCCACAACTGTTCTGAAAAAACCCCCCAAAAACTCATCAACAGGAACTTCTAGAATTCAAAACTCACTCTATGTAAGAAATACAAATCTTTAAAAATTGATAATGTGTCAAACACATTTAGGGAAGTTAATACTTATTAATTCTGTTATTTCATTACAAATTACATTTGTGCCTACAGGCAACAGATTCCAATTATGCCAGGGCTGTACAGATATACAATAAGAAATTTCTGCTCCAAAGCCGTTAGAATCTTAAAATGTGATGAGACACAATAGACAGATCAAACAGACAAACTGAAGGTAGAGAGAGAGGGATTGTTCTGTATAATAAGTAGCAGGGTCAGCACATCACCCTGATATTTATATAACTTTTTTAAATGTGTTAATAAGCTGCCTCCACAGAGTAAAAAGTAGAGAGAATGACATGAGCATAAAGGCACATAGACAGAATAAGCGAAGGCAGGAGTAATGAATAGAAAGTAAAAATATAAAAAAGCAGGTTCTAGCTCAGCAACTTGATCTGTTCAAACACTACCTGTAAATAGCGTATATTGGAAGTTATCAGAGATTATTCACTGATAATAACACCGGTGCTCTGTATTTTTGGATGATTATAGGCAGATGCTGTACTGGCTGTATCATTTGTCTATTTCCGGGTGTGACATGCCTAGAAGACATCCCTGTCCTTCAAATACTTCTTGGTAATCTGTTAACACCTTTGCTACAGGGACGCCACAGTGAATTGTCTGCTCTGGATATGTTTTTGGGTTTGTTTGTTTGCTTTGCTTGCATGTCTATTGTTTCATTAGTTTGTTCCAACTGGATGGCACTAGTTTCATTCATTCACCTGTTTAGCTGGAAGTAGGGCCTCTGTGTTAGCTGTACTACCTGAAAGTCAAGATATTCTTCTTGTAATTTAAAATGTCCTACTGATATTATGATTGTGCCATCAAATAATTTTAGTTTGGCTTTGCTTGGTAGCAATATTGCTTTCTTCTCTTGTGTAATGCTAAAGAAATCGTTTTAGCCCAGCATGTTCACTGATGCCCCACTATTTATTTGGCATTCAGTTTCCTGTTTTTTCATGTGCTCTTGCCTTGTCTTTCCATCTGGTGCTAGTCTGAACTTCACAAACCATTTATTTTTGCTGTTTTGCACAGCATTAATGCCATATAAGTGCAAAATATCTTCTGAATCCTTGCTTGCTTCCTTGATATGGTGCTTCCCCTCTCCCCTTGTCTGCAATCTTTGGCATAATGATTTCTACTGCCACAATTATTCCATATGACCCCTATTATCATGGTTTTCTCCACTGTGCACACAGGTCTTACTTTGCATTTTATCTCCTTTGTTTTGTATTTATGCATTTGCTTTTGTGTATTTTTTCTTCCTTTCCCTATGCTAGTTAGTAAATTAGCTCTGTGGGCTTGTCTACATGGTGTTTTAATCCGCACCGTAGGGGTGTAAATTCCAGCATGTACTAGGTGGCATGTGTGGGCCCTGCTGGAGCGCACTAGAAGTTCCCTAGTGTACATTAACATAGTACTGTTTGAAATAGGAATACATTAACACACACCGGGGAATGTCTAGTGAGCACAAGCAGGGTCCATATGGGCCACTTAGCGTGCGCCATGGTAATAAGCATTACAATTTACACACCTCCAGTGCAGATTAAAGCACCATTTAGACAAGCCCTGTATCTACTCTATTTTTGGAATAATTGGAGGTAAACTTGTTGATTAATTTTTCATATCTATAGCTCTTGATAAAGTTAGTATGGCTATGATTCTCATTTGAGTTCCTGTATCTGTCACCTCTATTACTAATCCGTCATAATTTAATCTTTTTAAGATTTGATTATCAGACAAGCTAGCCATTTAGCACAGTCGAGCAATATTCCAATCTACTCTTTCTCCAGATTCTTGATTACACTTATTGAAAAGACAGCATTCATATCTGAGAATTTTGGGCAGTTGAAAATGCTTTGCAGCACTTCCAGAACGTTATATGGGTCCCCTCCACCCCAATTTGTTGCTGACATATCCAGATGCTGTTGAAGCATGTGATCGCCTTTGTCCATTACCAGTAATATTGTGGCTGCTCTCGTTTTGTTTTCCTTTTTCTCCTCCCCAACTCCGCTCAATGTTTTTCATTTCTGATTTCACATATGTGCAGGAGCCAACTCACTTCTGACACCACGTTCAGCCTTTAAGCATAAAAAGAAAGCCAAGACAATGCAACTCAGGCTTCCTGGCTCCACATCTACTGACTTCTCATCAAGCACGTACTAAAATTAGAGTTCTCTAAGCTTCTGGACATTACCTTATACATAAGCATACTATCATGTGCCCTACTGAGAAACTATCTATCATAACAAACATGAGCCTCAAGTTCAGCACCTGCATATTCTACTGTATGTAAGGCAAAATGCTGTCATCTGATACATTTACACAATGTGACTTGCATATACACTGACTGCACATACACTGACTGCAGATGCCAGTCACATGTATATATCCAAGAGCTGAGCTTGAACCCCGTATCTACAAACATTTTGGTTGGAATTTTCAAAAGCACATAGTGTTGGTCTAGACCTTCTCTCACTCAGACTTCAATGGAAGCGGAGTCAAGCCAGTGCTGAGGGCTTTTGAAAATCCAGGCATCCTTTTTTTCCCTTACACATGATTGGAAGGGAAGGCTGGAAGGAATATACAGGAACAGAAACAGTGACTTGGGAAGCTGGGCATAATTTTATTGTAATAAGACTGAAACAATCATTTACAGCCACTCCTCCTGATGACTTCTTCATTTCAGTGTGCAAAGATCTCCTTTCTATATATAATTCTTCCCACACTTGATTTGCCCTGAACTCCATTTGGAGTGGGCTTCCCCAGCAAAGGTAAAAAGTCATGGCCTGTTTTTCAATCCTTTTCTTCAAACAAAACTTACTAGCAAAGCAAGTTTAGGGATCCAAAGGCATCTCTTCCTCTTGGTCCACGTACTGCCACAAGTGCTAACTTCCTTCCTCCAATCTCCTCTCCAGCTGAGCTCTCTCAGTCCTTCATAAGGATAACCTGATACCTTCACTGCTGGGTCTGAATGGGGCTAGCTGGCCCCAGGCACCCTGGCTCTTAAAGGAGCAAAGCACCTAGTTATGGTGAGCGCTCAGTCATCTTCTGAAACCATCACTGACCCTTGTATCTCACTTGCTTTTCCTCCTCCCCCTCATCAGCTTTTCCACCCCCGCCCCTCCCACTCTCTTACTTCGCAGCATGGCACTGCTGATCTGCCAGATGGCAGCCATAAATAACAGCTCCCTCCATGGTCCAGTCTGGAACAATATTTCCCATTTCAACTTTTACTTTGAACAAAATGCTCAGGTCAGATCATTTCATTGCTTCAAGGACTATCTATACTGTATTGCTGGAATTTTCAAAGAAGCCTTCCGAAGTCAGGCACCTAACTCCCACTGAATGGGCATTCAACAGGCTTTGGACAACTAGCTGTCTTAGACTCCACTGACAATCCCAACAGACACAGTCACCAATTCTAAACCCAAGTCCTACATGACTCTCCATACAGAAAGGTCATCCTACACAATCAAAATCACGTTATTACATGCACGCACACACACATTTTTTTGAAAACACAAGCCTAGACCCTCTAGTTTTCACATTGATATTCCCCACTGGGGAGCAAAATCTCATAAGCTGATGGAGAGGACATTAGCTGCAGGGCTCATACATTTAATGTGTTTCCATTTGGGATATCATGGCATTGTCAATTTTCTCAAATAAGGATAGCCCTGTACTGTCCATTTTTCATAATAATTAGATGTCTTCAAGTCAGCAGGCTCCGATGAAATTCATTCTAGAATACTCAAGGAGTTGACTGAAGAGATATCTGAGCCATCGGCACTTATCTTAAAAAACTCATGGAAGATGGGAGAGACTCCATAGGACTGGAAGAGGGTAAATATAGTCCCAATGTATAAAAAGGGGAATAAGGGCAACCCAGGAAATTCCAGACTAGTCATCTTAACTTCAATACTCAGAAAGATAATGTAACAAATAATCAAGCAATCAAAATGGAAACACCTGGAATATAAGGTAAGTAACAGTCAATGTGGATATGTCAAGAATAATTCATGTCAGATCAATCTAATAGCTTTCTTTCAGAGGGTAACAAACCTTGTGGATAGGGGAAAGTGGTGGATGTGGTATATCTTGACCTTAGTAAGGCTTTAGATACTGTCTTGCATGACCTCCTCATAAACAAACAAGGTGGGTGAATAACTGGTTGGAAAACAATTCCGAGAGAGTAGTTATCAGTGGTTCAGAGTCAAGCTTGAAGGGCATATTGAGTGGGGTCCCAAAAGGATTGGTCCTGGGTCCAGTTCTGTTCAATATATTCATAAATTATTTAGATAATTGCAGAGAGAGTACATTTATAAAGTTTGTAGATGATACCAAGCTGGGAAGGGTTGCAAGTACTTTGGAGGACAGGATTAAAATTCAAGATGATCTGGACCAACTGGAGAAATGGTCTGAAGTAAATAGGATGAAATTCAACAAGGAGAAATGCAAAGTACTGCACTTAAGAAGGAACAATCAGTTGCACGCACACAAAATGGGAGAGGATTGCTTAGGAAGGAGTACTGCAGAAAGAGACTGGGAGGTAACAGTGGATCACAAGCTAAATAAAGTCAACAGTGTAACATTGTTGCAAAAAGAGCAATCACCACTTTGGGATACATAAGCAGGAGTGTTGTAAGCAAGACACAAGAAGAAATTTTTCCACTCTACTCTGCTCTGATAAAGCCTCAGCTGGAGTATTATATCCACTTGTGGGTGCTACATTTCAGGAAAGATGTGGACAAATTGGAGAAAGTCCAGAGGAGAGCAACAAAAATGATTAATGGTCTAAAAATATGACTATTGAGGAAAGACTCCTGTGGACTTCTCTGCTTCTCTTCTGCATGCCGTCTTCACTGCACTGCTCCAATGGGAACAGCATTCCTGTCGATGCAGCGCTACGCTACTTGAGGACTTAATATGTCGATTTCTGGATCGACTGAGCGGGTCTTCACTGACAGTTCAGTCGATCCAGAGAAGTTGATCTGACGGCGGCGAATTTGCCACTGTCAGTGAAGACATAGCTTTTGTTAAATAGTCACTTCTTAAAACAGAGCAAGTATGGCGTGTGGCTTTAAGGATGAGACAGAATTTCATGGGCTCTGGGTAAGTCTATACTGATTCCGCTGCATCCGGCTCCATGGATCGACATAGCAGGATCGATTGAGCGGCCAGTAGAGACCCACTTAATCAATCCCAGAAGTGCTCTGTGTTCGACACAGTAACTCCACCCCTGGAAAAAAGTAATGCTGCATTGACTGGAGGGCATTTCCCATCAGCGTAGAACAGTGAAGACACCATAGTAAGGAAGCATAAGTAAGTCGACGGGAGATACGCATTCTGCAATACGTAGCTTGTGTTTTTCCCATCAACCCAGCGCAGTAGTGTAGACCAGTCCTCAGAGTTTGTAAATATGTGAATATCCCTGGATTTTATTGTCTGATATTTTGAACAAACAAATTAACATAGAAAACTTAATGGTGTACAAAGTCTGTGGTATCTCCAGCAGTTCATTCCTTTATAGTGAAAGTGGCAAAAGTCAAAACACTATGTGCATAATAGAATGTCACCTTTAGCAAAAAAGAACAATTCAAGACTTTGCAAAGCCCTAGAAGCTTAATCAGGACTGCATGGGCAAAGTGATCCTATGTATGAGACATATGTGCAGTTGAATCATCTGTAAAGCAAGAATGTAGAGTGCAACATCCTAAGATTTAAAATCATCAACTTTTCTTTACTAATTTTGATTTATGGAAATAGTGACACTACAGTCCCCCAGAGGATTCTTTTCTTTCACCTTTTACTTGTCATTGTAACATAATTTCTACTTAGAGCTGACTTGAGGGTATGTACTCACAAGAAATAAGATGATGGCTATCAAGTAAATGAAACTAAGCTGCTCACAAAAGAAATTTTTCTCCTGCCCTTTTTCTTCTCCTGCCTCTTTTCTCTTTAAGGCCATGAGCTTCTTCTCATACAATCCCCACCTACCTTCTTCTCAGCCACAGACAAATAGCCTTTATTTTTGTCTATGAAATTGTTGTAGCTCTGTTAGATAGTTTCCACTGGTTCCCCGCCACTTCCAATCTCCCTCTTCACCTCCCCCCCCCCCCAGCAAGGCTAGACAGACAGACCAAAACAAAAACAAAAAACAAACAAAAAAGCCATTCAGAGTGAATGATGCAACCAGTTGCATTTCCATATAATGATCTTCACTTCTACTCTACTGTGATTTCTATGTTACATTTTTCTGGATGTAAAAGTTGTTTCACTGATAAATGTTTTTTGGTCAAAGCAACTCCATAATGCTGTCTTAGGTGAAAAGCAGACTTCTTCCTACAGTACCATATAGAAACTTTGGAAAGACCGCATTTGTCAATAGTACAATTGCTGCAAGTTGTATGGAGCAGTCCACAACATACCACCCTGTAGTCATGCCACCTCAGCTCCTTACTTTGTTCTCCAATTAGACTCACATACAGTCAGAAATTTTAACATAATAAACTATACTTCAAGAAGGGGAACATTCAGTTGTCACAAAATAAACATGCAGTTCGTTGGGCCTTCCTATGCCCCAACTGTTCCTACCTCAGTGCTTCAGATTTGTCCTTATTTCAGGGCTCTCTCAGCTCTCCAGTGCCCTCAGTATGGGTAACTGCGGTCCCACTGCAGCCTCCAGGTCTCTCTAGAGAGACCTCTCTCCTGATTTCCTCCTGGCCCTAGCTGCTGGGCTCAAACGACATCTTTCCATCTTGAGGCTGAATTTCAATTCTGGAGGTCTTTCCCAGCCCAACATAATCCCAACTCTACTACAGGACCTTCCTGTATCTCTCTTCTGACTCTAGGCACTCTGTGACTGAGCTTTAATCTTCAGCAGACAGTTATGTCGCTCAGGCACCGTCTCCCTTGGTCTGGTGATCCTTCCCAGAACTACTTATTTTAAAGGGGATGATGCTTTGCAACAGGGTTTGCTGGCTCCAGGGCCCCATTACCCATAAAAGACCACCCTTTTACACCAAAATATAAACAGCTATTTAATTTTTATTCTCTTATTTAGTTGGCAAGGAGGCCTGAATATATCCTAGAGATATTGCTATAGTGATGATTTTAATTCTTGCAAAGCAGAAATATTGTTCTCCAATTTTTCACAGGACTTTATTTCTGTGTGTAATTAGGTGATAAACTACATTTTTCTCTTATCTAAAGACTTAAAAGCCCCAATCCTGCAAGTTTGTTACACCAGGGTGAACTGCTGTTCTTGTTCCCTGCTGAACTGTCTCTGTGCAGGGAAAGCAGTCTCCTTGAGTGCAGCTAATTGCAAGATCGGGACCTAAGTCTTCAATATTCTTTTGTAATAAAATAAGGACCAATATTGCATTTCTGCTTTAAGTCTTTTGCAACATACAACAATTTCTGAATAATCAAGTCAAAAGTAAACATAATGCAATGTGTACACTATTACCTGTGATACTGGAATTGCATTTTATGGTCATTAAAATGTTTTAAAGACTCCAATAAACCCAGGCAATTATCTTAGGAACATTTCAATAAACTGCTATCTCAAAAGCCCTACTTAGGACTTCAAATCTAAGCCAGTCTTCTGCCATCCCAGACATTGTTACAGCAACTTTAGCTGACTAATTAATGGAGTTTGATGAACTCCAGTGACATAATCAGTGCAATGCTATTCTATCCAAGGTGGAGTTACTATAGTGATAGCCAAAGGAAGACAATAAAAGGATTATGTTGAGGAAAAGAGGGGAATAAACAAGTGGCCAAAAACTTTGGTCAAATCAAATGATGTGTTAATGGCACTGACTTATTGCCTAACAAATGACAACTTGGCACATGACTTTGACATCATCAGTGCAGACAGTCAATCTTTAGATCAGAGTAGAGACTATGACCCAGTCTTCACCCACTGGAGTAGTTCCTCCCTCTGGCCCCAATTCAGGAAAGCACTTAAGCACATGCTTAACTTTAAGTACTCTTATAAGAGCACATCTTTAATGTTAAGTCTGTATTTAGTTGCTTTTCTGAATTGGGGCCAAAGTCCTGTGAAGAAAGTGGCCACTGAGCATTGGATCGTAGAATCCCCATGCAGCAAAACACTGCATTTCCAACATTGCATGTCCATGGACGGCTAGGAGACAAGATTTTGTCATTGCTACGGTAGATTAATAATGGGTCAGAATGTATTTCTGGTCTGTTTCAGCACTTCTGTAAAGGAAAGGGAAAACCATGCATGGCTATGCTGGAGGCAAAGTTTTGACTTTTTTTTTTTTTTTTTTACACACAGGAACATGTGTGGTAGCTGTAGGATTTTAAGAGAGTTATTTCCTCATGCTTTTACATGTTGTCCACTTAAATCTGAACACTGGCCTAGGATCCACAAATATTGGTACATATGTCACATACACACAATTTTTGTTTTATGAATCAAGAGTAAAAGAGCAAAGTCTTTTTGGTAAGCAATAAAAAGAACACATTTTTCCACTTACACAGGTGCACCTTATTTCAGTTTAAACAGAATACTGTATGCTTGAGTTGAAATAAAAGCATGAAACATGACTTCTGAAAAACTCAGAACTATGTTCAAACTATGAATTGAAAAGGATTATTAAAAGATAGCTTTACTTTACCTCTAACGCTAAGTGATAAGGGGGAAAAATCTCTTCTTGTTTTCCTTAAAACAAAAGAAAAATTATACTTGTGTTAAAAGAGAAGTTAATTGTATTAAAATAATGCATTTTCATGCTATTTTCAAGAAAAAAATAATTTACAGAAGCTTCCAGACCTGCCAGTTTTGTTGACAGCTGTCAATCAAAATGTCTCACAGCTACCCTACCGTGTCAGCCATCAGTTAACCCACACTTTCCCAGGGACATCTTAGCATGGCATCTTTGTTCTGTTTTCAGATAAACAGATCCAATTTCTCAACAAACAGACTGCTACAGTCCTTCTGATAACAATGTAATAATTCAAAACAAATGATTCTAGGCTTTGATGATAGCACTTTTATGGGTCATGAAGAAATCCTCCCACCAACATCTGTTTGATTTTATCTACTTGAACTTTATCCTCCAGTTGAAGATTTATAAGCTGAAATCATCCCAGCCTATTAAAGTCAGACTAATGTTAAAGCACTAACACAGAGAATGAAAGTGCATTTCACAGTCATCTACCTTTTGAAATCCTCTCGTGAGGAAAAGATATCAAAAGTTTTGAGAGAGGTATGTTTTAATATGCTGGAACTCTGCATTCTGCACAAAGCCCTGCATGACTGGGAGATTAAGGAATCTAACTGTAGTATTACAGTGGGAGCATGTTATTTACAGAACCTTTATTTAGAAAGACAACATGAAAAATACAGATGTTGTTTGCATTTAAAGCCTGTTTTCTTAGCAAAAACCACTCTGGGTGATGGAAATTCACTCCAGATTTGTTCCCCCCCATGCCGCCATCCCTTAATTTCCTCATACATTGTAAATAAAAAGCACGACAGCATAGTTATTAGAATCACTTGTTGCTTATTAACCAAGATCACAACATTTAACTTGGATGTTTTAATTTACATTTAGAGAAATTTCTTTTAATAAAATTCTGATGATGAAACAGGCTAAAAAAGAATGTTTCATAGTTACTGAAAGATTCTTGTTTTCACACTGTGTCAAGACAGACAATTTATATCAAACATAACTAAAACAGACTTTTACTTTTGTCTAGGAGCTGAAATATATTATAAGGAAGAAATTACTTCTCACATGAGTTGTTTTATTCCTGTACAAGTGGTCATGTTTCAAGCTATTCCAGATAAACCCGAAGAATTTTTTACTTTAAAACATTGTGCCATTTTTTCTGTATTTTACATAAATAGTACATCTTAGCATAAGCAGGATATTAGAAGCAGATATGAGAGGTTTCAGCTTTGGAGTACGAAAACTCTCATATTTGCAAAGTAAAAACCTTGTGCTTCAGCATTTGGGACAGAAATATAAAAAAACCACACTGTATTTATGAGTTCATATTCAGCAGAGGTGCATTTTCCAAGAAGTTTAGTCTTATGTCCAAATATATATATACACACACCTATATCACTGTCAGACCTTTTTTGTATGAAACAACTCAAACTACTTTACACATGCTAAAACTATTTTACTACAGTAGGTAAAGATGACCCCACAGATTAGGGCATGCCCTTATCACTGCTAATGTATACACTACAACTGGAAATCACGCTAGCACAGTTCTGAGTAAACCACTTGAAAAGACCATTTCTCTGCCACTCTGAAGTAGCCAAATGCACACACAATAAAACTGAATTTCCTAAAACTAAAACCCTCTCGTTACACAGTAAATGCCGATTAGCTCTAAAACCAAATATGCAGAGCCAGTAGTAAAGTTAAAAGACTAAGGAAAAAAGTAAACTGGTATATAAAAAGAGTAGGTGAATAGTTTCCCTTAAAGTGACAGAAAGACAGTATCACTTCTCCTCTTCCCCTAATTGCAGTCTTTAACTAGGTTAGAGACCTTCCTAAAGGGACACTGGGTGGGGTTGAGATAAAGGTTTGGCCAAGTGGTTTAAAAAACATTAGTTAGAGAATGGTTGGTTAGTGGCTTAGTGGTTTCCTGATTTGAAAGGAGGAGGGGGTTTGGCGTGCTTGGAATCAAAAGAGGCAGTAGACGTGAATAGGCTTTGCTATTTTGAGAAACAATGACTGTATTTTTTAAAGTGTACCAGCTAGGCTTGTCAGAGCACATAGGGATCAGCCAGAGTAGTAAGTGTGATCTTCTACCCACTTGGGGACTTCTCCAGTTGGGTTCTTTATGAACTGGGAGTGAACTGAAGGTAGGACAAGTAGTAAGGGGCTTAGGCTGCGGCACGGGAGATTTACTTTAGCTATTAGGGGGAAAATCCTTTCTATTAGGGTAATTAAGCTCTGGAATAGGTTTCCAAGGGAGGCTGTGGAATCACCATCATTGGAGGTTTTTAAAAACAGTTTGGACAATCACTTGACCAGGGATGGTCTAGGTTACTTGCTCCTACCCTCTGCAGGGGCCTGGACTAGATGACTTCTCAAGGTCCCTTCCAGCCTTACATTCCTATGATTCTATGGACTGGTTCCAGAACGAGAGACAAATCAGTTTTTTACTGGGAAGTTGTATCAGTTGGGCATGCTTAAAGTCAAGTGGGGAACTTTAATGAGTATGGGAAGAAAAAAAAAAAAGACACACCAAAAATCCTGCATACCTTCCCTTTGGCTCTGTCAGTTGTATGACATTTACCAGATGAGTATATGTAAAGTACTCTGTAATTAAGTTCATCTGATCATAATAACTTTAAAGAAACTTCAAAAACTATGTTAAAACGCAGAAGCCAGAATAATTTGTATTTATTTTAAATAGATGTGCATGTTGCTTGAGCAAAGACTATCCCGTATTTCAGTTTAAAGCAAGCCCAGTGATTTGGTGGTTTTGTGAAACTACATTTCAGATGTTTCTACACTTCTCCTTTACTAAGGAGGTCTGGATACTTCCAGTTTCCTATAATAAGGGTTTTCACATCTATCTTGCATATCTTCCAGAAGCTCCAACAGCAGGATGAAAGTTATGTGACTGACAGTGCAACGGCAGACACAACCATAGCATGGAAAAACCAGAAGTTTAAAGAAAAGACTTCTCTAGAATGAAAGAGCAGATGAAAGCACCAAAACCTCCCCTGAACTTGCATTCTTTTTGTACTCACTGTCTCACACAGTGGCCCAATCCTGAAGACTTGACACATGTATCATCACTGACTTTAATGGGACCTACCCATAAGCTGCAGGACTGGGCGTAAGAAACTCTTTTGGGGTATACTATGGTGGTGGTGATGTTCACCAGGAGAGCATGATTTTTTATTTTGATATCTCTCACCACTACTTCAAAAAGACCAATTTTTAAGTTATACGCTAATCTTTATAGAGACAGAAATATCTAACATCAAAATGCTCCTCTAAAGCATTCATTAAAATATATGCATAATTCATGCTTACAAAATGAGAAAATTAGGTGGAAAATTTTTGTTTATTAAAAAAATCCAAGACATCTAGGAATTTTTAAAACGTGACAAAAATCCTAGAAACAAAACTGCTGTTTCAAGATAATTACTGTTGCAAACATGCTCCCTCATGCACTGTGGATTTATTCTAAATCTGCTAGACCTTGTGAGGCCTAATGGTGTATCTAAATGACATACTCACATATTACACATGACATGCGCTCAATTGCTGCTGTCATGCTCTCTGAATAAAGAGGTGGTGTTAAAAGGAGAGTAATACAATTGGGATCCAACAACAAAACAGTGTCATATTAAGACAGCCATATAATGTGGTGATGTTGCCAAGTCTCACTAACCAAGATCAAGGAAAAGTGTACACAATCAATAAATGCACAAGTTAGGGGCAGCTGCAGTCTAGTGCTTAAAACACAGGGCTCATGTAGGTTCTATTTCTGTCTCTTCGACTGACTTGACATGTGACCTTGAATAAATCTTTGTGCCTCAGTTTCCCTGATCTCTAAAATGCAGATAACACCAGTTTCTCATATGTATAAGCAGGTTGAGATCTACCAAAGAAAAGCTCTAAATAAAAGCAAAGATTAATGTTATTAATAGGCAATATATAAAGTATACAAAAATGTCATATTTAGGCAAAAACTGAAATACAGAGTGACCTGGAAAGCAATAGTTTGCCAGTAAGCATAAAACTACCATTAAGATGTTCAGATTATTATACCCAAAATCTGAAACAGAACCTATCATCAGCTGCACTAACAATATGTTTTCTGCCAAGTTGCCACTGGTGACAGAAATACATGATGACAGCAATAAATAACTTTAATGACTGCTGATAATATCATGAAAAGAGTAGAGTGATACACTTACATCACTTAGAGGTTTACCAGTCATTATTAAATGCTGTATCAGGCTTCAGCTTGTCAGCTAACAACAACAAACAGGTTGTATCTATATTTCTATCCATATGCATTTGTGTATGCATAACATATACTTGTACACTACATAGTTTATCTGTTTTATTTTAACTAAAGTAAAATAGAGTTATTTAAAAATAGTGATGTCACTTATATATATACACTAATGAATATAGGGTCTGATCCTTCACGTCCAAAATGAGTAAGTACTTTATTATTACTGGAAAGAGTTCTGGTGTCAGTGTCACTATGACATTATTAATTTGGACACTAGTTTTCTTAAAAGAGCTAACATAATAATACTAATACCAATTAAATAACTTAAAATTATTAGGAATACAGATAAGGAAATCTATGGGGTTTTAAAGTATGGCATTCAGCTATATGCATCAATGAAAGGATTTTGGAAAATGACTTAAAGACTTGTGGATGCACAACAAACCAGGTATTTACATCTGCCTTTTTAACTTAGATGTCACACTCTTCATAAACCATGTTACATGGACTTCAACCAGACTAAACCAAGCTGGGTTATAAAGCAACTGTTGGGTCAATAGTAATTCTAAAATCAAATGTACATATAGGTACAGACATTTCAAAAGTAAGGCTACTTCTTCCACTGTATCTTTTTACTGAGCCTATGCAAGTGACAAATCCTGCCCTTTAATGCATATTTTGAATACATTTTTGCTTAGATACAGTATACTGTACGTTCCCCTCTTCCTTCCTGTTGGGCTTTTTTTTCCTTTCCAAATGACACGCAGAAGTATTTTATAGAAATTTAACCAAAATAAACAGAGATATTAACCTATTTGCATTTTATTGTTAGAGATTCCAATTTCACTTCCTAGAAATGAGATTCAGAGAAAGGAAAGCAACTTACCCCTACCAATAATCATAGGTGAAAGGATGTATCAGAGGATGATTAAGATGATGTCTACTCTGCAGTCAGAAGGTGCAATGGCAGCACCTGTAGACATGCACAAGCTAGCTTTGATCTAGATAGCTCAAATGGTAATAGCAGTGAAGCCCTGGAAGTTTGCTCAGCACCTTGGGCTGTACAATCTCTCCCAGGAACTCGGTATGCACTCAAATGGCTAGCCTGAACACAAACATACCTATAGGTTTGTCTGCACCTAAATCGGAGGTGTGCTTGCTTTAAGCTAGCTAGCATGGCTTTAAAATAGCAATGAGGACACAGTGGCATGGACCCTAGTATGGGCTAGGATTGCAAATACAAACCCTCGGTCCCCATGCACACTTGTTCAGCCTGAGCTCAGGTTCAGGCTGCCACATCTTCACTGCTGTTTTTATCTACTCTAGCTAGATTAAAGCTATCGTGGATATGTCTTCTCGAGCTGCAATCACGCCTTCGACTCAGTGTAGACGTACCCTGAATGACCTCAAGTAAATCAGAAAATTCAACAAGGCAAATTATGCTGTCTCAGTAACTAGCCTCTATAAAAAGAGTCTGAGTCTCAACTCCATTCCTAGTAAAGCTTCTATTGCATAACTACAGGATTTACAGCTACCAAGAGTATGAGGTGGCAGTAGCTGGATCCATTTCTCCAGTCCTCCTGACAAGTCAGTTGATGTGGACAAAAGAAAGCCTATAGGACCAGTGTCTGCAACCTCTCTG
This sequence comes from Emydura macquarii macquarii, assembly GCF_026122565.2. Taxonomy (NCBI): domain Eukaryota; kingdom Metazoa; phylum Chordata; order Testudines; family Chelidae; genus Emydura; species Emydura macquarii. Next base: position 4,849,367 of record NW_027133000.1, on the reverse strand, counting down.
TGTGAAGAGCTCTCATTGAATTCAATGGGAAAGACAGATGGGCTGCCAAATGTGGCCCCAATGCTAGGGAACCTGAAAGACATGCGGTTTCACAAGACCTTGATTTTTTAATGATGAGATTTTGTTTACTCTTAGAACCAATCGGATTAATGATTTTATGTGGCGTCATGAGACGTTACATCAAAATTCTCAATCCAAATGACGTATCACAGTACCCTCTAACTGGCCTCCCTCTTGCCCCAGATAGCCCTAAATCTGCATGAGCAGTGATGCAAAGAAATTGGCTAGTGTAGGTAACACCGACAACCAAACCACAAACCCCCTGGAGGAAAGCACTTAGTCACACCAGTTAGGGGAGCCCCGGGAGCTTCCAATACTCTGTGGGTTCCCCCAAGGAAAGACATTTGCATGTACAAAATGAACAAAATTAGCAAAATTAAACAGTCAGACAAAAGCGCAAGCAACAGACCCCATAATAAAGTCACCAACAATGAGACGCTGTTGCTCTAGATTAACCCAAATCCCCATAGTCCCCATGCACCCACTCTCTGAGAGCAAAAGTCCTTCCCAAACAAGGATTGTTAAATCTCTAAGGCTGAGATTTCCCCCTTCAGATTCTGAATTAACACATCCCCGTTCCTAGGAGACGGGTTCCTAACTCACCCCCTTTCCTTGTAGAAATTGCATTCCAGGAATTCCCCCTGCTTCTCTCAGGACCAGAGAGCCATTTTGCTCATGCTCCTGCTTTTCAGGATGGCTCCCAGCTCTAGTTCCCACCCCATCAAAGCATCTGTCTCTGATCAGTTTAATGGTAAAGCAGATCAGGCTCTACCGGAGAGGCAGTAAATGCCCGTCCAGGGTCCATTACAAGACTTTTGGACCACTGAAAGGATGTTTCTGGGTTGTATAAGTAATGATGGTTGTTTGTCTTGGGAAAAGTCATATATTCATCACAGGAAAAATAATACATAAGTTCACAAATTCTTAGAAAAAAATCCCCCAAAATCCTGATGCCATATTATTTTGACCAATGTATTTAAAACAATTAAAAAACCAGTTCCCTCCCACATAATCCACTGCACTGCAAAGAGGAAAACAAATGAGTAAATTATCTTGGAGTCTTGCTCAGTAGATGGCTGGCAGAGGTTACAAAAGCAAAGTATGAAAAAACCTTGGAAGTCAGGGGTTTCTTTTGTTACTAAAGTCATGGTGAGGACAAATACAGCCTCACAACAAAACATATTTTGAGAAAGGAAGGAATTCAAGATACGGATTTGAAAACAGGTTGCCCATCTTCTGTTACTATGCCCAATTCAGCAATAAGTGCCCAGAAACGCTGTGAAACTGAATCATCAGAACTGCATGTTTTTACCATCCTGTTTCCTTTGTTTAAAGGCAGATAGCCTGTGCAGAGGAGTGTTTCAAAAATAATTGTTGGATTTTATACCACTACTAAAGACGACCAAATGAACCTAAAGTGGTTTGCTGAGTTCATTTGCATTCACGTTTGAAAAGATCTGTACATAACTGTACTCTGTGTGTTATGGAGTGAGAAATCCATTTATGCAACACATAAGAGGAGGTGGGACAGTATTTGATAACACTGTATTTATTATGTCTCACTACCGAAGGTAAATTACTTTGCTCACCCATTCTCACCTCCTACTCAATGGTAGTCATTAGGTCTTAAGTACCGGACTCCACCTCCCCCATATATATATATCTATAAGATGCCTCTGTGTTACCTATTTTCTGTATTACTGCATCTGAAGAAGAGAGCTGAAGTCTCTCGAAAGCTTATGCCTGCAAATATTAAATTTGTTAGTCTTTAACTCTCGTCATTATTTTTATATGTTTTTGTGAACTGCTAGGGGGATTGGCCCCATATAGAAGTCTAGATCTCGACAACCCATTTCTCCAGCCCTCCTGAAAAGTAGGTCAACATGAAGGAAGAAAAGCATATAGGGCCACAGCCTGCAGCCTCTCAGTGTTCAAATCTGTGAACCTCATCCATATTCAGTTGGATCCACCCAGATCCAAAACTCAGTGGACCTTCCCCCCCCCCCCACTTTCCACTATGGGGATTTAAATGCAGAAATCAAGGCTTTATTACATCTCACGTATCAACACCCATAAGCTTCCATCTCCTTTGGGACTCTTCATGGGATGTTATCTGACTATTCTTTTATTACCTCCGCAAGGAGGCAGCCAAGTTACCCTGGAGGTTGGCAGCCCATTTTCCAGGGGATGGTAGCCTGGCTGACAACCCACAGTCCCCACACATATGGCAGTGGTCAAGGACAGAGCAAGGTGGATTATTAGCACCCTGTTCTGTACTACAAATTCCAGAAGCCCATGCAGCAGGTGCTAGGGAAATGCATAGGGCATTTTGGGAGATGTTCTTGCTCCCTTCTGCTCTGCATGCCTGTAGTGGGAGCCAGACTGAAAGAGTGGTGAGCCAACAGTCCCTACAGAATCTAGGAGGAGAACCTCACAGAAAAGCCGTGGTCAGCAGGGTTGCCTGGGAATGAAGTGTGCATTTGCTCATGAACTGTCTACCATTTTGGTTCAGATGTAAGTTTAGATCCAGGCCATTCTCAGTTCATCTCAATATTCTGAATCCAGAGGGGCAGCTTCTCTGTGCCCTGCTCTTTTTGCATCACTCAGTTGTCATGAGAACAGAGATTAGTTGCGAGTACCCTGCTAGGCATTCCCTCAGCAAGTTCCCAATAGGCATAGAGCTGGTGGAGCTCTTGCACCACCTTCTCAGCAATCTACAGCACAGGAGGAGTGCTTGGGGAACAGTTGCAGCCAGCTAGAGCAGCCCCTAGCTGCTTGAACCTGTGCCTGTGCTGAAGACAGGCGCAGTGGGTGGGGAGGGCAGGAACAGATGAAGCAGCAGGGAACTGTAACCAGCTCCGTGATGGCCCTGTTTCTGGGGCTCAGCAGAGAATCTGACCCTGTATTTTATGCTTGAAGTTTTTCAGATGATTTTTAATACTCTGACAATTCAAAAATTGCTTTGCTTTAAAAATGCCAAATTTGGAATATATATTCTCAGTAAAGAGCAGGCCTTTGGATAAGTCTGGGGGGAAGGTGGAAATTGGTTAAGAATTAAGGCTGTTTTAAATGGATGAAAATAGCACACTGTGTACTATTTTTCCCTACAGATGTAAGTACACACCTGGGATTCGCTAACTGTGGACAAATCCCCAGTGAGGGGGATACCAATGTCCTTCAAATAGGATGGCTTGTCTTCTTGGCTTTCCTGAAGGCACTATGGAGGAAGTGGTGGCCCACCCACTGTGTGTTCTCACCCCTTTCCATAGGTGGCACTATACTATTGGCTATTATTTCTTCTCCCTGCACAGGGCCTCCTCATTATAGCACAAAGCAGCACTGAGTCAAAAAGGCAGGAAAGAGTATTAAGTAGCAGAGTCCGGAGGAGAAATACAAGGAGGGGAAAATCCAAGATATAGAGCAAAACCAAAAATGAAAAAATAGTGAACGCCCGCACCCCCCACCCCACCCAAAAAGAGGAAAAAGATGAGCAGCAAAACAGACAGAATGAAAATGCAAGAGACAGCTAACATTTCAGGACGTGGGGCCACACACAAGTAGGAGGTTCACAACCATTTATGGACGGAGCCCTGTGGTACACCAGGCAAGTAGACACACATACACAGACAGGGCTCTGGGATTTCTATGCTCAGGACAAGAGCTGGGCAAGACTGCCCAAAGGACTTCATGCAAGCTGGGGTGAGCTTTGCCACCATTTCATTTGCCACCATTTTGTTCTGCACCTTCAGCCTTTTTTATTTATTTATTTTTGCTTGCAGTTTCGGGAGCTTGGACATTGTGCATATTAACTGTGGCCCCTCCCAGGGATCCCTCGCTATACTAGCTGGAGAACACTCCTCTCCCCAGCCAAAGCTTCTTCAGCAGCTACACCGCTATTGGCATACTACCCCAGCAGCTGTGCAAGCAGAAGCTGTAGAGGAGACTCTATGGGAGTTAATGTTGCTTACAGCAGCATTAACTCCTGCACAGCCGTCCTCTAGAACATCCACACATTCTCGAGACGCGCGTGTTATGGGTGCTTCATAGCTCCTCCCTCTACTACCCTGCATACACCCCATCCTAACCCAGACAGTTCCAACAGAACAGCATTGCATGGACCAGCTCTATGGACTCAGGGGAAAAGTGCACCCCTGCACATGGCCACCCAATTTAGCTATCTTAGTGGACATTGCTGGAGGGGAGCATAGAGCCTACAGTTATTTCATTCTTCTTAAAATGCAACTTGCATAATAAATACAGTAAGCGTAGTTATCAGACTATCTATAGGAAACATTTTAATGAGCTGCATGGCTATTTATCAAAACCAAAAATGATGTTAGCATTTACAACATACATTAAAATACCCAAATATTTCACCCAACAATTAAGACTCCATTAGCTTATTGGCTATTACAAAACAAGGGTGCACTAAGCAAAGAAAATAAAAATTAAAAGCTTTTAAGATCACAAAACCAAAGCAGCTCAAGCACACTGAAGATGTCTTTTCAGTTTATCATTTAAAAACATGACACCGATAGCACCTGGCACATTTTTATCAATTGCTCCAATTGCTGGGTTCTGTGAAGGATGCCAGACAGATATATTCTGCATAAGTGAATTGTGTCAGTGTACCTTAAGATTCTGGAGCTCTTGGATTATGTTTTGTAAATCAGTTAGCTTCCTAGCCAGAGATTAAGGTAAATTCTGCTAAGGACTAAAAGTTGACTTAGAGCATTAAGAAGGATTAATGTTTAGCTGTGGTGAAGCTGAAGTACTAGGTTAGCATGTTTACGCAGTGCTGTAGATCACAATTAATCCAAAATTAGTATAAAAGATCAACAGCAACTGCTCTTGCATGCGAGGCTGGCTTAGTCCTAAAAACAAGACTTACTTTGGGGGCAATCTGTGTGCAAAGTTGCTGTGCGTCTGTCCTAATAGGTTTAAAGCTTTCAGAGGAATCCATGCATTTGAAATGTTTAGCTTTTTTGCCCTCTGCTATGAGAAAATAAACGTCGGCGTCAGCACTCTAGACACGGTCCTGCTTTTTATCTATGTCACAGATTCATTAGAATGTGCTGGCTCTATCAATGAACAAAAGCAAATACAAGAAAAAAAAAAGCTTAAAATATGTACTTTTTATTCATCAAAGGATTATTATAAAAATAACGGGGATTTTGAGACAAACTATCCTTCATGCCTTTGTAACTGGATGGTAAAATATAGACAGTCATCTACACACATAAGTATAGCATATTTACATATAAGCTGGTTTTTGGCAATACGATAGAACGGTGTGTTTTGGTAGCACCATTGTTTAGAACAACCAATATTTTTGTGCATACAAGATCTTAAATATAAATTTAGCTAGGATTTAATTCCCCAATAAAGAAGTCATTTGATCCTTTAAAAGTAGCTGAATTTTTACATGTTTCAGTTGGTCCCAGCTAGGAATAGAAGAAAGAACAGAATAATCTCTAGGATTATTAGGGCCAGATTCTGCTCCTTCTTTGAATGGCACTTTAGGCCCTGATCCTGCAAAGACTTTCATATATGCTTAACTTTATATATGATCACAGGGTCCAAGTCTGTCTCCAGAGGAGGCTGCATAGAGGGGCTGTTTGCTACAACCTTCTCTTTCCTCCTTCTAGATGTCTTCATTCTACAGCAGCCCCTTTTATCCTCTTCTCCACCACTGCAATTGTAAACAATTTTAGATTAAGTTTTTCAGGCCAGGGACTGTCTACGTTGTATTTCTACAGTGCCTAGTGCAATGGGGACCCAGTCTTGGGTGGTCCGTACGCACTACCACAATAAACATGATGAACAATGCCTGGACCACAAACTGTCCCATAATGCCTGAAATTAAGCACTTTAAAGTTAATTGCCTTAAATTAATCTTTGAGGATTGGGGCTTTATTCCACAAGCTGTCATAGTGAGTCTGATTACTGGTGTTTTGTTTTAAAAAGTCTATTATTTTTGTTAGTTCAAAATGTGCTATTTTTCATAAAGAATTCATCAATTATCTCAGTGAATGGCAGAATAGATTAAAGAACCTCATGCTACTACATTGTGTGGTTGAAGTCTGTTGCCTGCGGCAGAGTTCTTTTCAGCCTTCTTTTTCGATAAGATAGCCATTTGTTTTTTCCATTTTCAACACCTGTTTCTCTGTATTAAAATAAATTGAAAACAAGAGAAAGTGCAATTTTTACCATGAAAAATAAATCTGGTTTTCAGCATAACAAGAAGGAAGCTGTTCAAAATTTAGCTATGTCGCAAATTAGATGAGTTACGTAATGTCATTCTGGTTCTCTGTGAACATTTCTCTGCTCCACAACTGCAACTGGTGATATCCAGAACTGTTGAGTGAGCAGCTTGCTTAGCTTCTGTCCACTTTACGGGCCCTTGACCTACAGCAGAACTCATTGTCATCAGAGAGTTGTCTACAGAGGGACAGTGACATATGTGCCTATGGTTAATATTCCTGGCTATCCATATTCAAATTGTGCTAGATAGTTGTGATTGGCCCAATAGATCACGTGGTGTGTTTCTGTTTCCTGATTATGTGAACGAAACTCAATCACAGAACAAATGTGTATGCAGAAGTGAAGGCCCAAATCCTGCAATGAGTTCTGCATTCACACAATGGGGCAGCTCATGGGCACACATGAACTCCACTGCAGAGTCAGGGCCTAAAAATTAATTCTGCTAATATTCTTCAACATTCACCCAAAATCTCCTGTTTCTGAGGCCATTCCTGCCAGTAAACTCATTCATTAAAATATTGAGGAAAGCAGATAGAAAAGAGACATGAAGATAATCTAGGTAAGCCTGTTTAAGAATTCAAGCCAGAATTCACTGATCTTTTTTTTTTTCAGTATCCACCCAATTCAGCTAAAACACCTTCCCTATGTTACCTTTGTTCCTTTGGGGTTGTGGTACAGGCCACTAAATTAGTTGACTCATTCTCGTAGCTCTCTCTTGAATGCTGTGGAGAGATTTGTCTCACTATGTGTGTGAGGAAAACAGATCCTCTCTCTCTGTCTGTCTGTCTGTCACACACACACACACACACACACACACACACACACACACACACACACACACACACACACACACACACACACACACACACACACACACACACACACCCAATAATGGGCAAATATGCTACTGCATCAAACACACAGGATAACCCCTATCATATTTCAATTAGTTATGTAGATTACGACATTTATCACCTTCCATTTAAAATGTATACCGTTTAATAAATACTGTTGTAGAAGAACCCTAATCGTAAGGTTGGCTAATGTTATGTACTCAGGAAAGCTCAGCTCAGATCCAACATCTGGTTTTCAAAGAGGTCCTGCTTTACCCAATTTTACAGCTAGGTGACTGAGGCAAGAAGAGGTCAAGACACTTGCCTGAAGTCACATAGTGAGTTAGTGGCTCTGAAGGGCTTAGAATGTAAGGGGAGCCTCCTGAATCACAGCTCTTTACATCACACATTAGACCACAGGGCCTTTGTTTATGATGTCCATCTTTTTCAATGAGTATATTGGCTAAGCAAGATTTTGCTCACTATAAGTTATTTTGATGGGATTATAAAGCCTTTTAAACCTTTTAAAAACAGAAGCCACAAGTAAAAAAAAAGTCTGATATACAGGTTCCCTTTCATGGTACAAGGCTCTTTGCCAGAATTACTTCCTTAAGTAAAAGCTGCATGATATTTACTCCTCTCAGTTCTACTCAGTATGGTCTAACAGCTTCTAAGCAATGCAGTTTCAGCACCTGCCTCACCAAGTGAAAGGAAACAACTGCTTAGGGGTGTGGCTCCATCTGCATTCTAATTGCTCTGTATTTTTCAAGAGCGCATTTTACTTTTATACTTTTCTGTGGAAATAGATATTGCCAGTGGCTGACAACAGAAGCCAGCACTTTGCAAAGAGTAAAATTGTTTCACATTTGATCTGTAGGGATGTAGCACGCATAGCAAAATACAGCAACAAAACTAAATTTAAAAAAAAAGAAAGTATGCTTTTCTGCAGATTGAAAAGAGCGTACTGGACAACCAAACATGCCTACTTGAAAAGAAAAGCGTACCTAGCCTCTGATTTCAAATATGGGTAGTGACTGATGCGTAAAGAGAGGTTAATCGTTTTTCTTTTAAATGATGGATAAAGCTGTGTTCCCATGTACGAACATGTTGTCTAATTAAACATGCTTTACTGGCATGTATGCAAATTCAAAGATGACATTTCACTATGGAAGTGTTCGAGAAAGTTCATATCTCTCCAGGAAAGCACTGTGCTCTGCTAAACACATATTTGGAAGCATTTTAAATTACTCAAATTCTTAACACAAAATCAAGTTACGAAGGAAAATAGGTCACAAATATATGTGTTCTCACCATTATGCAGTTGCATTCTTGCCAGCCCCAAACACTCAGAATCAAGAATCATGCCCCCAAAATCATGGAACCACTTTTTAGGTTTTCTATCATTGTCTTATGGCTTCTGAACCTGAAAGGTGCACTCAGGTCACATTTTCAAGCTTTTCTCTTTTCTAGCAATCTCTGCTAGAAATATACTTTTCATATAATGTAAGCTGTGAGTCCTACATGATCACTTGCCTTCAGGAGCTGGGCTTTTAATAAAAAAGGCCAAATATCACAAGATGTGTGATAAAAATCATGAGTGTGCAACACTGCAGTTATACAAGCTGCAGAGACTATAACACTTTTCAAATCTCACAATAATCTTCATCTACATTTAATCAAAAACTGCTAAGAAACTTCAGTTCTTAAAGAAAAATGCAATTCTTTATATAAAGTAAATACTAAAACCATGTAACAACTACTTTTAAAGTACTAAACTCAATCAGAAGGTTTCCCATTTTGCAGCTGCGTGCAACAGCTTTTTTGCAGCAATAAACATTCATTTTCACAGAGGCAGGATGTGCTACTATTATTTTGGTGCATACACTGTTTAAGCTTGATTAAACCTGTAGTAATCAAACAAAGCAATTTTAAAAAGAGGTGCCAGTACCTGCAAACTCAAAAAAGGGCACAAAGCTCACTATGGAAGTTTTATAGGAAGCTGAAGCGCCTGAAGAAAACCACTTCCTGATATCCAGAGCTGGGTTGTGGACATGGCCCAGACTTCTAGATTTAAGACATACATTAATCTAGTCTTAAAGTGTGTGTTTTATGCACAGCAGAGTAAAAGCTACATTTTAATTGAAAAAATATTATAATAAAGTACAATATCACTTAGAGCTAACCCTGCCATTCAAACTGTTAGACAATAAAAAGTAGCAAATAATGTATTTAGTGAGCAGACACAGGGTCTGCACCAAAAGCAAGCATTTAGGTGCTGAATCAGCAAAACACATAAGCACATGCTTAAATTTCTCTCCACTAAACAAACACTTATGCACATATTTAACTTTAAGCACATGTTTTAGTTCTATTATGTTGATGAGTGTGGTATAATTGTCTAGATAAATTAGTTATTGGCCTCCATACAGGAGTAACTGGATGAGATTCCATGGCCTGTGTTACAGAGGAGGTCAGATTAGATGATTTAATCGTCCCTTCTGTCTTTAAAAATCTATAAATCTATTATTCTAGATATGAAGCATGGGTTCACAATCTGGAGGTTGCAACCCCCAAGAGTGTCTCAAATACGTACATGGGATTCACAACTCCCTTTCCTTTCTTTATGGAAAAATGTGAACAGTGGATCCCAAAATAATTTTAACATAGAATCATAGTATGGAAAAGGTTGAGGCAACTGGTAGGCTTCCATGTTTTTGTACATGTACAATGAATTATTGTACAATACTCATTTAAATTAGAGTACTGCAGTATAGTATGTAATAGTTTTCAGTTAGATAGTATGCTAAAATTCCATCCACTCTGTTCAGTTACACTGCTGAATGGGTTATATATGGTTTCTTTTCTCTGTTCAAATAAAAATGTTTTACTCTGAAGGATTGTGTCTTTCTTATTTTAAAAGAAAGAAATCTATATACAAAACACAGACTTTCAAAACCATAAAATCTCGAACATAAAAAACAGTTTGGAACTCATAGAAGATATAAAAAAACATTTAAACTAGATCATCTTAAAAACAAATTCCCTAACTCCTGCCCCAGCAATATTAATATATATTGAATAGTTAGATATTTAGGGTAGGAAAACATTTAAAAAAGATAGAGCTGGACTCAATTCAGATATTCACATACAACTCTGACTACTGGGCATTGCCTATGTGAATCTAGGTGCTCCAGATAATATTGCAGTAGCAAGTGCACCAGAGGGAGCGTGTGGGTAAAGGAGGGTGATCTCTAACCACACTGTATCGGGGTTTTCATGGTAAACATGGTATAAGAAGATGGTATAAGAAAATACAGTAGCTGATCATTTAAGAGCCTTGAAAAAAATTCAACAGCTAGAACTTAAGTAGGAATTTTGGAACTGATCAGTTACTGCTCCGGGTAAAATTAGACAAACAAAATATTGTTTTAAAAAAAAAAAAAAAAAAGCAGCTGGTGCAGTGATTTGTTTTTTGTTAATTACAACTTTAGTGTTCTTTGCAAGCCAATCTTTCTGCTAAGTTATGAAATAAATAAAAAGCTTTTAGCATGATGAATACAAGCTGATGTTCAGCTACAGAAGTGTACATTATGCATTGTATTTTACTAAAATGTGGATATTACTTGATATCAAGCCTATTAAATCAGCTCCCTCATCTCATCTCTTCCTTAGAATGAAAAAGCTTTGCTTTTAAAAAAAAATAAAAAACCCTAAATCACTTCCATTAGTTTACCTACAAATGTACTTAAATATGATTTACACTATATCATACACCTGCCACTGTTTTGCTAATTAATTAGAAAATATCAAATAAATTAAATCATGGGAAAATTTGATACAGTGAAGCAGCTGAGGTGGATCACTTCCTCCCAGCAAGGAACCCGTAGCACATGGCTCAGAGGGGCAGAACCAAGGATCACATTTATCGAGTACTCTCTTGGAGGCTGGCATTTGCCCCACTCAGAACAGGCAAGAGATTCTGATCCTGAAAGCCATAAATCCCCCTTTCATCCTGATCTAGGAAGATATAACATACTAGGCACTATACTAGGACTCAGGAGATATGAGTTCAATTCCCAAATGCCACAAACTTCCTTTGTGACCTTGGGCAAGTTACTTGGTCTCTCAAAGCCAGCTCTTTATCTGTAAAATGGGGAGACATACTTCCTTCCTCCCACCCCTTCGACTATTTAGAGTGTAAGCACTTTGTGCTGGGTGCTGTATGTAATAGATTAGGAGAAAGTCCCTGGCCCAATGTCATCTTGACTGGAGCTTAGGTGCTAATGTAACACAAGTTAAGAAAAAAATATGCTGGGAGCCAAAACCAACCATTTTCAGGCCTTATTCCTTTACATTCGTTCTTGGGTCTACCAGCACTACCTCCAGTTCCTAGGGGTGGAGTCTCCTACACAGCCAGGCATCCTTGATTCCTCACAGAGGTTTTCCACAGCACAAAGGGGATCGAAGCAAAAGTTAATACTAACTTTGTCAGAACCTCAGTGCTGTTGGTTGTGGAGCAATTTGTATTTCTTTTTGGTCTTGTACCAGCCCAACCTCTCTGCAAGTGTAGATTATCAAACCTACTGGAAGATTCCATGGGGTTGAGGGAAAGATGTGGATAATTCTGCACAAGGGACACACAAACTTCCTGCCTTTCCTGACTGAACAGGGTATTTTGCCTCTGTGTGAACAGAAAGGCTGTTTGGGACCTTTCGTTTTCCACACTTACCATTGAATGTCTACAATTATGAAACTGACTCAAGTTTCAACACTTTTGACTTCAGACCTCAGACACTTACATTTCTGGAAGTTTAAAAATAAAACTAAACCAGGACCTATATGTTCAACAATCTAAAAGAAATATTCCTGCAACCTAAAAATTGCTTCTGCATATTTTAAAGTATGTGGTTTGTGCATATCTATTCCCAGTAATAGATCAAGCTGCTGCATAACCTGTGATTTGGCCAGCAATTTAAAATATGTTAAACTGTTGACATAACTCATAGGCTGCATGGAAATAAGCTTCCTAATTCACAGTGAAAACTGCCCCTTTCTGCACATTGTTTGGCATTTGGAACTCCTGTTGATTTCAGACTGCTTGTAGGATTGGACCTCACCAGGGACCAGCTTGCTGCCTTCCTAAATTGTGTCAGGGAGATCTCAGGGACCAGTGCCAGTCCATGGATGAATCACTGAGAAACACTGATGTAGAGGACCAGAGACACTTGCTCTAGTGCCAAAAAGCAGAATGCAGACCCTTTAGTTCGAAAAGGATGGTGAAGTTCTCCTTGTGTCTCTCCTTTCAGAGGCCTTTGACCGCACTCCTTTGAGAGGGAAGATGCAAGAGCAACAGCCACTCAGAGAAAGGGACAAAGAGGAGGGAAGAAAGAATCAAGGGGATAGCCCCAGGGAACAGGAGTGATTCCTGTTCCCAGGACCTATGGCCACAGAGAGCATTCACGTTAAGAACTGCAAAACTGTTAAATTTAAAATGGATTCACATGTAGAGGGGACAGTGAAGAGAGACTTGTAAGGAGAAAAATACAGCTCTAACTTGGAGCAGCCCATGGTATTCCTCAGTATCCCAGGGGGACAGAAATTGCTCAGGTCAATTCAAAGCCTGTACTAGCTGCAGACTCATGACATATGGGACACCTTTATCACTAATAAAACTATCTGTGGGTCAAACTGCTACTATGGCCACAGTTGGTTCACTGGCTTAGGATGGTGGGACTTTGCTTGCCACTATAGATAGATCTGAACCAGAAATCAGGATCTGAATTTTCCTTCTTGTGCCAATTTCTATAGGTCAGAACTGAAACCTCAACAACTTTAGAGGATTAGAGAGTCTAACTCTAGATCCACATACAAGCTTCGTGGCTTGAATCCCTCTCTAGCTTCCAGGAGACAGCTGGACTGGCAACTGGTCTAATTCTAATTTAGGGCCATGTCCTGTCATCACTTTTTGCATAAAATTCACATTGACGTCAATGTCAAGTTATGTCTTTAAAGCATTGACACATTTGAGAATGTGTTCAATATCCACGTTCATTTATTATTTTTAAGACCTACAAGGGCAGGTTGTCAAAGATGTATGTGTGACAAATTTATGCACAAAAATATCCAGTCTCTCTCCCCCGCACCCACAAAGCATTGGGGGTACTTTTAGACAGAGCTGACCAGACATTTTCTAATAAAGACTTTCACTCTTAAAAAAAGTGAAAAAAAATTGCATTTTTTCCTTTTTCAATTTTTTTAATTGAAAAACATTATCAAAATGGTACCAAAATTGTAGTTTACCTTAAAACGGGATTTTAGTATGTGAAAATTTAAAAAGGAAACCCCCCCCAAAGGTCCATTTTAAACACTTCAGAATGAAAACAGAGTGGAGAGTTTTTTGCTACTGTTGGGTTTTCTGGTAAAAAATACATTCTCATTTTGACCAGCTCTAGTAGCTAATTAATTGCAACTGTATGAGTGTAAATGTGGGTGCACATCTTTGAAAAGCCAGCCCTCATCTTTTAAACATTGCTTACTTTCAACACTGGTATGTAGGATTTTCCCCAGTAACTTTTTAATAAATCCAGGCCTTCTAGCAGCAGATTATCTTGTGCATCCTGCTGATTTGTCATCAATGCATTTGTTTTAAAACAATTTTTCAATTAACATTTTTCACTTGTAAATTAGAAAAACTGGTTGCAGAAAAACTGTTTGTAGTCTTTAGCAAATGTTCTCAAATACTGCATTAAAATTGCTTCAAATATGTTCTTATCAACTTAAAAAGAGCCAAAGAAAATGGGTACAAAAACAAGAAGATATTGCGTCATGAATGAAAGCTGGTAAACCGATTTCTTTTTAGACAAAGCTGAAAAGCATCTCTTTAGTTGTGGCAAGCAGCACAACAGAACCTGCTATAATCATATACAGATGATGGGAATTTGTCTAATGTTTTATGGTGAATCGTTGATGAGGCCTGCAGAAGGAAAATTTGTAGAAATAAAATCACCTTGACAGTAAAGCACTAGGGTCAAAAAGCAAAGTAAAGTCAGTGTTCTTAGCTTTAATAAAAACAGTATGATCTGTCATCAACACAGCATTTTTACACTCTTGGACAATGCACTCTGTGAGCTCCTGCTGGGTTTCATTTGATTTTCACCAAAACCAACAAAGGACAGCTTATAGCTGGTAATTCATTATGACAGCAGAAACGTTATAAAAATACACGTTTAGACCCCTGTAAATAAACAACTTGCACTGTGATTTTCAATGCAATAGATCTTGGCCAGGCTAGGGAAAACATATCAGTAAACTACCATGTGTTTTTCAAACTATGAACATAAAAGACTTTAAAATCCAAATATCACTGTATTTCCTTGCACTAAATCTGCATGCTGTTCTGTGAGGTGACTGAAGGCATAATCTCTGTGTAAGAAGGCAGACAAAAAAATAAAGATATGTTGCAAAAATACCAGACAATATGTACATTGCAGTGTTGTCTAAATACCAGTAGTGCAGGATGACAAGGCAAAACAGTATAATTATTAACTGAAAATATGGATTGAATTAGATCATCATTGATGTGGTGCAATAGTCAAAGTGATATACAACTTTGGACCCTGATTTTGCTATGGTGTTAATGTGGTTAGGGTTAGAGACAAGCAGAAAGAGAACAAAGAAAAATAGAGACATGGGTATAAAACAAATGACATTTGAAAATAAAGCATTCATTTTTAAGGCTGGTGGACAACAGAGACTTTCCAGGGAAGGAAACTCATTTCCTACAGAGCTGCTGTGGCAGTTAGGCAAAAAATAGGTTTCTTAATATATATAATGATTGTATTAAAACCTTGTATGTTTTGAAAGTTGTAGTCATCGGCAAAATGATTTAAAAAGTACTAGAAACTTCTGACCAGGTAAAAGGTTAATTTAACTGAACACAGTAGAACCTAAGTTACAGGTACTTGTGTACTTTGCTGTTGCCATTTACTTCTCAAATCAATGCTGACATGAATGAAGATGTAAATATAGGAATAGGGGGAAAATGTTTGGTCTATTGGTTAGAGTATTGGACTAGGAACACATTGTTTTGTATCTTCTTCCCAGCTCTGTCACAGACTTGCTGTTTGACTGCTGATAAGTCACTTAGTGAAGAACTTTCAGAAACATTTACACTACTTAGGAGCAATGACTTTCAATGGAACTTCTGCTGAAATCACTTAGGTACATTGGAAAATCTCACTGTCAGTGTATGTGAGCCTAAACTTTCCCCCTTGTACAATGGAGCTAATATTTTTTACATCACAGGAGTGGGGAGACTTAATAGCCTTAATTTTCCAAAGTGACTAGTGATTTCAAGTACCCTGATTTTTGGGGCCTGGTTTTCAGAAAGTGCTAAGCACACACCCTCTGAAAACTAGACCCTTTTAAGATGACTCAGATCAGACAGCCAAAAGTCACCAATCACTCTTGAAAAGAAAGGTCAAGTTCTTAAAGGAGCTCACATATATAAAAGATACTATGGTAATGTGGTCCATCTGAGTGCTTTTCAATCTTTGGCATATTTATCTACACAACATCCTTGTAATCTAGAAAATAATTTGTTCCCCCATTTTACAGATGGGGCACTGAGGAACAGAGACACTAAAAATACTTTGCCCAAAGTCACACAAAAGATCAATGGTAGAGCAGAGACCTGAACTCAAACCCTAGCTAAAACCTTAATCAATGGGACCATAACTTCCCCCCTAAAAGGGTAAATGTAAAATATTCTCAGATGGCATAGCAGAGCAAAGTGTTACAAAAGTTTGTTTTATATCAACATCAAGAAAATATCTCAAATATTCATTGCTCCACAGAAGTTACACACTGATGCAGTTCTTTACCATTATCCTCCAAAACATTTTAATTTAGATTAAACTGAAATATCCAAATTCACAGACATTTAAAAAAATGAGAGAGTGAGCATTCAGCTTTGCATGGAAACATAAAGAGATGTCAGGGCTTTTGGGGGGATGGGTACAGTGTGTGAACCAGAATGATATGTCCTCATGACATGAGTTATGTTTTGGTCTTCTGAGAAAGTGATACTTCCTGGTCAAGTTTCAAGTACATAAGCTTCCATCCCCCTCTTGCTCATTTGCAGAAACAGATCTAATGCTACAGTTTTACTAGGGATATTAAGAGGCTTAATAATTAAATAGACCATGACACTATGAACAGGCCAACTGCCTCCCAAGCACCCACTCATGGTCTGAGATTAGACACCCTGCCTCAGTTTCCCTCTTCAATTCAGAGCCCTTTAAATCAAACTACCAAACAAGCTCTTCTCTAGTTCAAAACACCCATCCCCTGGGACTGGATTTGTTAACATAAAAGTGATTTCCAAAATAAAGTTCTCAAGTTTTCAGTCTCTCTCTCTACCCAAGAACCCTTTTGCTTTGAAGATTCAGGGGTCCCTGGCAGAACCTACTCACTCACTCCCTCCCTCCATCCCTCTCTGAAGTTGCCTCTTGCCTTGATAATTTCCCCTTCTGTATCTTCCTGCTGGTTTTTATGGGAGAATCATCTCCTCCATACCCAGCTGGTTCTGCTGATTAAACCTCTCACCCTATTCCAGGTGTGACAGGCATGGCCAACTGCATAGGGCAAGCCAGCTCCAGGCCCACAGCTCTTAAAAGGGAAGGCCATCCTGTTACAACCACATTGCAAATTAATTCTGTGCAAGTTTTAAGTAAAGTTATATAAGTAACACTTGTTTAATTTCTTGGTTCCTATTTTCAGTAAGAGTAGGATTATAGATGACATTTGAAATCAAACTGACATTTTCAGCATTGTGAGACTCTGAAGCCTGTTTTTATCTTCCATTCAACAAAGCTTGTTAAGCAGGAGAGGTAAAAAATGGGAAATTGTAACTGTAAAACCAGTTTATAAATAGGGCGACACTCAGATGAATGCAATACACATTTGCAAAAAGTGTCCCTAAACTTCACACACACCGAATGCATCAAATCCTGTAGCAGCCGAAAGCCTCAAAGCTAACAGCTGTAATGTCACATATTCATTTAGTCAGGGGGTCAGGAAATGGGGGAAGACAGACATATGAACACCACAGGATACTACACACCCCCGGGCCAACCTTGAGACAAATTTCTGCACCCAAAACATAGGGTAGGGGCTGGTGGTGGGCAATGCCAGCAGAAGCACCACACCAGGATCCATTGCACAGCTGTGTACAAAAGTCAAGTAGGGACATAAGAGTGACCATGCTCAGGATTCATTTTCCTTTGTAGCTTCTCATCATTTAATTTGCAACTGTAGGCTTGACAGTTGCACAAAGGTATACTTTTATTTTTAAAGTGTCTGAATTATATCTGAGACATTGTAACATTTTGCAGAAGGATTTCAGAATATCAGCTGGCAGAAAACAGTATGGTATATTACTTTGGATTTCTTTTTCTTTTTTTTTTTTTTTAATTCAAACAACATTCCCTTCCTCCTGCTAAAATATATAAAACATAGATCATATTTTTAAATAACTGGAGAACAAAAGGTAAAGAAAGCAGATGTCTTCTGCTCCAGTCATTTACAATGTCTGTCTACATATTTTCTCATTTCAAGTATACGTTTAGCCTAAAATTGTAGAGAATGCACTGTCTGAAGACAGCTGCATGAAAGAGCTGCTGCTATTTTTCCTTAACTTATCAACGCCCCCATACTGGAGGTCTGGCTTTTCTGAGACTTTGCATACGTCATGAATGCAGGATTGAGCTCTTGTGAAATAGCAAAATTAAGGACCATCCAACTACTAAAATATGCTGCTTTACTGAACTGGCAAAGATCTCAAATTAGAGAGGAGCCCTGAAAATTAAAAAAAAAAAAAAAAAAATCCAGGATGAAATCATGGTCCTAATAAAATCAGTGGTGATTTTGCCATTAACTTCAGTGGGTCCAGGATTTCATCAATTATATATAAATGCAGAAGCAAAACATGGGGGAAAAGATCTTAAATATATCATGTCACAAATAGGAACAACTGCTTTGCTTTCAGTCCTTCTGAAAGGAAAAATGATTATGCTTTTTAGCTGTCAGAACAGAACTCAGAGATAATTCATTAACACATATAAAACAAAATGAAAAACAGCTCCAGAGTATGACCTTTCACTTCAGCAAAAGCTGTAGCAAGTGTACAGCAGGCCAAATTAATATCCATTTTACTAGGCAAATAAATTCAAAAGAGGGAGTCAGTCAGCAAGCTCTTTATTCAGCTTGTGAGGAAAGACGACTTTTCAGTTACAAGCAGGTATCATCTGAACAGAGCCTGAACCAGAAAATCAAAAGTAGTGACATCTCGCAGCTATAGAAATTTATTTTAAAAAACTTATTTGATAAGAAAACTTATGCTGGTCATGTCACAAAGACACTCACTAAGGGTTTTTAACATTTATTCTATATCAGTACAGCACCATGATTTTGGAATCAAGTCTGGGATTTTATATCGTCTTCCTGGTATTGACATGCCATTGACAGTGATCCTAAAAAAATCAAACTTACATCTATAGGTACAGCCAAACATGGTTAAAAAATGGTAAGGTGTCTTTAACTGTTGCTCAGAGAAATGGCACGAGAAAGTAGAAAGATACATCACAATTATCATTTATTCTAATTGTTATAAAACAAATAAAATTCCATGACAATAAAAATAGTCCAACCCAGTAGGCTAAATAGGGCTCAAGTGACAAAGCGTACGGAGGATTTTAATTTCTACAAAATATATAATTGTGTAAAATAGTTTATTTGACCTATATGTGTTTTAAGTACAGTATGTTGAACAATAGCATACACAAAAAGGAAGTATATTTACTATAGAGGAGACAGTCGGCTGTTGCTCTTCAAAAGCAGATATTTTAAAGTTTACTTTCACATGGGTTTTCACTTTTTGACCTGCTCTTGACCTGGGTAATACTTGCAGACCAGTGAGTTTAAGAAGGCCTGGGATCTATTAAAAGAGTAGTAGCTTGACTTTTACTGAGTAGCATGCTGATGGTTTAAAGTAAATGTTATGGTTTGTCACAGGAACCAATTTGGTTACCGTTTGTTCTTCCTGCCCCTGCCTGCTGATATTTTTCCAAGTGTTTTTCATTCTTTAAATTCTATAAAGAAATCTGAATGCTGTTATTTTAAACTTCTGCATCTCTCTTTTTAGTAGTTCATATTTAAACACTGGGCAGTGCACCCAAAGTTTAATCTGAGTGCCATGTGGTAGAACTTGAACCCAAAGTGCACTAACATTGAGGTCATCTTTTCTGAACATTCAATAATTATTGTGAGAAGAAGTCAGGCTTACCTGATTTTTGAAATCTGAACTGGCTCCAATTCATGGAACTCATCTGCCTAAAGTAAGCAGAAGACTAGCACAATACTGGATGCAAATATTTTATGCAGTGAAGATAACTTTTAACACGTCTCAATTTGCATTTCAATTGTTATTGACTTAATATATTAACATGACTATTTTCTTTTATACTTTGCCAGTTTTATACAATATATGGGGGTTTGGCAGAGATATGTCAAAACAGTACAAAACTGCAAAGGGTTTGCATAGATGGGAGCCAGATACAACCACCTGGTTTTCCTCTTGCAGTGCTATTTTTGCCCTTTTTTAGTTTGTTGGCATAATGATGGGTCTAATTGATTTAACAATAATTTTTTTATTTATGCCATTTACTCTAAAAATGCAAGCTCTAGAAGTCTTTGGGCCAAATACAGTATGTCACGTTTTAAATCTCCAGGTTAATATCACTCTCAGAAGGTTTTGGGTTTTGTATATGAGAGAATTATGGGTAAAAACAGGGAAGTGAATCAGCTTTCACCAAAGAACATAAGCTAGTGCTTGACATGTATGTAGGGAGAGATTAAAGCAAGTATTGGTTTGAGCCTCATTCTTTCCTGTAAAGCATTAGGTTCAAAGATTTTCTGAGTTGTGTAAATCCTCCGACTTGTGTTTCTTTAGATGTCTCGTTTTTATTTGCCTCAAAACAAAGAGCTTGTATACCAACAATGACTTATGCCCCAAAGTGATATCAGTCCTATAAGTTTATGTTCACAAAACTAATCACCTGTGTTCCCCAAACTCAGCGAAGAAGGAAATGGAGTGTCAGCTGTCAAGTTCCTTTTCTTCTGCAGCGAGAAGTTTATTGGCTTGATTCTTCAAAGAATTATGTCTTGTATTATATAAAGGGGATTTTCTATGGACTTTACTTCAATATTACTGAATCCGTCAAACAAAAGAAAAGTCTCCAGGTTTATAAAGTTTTCATATCTATATTGCACCTCTAAACAGCAGGGAAGCCAAACTAGAGAGAGTTCACCTAAGGCAGAACTAACTACTGGCTAACTAGAAGAGCTGAAAAATTTACTAATGGAAACATTAGAAATGCTGAATAGGATTGATGAAAACTGGCAATGGAGATGAGTTATATTCCGCACATTGTTCAAAAAGAGAGGGGGATAGACTACAAACCTGAATGAGTTAAAGGATTTGGAGTTAAAACAACTAAACAAGGAGAAGAGTGGGAATACACACAATACAGGAGAACACAGCAGATACATTTCTAAAGATGGTCAATGTTTTACGAGAGACAGCTACCTGAAAGGAAGTTCCTAGGATGTATATAAATTAGCTCTAGCCTCCTAATCCTTCAACCCTTCAAATCAGTGAAGTCAATGGGAGTTTTTGTACAAGGACTTTGGGTCTGAGCTCTACATGAATAACATTTAACTATTTCCAAATGGTAATATTATTGACCAAATAATTAAAGAGGACCAGATTATCCCCTTCTGTGGTTAAAAAAACAGGGACTGCTCAGAGGAATGAAATCTCCACGTGGCGATCCTCCAACATCATTCCTTTAAGAGAGAGACAGTATTTGCCTCATGCTCAGAAAATGTGACAGGAGCTGACCCCAACTCTAACCTGACACCCTACCCAACCACTCCCATGTAGTTCAACTCCATTGGACTACTCCAGACTTGCTTCAGGTTTTGGTGGAGGAGGGCAACTTTACAGACAAGATAATATAGCCTTAGGCTGTACTGAAAGGATTGTATTTTTTGCAGGCAGAGAGTCCCACCCACAGCTGACCCAATCCTGTCTCCAAAATTCAGTCTCTATCCCCTTCTGCAGCACAAACTCTGGATGTGCAGAGTGTTTTCCACAATGTTTGAGAATGTCATGGAGATGACAGAGTTCTCTTTCGTGTAGAAAGGGTTCAAAGGTTCCATTCCATAGGCAGTGGAAGGGATAATCCAGGCCAGAAAAAGAGCCGAAACTGATTTCAGGCAATCAATAAAAGAAAATGAAAACTACACCATAGAGTTCTGTCTGAATGAGAACGACAGAATCTGGCCTAAATGGGCAGCTATCAGCATTCATAGATTTTAAGGCAAGACGGGACTTATGATCATCTAGCCTGACCTGCTGCATAGCCAAGGCCAAACCTCACCCAATAATTGCTTCATCAAGCAAAACTGATCAAATATATCCATGGAACACCAGTGATGACAGGAGGGTGATCTGAGGGCATATTGTGCCCTTGTTCTGTTCACACAACTCTTTCCGATGTCAGTGAGAAATGGATGGCGCATGTACAAAAGGTACCAAAAAAAGCATTGTGCTACAAATATGTACCCAAAACAAATTCGTTAAAGCATATATTTTGTATAACTGATATTAATTTGGCAAATTCAAGACTATACCTAAAAGAAATTCTCTTGTCCTTTTTCTCTCAAGAAATATCAGATATTATCATCACTCATTTATTATAGTGCAAGTGGCAACTACAGTTAAGGTTGCTTGATCTATCCCATTCTTTTCGGTTGTTGTTTATAGAACCTCTGAATCTTTCACCCTTTTGGCTGAAGTTTTGGCTTGGTCCCTATCCAAAGGCAGAAACTAAATACAGTTCCTTTGTCTCTTTTTGTAATAGTGTCCTTTGTTAACTAACTCCATGGCCAAAATAGCTGAAAATGGAAATTTCAAATCTGATAGGGAAATAGTCCTTTGAAGTGAAATGCTTTCGAGTATTTTGATTCAAACAGGGTTTGATTTGACCAAGCTTTGAAAATCATGTTTAGTGCAGGTGTAGTTTAGGGCAAGCTTTTGAACAGGGTTTTCTCACTCAGGGTCGGATTCTGCCACCCTTATTTACATAAAGTAGTACCTTACTACATATCATTTGCATAGCCGTGTAGAAGTAGCAGAATCTGAACCCATGCTCATAAAGTGCATTGCTGTGGGAGGCCAGTCTGTACTGCTACAATAACTTGCGCACTGAAAAATGTGTTGAAGTTGTGCATGGGCTTTATAATACAAGGGTTCCTGGCTGTAGATAAGCGATCTGTATTTCAGTATGTAAAAATAAGGAAGTCATAACAATATGAAACTACACGATAGATGGAAATTTGAGCACCGAAGGGCCTGTTTGCACAGGGACACTGATTTTAATGCAGTTTAACTAATCCACTTTGGATTCACTTGCCTGAGTGTCCCTGTGTAGAAAAGCCCAAAGTGATTTAGAAGCACAAATCTCATTGACTGAGGCACTTTTGACAAGCCCACCCTATGTCTCTTTGCTGAGAAAACTTTTTGGGAAGTAGGGGATGCCACTGATTTGAGTAAACTAAACCGTAAACCTTCACTCAGCAAAGATCTACTGTATTAGGCCCTGATTCTGTAAAGACTTGTCCATTGCATTGAATGGGACCACTTACATTCTTAAAAATTACTCACGTGCATAAGTATTTGCAGAACCATGGCTTTAATTCAGCAGATATTTAAATCCACATATACAACCATTATGTGATATGTACAACTGCTAAGGGAAAATGAAAAAACGGAAAAAAAGCTGATCGAAGAGCAGACAATATTAGAAATATTAGCACACAAAATACGAGCAAAATTTAAATACAGAAATGATATAGTATTAACTTCCTCAGATTCATATGTTGCCAACAGCTAATTCAAGTTAGCAGCTTACAAAAACCAATGTACAATGATCAATATGCTAAAAACTTGGGGGGAAATGCTTGCTTTTTTAGTATTTTCATTGTTCTATCCTTTCTTGCTATTAAAGACAAGAGCAAAGTTATTTACCAGAGTTTTAAATTTCCCAAACTTAGGAATTTACTTCTATGTGGCTGTTAGATCTATATCCAGGAAATTAACCAAACTAACCATTCTTACCTATGACTCTGAAGCACTCAGCTGAAATCAACACAAAGAGGCTTGAGGGGTGGGATAATAATTCACTGGGAGAGATGGTTTCTAAGATTTCAGAAAAAATATTTCTATGAGCTGAGTCTGATTCAGCAGTTGAAACAGAAAACTACATATATATGTATAAAGAATAGGCTTGCTACGAGGCATCTTTACCTGATTTCAAAGGAGTTACCCAGATATAAAACTGGAATAATGTAGGGTCATTCTGTCCCAGTGCATTTGTCTGTTTAATGGTTATGAACCTACAGCATGAAAACAGGTTTTAGTTCCTTCTTGTTCCAAGTACAGAAAAGGGGTCTTTTTCCAAGAACAGAAAAAGGGTACACAGATAGAGAAGCAGAAGCTGAGTAACTCCCAGTGACACACAGCCATGTTCTTTAGCTCTTGGGAATCCCAGTATTCAAATTTCAAGCTTAAAACTGCTAAAAGAGCGATCAATTTGTTAATAAGATCAGGTGGGATTTTGCACTTGTGAAAAGAGTATAATGAAAGAACGCTATTTTTATTTTCAATAAATCAAATGCATTTACTGGGGAATGGGATAGGATTCTCAGCTGGGAGAGGATGGAAAATAAGAAGACAGAGCATTTGATTTAATTTAGGTTTTTTTAATTGGGATGGAATGTTTGTTAATTGCACTGAGGGGGAAAAACTAAAGATTGCTCAGTCAGTTCATGTAAAATTAGAGATGGGCTTGAGTCACAAAAGTTCAGTTTGGATGCATTTCTGGCTCCCAAGAGTTTGGTGTTCCACCTGGGTTTTGGGTTCAGACCACTCTAATGCTAGGGGCCCGCCACATTGTTTGGATCTAGTTTTAAGGTCTCTCAAGTTTAAAGGTTTTGAGGAGTTGTATTAGGCTCATCTATATTTAAAATATAGAGGTATCAGTAAGCCAATTCAGATAAATTAAGAATTCACTCAAACCAAACATTTGTTGGAATTCTGAAAAATCTGGATAAATTCATCTTACTTGTGGTTTTTAGCTGGATCTGGAAATGAAAATCCTGCAAAAGAAAGCCTGCTCACCTATATTTCCAGACAGGACTAAAAAGTTTTTTGTTTTTTTTTAAATCCCAGAAATCTGGCAAGGAAACTTTTCTCACAAGATATGCAGCCCAGTTATGTTGTCAAGCAGCCTGATACTGTCTGGCCCAGTGAAGTCTAGAGGAGTTTTGACATTGACTTTACTGGAGCTGTATTTCACCCCAAATATTTCAATGGATGGAAAAAAATATCTACCACTTAAGCCTACTCTCGGATGCCTGCTTCTAGACTGCATGACAGGAATGAGAAAGGACATGCCATCAGTAGCAAGAATCTTATTAAGATTAACATAAGGGATGTGCGCTTGAGGATTTTTTTTTTTTTTTTTTTTTTAAGAGAGAGAAAGAGGCAATTTTAAGCTTTGAATTTCAAACTCTAGTAAAGTTCAAGTGCTAAAGAACATTGTGGAGTTTCATGGGGATTTTCCCAATTTTTAAATCTTTATGAGCATTCAAGGGTTTTTCCGCTTGTGGAAAAGAAAACAAAATAATTTTCATGAAGGGTAAATTTTATATAGAGAGAATTCAGGGAAAACTGCCTACCCGGGGAGATGGTGAAGAATGAAATTAGAACAGCAGGAAATTAAAGAAAAAAAGACTCAGACTTTTGAAATGAACTCAAGGACTGGGATATTTAAATGGTCGGGAAAGCAAGGGACTTAATAGATCAAAAACTTGCTAGTGGGAAACAGAGTCTTTAACCTTTAGGTACTCATTTTAAATCCAGCCAAAGTCAATAGTGACCAAAAGTTATTACCATCTGATGGCTCCTCAATGATTTATGTGACATTAAAAAGTCTGTTAAATTCCAGTGACCAGGAATGAAATCCTGGCTTCATTGAAATCAGTAGCAAAACTCCCAATGACTTCAGTGGGCCCAGGATTTGTGGTGTGTATAAACCATCATCACAGTTAACAAACATAAAATCAGAAATAGGTCTGAACATAAGAACATCCATACTAGGCCAAACCAATGATCCATCTAGCCCAGTATCACATCTTCCAACACTAGCCAATACCAGATGCTTCAGAGGGAATGAACAGAACAGGCAATCATCAAGTGATCCATCCTCTCTCCTCCACTCCCAGCTTCTGGCAGTCACAGGTCACATCCAGAGCATGGAGTTGCGTCCCTGACCATCTTGGCTAATAGCCATTGGTGGACCTATCCTCCATAAACTTATCAAATTCTTTTTCAAACAAGTTCCACAGCCTGATTGTGTGAAGAAATACTTAATTTTGTTGTTTTAAGACCTGCTGCCTATTAATTTCATTTGGTGACCCTTAGTTTTTGTGTTATGTGAAGGACTAAATAACATTCTTATTCACTTTCTCCATATTTTTCATGATTTCATAGGCCTCTGTCATATCCCCCCTTTAATCATTTCTTTTCCAAGCTGAAAAATCCCAGTCTTTTAGTTTCTCCTCATATGGAAGCTGTTCCATACCCTTAATCATGTTGTTGCCCTTCTCTGTACCTTTTCCAATTCTAATATATCTTTTCTGAGATGTGCCAACTAGAACTGCATGCAGTATTCAAGGTCTGCGAGTACCAAGGGTTTATATAGTGGCATTATGATATTTTCTTTCTTATTATCTCTCTTTCCTTGTTTTTCCTACCATTATTAGCTTTTTTGACTGCTGCTGCATATTGAGTGGATGTTTTCAAAGAACTGTCCACAATGACTCACATTTAAAAAAAAACAAAACATGATCAGAACACTATTCTTTGGGACTGTTTAAATTTGGACATTAATTTCACAGTTTAAGATGGTTTTTGAAAAAAATTCACTCCTTTGCCAGTAGGCCCAGAAAAAAAGGTCAGGGACTGTGAGAATGTGGAGAACAAACTATGTTAAACTGAGAATTGGTCCCTCCAGCATAAAAATGAAGTACATTGGGAGAAAAATGAAAAGAAGCTTGAACTGCTATGACACCAGGGCAATCACTTCTCCCCTGGCTACAAAGCATGCACTCCCATGTCCAGTCAAGGAGATTTGTTTTCACAACAGAGGTTAATAAACAAACAAACAAACAAACAAACAAACTACAGTCTTAACTCAATTCTTGGTGACAGGCTTCAGGGCCACCCTTCCAGGGGTCTCTGGCACTCCAACTCCTGACAGCCTCCCACCTTCAGTCAGCTCTGCTCTTGCTCTGCCAAAGCAGCAGCCGCAAGATTGCTTCCCTGAGCCCCACCACAGGAGCAAGCTCTACTCCAGTACAGCTTCCTCCACAGGACTTAACCTCTCTCAGCCCTTCCTCTCAGCTGCCTATTACCAGCCCTTTATAGGCCCGGTGTAGCCCAGCCCTCTTGAATTAGCTGGATTGGGTTCACCTGCTCACAGCCAGGGGCACTGGGCTTAGTCTATTCACAGGGACCAACTACCCTGTGACATGCTACTACTCATGTTGCATCAGGTCTTCAGGGTGGTTGGGTTTCCTTCTTTCATGAACATAACATCATTCAAAACAAAAGATGTACACTATCCCAGAATGCTCAGACAAGAGCAGAGCAGACTATTTGTAATTATATCAATGTATTTCTTACACTAAACATGAATAGAACAATGAAATATAATGTTGTGATTTTTTGATACCATAAGAAATAAAAAACAATTTGATTTGAAAATGACATGCAGCAGGGCTATGAGTGTGCCATAGTTGTTTCGGAGGGGCAAACCCTAAGTACTCACCCATACAGTCACCAATACCTTTTCACTAAAAATTGTTACTTATATTACAGTAAATTCTAGAGGCCCAGGCCCCATTGTGCTGATAAGAGAACTCCTAACCCAAAGAGTCTAAGACTGGGTTGTCCAACCCACAGCCCATGGACCCACAGCCAAGTCCTTCCCACCATAGGCTGCTATCCGGCCTGGTGGGAGAAAGGAGCAGACCCTACCCTCAAGCCCCAAGCTGGCCGAGAGCAGCAGCAGCCCCCCACCACCACCCCAGCCAGCCAGGCAGAGGAGCAGCCCCTCTCCTCCAGCACCTTCGAGCTTACTGGCCCCGTGAGTGAAAAAAAAAATTGCAATGTGGCCCCTCACACAAATAGTTTGGATACCCCTGGTCTAAAAGCCAGATCCTGACAAACCCTCCTGACGTCACACAGTAGGCCAATGTCATTCAGGAACAGAACCTGAGTCTCCTGCTTCCAAGCCCAGTGCACTAGCCATTGGTCAACACTGCCTTCTATCACTTGGTACAGAATTCTTTTTTTTTAAAGCTTTAGGAAAAGTAACAAAAACATATCAGAAAATAATAGATGTGACTGGAATTTTCACAGGAGTCTGAGAGAATTAGGCCTGCAACTCCCTTTGAAATTCAGTATGAGTTGAGTGCCTAATTCTCTTAGGCTCCTGCAAAAATATTATCCTCATCCAAAATCCTATTGGTATTTGTTATTGGAGCCTTTAAGATTCCACCTCTAACTAAAGATACTAAATTGCTGTGCATTCATCACATTAATAAGAAATGGCAAATACAGACTTGTTAGGTATGATATTTCATAAATAATTACCTGTATTTCAGCTCATTTTCTTGCAGTCAATGAGTAGGAAACTGAGGGCTTGACCTGAAGACAAGGGCCCTTAATTGGAGCTGACTGAAACTCAGAATTTCCATTGCACAGGACATTTCAAAATTTGTTTCTATTCCACATCAGAACAAAAATTTCAGAAGTGACTGAAAAATGAAATTTAAAACAAAACTCATTTTGGGTGAATCAAAACATTCTGTTTCAATAAAATAAAAACATTTCATACCAATTTTTACTTTTAAAAAAATAGATTTTGAAATGAAAAAAATCAAGACATTCCATTCTGACAGGGAATGCCTTTTTTTTTTTTCCCAATTCTTTTTCTAAATGACACTGTCAAAATCAAGACCGTCCCAAATTTTATTTTCTATTGACAAACAGCCATTTTCTGATGGAAAAACGGTCATAAAAATTTTGATCAGCTCTGTCCTTAAGCACAATAGTGCCCCAGATTATTACTGGAAACCCTGAAAATATGAAAATGTAAAGAAAAACTATTCTCTTTTTATGTATTGAAGTTAAAAGCTGAAGCACATGTTGTTATTTATGTGGTGCCCTGTTTACGGTATTTGTCTCTCCTGAGCAATTAAAGACCAGTTCAGAAACCAATAGGAAAAGCCAGAAAACAGAACTTCATTCCCAACATTCCATTAAGTTTGCCAGAGGAGATAACCCAGAGCCATTTGTGTGTTTCACTGCAAGATCTCAACAGTGTATGATTGTTTTCTAGGGAAATGACAGCTTGTGGTGACTTGGTGATCAAACATGAGATCTGAGTATTAGGATACAATGGATAAAAGAGCTGCAAGCTCTCTGTTTTGAGGCTGCTTGAGAATTTTTGTACCTGCAGAGCCTGTGGGCAGTTGCTACAGCCATTTTTCTTCACTGGAGTTATTACTTGGTAGCACTGATTACTGTTCTGAGTATGGTACTAGAACCACAAATTCCTGAGTTCAGAGCCCATCGCTGACATTGGCTTCCCCTATCTGCTGAAGTCTCGTATTCTTTCCACCTCAGCTTCCCTCTCTGTAAAATGCATCTCTAAGGCCAGGAATTAATAATTAGTCAACAAGAGTGAAGTGCTTTGAAGATGAAAATTCTACACCTTTTTCAATATGAAGGAGTCCTGAACTGTCACTGAGCTTTGGTCTCTATTCATAATCAAGCCTCTCTCTTCTGTTGTCTTTCGGACTGATCTCAGTCAGATCATTTATCAAACTAACTGCCTCAAAGACAAGCATTCTTAGGCAATCTGTTCCCTCTCCATATTTCCCATTACAGTCCATGAAAGTTATGTGTGCAGATGAAGATAATAGATCTCTAACTCCATTTTTTACGGAAAATGTAAATATTAACATGTAGCTCAGCTTGGTTGGATTTATAAATTTGACAATATTGTGAATAGAATTCACTAGAAGTGTGAATGTCAAATGAATGATCATATTGTATCTTTTACATAAAAAAGTCTCAGTGATGAAAAAGCCATCATCTCTACAGCCAGGGACCTCTTCAGCAATGGTACCCACACAAACATTGCTTTTGTCTCAGAGTTCAAAATATAGTAGTATCTAGCTATCTTCTTCCTCAAACTGCCCAGTAAGAATAAGCTTGACATTAATTGTTTGAATTACTGGTGAACTCACCAACAAGCAATTTCTATACATCTATCTCAAAGTAAGAAAGAAGCAGAAACATATTATTCTTGGCTTACATCCTTCAAAAGAATGTAAACTAATGTGCAAATTAAGCTTGGCCTTCAAGCTTCTGGTAAAACTACCAGCATAGCTCTCTGTCTCATTAAGTGCCATCTGAAACTGAATAGACTTGTTTGCCTAAAACTTTCTTTATGGCAGCTTACTATTCTTCAGATATTATAATAGTGAACTGGCAAGTATGTCCATATTCCACTGCCTTTTCTGGATAGAATCAAAGTTGCTTGCCTCCGTTATGGAGCTGTTACATATAGCCTTCCAATTTCTTTTTCTCAGCAAATGTTTAGTCCTAGAAGACATGCTTGTATAACCAAACATTACCACCACCACAATGTTCTGAGTTCAGGGAGCTATGTGAGCATCTGGAGACTTTGCTCCCTGACTTGGGCTCTGATTAAGTCAATTATTGAGGCAAAGTTGCTCCCTAAGAACCAAGAGTTAGTGTTGGGCTGAAATTTTTGAAAGAAGGGATTGCATTTCATGTGATTTGACCCCTCCCCCCGTTCCAGGACTCGTCTATATATGTAACAAAGCAAGTTACAGATAGAATATGCCTAGACCTTACACTGATTTCTCCTCTACTGGTAAGCTGCCCTGCAAGGCCCTTTTGTCTGCTATAGTTCAGCAGAGGGGCAATGTTGATGTATAAAGAGGGCCACTGGGGTCAATATCTGTGTCATAGAACTTTAGCTGCTAACGGAGATTTACCTTCTGCGTTCATATTTGACACAACACCAAAAAAATTGTGGCCACCACTTTTGACTCAAAACCCCACAACTTTCTTACAGCCTTCTTTATATTATTTTAAAATATTGAATAGAATATACAAGTCAAGATGATTAAATGTCCTAAATTGAAATTTTTCAGAATTTTCATTTTGTGGAAAATTGTCTTTTTGTTCCATTTCAGAACAAAAAATGTTGAAATGGCAGAATTTCCCATGGGACAGAAATTCCAGTTCCCAGACAGCTCTAGTGATAGCCAGGAAGTTCTAGGCAGCTACATTTATGTTACAGTATTCCCACTGGGACAGATCACCATCTGTTGCAGTTCTAAACTCAAAATAAGGTTACCGAGGGCTGTAAAGAAAGAGTTAAGAAACACAGGTTTTACCCTCAGTTACACCTATGTAACCCCTTTGATATCAATGATGTAACAGAAGAAGGAGAATCTGGTCCCCAGGGCTTCATCTGATCTTATTCCTGTTTTACACTGGTGTAAATTCAGTGACTTAAATGGAGTTACTAATGAATTACAATGGCATAATGAGAGCAGAATCAGGTCTTCAATGTTAAATTTAAATATTAATGGACCAATCTAGCACCCAGTGATGTCAGTTGAAGGACTTCCGTTGACTTCAGTAGGCATTAGTTGAAAGCCCATATACATATATATATATATATATATATATATATATATATATATATATATATATATATATATAGGTAAAATAAACCTTCAAAATAATACAGTATCCATGACATCTGTTACAGTGCTATTAGAAGTGACTGCTCATGCTCCAGAAAAACTCAAATATCCTATTTATTATGTACAGTTAGCAACATTATGTGTATAATGACTATAATTAAAGAGCTAACGTAAAAGTTAATTGGTACAAATGAGTGGTCATTCTTGTAGGAGGAATTGTAGGGAGTCTCCAGTAGGTCACAACTAGCTTATGCATTTGTTTGATGAAAAGAATCAATGTTCTGCTACAGTGAATTAGGTGTTTTGGGGCATAGAGTGTATTTTTGAGTATACTGCACCTTGTGCATGCATTAATTGCACCAGGCCAACAGAAAAAATTACTTGCAGTTGTCAGAAAGACATCATGCTGACGAATAAACGAAGGTGCCTCTCCACTAATGATAATCCCTTTAAGTGACTCTGGAATGGTAGAGCTTCTTAGACACACAAGAACTTAACTCATCTTGATATAGCTATATCATTTTTGATTATGTGAAAAAGGCAGGTGGATAACATGCTTGATTTAGGGGGCTTCTTTACCTCCAGTCCAGATCCAGCTTTGGATCTACTGATGAAAGACTCACTTTTGCCACAAAGCGTAGAAAAAGGGAACTAATTAGACTATTAATTGGAATGTAAAAAAGAAACTTCACAGAGAAGTGTACATGAATTAATGAAGTTTCTGCATGATTGTATTTATACCATGTCCAATACCATCCAATCCCCTTCTTGTCTGTGCTCACTTTTAGTTCTTTTGTCACCCCTACCCTGGCCAAACCAGTCCCTGGCTTTGGCAAGCTGATTAAAGTTCCATAAATGTGGGGGAGATTAAAATCCTCACTGGCCATGTTAACATGGGCATCCGAGGGGTGGACACTAAAACTAGACATTTTATGTGAGTCAAGGGTGTGTGCGTCTTCTTTCCACAATAAAGAAGGTGGGGGCAGTGGGTGAGGAGAGCGCCTACAATTATTGAGAGATCCAGTAAGGCCTACAATCTCAGACTTCAGAAGTGGTACTAGATGTCAAGTCTACAGTTCCCATGTACACCCAGGGTTCCATCCAATTCTAAACCTTAGTTCCCTAAACTTTTTCATGCAGACCTAGATCTTTCACAGGGGCATTGTGAAATATTTATAAGTTACGGCAAAGACATTTTCTTGAAAAAACAGACTTTTCAAAAC
The DNA here is from genome assembly GCF_026122565.2 of Emydura macquarii macquarii. Classification (NCBI taxonomy): domain Eukaryota; kingdom Metazoa; phylum Chordata; order Testudines; family Chelidae; genus Emydura; species Emydura macquarii. The sequence goes on along the minus strand of NW_027133000.1, from coordinate 4,816,987 downwards.
CTTCCTAAACATTCCCATGCATCCAACCTACTAAAAATTTTCAAGATTCTCTTGGAAAGCAGTGTTGTACCAATGGAGGGTCATGGTCCTTGGCCTCTACATTGCCCCAAGGATATTCACCATTATTATGAGACCTGTCATTCATCTCCTAAGATCCCTGGAAGTAAAAATGTTTATCTATTTAGCCAATATCTTAATTTCAGCAGTGTCAGAAGGACTTCTAAGGCTGCTTCTCTCAACTATAGGGACATCTGTGTTTCTGTGTTAAGGACCTTCTGATGATTTTAGCAAATACAGAAAAACCCATTATAACTTCTCTTGGTTTAAATTTTCTGGATTCTCTCTACATGTCATGACACTGATCTGAAACTTTCCCTGGTCCAAGAGGGAATCCTTACCAAATGTATATCAAGAAGCGATATATCCATCACACAAAGATTTTCCCTGCCTTTCACGGAGACATCAGAAGGTGCACAAGAAAACGATTCCAGTGCCTAGTTTAAAGATCTATTTTGGAAAACCAAATTGTCCCTAACATCTAGCATATTACCTATTTCTTGCTAAGGGCAGAATCCTTTAGACTGTCTCTCTTTAGTTTCTAGACCCCACAAAGAGCAGTGCTGCTATGCCATTCTTAACTAGAAGTATGAGTGAAGCTGCAAGACTGACTACAAAGTTTCATTTTTCCTTCCTGATGTGGTTCGTTAGTGGCCTGTAATCACTTTGCCCCTTTTAGAAATTGGTAAATAATGAGTTGATTGCTTAAAAGGCCAGAGTCCCTCAGTATCATTCTGGTTTTGTTCCAGTGCAGTGGAAAATCTCTCTCTCTCTTAGGATTTTTATACTGCATCCAATTCACCACATGCATGTGTGTCTCTTTGATGTAAAATCAATAGCAATGTGCCTGGAGAACTCTATGGAGTCTCTGGCACTTCTCCATTTATAGGGTCAAAGCACTTCTTGGTGGGAACATGGGGTTGGGACTTGGGAATAAACGGGTGTTTGTATTGTGAGTGTCATTTATGGTAGAAAGGGTCCCTCAAAAAGGAAGGTTTTGCTGTTTTTCTGATGATCAGATTTTGGACGTGCCTGATCTCCTCTAGAAGATTGTTCTGCAGCCAAAGTCCCTGACAGATTGGTTATCTTCATCACTCACATGCTTTGTCATGGACTTTGTAATCTGCGTTGTGCCAGGGAGCCCAGCTGTCTCCTGGTGGTTCATAGACAGAAATTCAATCTTTGATGTTGCTGGGGCTTGAACCATTAATTGCTCCAAAAATTAGGACCCAGGCCTTCAACTGGCTGACTGAGAACCTGTGGCAGGACTTGAACATGGGATTCCTGTGCTCGTGATGGCCTAACCCATAAGGAAGGCTGAATCGTAACTGAATTAGGAGAAGAACTGGAATTTTTTCTGCTCCCCAGTTAAATTCTGTAAGCACAAACTTACATCTAAAAAGGATTAAGATTGCTTAATGCACCATTGCCCCAATGTAAACCCTCAAAAGCAAGGAAATGCCAGGTTATGGGACATCTCTAAACCATACCCTAGCACCCACATAGCATTTCCAGTGACAGTGGCAGACATCACGTCTTCACAAGATGCCTCAAACATAGAACACACAGCACATTAATCTCCCTCGCAGCATTAAAACCTGAATGATCTCCTGAACAACATTAGCAAACATTCAGCATTGATCATATGCCTGGGTTAAGTGTGCAGTGTGTTATGAGGTTGAGGGCAGTGTGAGGTAGAGCCCTGCATGGGACTATTCTTTAATTCCGCTCCCACCCACTCACACTTCTGTGGCAGCGGGTCCTGCAGGATCCTAATCCCACACAGACTCTAGAGTGACGTGGTCAGTAAACTGTGCAGAGAAGAGGGTGAGCAGAGAAGCACTGGCTGTGTGTCAAGTACAAGTGCCTTCCTGTAGGATGGCTCAGAGTAGGTGACCAGCTAGAATACACACTGACAGGAACACTGCTTTTTTTTTTTTTTTTTTAATTCTGTTTACACGATAGCAAGGTGGAAGGTGGCCATGCCTCCTAGTTGGTAGAACATATTACCTTGCAGCCCATGCAAGACTGATGCAGGCAAAATTTTGGTCCCTTCCTAGTTTTTTGCCTGAGCACTAGGGAGAGATTCTGTCCTGATGCTTGCTAGAGAAGAAGGAGAGGCTTCCTATGCCCTTTCATCCATCTGTGAATGTCCACAGAGCACAGGGCATGAGCTGATTCTGGATTTCTTTCATCTTCTTTTAGGAATATAAGGAATATATTATCACACATAAAATACTGCATTGAAGGATTAAATTGAGCACTTAAATTTAGCAAATGCCAAAATTAAGGTTGCCTGTGCAACTTTAATTTGGCTCCGCTCCAGGTATGAAGTATGATACAGACTAAGTCTATGACCACCTACTATTTTTTCCATAGGACACCTATCTCCTACAGTGCACAGGATGGATTTGCTCTGAGGAAGACTCAGGGTTGTGCAGTGGAGACTATTGTCTGTAGGATCCCTGCTTTATATGTTGCAGAAATTGGAAGGTGTGTTGCTACTGTGGTCGCCAAGAAATGGCGGACCTAGTCCTGCCCAAAGCTTAAGGTCCACCCATCCTCAACCGTTCAGGAAGAACCATTGAACCCAGGCTACAATTGATTTTTTGGGACAACGAATGAGAAAATGGCAGAGAGGGTCAAATTTAAAATCAGGAATCTGGGCAGGGACACTGAACAGAGAACCCTCAACAGCGACCCCACCACCACCACTTACCACTCCTTTGGAAGGTAATGAATGAGGCAAGGAAGTTGCAAGAAGAGAAAGGTTGGTTTCATGATTAAGGTAGTTGAATGCAGCCTTGGTGAACTGGATTCTATCCCTGCCTGTGCCACAAAGCTCTTATGTGATGCTGGGCAAGTCTCTTAAATCAAACTTTTCAAAGATGGACACTAACTGTGTGTTCTTCATTTTCTAGGTGCCTTGAGATTCTAGGATCTGATTTGCAAAGTGCTGAGCACTCACAGCTACAACTGAAGCCAAGAGGAGCTGTGATTTGAACACAGAGTGCTTTATAGTACTAAATGCTCTGAAAAATGAGATGCTAGGCATTTCAAATTGGCCACACAAAACAAGTGGATACTTCTGATGTTAATCTGTCCATAACCCAGGTCCTCATCTGTAAAATGGGGCTAATAAAATCCCCCACCTCACATGGGTGCTATAAAAATAAATTCATTAATATATTTGTGAAACACTTTGATATCATAGAGATGAGCACATTCAAATACAACTACCTGCAAAGAAATTAATAATTTAGTATTCAGAGCAGGGTTTGTATAGTGTACAATAAATAAGATTTAGAGCCACACACTGAACAATGAGGAGAAAACAAAATACCAAATAGCTGCTCATTAAGTGAGCATTGTCCATCCTGGGCAATGAATCAGACAGGTGTCCTGTGGAAAAAATAGTATGTGATCATATCATTAAATGTGATCATATAATGTATACTCAAAAGGGGGGCAAATTAAGGTTACACAGGCAACCTTAACTCTGGCATTTCCAAACTTTTGACTGCTTGACTTTGCACCTTAATTTTCTTTAATTTAATGTTTTTGTGTATATTACCTATATTTATTCCACATATGACCTGATTTTCTGAAGTGTTGTGTACCTTCAGTTGTGTACCAAAATCAATTTGAAATCAAGTCAGTTCTGATGATAGGTAGTAGGCAGTAGACAGAGGTTTAAGATCCTCTAACTAGCTTAGTACTTTTTATTTGAGACTTGATGGCTTGCTATGAATATTGTATCCCCTAATTGGCTGGAGAAAGTGGCAGAGATGCACAAGGCAGGAAATACCAGTTATTCCCTGTAGGTGAATGAGATGTATGTGGAAGAAAGGATGCATATGGTTATATTGCCTTTTTTCTTTCTTTTTTTTTTTTTTGGTTGCTGGCGAGCAGCCTTTCTTTCATTTGAAGTGACCTGGGGTAATTATAAAACATGGATATTTTCTCCTGAGAGAGGGAATAGGTGGAAGAACTATTTGACCATCCTATTAGGTGGCTTAGTGGTTAACACAATGAACCAGAAAATCCGGTTTCAATTCCCTGCTGTAAACAGACTTCCTTTGTGACCCTGGTCAAGTTATTTAGTATTTCTGTACCTCAGATCCTCACCTGTAAAATGGAGCTATACTCTTTTTCTCTGACCCTTTGTTTCTCTTGTCTATTTAGATTGGAAAATCTTTAAAGCAGGGAATATCTTACTATTTGTATGTGTGGAGTGTATCTCTATCTGGGCCTAATCTTGGTTGGGCTCTCTAGGCCTGCCATAGTATACATAAATAAATAATATTTTGCATGCTAGAAATAAAACACATTCAAGGCCAGTGATGGGACATGGAGAATGATAAAACATGCTGTAAGTCTTGCCATGTTTTTGTAATAAATGTAGGGAATTATTTGAGATTGGATTCTTCTCTCAATGTCCATGCATAATTCCTGTGATTTACCTACAACTTATTATTAAAAATAAATTGTGTATGTTATTTATCCAGTTCTAGAGAAGAATGTTCTCCTGTGTTAGCTTTTTGCTTCCATGGGCCTGATCTGCAATGAGTTCTGATGCATGGGACATGGGAACCCGAACAGTGCTCATTACAGGCCGAAGCTAGAGCCAGAATCCTCCTCTTCTTGCATGGGTGTGTGAAAGGGAGGGGTAGAAACCACACAGAACCCTTCTCCCCCTTCATGCATCTGTGCAGAAGGCAGTCAGACTCCTGCCACTCATGCTCTGTGATCAGAAGGCAGGGAGAGGATTAGTAGCACTAATAGTGCTTGATACCTCAGTGTTCCCTCCCCACACTCATACCTTGCTCCTGGGTGGTACCTGCAAAAGGCTCCAATCCCCTGAAAACAGCAAAGAAAGCAGAGGCAACACCAGGGTGAAGGAAAAAATCAAGCACACCAGTCCTTTTTCCCCATACTAGAATGAAGCTGGTCTGAGGCTACCATAATCACCAGGCTAACCACATGAAGCAGGAGCTCCATCAACTTGCTCATAGAATCAGCCTATAAATGTTCCAAGACCCTTAAAAGCAACAGCAATAGGAGCAGAGGAAGTTGCTTTCACTGGCCCTGCAGCGTTGTGAGACCAGCTGACCACAACCAAAAGACATTTAACATACTTGGAATTCACCCAAATAAGAATCCTCAACATCCACGCTTCAGCTACACAGCACTTTGGTATTTCTTCAGGGGAGAGCTGATAAGGTTGGGATGAGATCTGTTGAAAGGACTGGGGAGGGAGGATAAGGGATAACCACAAAAAAAAGACAGATATTGCCTAAGTATTGGGAGGAGGAAAAAGAAGGTTATTATGCTGCAGGGGCACTTAATGGTTATATAAAAATATATGTCTAAAAATAGCTGAGCAAGAATTGGAGAAATTATAAAAAATAGAAAAATATCAAAGGTTAAAAATAATTTAGAAAGAATATAGGCAAAGAAAAAAGGGGAGGGTTAAGAAATTTAAAATAGAAAACAATCTTTAAAAATAAAAACAGATCATAGAGCAGACTTATAAATAAATAGAAAATAAAACATGGGAAATAGGCCAAATAGGCCAAAAGTTAAAATATCAAAAAATAAAGGACATTAGACAAAGAAAAAATCAAGAAGCAATGAAAAATGTTAGTTATGCCTTGGATTTAAAAAAAATAGAAATTAGTTTCAGTTCAAATAACTAAGTGTGGTATAGTATCCCTTTTCTCTTCCCTCTTTTGTCTGTAAATTATCTGAAATAGATTGTAACATTTTTGAAGTGAGGCCCTGTGTTTTGGCATGTATGAAACACCCAGTACACGTTTGGGTCCTATGTACAGGATAGAGAAGAATAATTTTCATCCCACAACAGTGACATTGCACAAATCAGTAATTTCACATCATAAGATTTAAATATTTCTTACCTGTTTTGCAGCTCAGATTGAAAATAGGGATATGTGTAAATCATTGCAGATGTAGTAATCCATCAATAAGGCCACAGAGAGACTGGTCCAACCTAACTGTAGGTAGTGGGGCTAAACTAATGCAGCTGAGAGAAGAATATGTCCCATTGTACTTACACTAAACAGTTATGCAACAGCTCAGATGATGCAAGATCAAGCTTCAAAGTGGGAGTTGAGCTTCCTCTTCCAGTCTTGAGAGATGCAGAGCATTGCAAAGGTATCTGGTGAATCTCCAGGGATAAGGTTCAAGCCTTGTCACTACAAATCACCCTCTGCCAAGTAATTTGTGCAGCAGCTTATAACAGCAGTTAAACAAAGGAGTCATGGGGCCATCCTCTGGGCTGAAGGCAAGGCAGTTGCTACTGGGGAGAGGAGACTGGGAGATAAAAGCAAAACAAACACGCCAAAGTTGAGAGGGCAGAGAAAAACTCAGCCTCCTTCCAATCCAGACATTGTGGCAGGAAAAGTCCTAGGTTAGGAGATGGTGGGTAAATACAAGAAAAGGTCCAGGGGACATGAGCCAGTCATGTTGATATCTATCTTCTTATTACAGGGCTTCCCAGAACAGGTGGGTTTTCAGATGTTCTTTGAAGACAGGAGGTTAGAATTCATAGCTTTGATACTATGTATAGGAGCAGTTTTACAAAGTTGATTTAATAGGGCAACCGCACATTGATTTACAGAGGGAAGACTACAGTCATAATGGAACTAGTGAGCACTCATCACAGCTCAAATTGCTTTCAGTTATAATGATATAACTCCCTTTGATTTACCTGGGAGCAGAATTTTTACCCAGAGGTTTAAAATGAAAGACTGGATGCTACAGAAGGTGCCTTAAATTGCGGAAAGATCCTAAAATTTAGTGGAATCCACAGTTATTGCACCTCTGTTTTCAGATTTCTCTGGATCTTTTCCCATGTTGTAAGTAAATGATGCAGCATGTGAGACAAAAAATATTTTCATAAATGTAAAAACCTAGAACAAAAACTGCGCCCCAAGTGCTGCACCCATCACTCAGGACAATATAAGATTTGCCTGTGGCAGATTCCCAGTGTTAAATAAGGATTCATAGCATCATGCTTCAGCTGCCATTTGTCTTTATGTCCCATCCCTCCCCTAAAAAGGGTATATATATTGTGCTCAGCTGTTCATCAACATTTGTGCTGGAGAGTTCTGCCACGGGTACTAGGTACTACGTCTCATAGTTTGCCCACAGTGCATGGATAAAGTCAGAAGTTTACATACTTTGTAAGCTACCATCTTAAACATGTGCATACTAAGAGAATTTAACAGGGCCAGCTGGTCATTAGGCCTCAAAAGCCTAAGTCCCACTAATAGTGTCACCGCAATCAGCAACATTACAGACGCCATGTTGTATAGCTAACTACCTCTTGCCACTGAGGGACTCCTGATGATGCCAGCCCCAGGAATCTGCAGTCTACCTGGCTACCTCCCAGTGATTCCAAGCCCAACAGCAAACAGACTCTAGGCAGCAGAGGAAGGACGGACAGAGGGGATATAAATTTATATGCGGCTAATTCAGATTACCTCCCCGCGCCAGAGGCAGAGTATGGAACTCCCTATAGGTGCTCCATGAAGCCACAATCCTTCCCTGATACCTCAGCTCCCACTCCTCCATGGCTAGCGACAAAACGGGAGAGGGAGGTTCTGAGCCTGATAGATGTCAGGTAAGCAGGGGATATGGGCCTGAGTTCTTCTAAGACTTCAGGCTTTGCATGTGCGCTTTGGGCAGAGAGTGCTCTTATTCTGGGCTGCCAAGTACGCAAGATGTCAGATCTTAGTGGGGTGGTTCTGAGCTGTGGAGAGGTTATGTAGGAAGAGTGGGGATTCTCAGCCTAGGACACAGGGGTGTGGGTTGTGGAGTTTTTAAGCAGGTGGAGGGTTGAGTTGGAGGGCGCTTCAGGGTATTCTCAGCCAGGAGGCAGGGGGCGTGGTTGACAGGGTTGAGTGGCAGGGGAATGGAGTCAATAGGTAAATAAGAGTGTGGATGAATTGGTTGTGGGAAGGGGTGTTGGAGATAATAGCGGAAGATAGTGGGGTAACAGTTAGATTGCACAGTGACAGATTGGGACTAGGAGAGAATAGTGAAGGATCACAGAGGGATAAATATTGTTCTTTTCCATGCTACCTGTTACTGTAAATTGTCCCACTTTTTCATTATGAAAAGGGCAGAGGATGAGAGAGGGAGCCCTTTTTCTTCCCACTTCCCTACCAACCTCCCCAAATGCTTCCACGTGTCACCAAACCATCCCAGTTTTTCACTTTGAAAATGATCCATCTGCAGGTGAGGGCAGAATGTGAAAAGGGCAGAGAGGGACACATTGCTAGCTGTAGTTCCACCACTTATTTTTAGCAGACCTTTGCAATTTAATGAGTGTGGATTGCCGCAAATCTTCACTAGCACAACCCTATAGAATCTCCTCGGCTGTTCAGGCAATAGGGAACTTCTTAGTTACTTCTGTCTTTAAACACTTGTTTGAAGCTGCCTCCAGAATATGAATTCAAAATTGAACGTCCAGGGACATCATCTGGAGTTTTGACACATCTTGGAGAATTTGTGACCCATAAAACAATAAACTATTTGACCTATGAAGTGAGTGCCTTTTCATTTGTAATGGAGATAACCATGAGTCAGAATTCTTCATATTACGTAACTGTTTCAGAAAACAAAGTGAGAGAGAGCATATTGTAATACTGTTGGGCCCTTACTCACTCCGGTAGTTTACTCACATGAGCAAGAACTCACTTATGTCAGTTAGGGCCCCATGGTCTGGCCCACCAAGTATCATACTAAATATTAGTTAGGTATATTGCAATGCTGGAAGCACTAATTTGAAAACAGTCAGTTGGGAAAAAATGCATTATACATTATCCTGCTCATATGTCTGTTTAATTTGCTGCTTGGATCCTGCATTTTCATATGAACATTGTTCATTCGTCTCAAAATGCCAAATCACAGTTATTTAAATTGTCTTTGTTATGTCACATAGCGAAACCTGTATCTGATGACTAATCAAAACACATGTCAGACACAAACATATGGTCAAATTATATATTAACAAGCTGCCTGCCAAATTAGCAGTTTTTCCTGATTGGGAACTACACACAAAACTGACCATGAATAAATATGTTCATTATTCAAAATTGCACAGATACTTTGTATGAACAGATTGCAGCCTCTGAATGGTTCAGATTATTTCCTGTGTACGTTCATTTGCATGTTCAATATTTGTAATTTGCTATTTGAGATGTGATTGTAAGTCACATGGCATTGCTTCTATTTCCTCATTGGATGACCTGAGCTTAACAGATGCACTTCCTAAATAATTCATTGGGGCCTGGATTTTCTAAGGGAGATGTTGGAGACCACTTTAGGAAAAGAGAGATCACGAGACATGCAAGACTAAGAACTTTTTCCTTTCTTCTCCACAAGAAACAGCACAATATTTGGCTCCCTTGTGATGAGTGAGAAAGTCATAAGCCATATATAATATCTGCTGAGCAGACTTTACATTGAATTGTCTCCTGTCACACACACACACAAATGCAAGTGTGCAGTCCCATTTATAAAGGGCTTAATCACCTACTTTTGACTCACTCATTTGACTAATTGCCTTCATGCCTGGACACACGAGGAACAGTGGCTTGCAAAACGTTTTTGCATGAATGGTCATTTCTACCAAGAGAGAATAGAAACTGAATGTATCCTGCTGTCTTTCCTTCCATGATTTTGAATGAGCTTATAAAATTCCAGGATCCAATTTCTGCTCCTATGTGCTGCTACAGTTGACGTCAATTGAAGTTCTGAGTAAATATTTGAGGGCACGTGGATTCCAAAGTCTCAGAAGCTTTTTTCAGGCTAATTTGCTGTATATTAAAGACTATGATTCTAGGATGCAAACTATCGGCTCAACCTTGAACAAATGAAGTCAATAGAAGTTTTGTCATTGACTATAGTAAGATTAGCATGGGGCTGTATCAATCAAAAGACCCTTTTAGTGGAACCTTTGCAATGTTACACTGGACAAGGATTTTGCAGGATGAAAAGCAAAAAACAGCAACTACCCCTTCAAAAGAACAAACAAACATGTACAATTTTTTTCTCTCTGCTAATACATATAGTTTTCTCCTAATTTAATTAGCATGTTACCTTGGGGCAATGGAGCTGTTTGGGGGGAAAAAGGTAGAAGGAAATTAAAAAGGGCACTAGAGCAATCTTAGTGAATATTTCTCCAAAGGGAAAATATTAGTGACTGACAAAGGTTTATCCTCTAAGGAGAAACAAATGAATTCATTCAAGCTGGCTAAATATTTTAAAAATTTCCCACATGATAAGTAAAAAAGCTGTTTGGAGGCAGAAACGAAGACAAATAGGCAACTTTTGTCACTTTGTTAATAATCCCTAATTTGAACACTAAATGATAATGCGACTGGTTCTTTTATTTTTCTGATATAGTTCTATTCACTTTAGAAGGGAGTAGAATATGGTTTCAATGGTGTTGCATTGAAGTATCACTTCCAAGTATCTATATAGAGCACTGTATAGAGCAATGTATTTTTGTAGCATGCAGCAGTATCACCAACCCCATCATTATCCATTTCACTCTGTGCTGTTGATGCAAATACTAGTGTTGTGCACTGGGCCTTAATCCAAACATCCCAAATCCTGGGAAGTTTCAGATACACATCAGGATTTCAAATTCCCCCATTCTGACTTAAGGATTTGCTTCTGCCCATTACAAAGATATGAAATTCAGATGCAGAGTTTTGGTTTGAGCCCACCTGTCTATCCATAGCGGGACAGACCAACAGAACATCTTGAGGAAGAAATTAACCTTCTAAACAAAGCTGGGCACACCGGTATTCACTTAATCTCCCTTCAGTGCTATTGCTATGGTCATACTGCCATTGGCTTAACTGGCAGTGTGAGATGTACTGACAGGTACATCTTTACGATTAGTACTACTACTGCTTTACTACTAGTAATAGTAAAGCAGCTTTACTACTGCTACTCCTGCTACCATCCATTTGGTTATCTCCTGGTCCCCCAGACTTGCTCTGTGAATGAGGGAGCAGCCCCAACTTCCAGAATGGCTCCTGTACCTTCAAGGAGAACACCCTCAAGCAGATTCTTCTGCTCTTGACAAGCTTCGGGAGGAGAAGAAACATTTTATAAAGCAGGTATTGCTTTATGAAAAAATGCATTTGAATGATAGTTTTCAGGTTGTCTTATCTTACCTTCTGTGACTTGTGTTAATAGAGCTCTTCACATTTATCTCACATGGGGGAAATAGCAGTCATGGTAGGACCACAGCGCTAGCTAGTACTGATAGCCGACTTCATGGTCCTTCCATGAGTTGAGTTATTTTTGTTTATCAATCTCTCTCAGCTGCCTGCTGGCTACCTGTATACACAGTTACAACTGTTTCTTCTGGGTGGGGCCAGGGTTAGTACCATGTAAGGAACCACAAGAGATAATAGCAGGAGCCCTGAGACACCCCATAAAGATGGCAAAAGTGGTAAGCTCTTGGGTCTGTATAAACTGCAATTAAAAACCCGCAGCTGGCCCATGCCAGCTGACTTGGGCTCAGGGCCTCAGGCAAAGAGGCTGTTTAATTGTGATTTAGATGTCTGGGCTCAGGTTGCCTCCCAGGCTCTAAGACCATGGGCCAGCTGCGGGTTTTTAATTGCAGTGTAGACGTACCCTTGAGAGGAAAACCTCCATTTACAGGAACTAACACACACCAGAGAACTGCACCCTTTCCTTAAAGGAGAGTGAGGTCCAGATAGGGAAGCAAAGTTCCCAGGGAAAGTGTGCAATATGCAAATGTTATCCAGTCGGAAGCTTCCATCAAGCTGGTGGGGGGACATGCCAAGAGCAGGAACTCTCTTTGGTGCTCAAGAGAGTGCTAGGAAGAGGGCTAGACATCCATATTGGCAATTGGAGCTGTGATGTCTCAAAGAAGTCAATTCCCCAGACAGTTATCAGGTGCATCATGCAATAGCCAAAAGTGTGTGCTGCTCCTTTTCAGAGCATCAGCAAGTGTACCCTTGCCAAAGGTGCCCCTAGGCCACAGAGTGAAATTCTACCCTGGTCAGTAGGATTCCTACTGCCTGGTCCTCTCTACCACATCCATGTTCTTCCTTGTTATACCATGCAGGGTAGGGCAGGGTTTGATCCAAACTTAAGTTACAGATCAAATCTTGAGCAGCAAGACTTAAGGATACTTCTTCCAACCCCGGTCACTGTATGCATCTTCAAATGACTTTACTATGTCCATTTTAGTTCTACTACACTGGGATAAAAGGAGGCCAATTAAGTATCTAAATCATCAATACAAATTATTAATGATTAAAAAGTTAAGCTAACATTGCCATTCCCCAGACAAAAATACATTCCATCATCTAAATTATGGCTGATTTATGCACTATGTTAACTTACTAGAGCTTTATACACTCACACATATAGACTTGGTAAGGCTGAGTAACAAACCAAGGCTTAATGTATTACATAGGGAGATAAGGAATTAAATAATGTATTATTCTATTATAGAAATTTACAAATACAATACGTAACTGACAAATTGCCATGCTGCTAGTGTAATAACTATAGCTGTCAAAATATATAGTGTTTTTAGATTTATCTTCACTCATAGTGATTGTTAGTGCTTTTTCTAAGTTTTCAAGCTTTCTTTGTTAACAGACAGTTGGGTTTTGAAGACTTTCAACGTAAGTAATTGTTACAGTTGGTAAGTGGTGATAGAAATGGTCACCAATGTAACTTCACAGGACAACTCAGTCAGATTACTTTAAACCTTTTAAAATTCAGAAGTATGGATAATTATACAACTGAGGAAAAAGGAAACATAATACTCAGCATTTTTACCTTAATCCATAAGTGCCCTGTCTGATATCACTACAGCATTCAGGGGTAAATTTGTAGACAGGTTTTCCTTTTGCAGGCAGAGATCAGAGTACTTGCATCTCTAACTACTTGTATTGTGCCTGCATTCAGGTAGTTAGAGACACAAGCACCTGGATCTGCACCCAAAATTAAATTGTGAAATTTTGGCCCTTTGTGGGTTGGGGATGTCTCACAAGTCTTGGTGAGAGAGATTAATTGTGTTTAAATTTTGCAAATGTTATGCCAGCACATAAACATGCCAGCACATGTTGATGTCACTCACTTTACTTGATTTTCACAGCATTATATTTGAACTAGAGCTGGTCAAAAAAATTTCCCATAAACTTTTTTAATGAAAAATTGATTTGACAAAAAAAAGTGAAAAACATACTTTTGTAGGTTTTTTGTCAAATAAATTACAATTTTTACTTTTAAACTTTAAAACAAAAACAAAAAACATCTCAATTTTGTGAGGAGAAAAAAAAGTTTCCTCAACCATATCTCATTTAGGTCATTTTAGGAACCCTGGTTGTGATATCCAACACCTTTATTATTATTATTATTTTTTTTTTTTTTGGTGATAGTATATAAACTATATGGAGAGGATTTAGCAAAAATGTCTAACCAAAATTCAAATTACAGCTGGTATTGAAGAGAAATAATACAGACCAAATTACTAGATATTGTAGGTAAACTGTTGTGTAGAGCATTAAATTAGAATGCATTTAACAAATATTTAACAGAAATATTAGAGCAAAACATTTTTCTAAGATATATTTTAGGGCTCAGCTCTGCACTTTTGATGTTCTCTGAGAGTAACGTCAAAATATCTGATAATCACTGCAAGTTGTGAGCACAGAAAAGTCTATACCAGGTTCTGCCCTTCAAGTTTCTTACTTCTCAGAAGGTGATGTTATGCCACTCAAATATATTTATATATCTACATTCTTATACCTCTCCCATCACCATGGTAGCTGCATAACCTATTGAAATCAATGTAAACTTCGGCTTTAAAACGAATGGCATGATATGGCCAGTGTATGGAATTAGCTGTGGAAAGGATGATCAGATCCATGCTTTGCCAAACAGAGTCACATGCTACCTTTTGCTGTAAAGTGCAAAACTGACTAAAAGTTTACTGCAAAACTGATCTGAGCAAGTTTATACATATCAAGCCATCCATTCATGGGGGGGGCAGAAGGGGATCATACAGATTCTGCCTTATTTATAGTAGTGCAGTGGTCTATATCCTCCCCAATTCAATATCCAGTTTATTAATATCTTCAATGAGTGTTTCTAGTTAAGCATCCTATTGGTTGCTATTGACTTCCCCTCTGCTGTAAAGTGCAAAACTGACTAAAAGTTTACTGCAAAACTGATCTGAGTAAGTTAATACATATCAAGCCATTCAATTCATGATGGGGGGCGGGGGAGTCAACAGCAACCAATAGGATGCATAGTCAATGCACCCATTGAAGATATTAATAAACTGTAGATATTGAATTGGGGAAGATATGAGAAGATAAGGCAGAATCTGTATGGCACATGGAAGCATGCGGCACAGTTTTCTGAGTCCATTGTAGTCTACCAGGAGTCCAACACAACCCTCTATGTGCACATAGTCTTTGTGTGTTTAGGCATTGACACCGACCTTGCTATTTTCCACACAAAAGTACAGTATTCATGTTTGTCCCAGAATACAATCTATGCAGCTAGCTCTTAGCAAGATATAGAGATCCAAATTTTAAAAGTCATTTAGGCACTTATCTTCCATTGATTTCAATGGGATTACACACTTGGTTACTTTTGAAAATCCCAGTACGCTCATATTTGAATATGTAAGTGCCTAAATACCTATAAAAATCTGGCCCAGAGTTCCCAGAGCACCGGCAGGACTGGTGGCAGTGCACTCTGAGATGTTCCACTGCACAGAGAGTTGGTAAGAAGGAGAACCAATTACACTGGCCACGTGCACGGGTTTAGTGAGGAAATCAAACTGAGTATGGAAGCCATGTATCAGCCTGGCCCTCTGCAAGGGAGAATCCTGGTCAGGTATCATGTTTACTGAATATTAACTCTGTTGTGTGCGGGCATAAACCATGTTTGAACCAACCATGTCACCAAAACCTTGGTTTACAATAGCAAACTTTGTACTAGAAATTCAGCACCAGGGCAGCTCCATTGCTGGTAGCAATGTTGGAAGTTATAGTACAGACGGGACTCGGATGTTTTTGTCTAACCCTACTCTGATATTTGCTGTTGAGGATAGAGTCTAATGGTTAGAATCAGTCAACAGTTGTGGTATAGGCAGTAATTTAGAGTGCTGTGTTGCAAGGGGTAACATAAGCCTGGAGAACTGAGTGTGTGAGTATCGTTACCCAACATAAACGCCTTATGATCAGCAGGATCCTTGAGCTATGTGAGATTTCCAGGTCGCTTACTTGAGTGGGAGGATGTGGTGGAAAATGTAGTTTCAAACATACTTCCTCTGCCTCCCCCAGCAGGTTTAAACACAGGAGAAGTGTCTGGCTATTCTCTTTAAAATCCCTATGATATTCTTAACATGCAGTCTGATGCAAAAAAATAAGATCAGATCCTCAGCTTTTATAAATCAGTATTGTTCCATTGAAGTCTATGATTTACACCAGCTAAGGATCTGGCCCATTATATTTCTTTTATAAGGATATATTTCCACAGGGCATATATGATTTCAGCTGTTACAAGTTCATGCATAGATATTGTCCAATATTACATCAAAAGCACAGTGGCTACTATTAAATTACAGTAGCTCAACCCCTTGAAAATACTGACCTGAATCTTAACATACCTCATTTTAGCATAGAAAAGTTACATCTCATAAAAGAATATCAGACTTTATAAACCTACTCAAATCCTTTGACTGAAGAGGGAATTCTCTGTTTCTGAGAAATTGATAGATTTAATGAATATATTCCTGTAATATTATGACATCTCATTTTTCTCTCTCATAAATACTTGTCAGGTTTATGATTTTCCACTCATTGGTCAGGAATTGTGTTGCACAAGCTCAGATTGTAGGTGCTCATACCAAGTTTAATTTCACTCACAAGTAGAGTTGACAAAAGATCACAGCTGCTAAGCCCTGGAATTACCCTAGATATTGCCCTCTGTGCTCTGCAAATGAAATCCTACAGAAGACCCTTTGGAAAAGAAGAACATGATGGTTAACACTCAGAAATCCATTTTGCACAGGGCAGCGTTAGTACACAGAGAAGAACTGAATGACAGGCAGATCTGCCAGTTCCTGGATGAAAAAAGTCAGATGCTTAGCATTACACACTCTCTTTCTCTGTCCCTCCCTCCCATTCTCACACACACACTCTCTCCCCTTTCTCATGCCCTTGATTGACTACCAGGTCAGATAAGAAATTAAGACCAGTGAAATCAGAACCAAACCGCACCTGTCTCCACTGCAACCAGAAGAGAACTGAAATAAAGCTCTTATGAAACTGCTGTGATCATAACCTTCAAAACACTGAACTCTCCCAGCTGTCTGCTTTCCCAAACCAAGACTCTACAGTGGAAGCATTGGCACCATGGCCTAATCATCTATTTCTAAGGGCAGGTCTACACTACTGCTTAAGTCAATCTAATTTACATCACACAGGGGTGTGAAAAAGACACCTCTTCAGTCACGCAAGTTACAGTGACGTAAGCACTGTCCATACAAGCGCTACACTGGTAGGATCCATACGCCCGTCAGCATACAGCATCTTCAACAGATGCACTACAGTGGCACAGCTGCATCAGTGCAGCTACCCTGCTGTAGAGCTTCTAGTGTAGATCTGCCCTAACAGAATGTTGTCATTTTGGGGAAAGGTAAAGCAGCTTCACCTGTAAAGATCCAGATTTAACACCAAAGCTTCTGAAAATAGACATGACTTTACTGATTTAGTTCATCAGATTAGGACTTGCTAATAGATTAATCACTTTGCTTCTCTTTAATGTGCTTTAAGGCAAAATAAATTGCAAGTAAGAATTCATGAATACCTACATACACAGGTCATTGACATCACATGTGTTTACTCCAGAGACACAAGGTCTTCTTATTCATTAAGATTTATAAGTCAACATTAGTGGGACTCCACACAGTAAGGTTTTGCCTGAGTGAATTCCATTGCAGGACCAGAGCCCTAAGTCTGTGCATGTTCAGACATTGAAATAATAATCAGTACTCAATATATATATTTTCCATGTTCGTCTGTTTACTAATTACTCTTTTCTTGACAATTTTAACAATAGTGCCTTCCTGTTAGCTGTGCTGTTTTCTTTTTATTCAGAGATAGTAGATTGGTGACAGTTCTACAGATATCGACTATTTTTACTCTTCCATGATCTGCTGCTAAAAATCCCTTCTCCCTTTTGTTTCAGAATGCAATAATGGTTATAGGCTGGATCTGTCATAACTGAAATCAACATGGCCCGGATAAGGTGTGTGTAAGAACAAAAGTGCAGTATATGCAAGATACTCAGTTTGCTGACAACAATAATGACTAAGCAGTAGAAATTAGTATTTGGAAAAAGTGAGAAAAATTACTAAAATGGGCAGAGTTTAAAAAGGATCATCTGAAATAAGCATCAATGTAGCATTTGAAATACTGGATGCTTGAATAAGATTACAAATAAGTTCCCACCTAAGGGATCTTTATAAAGCCATACTCATGTGAAAACTTCGCTTGGAGTAGAGGAGCATGCAGACAGTTTTCATTAGTAGTGCAGATCAACTGGTTGGTTTTACATCTTAGAACAGGAAAACTGTCTGAGTACAATTACATCGCCGTATCAGATGTTCAGAAAGCTGTTTCTGTATCTACCATTTCTGTTGTCAGAAAGGGCTATGTCACACTTTAGCACGTCCCTGGCAAGAGGAAGAAAAGTGTATTTAAATGCCCCAAAGATTGAACTATTAGCATAGAAAGTGGTTTGACCATTATGAGATCTATTCCTGTCTTCATAAGAACATGTAGCTCCCATTAATATCAATAGGTAATACACATACACGCAGATTCTTGATCACTTCTTGCTGATCTACAGTACTGTTATGTAAAAGTGTAATCTTACATAAAACAAAAATCAGTTTAGATTTCCACCACCCTGGTATGCTGCAAGAGAAACATACTGTAAACATTAAAGCAGAGTTGGATTTTCCTTGCAGTGACCAAAATTAATGATTTGTTTGAACACAGAGAAAAAGAGAGTTGCTTCAGAAAGACAGGCACAGCTGGAGAAGAGGCTAGTTTTGAAATTGTTCATGAAAAAGTTTACCCTGGTGGAAAAATAAGAATCTTTTTGTAGCTCCTTTAACATGGGCACCACATCTTAATTAATATAACAATGTCTATTCTCTTTGTGCGTGTGAATAAACACTTAATTTCTGCCTGTGCTATGTTCTTTTCCACATTCTACATCCTGTTCTAAGTTCACAGCTCGTGTTCTAAATATGACATCACACAGTTTTTCTAAGACAAATTACACAAAATTTGACCTCACACTGGGCATAATTTCATAGGCGTGCACACGGGTGTCAAAGTTCTGGGTTGCGAACCTTATTGATGTGTCCCGCGGCGCCATCTCGCTGGAGCGTAAAGCAGCTGCTGAAAGAGAGTAGGCGTGCGATTTTTTGGCGGATGGCAATTCAGAGCAAGCTGCCACCGAAAAAGAACACGCCACAATCTGTTGCCAAAATACTGCTGCTCGCGATATTTCTCAGTGGAGACTATAATGCGGCGAGAATTCCACTGGCGGGTAATTCAAATGTGGCCCGCTGGTGGAACTGAGTTTCACACCCCTGATAAAGACCATGAAAAGTCCCTGGGTGCACACCCTAGTCAAAAGTCCCTGGGTGCATACCCTAATGAAATGTGCTGCGCACACCTATGCATAATTTGCTCATGGAAAGCGTTTTGGGCCTGATTGTGATCTGACTAATTTACTCTACATTGGTGTCCCCCAGAGGTAGCACACAGGATGTCAGATGTATAAGGAACAGGCACAAAAATTCATGAAATCATACAGTAGCAAAATAATCAATTCACAACTGTTTAAAAGTGCACAGCAGCTACCATCACATAAGGGTTTTGTTTTAGAATGACATTGTGGGTTTCAGTTTGCATCTGTGATGGTGTGCACAAACTCCACATTGGAGCGATGGGGTGCAGGAACAACTCTAAGCCTAGGAAGCCCTGCCCCGGCACGCCTGCTGGGCTGCTTCAGTTGGAGGAGGGACTTAAAAAGGAGTACCTTCAGCATAACAGGATGGTGAAGAGAGAGAGGTAGAGAGCTGAGCTCACTGCGACAGAGGGAATAGACCAAGAGGGTGTGATGCTAACAGACCAGGTGCCAGCTCATGCCAAGCTCCCCCATGTCTCAACTGAACTCTGATAAATGCATAGCTGAATCAGTCTGGCTCACCTGTGTGTTAGTATGGTTAATATTGGTATGCCCTTCCCAAAAGGAAAGGTCCATCAATACCAGATGGACTATTGTGGGACATTGCAGTTGGAATTTCCCTAGGTACTGTCAACAAGAGGACAAAAGACTATTGTTACTCTGTCTCGGACCAGTGAAGAATGAGTCATTCAAGGGACTCCTCCCACAAATTGAGCTTTGCAGCTGAAAGCATGTGGGAAGAAGAGCATAAAACCCCTAACAAGGAGGAATTGACTATCTCTAGGCTGCTTGGACTCCGGGGGCAAGCTGTCTCTAGACATAAGCAAGATATCCTCACATGATTAGCCTGGGTTAGCCCTAAAGGACATATAGAGCTTGCTGATTAAAGAACTTCTATTACCATTAGAAACTTAAGATTGTAACTCATTTGTGTATTTAAATTCATCCACTTTAACCTTGTAAATAACTCCCTTGTTTCCTTGTCCTATTTAATATATCTTTATATAATGTACTATAGGACTGGCTACATTCATTGACTTTGTGTGAGATCTAAGCTGCAATTGACCTAGACCATAAGTACCTGGTCTTTTGGGTCTGGGAATAACCTGAATATTGTTGTGATTCTTGGTCTAAGGGACCAGTATCACAAAGGTCAGCTCATCTGGGTAGCGAGATAAATCAGTCTCTGTAGGTACTCTATCTGTGACTCCATGCTAAGGATGTTATGATGCCTGAGATGTTTACACCTGATAATTGGTTGGTTAAATCAAAGTATAGAGCTCACAACCGGGGTCGGATTTCCAGTAAGGCACAGTAAGCACATGCCTAAGGGTGCCAGCATTCTAGGGGCACCTAAGGCAGATTCTGACAGGGGCCAATGAGGCCCGGGCCCGGCCAATTTGGGGGCCCCACATGAGTGCTGGAATTCTAGCCCTGCCCCCCACTCCTCCTCCTCTCTCCTGAGACCCTGTCACCCTGCTCCTCCTCTTCCCCCTGAGGGGCCGCCCTCTGACCAGGCCAGAAGCCGGAGCCCGAAGGTGAACATATGCCTCTCACCCAGAGTTAGCTGAGCCAGTCATTCAGCCCCTACCTGCACAGAGCTGGCCCAGCCAACCCCCTTCTCCCCCATCACCCCACCCCCACACGAAAAACACCAAGATGCTGTGCCTAGGAGGGCGTAAGATGTAAATCCGGAGCTGCTCACAACCAGTTTGGGAGTTGTGTCCTGGTTCTTAATAGTCTGTCCTGAGGTAGGTACTCACATTCTTGATCCACTGCAGGCAGTGTGAAGGAGGGTACCTCAGGAGGAGGGCAGTTGCACAAAGCTGGGACTACTTAGCCTGCAGAGGCCAGTGGAACAAGTTGCAAGAGATGACCACAAGCCATGACACACCCCAAGGAGGGACGGAGTGGTAGGAAGAGGCCCAGGAGAGGTTGGTAGCTGGACCCCAGGTAGCAGATGCCTTCCCTATGTTGCCCAAGAGGGCCTCTGGGTTGGAACCTGATGGGCTGGGGGGGCCCAAGTTTCCTACCTCCAACCCCTAGATGGGTCTGCTGCCAGACACTCTAGCCATAAGGTTTCTGCCCCCTACTCAGAGTATCCCATTGCAGAATAGACATATAGTCAATATGAACAACAAAATATAGTAAGATTTTTTTTTAAATCTAGAGAAAACAGAACTGTGTCTTCCATGCAATGTTCTAATGGTGACGATTCGAATCTAAATTTTCTTCCTAAGCTTTCTTGTTGCAGATTCAGGTTGGAAAGAAACATAACATTCTTTCTGGTTAGAAAGAGGAATACTGTCAGAGGCACAATGAATGCTACATTTCAGAATAGAAAAATGAAGCAAACAACCCTAGTGTTGGGAGGAGAAAAAAATGTGAATAAAAGTGACAAAAAGTAACCAACTCTTTTGGTAGCAGTCTGTTTTATGATATATGTCTGGTGGTTTACAAAATCACCATCTGCATCACATTCTGAAACCTCTCTGCTTATTATGTTGTCAGAAGAACTAAGATTAGTGCATGGATTGAAAAGGAAAACACACACTATACTTCTAAAAGAATTTCCCATTTCAGCAAACACCAGGATAATCCTGGCGAACCTGCATATAACATTTCACCAAGAGAAGTACACAGTCTCTTTTGGCCATTGACACTCTAGGAAGGGAGCCAAAAGTAATTTTGAAATTCCTTTACCATATAACGATTCTAAATCCTATTGTGCTATAAGCAAGTAAATAAACAAACAAACAAACGGTAGCACTGTACTATATTAGCTGCAATCAATAGTCATGTAACAATAAGCAAACTGTTGCACTGCATAGGAAAATATGGAAGTATGGGGAAAGGGATATGATGTGCACCCCCTATTTCATCCCCCACTCCATGCTTGGCTCACCCATTGCCCATTCCCTCCTCAGATGCAGAGAGAGTCCTCCACAAGGTCCCAGGAAAGGGTGAAAGCTGCCACCAATGTGAATGAGTTCTTATTCTACACAGTAAGGGGAGATCCATGCACAGAGGGCTCTCTTCCGCACAGAGAGCTCAGGGGGCATAACTGGGCCTTTATTATTATTGAGGGAAGAGTTAATGATGTACTTAGAAGTATGTTTATAGTTCCGCTCTACCTTGTTGAAGAATTATGCAACTAAAGTGATAATTAATTTTACCCCCAGTGAGACTGTCTGATGTTGTCAGAGCTGTGGGGACGAAGCTTAACCAATCCAAAAACATAATCTCCCCCAGCATGTGTAAATAATGACAGAGGTTTACCAAGATCCTTACAGACAACTTCCCCAAAGTTTGGAATACACTGCAGCTTCTCTGTCATTTTTTTAAAAAATGTGGAAAAAAGAAAAAAAAAGGAATTTGTATAAGTGTAATGCATGAGCTACTTGTAGTGGAACAGATTCCACTTTACAAGACAAGCAACTGTACAAAACATGTGCAATTAAATTTAATTTTAGTGGGCTTGTTTAATATAGCAGCTCAAACTAGGTATGACTAGACCATACACCAAAAGCCACCTTGCTAATTAATATAAGGAACCAGTGATGCAATTATCCAAAATGTCATCTCTTCCTTCCTTTGATGCTTAAAGAAAGGCACAGAAAAACCAGAAAGGGAAACAGCAAATAAGCTTATTGGAGCAATGGTGAAATACATCTTATGTATTTTGCCAAGTACCCATCTGAAATTTATCAAAGCTGCAGTGAGTAGTCTGCTAAACACAAAGTCATCATGTTGAAAGCACAGGACACCTATAGTTCGTCTGCTTTTCATTTCAGTGAAAGTGGAATAATTAAAATAAAGTATATCAGGCCAGCAAAAATACTTTACTATTTACTAAGTTATCAGCTAATGTATTAGCTAGTTACTAAATAAGATAATGGATCATTTTAAAAAAAACACTAAGGGCCCAATGCTGCTCTCATTCAGGCCTTGCCCCTACAAAAACAACTTTACACACCTTCACGTTTACTATACAGTATGTAAAGTCAAGCATGTACTTAAGTCTTTGCAGGATCAGGGCCTACATGAGTAGGAGTTTTCTCCCCAACTTCAGTCAGAGCAGTGTAAAACTCTTAAGAAAAAAGTATTTATTTGATCCTAATTGTATACAGAATTGTATGTTTCTTTAAATCTGTCAAGTAATTTTAAACATCTCCATAACTTCATTGTCATGTAGTTAACCATAGGATCTGTTTTGAATTTTAAAGAAGAAGAATGAGGAGGGGGAAAAAAGATAAATCCTGTGTTTTTTCTTTATATTTTACAAATTTTATTGCATTAGTCAAAAAATGTGACAATAAAATGTTACTGTTGCTCAATGTAATGGTATGTGCTTGAAAAATAACTGTGGACGGGCCCCTGTGAGTGGGGGCAGCGTCCGGGGTTCTCCCTCTGGGTCCTTCTCCAAGGGGGACCACCCCTCCTGGCTATTTCCTGCCGGGAGGCAGTCTCAAGCCATTTTCCTGGACCAGCAATCTTTCGCCTGGCCCTTAGGAGGGCTGGCCAATAGGCAGTCCAGCGCCCGGCCCCCAGGCCGGGCTGGCAAACAAGCAGTCTAGCGCCAGGCCCCCAGGCCAGGCTGGCAAACAAGCAGGCTTGCTTTCTGGAGCGGTATGGAGGGTGAAGCTCTCTCGGGACTGCTAGGGAGGAGGGGAGGGGGACGCTGGCCCACCCGTCTCCACTGCGTCCCAGCCCAGGGCCCTCGCAGTGGCAAAAGGCGTTTGCCACTGGGTCGGCGGGGCTCCTGCGGCAACACGCCGCCAGGGTTGCCCCAGAATCAGCCACAGTCTATGGCTGCCCCTGGGCTTCTTCCTCCCCAGACTCCCAGGTACCTGCCTCCTTTGGGTCACTGGGGTGTAGTAGTCCTACGAGGCCCTCCTCATCAACGGGTGGCAGCTCTGGCAACTCCATGGGTTCCTCCACGGAGGGCAGCTCATCCAGGTCCTCCGGCCCACAGGCCGCGGGTAGGGCTAGTAAGTTCTCTAGGTCCCAGGCTCTGTACTGCTCAGGTCGGCTCTCCTCCAGCTCCCAGGCAGCAGGCGACTCAGGTGGGCCCTCCGCCGGCTCTCAGGCAGCAGGTGACTCAGGTGGGCCCTCCGCCGGCTCCCAGGCAGCGGGTGACTCAGGTGGGCCCTCCGCCGGCTCCCAGGCAGCGGGTGACTCAGGTGGGCCCTCCGCCGGCTCCCAGGCTGGAGGTAAGACCGGCCGCTTCCCGTCGGCGTGGGTCTCTGGCCTGGTCTTAAGTGGGAGCCTCGGGGGAGGGGCGTCCTTCTTCCTCGACTGTATCTGCCTGACTGAGCTCGCAGGCCGGGGTTTTAAAGGTGTGGCTCAGCCTCCCTGCTTCCGGTCAGGTGGTGTCCCTGGGGCTTCTGACGGCCTGAACCCGACCACCTGCTTCCGGTCAGAGGTTTTCCTTCGGGGCTCTACCAGCCAGGGTGGGTCCAGCTCCCCCTCTGGGTCTTTCTCCGAGGGGAACTACCCCTCCCGGCTACAATAACCCATTTGCTCTTCATTCACTTCACCATAGCATTTGCCAACCCTGACAATTTCAGAGATTTGTGAGCAGAGGGGAAGGAGGAAAGGGTTGTTGTTAAATATTCTTTGTTGTGTTATCATTCATGTTTTTTACATTTAATCTTTTATGTTAAAATATTTTTCAACTGATGTCTGCTTCTTATCACTTTGCTACTTATTGCCACATGCCTTCCTCTGTTTCAGAACATTTTATGAAGTGTCTTGATTTGTAAAGCACATTTAAATGTGTTGGTAATACTTTGAAAATTGGTACCTCCTGCAAATAGAATGATCAGAGTTCACAGGTATAGTAATTATTCTGAATCCATGTTCTATCTCCTGACTAGTAGTCATTCCCCACTTGAATGAAATAATGTTGAGACATACTGCTGCACAGATCACATGACACATCATGAGCACATATGACATCTCACCATTTTCTTCTATTTTAGAGGTAGTGCTCCCATTAATAGTGCATGGGTATATGGGAAGCCTCAGTATTTAATATTTGCCCAACTAGGCTTAATATTTGTGGAGTTTCCAATCGCAATGAGGCAAGTTGATATTTAAATACCCTGCTTATCCTAGTTGTCTTCCTCACATTTATCTAGCTGTTTATGGGCACCTAAAAGCTCCAAAAGCTGTTTTCTTTGGCTGTGAACTATGGTCTATAAAATGCTGCTCGCTAAGAGTATCATATTTGTGCCCTTTAAAACCCAGCCAGGTGCTCTTCTGTGCTGGTAACAGTGTCTTTGCTGATAGCTTTGGCAGTATTTTATGGCTTTTCCTTTACAATTCCATTACAGCAGATTGACGTACTGTTACTACTCTGCTTCACACATGGACATTTTCACCTTTGATAAATGTCTCATATAGTCTAATGACAATTCTCCCAAGCAGTATCCTCTTGCTGCTAAAAAGCAGGATGTAATTAAAACAAATGGAATTTTTTCATAAATTAATTTCCTCACCTTCATACTGGAACATCAAACTTGGAATGTTACTTCCACAAAACTGGCAAAATAAGCTTGGTAAACCCAGACTCTGTAGAACAATCCTGCAAAAATGTTGTTGGGTACTGTAAGCAATGTTGCGCTGCAATCTAGTATGTATTCATACTTAGCCCATCACCATTTAATAGGAATGCCTCGCAATCTAGACTTAAGGACGGCAATCTTATTTTTTTGTATGGGAAATAACAAATTTAAGAGGAAACCACATCAGGACAGCTGGTCATAGGTCAGAATCTGACTCACTAAAGGTTAATATAGAAAGGGTGAGTCAATGAAACTATGTCAATCACCATGTTTCTTGTCCACTAATACAGAACGTGGTGGGGATTGTGATGGTGTGCTCATCCCATCCTTGTCCTGAAGAGCTTAATGGAGGCCAGAGGGGCCAATTAACCTAGCAAGCAGCCAACCAGGGAGATATAGGCTGGGTGGAGAGCCTTGATTAGAAGGAAGCTCACCTGAGCAGAGGTGGGTTGGGCTACTATAAAGCCAGGAAGCTTTATAGTATAAAGGGTGGCTAGGAGGCTGCTTAGTAGAGAGGAAAGAAGGGAACCTAAGGAAAGAGTAGAACCCGGGGGGTCTGGCCTAGAGGCAAGGCATACCCTGGAATTGAGCATGGTGAAGAAGAGATCTTGTGGAATGTGGGGTAGGAAGCAGCCCAGGGAGTAAGCAGCAAGGCTGGAGACTGAACAGACCTTAGCTGCTTGTTATAGGGTCCCCTTGGCTGGAATTTGGAATATAGGGTGCACCAAGGTTCCCCTCCCTGCCACTAGGAAAGTGACACTGACAGGGCAGCGAACTGAAAGGCTGCCTGGATCACAGTGGGAGTGAAAGAGATTTTGAAAGACTATGCACCAAAAGGGGGGAAACACTGATGACCTGGCCAGAGGGCCGAGTCACAAAGAGGACGCTGCGGTTCCTGAAGTGAGAGTATTTGTCTATATCTACAGAGAGAGAGTAGGTAATTCGCATGACATGCATATGTGCAATTACTAGCCTTGGCTCTCATTGGTCTTGGCAACATTTCAGAGGGAAGCCTTCAAGGATTAACTGTTCAATCAATCAAATTTTATGATACATGCCAACTGGCTTCACAAACAAACACACACAATCAAGTTACAAGAATAAATTAACCTCTGATTAGACTTGTGTCAAAATACATATTGAAAAACAATAAACTCAGCAGAAATGATCCCCTGGATTTCAAGTCTCATTACATGCCTAGGATCTTATTTAAGGACAAATTGTGAATGTTTCTTGCATGGATGTTTGGAGGGAGAGGCCATAAGGACCCTCACCCTGTGTGCACTGTGCGCAAGGGCCAAAGCCAGTTGTGTACTCAGTAGTGAGGGGAAAGAAAGGGACTCCACCCTCCTTTTCAAGGGCCAAAGAGCAGGCTGGATGTATGGAGGGAGGAGTCCCCTTCATTCCCCTGACTACAGAGAACACAACCAGCTTTGGCCCTTGTGCAGCCAAAGGATGATGCTGCCTGCACTCATACTTTGTCCACTGCAGAGCTTAGGGGAAAGAGAGTATAATGCATACTTAGTATACTGCTGCTGTAGCCCCTAGAGGCCCCAATGAGGTTTCTAAAGCGCTAGGCATCGTGCACATGCATTCATGTACACGCACATACGGAAAAGACATTTCCTGCCCCAGAGGTTTTAAAAATTAAGTATACGGGAGGCAACAGGTGGATACCACACAGCTGGGGAAGCCCATTGTAAAAGCATTGGCTACCACCACTTGATATAGGAATGTGCGCTTTTTGGCAGGCAATTTTTCTTACCAAGAAAAGGCGCATGAAATTGGAAAAAAAACTGGCCTCCACTGAACCAGTTTGTTTTCAGATATCTCCACAGTATGGGCAGATTCCATCGTTCATAGGAATTGCCCTTCCATCTGTCAGCTGAGGCCCTGATCCAGCAAAGCATTTATGCACTCACTTAACTTTTTAAACACGTGAATAACCCCATTGACGTCAGTGGGACTACTTACATGCTTACAGTTAAGCATGTGCTTAAAAGCTTTGCTGAATAGTGGCCGAAAACATCATACTTCATTGTCTGACATCCAAGTCTGACATTTTGTCAGATAGAGAGGCCCATACTCACACGGAATAGCACCTTGCACCACAGGTGGTCTCATTGAAGTCAAGGGGTAAGGATCTCTCAATCTGGCCAATAAGCTTTTCTGAATTTCTTCTTCTTTGTTTCTTTTTTTAAACAAACTTTAAAAAAAAGGATTGTTTTGCGGTTTTTTCCCCCCTATTTGAAAAGAGAGAAAATAAGAGTCAGACCGAGATGATCTCACCCTAGGCTGATCTTCCTGTATGTCAATCTCTAACCTTTTCAGTTCATGATTTAGCATAATTATTGAGACTCATAAAAGAAGAACAATCATCCCACATTTGTATAAAGATTATGCTGGGACAGGGAGTTCTTCAAATATATATATATTTGTCACACTGGCTAGATTGGGGGGGTGGGGCATTTATCATATTATTGAATATCAGTATGTCAAAATCATGGTAATTCATGTGAGATATGCCATGTCAGGTACTGTGAGAAAGGCTATAATGTGCTAAGTAAGATGATGATGTTTATGTTCATGTGTTATACGTGTAATGGAAGTTATGGATATGTTTGATATATCTGTATTTCAAATTGTGCTGTGTCTGGGCAACACCCCAGACAGGATGGCTGCAGCACTAGCCTGCTTAATGGCCCATTATGAAATTCACAGGTACAATGGACCCAAGGGGAGAAGCCACGGATATACCTGATGAGTCACCAGTCACTCATGTGACCCTGGACTCCATCTTATTCCTGTAAAATTCCACAAGCAGCACGGCAAAGACCAAAGGACATAAAAGGCAGCTGCCCAAGATCCATTTTGTCTTTAGTCTTTATCTTCAGTCTTCACCTACCTCTGGATCAACTCATCTACAACTGAACTGAGGCTGTGAAACAAAGGACTGAGACCCATCCAGGTACTGGATGTATACCAGAGGGACTATACAAGCCTGCAAACTCCACAATTCTTCTAGAAACCTGATATATATGAACTTTCAAATCAATTGTATGTGTCTGATTGCTTTAATCCTTTAACATTTCTCTTATAGTTTGTTTCTTTCTTTTTATAATAAACCTTTAGTTTTATTTACTAACTGATTGGTTGGCAGTGTGGTATTTTGGGTAAGATCTAAACTTATATTGATCTGGTACTGTGGCTGACCCTTTGGAGTCGGGAGAAACCTTTTTGGTAAAGAGCATAGAGTTTAAATAACTGGTCTCTTTACTGGACCTAGTGGCTGATTGGGAGCCAGAGACTGAAATGCAGTAAAGGGGGCTGTGTATATTTTTATTTTGGCATCTTGATAACCAGTGTGGGGAATCAGAAGCACTGTTTATGGCTGGTTGGGAAGTCTGACTTCAGTGTCACCCACCAGTGCTGGGAGAATCTGCTCTCCTTTTACAGCCTGCCCTGACCTTGGCATTTTCAGGTGGCTACCCTAGGCACAGACGGGTCACAATTTTAACCCCTTAGAAATTGACATCAACAAATACAAGTTGTCCCCAGTAATACTTTACTGGAAGTATACCTTGAAAAATATCAGTCTAGTATATTGCTGGAAAAGAATTAACTAAAGTTGATATATCTATATAATGTGCTTCCCATCCTAGTATGCCCCAGTTGTAGGAGGCAGGGCCAGGATTCTAGCTGGATAACTATTTTGAACTGAATGGCAAGAAATCATTCACAGTCCATAAATCATCCTCATCTGATAGCTGTGAAGTCACCTTGGCTTGAAAATGGACCAGTCTAGTTTAACAGCTTTGCCCCCGTATTTGTAAGAAAATCTCAAAGATCCTTCTACGGGTTGCACAACCTTAGTTTTCCCACAGCTTCCGAGGGGTTTTCCCCAAGGAGGATTGAGTTTAGAAAGCAAGTCGCCTTTAACAACAGCTAATATTTTCAAATGTATCATGGTCAAAGAAGCAAGAGGAAGAGTTCAGAGCCAGTAACAAAAGAAGTAGGTTCTTCATCATCATCATATATACATATTGTATAATTTATGCACATTACAGGAGAAAGTCTAATGCTGTTTCAAACCCCTTCTCAAAAGAGACAGTGACTGAATCATCAGAATAATCATCAGAATCATGAGGAATTCTTAAATTGCAAATCTGAAGCCAGGGTGAGTTTGTGTTTATCCTCTTGTTTTAAGGGAAAAGAATTAATGAAAAAAGTAAAAAGAAATGAAGCTAACAAGTAAACATGAGTGACTTCCCCTCTCCCCTCCCCCTCATGTCCAGAATTAGAGTTCCCTAATTTCTAAAAATAAATTAACAACTTTCACTCTTTTCCTCATTAGTAATTCTATTAATATTAATAATATTTCTATTATGGTAGCACATAGAGATTTCCATTGGCAATCAGGGCCCAGTATGTTAGTCACCGTACACGCTTAACAAAAAGGCACTCTATGCCGCAAACTTCTTACAGTTTATACTTTAGCTAAACTTAAAATAAGTCTTTGGAAGCTCTAGCGTCTGCATTTATTTTCAAAAGTAGAGAGCAACTAACAGAGCCACACTCAGTTCAGATTAGGAGCAGGGCAATGTTTTCCAACTGAAACTTTTATCAAGCATAAAAAATGCTGATTCAGCAACACCAAAACATTATACAAATTTGTATAGATTTCGCCAAATTGTTCTATTAAGAAAAAATTCAAAAAACATTCAAATCAAAACACTTCAATATTTTTAAGCAAAATATCTCAATGTTTCAGTTTGAAATTGTTTGCAATTTTTATCTTTTTTTTTTTTTTTTTTGCATTTTATTGCGATGTTTATCACAGTCTTTAAAGAACGGAACCATTCAGTACTTCCTATCCAAATAATGAGGATATTTTTATTTTAAATTATTTTCAAATTAGTTCTTTTTAAATTAAAATATAAAATTAAAAAAATATTTCAAAATGAAAAGTCAGATTAAAATATTCCAATAAAATCAACCTTATAAGAAAACTCTTTCAATTTTTTTCCCCTAAACAAAATTTGGTTGAAATTAACACATTCTGGCAGAACATTCAGATTGCAACAAATCAACAGTTTCTGACAGAAAAATGTTCTGTTGGAAAGCATTCAACCTTCTTATCTCTGGACAAGAGACTCCAAAATGAAGGACAGACCATTTCTAGAATGAGTCCTTCCCACAGTCAGGTTACGTTAATGAGGGCAGAGCTAGCTAAAAACACTGTCTCAGATGAGTGGTGGTCTGAGTAAAGCCCTAGAGGAAAGAGAAGCTCAAGAACCCCAGGCTGTTTTACGTAGGCTAATAAAAAACACTTGTACTCAGTAACAACATTTTGCACTGAAAGCACAGAATTCCTGTATTACACCACAAAGCCTCGACAGTAGACGGTCATTTATTCCTCCTTCAACACAAGGCAGCATGATAGTGTCCTGACACTCGTGAACAAAAACTGGAAAGGGTGTTTCTGAAGGTGGGGATCAAATACATTTTCACTTTGGAACTAAAGACTTTGTCTTGTTAGCTTATTTGTTCTAGCTAATATGATTTTGCCATTACTGAAGAAGTGCAATATTGTATTTAAGATCCTGGTAGTTAGCACACATTCTAATATAATACATTTTCCCAGTATAGACAAGCCACAAGGGAAGATTAGAACCTAGGTTTTCCAGGGCTAAAAAGACTAGTTTATGTATCAAACCATCTAGGCATCCGTAAGCCTCTCGCTAGTTCCAGTCCTCTCATACAGAATTGTACTTCCCTCTTCGCTTTTTGTCTTGTCACCTATACACTCAAAATACAGTACGTCTTAACCTGCCTTCAAAAAGCTGTGTCAGAACATCGAGCAAAGATCTGCTGTGTGTGATTAAGATGCATCAGAAACAGCAGCAGCATATTCAGGAGCCCATAGTGGTAGTATTTTTGTATTATGGTTATAAAACCGTTCAGCTCCTATACACGCCTTTCTGAAAATCATTTGGTTGGTGAGTATCATCTCAAATAGTTTAGTTTGGGTAGAGATTGTTCCTCATATGATCAATAGAAGGAGAATCCTTCCACTCATTATTTGCAAACCACACTCAGTTATTCAAACAAAGTTACTGGCCTACATGCATAGATCACCCGGGGAAATTCTGTGGCCTGTCTTATCTAGTTAGTCAGACTAATTTTTTTTCCTGGCCTTAATAATCTAATAGCCTCTCAATCTATGTGATGGACAAGCTAACCAAATGTTAGTTCTCAGGCAGATTTTATGAAATTAAGATGGAGATAAGGAGTCAACTTTAATAGTTCCTCACCATTAACAAAAATCACTGAAAAGAATACTATAGTTTGTTTTCATTTTGTTTTTTTAAACAAACCTGGGACAGCTCAGAAATTCAAAGTTAAGGTTACACTGATGATTAAGAAGCACAAAAATACATAGATGAGACAACCACAGAGGTGGGGTAGAGACAGAGCCATGTCCATCACCCTTCAAGACCAGTCATGCAGTAAGAACACCACAGCAGAAACTTTAAGGTACAACTCCTCAGAAGGTATAGTAGGGTGTCTGCTCCTCTGCTCAATGAGGTGCTTGAGGAAGCGTGCTGCGCTAAGTAGCTGCCAGTATTCTGCATGAGGTGATATTTGAAGACCATTCAGAAAATAGTGCAGAACAGGGCAGCCCATTTACTCAGCATTGCTTCTCTCATGCCTGGTGTACATTATGTCATTGATCTGAAATATTTGAGCCAGGCTTCAGAATAGAGTGGGGAAAATTCAACAGTAAAGCATTTGTGAATATTCTTGCACATAAAGCATGCCAATTTGCTTTGCTAATACTTTCCTTTCTCTGAAAGTGTCTGTGAGCAGGCACCTTTCCCAATCTATTCTACAAGCACAATCTAAACAATGTATAAGGTCCAAGATCACTTTCCTGAGGTTGGGCTTTACTAACAATGCCAAATAGTCAGATTGATCTGCCTAGGGAAGAGTTTTGCAGCCTAAAGATCATATCAAGCCTTCTCCCCAGGCTTAGCTGCCACCACAGTTCCTCTGTGAGGACTGCTCAGCCCATACCCTAGAACCTCTCTCCCAAACAGCCATTCCCTCTCTCTTTTATGTAGGTTTGGGCAACTAATCGCCTATTTCAGTAAGTGAGCAGAACCCACTTAGCTTTTTCCCAGCAGGATCAACACCTTGTAACAGGGTGAGAGGTATTTTATGCAAATACTCCCAGCCAGTCACAAGGTCATCTTGGTTGAGCAGGCAAGTGTTTACTTTGTATTAGCTAAAATTAGTTGGCTGATGTAATGTACTTTTTCACTTTAATATTAGGTGTTTGACAAGAGCCGTATATTATAAATGGAACATAACACAATGAGAAAACATCTTCCAATGAAGATCCTCCATAATATGCAATAGAGTCCTCAGTTTGTCAGAAGTGAAATAAAATCTTCAACTTCAGCAGCAGGATAAGCTCCACTTCAGAGAGCAAATAATGGTTTGCTTTGAATGTTTTTTTCAAATGTCATGAAAATATTTAAATTATTTGAAGATTATTTTTCAAACCCTAGAGAAAACCTAAATTTTGGGTAAAAAAAATACTTGAGGCAATATTAATGAACAATTACCATTCTATACGTAATGATTATTTTTAGCTCAACTTCTTTCTTGTTTAACCATGTATAACCATCCAGTGCTTAATGAATATTTTGATGTGTTATGGGTATATTTTGGCTTTTCTCGTGTGAAAACAACAACATGTGCAAACTGATGAGACATAAAATGCAGTAATAGCAGTCATTACTACGTTGTGATAAACATTTATGGTCCTTGGCAGTATGAAGAGGTTAAACTGGTATGAGATAGCAAAACAATTCAGGTCAGTGTTTCTTTACAATTGTAATGACATGCAGAAGTTTTCCTATGGTAATGAATTTATGTTATCACACAATAAACATGGAATACAACCACCTAACACTGGTATGGATTTAATTCACTTTTTCAATTTTATTTTTTCTCTCCCTGAAAGGTGTATTTGTTATTTCAACAATGTGATAATTATGACACTATCTTCTGATGCTCAGGATTAGTGGCACTCAACCTTTAACAGATGGAGAGCCGCTTCATTGTCAATTGGCATCAGAAAGAGACAGAAAAATCCCAGCCTGATGTCCTGACATTTGCACTGTAACATTTACATTGTGGTGCATTAATACACAACTTTGCATTAAACAACTCAAGGTCAACATGTAATGATGCAATGTCAGATAGTAATATCTTCTATTTCCCATTCACTTCCCTTTGCAGAGACGGTTTCCTTGATGGCAACCTCAACAGCAATTAGGTAGACGTCTGAGCTCTCCGCAATAATCCACAAAAATTGCAGTCAGTATAAAAACTCCAGCATTCCAGCCTCCCCTACAGCCTCCGGTGCAATAAAAAAAACCCTAATAGTTTACACAATCCAACCATGTCCCAAAAAAAACCAATCCCTGATACATAGAGATAAGCACTTAAAAATATCCAGAAGGATCTCAGAAATATGAAATGAATTATTGTCAGTCTCTGCAACATCTCTGGGGCTGATTCTCTACTCTGTACGCAGCTTTGACACAGGTGTTTCTTCACTGAATTCAGTACAACAATATGGAAACCAGAGTAACAGACTGGAAAACCAGGCTCTGTCTGCATCAAGCCACATTTGGCTAATTATGCTGTGCTTCTTTACTAGCAAACCTAAACTCAGGACAAGAGTCAGTATCTAAGCCAGCGAGTCTTCCTACATCCTCCTTCATTACACAAGGCCCTCACGCTCCCAACCGGTCTTCTAATATTTTCCATCCCACCCAGGTGCTTCCCCTCAAGCACACCCTCGCATCCCAAAGGAAGAATGTTAAAGGCATAGAGCTCCTTAAAAAGTGCTATTATCATAATATTTTTACCCTGTTCCCCTTCTGCCCCGTGTTTTCCTATTTTTGAAAGCCTTAAATTGTTAACTGTGCATTTATTCCTTTTTGTTGTTGGGCTTTTTATTCAAATTTACTACTTTACTTTTAGATCTGGCTTGCTCTTAAATGATCCCCTGTTCTCCCTTCCGGATTAGAGGCTTGATCCAGTTTAATTGAGAAGCTATAAATTTGCCTGAATGGTTATTCTGTTTCTAACTGCTATTGGTACAACATTTTCATGAAATCTTGAAGGGGTATTTTATTGTTCTTAAAGTTCTGCCAACAAATATGTTGATACTAGGCAAGAAATAAAATGTATATTCCTCCAACATACCTTTTCCCTCAAGCTAATCAGGAATTTGGGGCTATTCTTTAGGGGGAAAGAGACTCTGTAACTATGTATGGAGGGACAGAGAGGGAGTAGATTGTTTGTGTAGTGGGGATGAGGTGCAAATGGTAAGCTCCTTGATCCTTGTGGTTGGGGGAAGGAGGGTTGCCTGGGCCCCGTGTGGGTCGTAGGAGTCTTTTGTAACAACATCTTGGGAATCTAGATCCTGACAGGTCTGTGCAGCTGTGGGAGGACCTACGGCACGGTTTGTAAGAGCAAGAGCTTGCCCTGGTGTCCTTATATCAAATTGGCCACCCCACCCCAGCATTGTTTTATAGTATGCTGTGTACTGATTGGTTTGTTAGCTGCCACTCTACCCAGAGCTAGCTGCATTTCAGTGACACTGTATTCTCCATTTTATGTAGCACTTGAGAATTTTCCCAGATGTATTTTATTTAAAACAATAATTTTGTGATTGTATGTCAAATTAACCTGTAAACAAAAGCACATTTGTGGGGGAAGGGGGTATTGCCCATCAGTTCTTTTATTCTGCCTTTTTGTATCATCACTTTTACTTCTCTTTAATCCTTTCTGTCTAGCTGCCAGACAACACTTCACATTTATAAGGTGCTTTACATCTTTAAACGGCTATGCAAATCCCCCTCTTTGTTCCCTCCCACAGCATCTCTGGGTATGTGTGTAAAATAGGGCACTTTTCCTGGGTAGTCAAGGGACACTGTTGTTTCAGATGCTGATGTCAGATGCTATCCACAGATCAATTATTTTGGGCTTCAATAAAAAACCGTAGAGCCAGCACCCTTTTGCCCATCAGCTGAACACCATATGCCAAATTCAAATTAGAGATAAGGCACCAATTTTTAACGGTGAGAATCACTGATTAATCACTGGAACAAACTACCAAGGGAAGTGGTGCATTCTTCATCTCTTGATGTCTTTGAAATAAGACTGATACCCTTATGGAAGATATTCTTTAGCCAAACCACAAGTTACTGGGCTCAGTACTTGGGTAACTGGGTGAAATGTAATGGCCTGTGATATACAAGAGGCCAGGCTAAATGATCTAATGATCCCTTCTGGCCTTAAACTATGAATATTTCTGCCAAGTTTGAAGGGAAAAATTAGAAAAATATTAAAGGTTGACTTGAAAATTTTACCTCCTCAACCCTCCTCCACTCCTCAAAAATTAAAATAAGTCAGTTTATTTTCTGTTGCACTTACCATATATTTCCTAGATATTCAGGCTGTTACATCGCCTAGACATCAACATCATAGCTCCATTAAAGGGGGAAAAAAAAAAAGACAACGCTACACTAAAGGAAACCCAAATTCACTTAATTATCATTATTACATTTATGCTCCATTCTTATTATAGTAACATTATGTAGTTTTTTTTCCTGTGTCAGAGTATTCAGTAAATGCTGAATAGTCTCATATTTTAGGTGCATGGCATCAAACTATGCAGCAAATTTAACCTCTGACTTCTAACTCATGTTTGCAAATGACTGTCTAGCATTTCACTGAACAGGTGAGAAAGACAAACTGATATGCAAGTAATGCAGCAATCTGACATTCCAGTTTAGATTTTAAGGGTAAAACTGTGGAGCAAACGTGAAAAAAGCTATTATACCAAATTAAAATAATCCAGGTAAGATTACCAATATTTTAAACTATACAGCTGAAACAAGTTGTATTTTAATACTGTGTATAGATTTTGCTCCAGCCCTTTGTTTTGTTTCATTCAGACAAAGATAATACAAGTAGATATATTTTTCCATGCGTTGTTTACCAATTAAATTTTTAAATGATGAAACCTAATAAGATCATCTTCTCAATTCTATTGGTATCAGTAATTATATATATTTTAGCAATGTCTGAGTTTAAATTTCTACTTTGTCAAATACTACAGCTCAGTAGTAAGACATAATACCCACCTCCCCATATTATAAATATGTAGAGTTTTCATTATAAAGCAACATTCTACTGTAGTACCTCAGAATAGCAAAGTAATATTTAAAGACCATACCCTTCTCCCAAAATATGTATGAAATTGTCATTGACATCAGCTGGAATTCTGTGTGCAGGATGGGACCATATGAAGTCAACTGTTCATTGTTTCTCAAACAACGTTCTCTCTGAGGGTCAAATCCTGCAATTCTTATTCATGCAAAACTCCCCTTGGCTTCTATAGTAGGTTTGCCTGGCTAAGGACTACAGGACTTAACAGACTTACTGAGATCTACACCATTCAAAGTTGGATTTAAAAAATTCAGTTTTAGACATTACACTAAAATTGAAAATGCCATTATTAAAGTAAAACATTCAAATGTTATGGTATTGTGCTATGGTCCCTTATTTATACACTGTTTTTATTAAAGACTGAGTAATGTGAACCTAGCCATATCCTTTCACTTAAAGCTAAAAAAAAATCTGGATTCTTTCTCTATCAGCAAATAAAGATAAGAGCAGCATGCTGAAAATGCCAATTTTACTGCATGTTTTCAGAGGTGATAATACACTTTCCACTGCAAACTCTCTTTTCCCAAACCAAAGAATCAATAGTAATGTAGCTTGCTTTTTCAAGGCAAAAATATAAATTCTTTGAAAATATTAATTACTAAACCTGCCATGGTAATACTTGAAACAGCACTATGCCATTAAGAACACTAACAAATTTTAATTGTTGGATAGTGAGACATGAATATAAGTGTTTTGCTATTGCTGTGAAAGCTTTGAGAAATAACATATACAAGATACACAAAAATGCACATAAAAATGCTGAACACGAGTTGGGTAAAATGAAACAAATGTGCTTTTGTACCTATGTGGAGGTTCATATTCACCCATGAATTCCACTTGAAGGGAGGGAATCTAAAACTGATTGAATTCATGACATTTACAAATAAAAGCAGCTGGCTATAAGAAGCCCCTTAAAACTAATCAATTTTCTGATACATTTTATTATGGTTGTCAAGAAATCATTGATGCAGGTTTCTAGCAAGTAGATATTATATATGTATAATTTTTTAAAAACCACCATGATGGTAGATTCATAATCTATATTATTTGAAAGTCTGACAGTTTTCCTTGATTAAAACAAGGATACTTCAT
Organism: Emydura macquarii macquarii; assembly: GCF_026122565.2. Taxonomy (NCBI): domain Eukaryota; kingdom Metazoa; phylum Chordata; order Testudines; family Chelidae; genus Emydura; species Emydura macquarii. The sequence continues at coordinate 4,779,143 of NW_027133000.1, read as the reverse complement.
TATGAGTATTAAGCATTGCTTTATGAGTTATGTAAAGTTTGTGATTTTTCATGTATGCTTTAGAATCTTAACCACATTGTCTCACTTCTGTATAATCCATCAACCCAGGTGACAAATAGTCTTCTATATTTACACATTAGGAATATACAAGGAGCATACTGTATTAGCAGCTGAAACTACAAACGCCACTGTCAATCAAACTGGCTGGCATAAGACCATATTTCTTGTCACCAAGAGGCTTAAAGCAAAGAATCTGTGCCTAATTCTCTTAAACCTTGCAGGTCAAAAGGTTTTAAAATTATTTTTGACACCATTTCTTTGCTTTGTCAACAGGCCTGAGTACTTTTTAGCATGTAAAGGATATCAAAAAACTTCTCATTGGAACAGTCTAACATTAGCAATTTATGGGTTTTAAGTATTCGGTGCTCTGCAATGCTGTTGGTATTGATGCATACCATTCTGTAATAAAAGGAAGGAGATGTGGTGCTAGGGCTGTACCTTTTATTACTACAACATCTCCACAGTACAACCAAAACTCTGGAAGCCAGTCCTACAGAGCCAATGCTACCTTCTGTGGTAAATTTGAAGTACATTGCCATGCAATCTTGCAGACCTTGCTGTGTGTTTTCTCCCACCCTAGATTTTAAGGTCCCCTTCAACAGGCTCCAAACCACCAAAACCCAAGAACTGGTAGTTAGCCCTTCCTCTGCATGACTGGGTAACACATGCCTGCTCTGGCCCCATTGACAGTGGAAATTGCAGTACTAAACATCTCTGAAAACAAGACCACTTTCTTTGGGAAGCTTAGCTTTATAGGTATCCAGGTTTGAAAATTTTAGTGATTGTTATTTAATACTAATATTGCAATAGCACCAGATGCTCTGATCAGGATCAGGGCCCCACTCTGCTAGGCAGTTAGAAGAAGACACTGTCCCTTCCCAACAAAGCTAACAGTTGAAATTCTGAAATAGTGAACAGCTAAAAGTAACTCCCCTGCATCAACTACTCACAGAAGCCCCTGAGGACTGTAACCAGCATCTTCTAGTCTCTGCCCAGCAGTTTCAAGGAGCACTTTGTTACCCCACTAAGACTGCTTTTTCTAGTAATAGTCATCACAGAACAAGCAGTCCAGCACTCCCTGCATAGTTGGAGAGTTCTGCTAACCCCCTACCACATGCAGGGGAGAGCACATGCCACCAAGAATTTCCAAAACAATTCCCTACCCACCACACCTGAGAGAGAGTGCTATTGTGCGGCATTCCTCCACTGGAGAGTGGAAAGAGGAAAAGACAAGAGACTGGATCGTGAAGAAGAAGAAAAGAAAAAGAGCAGATTGCAGTGCAGTACTAGAAGTGGAGACAGTATGGGTTATGGAGACATAGGCAGAGCAGGGAGGGGACCAGGGAATAGATGAAGATGGAAAGAACAATGGGGATGAGGCAGCATGACGCATGGAAAGAAAGAGAAGAGGGATGGGGGGTGAGAGAAGAGGAAAAGAAACTGAAAAAATTGGAGGAAAAGACAAGAAAGTGAAGCAAAGACCAAAGAGAGAAGAACAGAAGCAAGTGAAATTTCACTATAGTTCTAGGTTTAAAAGAAAAAGGTTTAATTCCCAAATGTTCCACTCAGACTCCAAATAAAAAGTAAAGAAGGATTATTATGCAGGTAATGCACAGGAGTCAGTCCTGGAATCTACTTCCAGCTCTGCAATCCCCTGTATCTGCTGGAATTTACTCTTTAATGGAAACTACAAAGCCATCCTGCCAAGAATGACACTTTGAAAGAGCACAGGCTTTTTGTTGTTTTGTTTCACTAGATTTCCCCAAATAACTAGCTTTAAAAAATAAAAAATTAATGTGTATGATACCTCCAGGCTCTCCACTTACAAGAGTTTCTTTGGTCTGGGGTGGTTCACCTGATAAATTGCCCTGTTCTGTTCATTCCCTCTGAAGCATTTGTACCAGCCCCTGTTGGAAGGCAAGATACTGGGCTAGATGGACCATTGGGCTGACCCAGTAAGACATCCTTACGTCTGCAAATTATACATAGTAGTGGACGGGAGGGAAGGGCTGGATTTTGGCCCCTATCCAAATGTTAGTGTGTACCACTGGCTTAGACTGTATTTGATGGAATAATATTATAAGGTTATATCCACTTCCCTATCTATACTGTCTAGTGCTGTCTGTTTTTTATTTTGGTTAAGAGCAAGGATACTGTATTCAGTATTAAATTAAAACAGCATATTTCATCACAACATATGCACAGAGACATAAGAATCTAAATAAACATGAATTTGATAAGGATAGTCTTTTGTGTATTTCTATTCATGACAATGAGCTAGAAACAGCATTCATTGCAAAAGTCATAGGAGCAAACTGACATTACTTGGCCTTTGTTATCTTTACCATAGTTAGCTCTTGCAGTGGGAGTATGATTATTTTAATACTGTTAGAGAGTCTGAATTTCTTTGGCTCATTCCTTTTTTAATAGACTGATTTGATGCAGTACAATGCAGAATGCTGCACAACCATGACTTTCTTAGCCCTCATCACATGAGATAGGGTGGTGTTGCATAAAGACGGGCCTGAGCCAAATCCCTGGGTTTAAACAGCCCAGAACTTTACAAATTTTGCAGCTTGGACCAGTCTCCCGATATGGGATATGGATAGCTACTGATCCATCTCAACACCTTGCCCTCTGAGAAAAATGAATGAGAGGGTGAGGAAAGGAGAAAGACATCTCCCAACGGGTTGGGGGAACAAAGAAGGATAAGGGAGAGATAGAGAACTCCCAATAATTACCCCACAGACAAAAAAATCCCAAATGTTGGGAGAATGAGGACAGAGACCCTCAGTGGAAAGAGGAACTGACATCCCCGGACTGGGTGAAAAGAGAACATGAGATGGTGGGGGAGATGATGGGGGAGAGGGGCATTACATGATGTTGAAGCTGCAGCTTCATCAAGGCAGAGCAGGAATCTCTGATGCATAAAAATATGCATATGCTGGCATGGTACCTACCACATAACTAGGGATAATAGATTTGGAAATCCAGTTCAGATCAGCTCATTCCTGACAAATCTGAGGCTTATCCAATTTTTTCTAAAGCTACTGAAGTCTCCATTTTCCTTCTTTGCCACTTATCTGTTTCTCATCCTTCTCCCAACTCAACTAGAATTTCTCTTCCTCCTGACTTCATTCTTCTACTCAAGTGACCCTTATCTCCCGTTCTCTGAAATTGGAAAGATCATCTGAACACTTTACTCTCTCTCCTCCACCACCTTTAGTAATGTGACAGAATTATTGTGAATGCACAGGAAATTGGGTTCCAGTGTGCTCCTATCATCATCAGTTGACAATAAGATCGTTCTGCTTTAATGGATGTGGTCTTTTGTAATGATTTATTGTTATTCTGCTTGTGAGTCTACTGTTTTAGATTATATGGTCTTTAATTCTCTGTTCAAAAGGATAGCTGAACTAGAGAACATTTTTTATGCCATTTGGATGAAGAAGAAATAACCTGAACCAAAAAGGAGGACTATTAAGAAGACTAATAGATTCATACTTTAAGGTCACAAGGGACCAATGTGATCATCTTGTCTGATCTCCTGCACAACTCAGGCCACGGAGCCTCACCCACCCACTCCTTTAACCTATGACTGAGTTATTGAAGTCCTCAGATCATGGTTTAAAGACTTCAAGATACAGAGAATTCACCAGCAAATGACCCGTGCCCCATGCTACAGAGGAAGATGAAAAACCTTTAGGGACTCTGCCAATGTGCCCTGGGGGAAAATTCCTTCCCCACTCCAAATATGGTGATCAGCTAAATCCTGAGCCTGTGGGCAAGACTCACCAGCCAGACAATGAGAATCATGCAGTTGATTATGTTTAAGAGAGGATGAGCATTCAGGGCTCAGAGGAAACTGAGGAAATTGCTAAACTGATGTGAATTAGAAAAAGCAGGACTGTGTAGTGACCTAATTTGGATTCAGGGAATTAAAAGAGCTTCCTTTCCTTAGGTTTATATTGCAATCGAATACATATCAGTGAAGGGAGTATAATGTATTTAGTACATTCCAACACAGGCTATCTTGATCTGGAACTGTGGTTACTTTCAGCTCTTGTTTGCGTATTACAGCAGGAGTGTGAGATGCATCGTTCCTTGGGAACATTTGCCTTTATTAACAAAGGATAGCAAAAAGTGTTGCACGATAATGATCACAACAGGTTGCTGTCATAATCGTTCTGATCCAGCACTTTCTTTGCAGGGCTCTGACTAAATATTCTGTTGAAGTCTCAGGCGCTTAGCAGCCTGATAAGGCCCGAGGTATTCCAGAACGCACAGCTCTCTTTTCCCCCAGAGAAGAAGCTCCAAAACTCTAAAAGATTTGAAGGTAGCAGGCAGCAGAGCAAGATTACCAGACCTGCTGAGACCCTAAAATGGATTCCAGCATAGATCGGATGAATGCTATGAGGCAGGCTTGGGAGTGGGCATTCAGCCAAGTCTTTTGATTTCTAGTTCATTTTGATGTTTGGTTTGAGGTTTAACTTTTTCTTATTTTTCAGAATTGATTCTTCCAGCTCCTTAAATTACCCAGGGAAAAATGTAGGATTAAATTAATGCTAGATGTTAGGATATAAATTGCAATGAAGAGAGAGTATATGTGATATCAAGCCTGAAAAATGGTAGAAATCTGGAGCCACAGAATTCAGAGATATACAAGATCTATTACTTTACAAAATCTAGATCAAGTGATGGGGGTGTGACCAGGGGCAGGCTACTAGATTGTACACCATTGGCTGAGAAATAAATTTACCCAGAATCCTGCAGGTGCTAGGTCCCAATGGGAGCTATGTATGCTGCACAATCCTTATCCCACCTTAACCTAGCAACACTTCAAGATATCACAGTGAATTGCCTGGATTCTACAACACCAGCTGTGTGCTTCACAGCACCTTGACCCAGATGCCCTCAAACAGAACACAGAGCAGGCAGGAGTGGAAAAACACACTAAATTCTCACTTATCCCCGGCACACTCCAACCAGCCCACAACACCCCACTCCAAAAAACAGTAACAGTTTCTTGCCATGACCCAGGGTTGTAGAATTTGACTTTAAATTTTGGAAAGAGATTTCTGACTGCACTGGAAAGATTAAGACACTGATAACAAAAATAAGCGTCAGGGATGGAAAATGGATGGCCAATGGTTGGAATCGCCATATCTAAACTGCTTTTGCTCAGCTGTTCAACCAATTGTTGATTCACTTTCGCATGCACTTTGGACTCTGGTTAGCATGATCGTAAGTAAGGCGATGGTGTCAAAACATTTATTTCCATAGACATTAAGTGTTGCAAAAATCATCAGTTCTGTTGATGTCTACATTGTGAATAGCTGAGTTGTTGTAGAATCACTGATCCTTTTTTTGTTATGAAAAAACATTGACAGGAAATTTGTATTCTGAAAGCATTTGAATTCCTCCCATTGTGAATTTTAGTGTATTTGTGGTCTTTCCCTAAAGCATATTGTATGTGCATGTTTGCTATGAATGTGTGTGTGTAGCTTATTCACTCCTGTCAGCCAGATCGTTTGCTGAGAATAAGATTGTCTCAGTAGTTTTTATTCAGGGATGGTCCTCTGTGTCCCATAAAGGGTGCCCTTGTAGCCTCAACTCAACCCCACCAACCTCAGTATCATTAACCAAATCCCTCCCAACCCAGAATTCTAGGGAACAACTTTTGAAGCCAATTAACATAGGTTCTTAATCATCTGCAGGTGTTGTCACTGATAAGTGTTTTAAAGCACTCTCTCTACTCCTTCCTCCCCACTTACCTGTCTGAACATACCATCTTTAAAGCACTCAACTGCTGCTGCCTCAAGGGTATTCATAAAATTAAAACAAGAGGTGCCTATGACAAATATTTAAAATCCAATAAGTCAAGATACGAGACAAGCCTATACCATATAATATTAGATGATCATGTCGCACCCAAAAAAGCCAGATTTCCTATATTCCTGATACATCACCCCTAATATTTGCTTCTTCAATAGTCCTCTTAAAATAGTAAGACCCCCTGACCAGAATTAGAACCAGTCTTGCACATGGCAAGGAAAGTTACAATACTTTCATACAGTGCTTGAAAAATGTCTCCAACTATGTTTGCTGCAATACAGACAGAGCTGTTTTACTAGCCCACCTGATTTTTTTTTTTTTTTATATCAGGATACATCTTGCACTGACTATCCATGACTGGTGAGTTTCCTTTGTCCCTCTTAGAGTAATAAGTTACGCTTAGAACTTTTCATCCAAAAGGATCTCAAAGTTCTCTGCTGATTGAATACAAACTATATATAGGGATCACTGCACAAACAACTGCTAAGCAACCATCTTTTCTCAGAAAGCGATTAATCTAAGACAGTGTTTCTCAACCTTTTTGATATCAGAGACCAGCTTTCTGCCTTTCTAAACTGTGTTAGGGAGATCTCTGGAATCAGCACTAGTCCACAAACCAGTCGTTCAGAAATACTGATCTAAGTCACCATCAACTTATTGCAGTAATAAATGCAAGTAACTGAGAAATAAAACTATTTTATTCAAATATACATAGAAATTTTCATTTTAAAAAACACAGCTTTGACTTTTTCACCCAAAAAAGCATAATTTCACATGATTTTTTAAAAGCTGATTGAAATAACCTGTTACTTTACACAAGATATATATTGCACATATAGCTTACACACATAGACCTAACTAGGGCATTTAGCTGTGACAACAGAATGAATAGGAAGCTATGCAGAACTGCACTACCCCATGGAAAGCTCAGGGAGGGATTCTACCTTGTAAAGGCACAGTCCCTCCAGATCAGTGAGGTTCAAAGGGAAACTATTCAGTCTGCTGCTCTCATGCAGTGGAGCAGAGAGGAGAAGGGCTATGACCTCACCACCTCCTCCTTGGACTGCCATCGTGAGAAGAGACTTGTGTGGGCAACACAGAAGGGAGTCTTCTTGTGCACGCTTACCCCCATACACTCACATAACAGCCTGTCACAGTCTGACCCACGTGATGCATATACATGTGTGTAGGGCTTTGGTTCGTCCCGCTCTTTCTCCCTTTCTGGAAGGGAGGCCATGACCCCTCGCTATGGTGCTTCTGTAGGTACAAAAGTTCACAGGGGTGAATTAGCATTCATAAACTCTGGACCTCAGGCGAGGCAGAGCTGGCAAGCAGTCTATGGGCTCTTAGGCAGGGAGCAAAGCCAGCAAGCAATTCAGGAGCTCTGACCTTGTGGCAGTGAAGAGCCGGAGGTCAGACCTCCTGGACTATGATGAGGTAGCTGCCACTCTAGGGGTGGAGTCAGGAGCAGGCGAGGGGGACCCGGCCCCACCCTATTCCACCTGGTCCCAGCCCAGGCCCTAGCAGTGGCGGAGGGTTCCATCACTGGGTCAGAGAGGTTCCAACTGAAGCACACAGATGTAGCAACAGGCCACAATCCAACTGGACAACAAGCTGGCTTCCCTGGGCTACTTCCTACATTCCCTCCTTGGGGGACCTGGACCTTGGGATCATTGTCTGTCTCCCCACGATAGATAGCAAGTGGCAACCCTACCAGCTCCTCAGTATCCCAGTGGCAGGTAGTTCCGGCAGCTCCACAGTGTCCTAGGCAGCAGACAGCTCCTCTGGGTCCTCAGTGCTGCAGCAGTCAGGCTTGGGCACTAGCGACAGGGAAAAGACATGCCTCTGATCCAGCCCAGCTGTGCAAGAGAGCTCACTTTTTATACCTCCCCTTTCTGTCCCCTCCTTCTGCTTCTGGCGGGGTGGGCGCGGATGTCCTGACTCCACCCACCAGGGGGTGGGAAAGGGTTTCTGTCTGTCCTTCTGTGAGGGAGGCCATGCCCCCTTGCTACAATGTGGTTAATCACACAGTGTACCGTTTGTCTTATGCATGTGTAATGTAACATATTACACTATGTGTGAAGTATACACTGCATGGTAAGGGGCAGATTCAGATCACAACTACACCATCTACACAGTTTTGTATGGTATAATTATGTCAGTTGGGAGGGTGGGGTGGTTTTTGTACTGCTACAGTTATTCTGGTACAACGCTTAGTGTGAATGCAGCTAAGAGCACCTTAGCTTGGTGTGTATACACACACACACACACACACACACACACACACACACAGATTCGTAATAAGCTATAGAGGTATAAAGTATATTTCTACTGGTGCATTATATGATCAAGGCAAGGAATTCTTGTTCCCATATTTGAAATCCACATTCAAATACATCATCAGCCAAAACCTGTCCAGAGGCCAATTCTCAGTCACATACTTCGAATGTTCACTCCAAATTGGGCAGAGCAAGAGCATTCAGAACATAGTGGTTCTCCACATCTGTTCCCTCATCTCAAACATACGACAGTGCAGGTACTTTCCTGCTTTCATGTCTGTGTGCTTTAGAGGGGGCATTTATGAACAGTCTCCAAATAGTTAACGACAAGGATTAGTCCAATTTTCTTTACAGGCTTATGTTAAGATTATGCCTAGCACTGAGTTCCCTTGGCTCTCACCCGTTATAGATGGCCATGGAAGTAGTAGTAGAAGCGACTTTTATATCACCCAACAAAATTCTTTAAAATACTGTCCGTTTGATATGCAACTGATGAATTTGTGGGGAAGGGGGAAGACAGAAGTGAAAATTCTGTGTTAGGAAATATTTGAGAAATAGCCAAAATGAAGGGAGGAGGAAGGGAGAATGAAAGCAGGCTAGAGAATAGTCAGCCAGTTTCTATTATCTGCACCAATGGCAGAAAATGAAAGAAGGCCTTAGAAACTGTCGTCCCCCTTATGGAAGGGTAGTAAATAAAGTTTAGCAGGGACTTTAATTTTTAAATAAATAACAACAACCACTTTATAGTTCCTTGACATTATAGATAGGGTAAAGCCCAATACTTGTATCCTGATCCAAGCTACCTTAAAGTGAGAGTGTTCAGTTGCAGGATTTTGATTCAGAAACCATCTTAAATTGTAAACTCTTTGGAGCAGGGACCATCTTTTTCTTGTTTGTGTGTACTGGGCCTAACACAATGGAGTCTTGATTTCTGACTGGTCCCTTTAAGTGCTATTGCAATACAAATCATTAGTTAATTATAGTCTCTAGTAACCATGCAATTTACTATACATTTTAGAAGTCAGTCAATACACAGCACACTATTGAGGGTATGTCTATACTGATTCCGCTGCCTCAGGCTCTGCAGATCAACGCCGTGGGATCGATTGAGCGGCCAGTGGAGACCCACTCAATCGATCCCGGAAATGCTCTCTGTTCGACGCAGTGACTCTACCCCCCACCCGGAAAAGATTAAGGCTGCATCGACCGGAGGGCATTTCCCATCTGCACAGTGTAGTGAAGACGCCACGGTAAGGGAGCATAAGTAAGTCGACGGGAGATACACATTCTACAGTAAGTAGCTAGTATATTTCCCGTCGACCCAGCATGGCAGTGTAGACCAGGCCTCTGTCTCCCACTTACATCAAATCATAGTTGTTAAACCCCAAGATTCACAGCCTCTGACCAAAGAAACCAAGAACGTTGAGAACATTCTTATTTGCTCAAGCCCTTTAAATTCCTAGGAAATTTAGTAGAGCCAAGCAAAAGGTTTTTTGGGTGAAAGTGATTTCTTTTTTGTCAAAAAGTACAGACTCAGGCTGACTGAAACATTTCACAAATTTGGCAAGTTATTTCAGTCAAAAGAAAAGATTTCTGAAGTATCAGAAAGAAACCATTTAGATATTTCTAAAATGTTTTGATTTTTCAAGCTAGACTCACAAGATTTGGGTGCCATTCACCAGATAATGGTGACTGCCCCATTCTAACCTTTTGCCCAGTGGTTTTGGCACTTAGCTGAGATGTACTCTACCATTTTAAATCCCCACTCTAAAGCAGGTACTTGAAGTCAGGTTTTCCACCTCCCAGGGTTTGTTTCTTGAAACCACTAGTTAAATGAAACATCAATTATTCACACAGCATCTTTTGGAGAGACAGACACTATGTGTGCATGTGTTAGCATTTTAGGAGTACACACACATATAAATAGTAGTCTTAAGATGCTAGGGCATGAAATATAAATTTGCACATATAAAGCAATGCACACATAAAAGAAACTGGGTTGCAAATCGGTCTTCACCTGGTGTAAATTGGGAAGAACTGAGAAGCTCATTTATTTCCTCTGGGCTATTGAACAGGAATAGTTTTGCTTTTATACAATGTTATTTTTTTGTGTTTTCCTGCAGTGCTTATATTGGGGTCAAATTGATGTAACATTCTACAACTCTCAACACATCAGGAACAAAAGAGGACTGTGAGAAACTTCCAAGAGACTTAAACAAGCAAGGTGACTGGGCAACATGATGGCAAATAAGGTTTCAGTGTTGATAAATGTGAAGTAATGTGCACTGGATGGAAAAAATGTAAACTACCCCTAAACCTTACAGCATTCTAAATAAACTGTACCAACTGAGGAAAGGGATCTGGGCTTCATTATACACAGCTCAATTAAGACTTCTGCCCAATGTGCAGCTGTGTTTAAAAAAAGCAAATGAGATGTTAGAACTCATTAAAAATGGAATTGAGGATATTTTATGTCTTTATATATGTCAATGAGGCGGCTTATCTGAAGAAACTGTGTTGGGTATGGGACACCCTATCTCAAACAGGATATTACTGAATTAGAGAAGATAGCAAGAGAATGACTAGAGGCATGGAAAACACACAACGAGATGGAAAAGATTTGGATTTTTATTTTAGGAAAGAGACAAATAAGAGGGGACCTGCTAAAAGTTTATAAAATAATGAATGGTCTAAAGAAGGTAGATCAGGAGCTCCTGTTTCCTTCTCATAACAAAAGAACAAGGAGCCATTCAATGAAGCTGAAAGTTGTCAAATTCAAAACCAATAAAAGGAAACACTTTTACACAATGCCTAGACAGACTGTGGAACTCACTGCCAGAGGAAGACGAGGATTTACAAAGATTCAGAGGAGGATTAGACATTTATACAGATATCAATAATATCAAGAGTTACCATAATTAATGATAGTTTTGGAAGGGATGTTGAACCACATGCTTCAGGGTTCAAGCTGGTCTCTAATTACTAGAGATCAAGAGGAGACCTTCACAGGAGACAGATTATCCCACATCTGCCTGTTTTAGGGTTCTTGCTCCTTCCCCTGAAGCATCTGGAAATGGCGACAGTTAGAGGTGGGTTACTGGACTACCTAAACATCAGGTCTGATCCACTATGGCAATTCCTATGATCCTAAGTATTTTCCTTAATTTTTTTTACCTTGTTTTCAACTGGTAGCATTGAACTGTGTAGTTATTGCCACTTCCCTGTATCCACTAAGCATATGTATGTCCTTGTTTTATTATGTAAATAATGATACTGGATTTTTTTTTAACATCTTTTTCCTCGTTTCATAGATGATGTTGGGGTAGAAAAATAAGTCATATTTTTATTTCATCCTGTACCCTCTTGCATTTAGGGAATTTAAATGTGTATTAAATAGCTATCATATCTATATAGCTATCATATCTATATCTAGAGCCTAATAATCTAATCTATATCTATATATCTATTATATCTATATCTAGGGCCAGATCCTTAATTGATGTAAACTGGCATAGCTCCATTGAGTAGGATCTGGCCCATAATGATAAGTAGGATGTTTCCCACTCTGCCTTGAACAATTTCAACCCTAAAGAAGTGGATGGTAGCAGTGTAAACTATTATAATAACCCTCTTAGGAACCACTTTGTTACAGATGGATTCTACTACCAAGGAGACACTTGGGACAATGTATGGTAATGTTTGTGGTGTGAATCCCTTAGCTTCTTATAATACTAACATTTGCATAGTGATAGTGCTGAATTGCCAAGCTTTGTGTATTAGTATGTGCTCTTCACTCAATAACTTCAATAGTTTCTTTGTATTTTACTTACTTCTCCAAAACAGCAACTTTAAAAAATTATTTTATTTATAAGGAATAGCATTTCAATTACACTGATTGATTGGTTATTCAGTTGAACTCTGAAGAAGACAGCTATTCACATCAACTCTAATTCATGAGCATTTAATGGAAGTGTCATGCCAGTCAAATACAAGTTATGTCTTAAAAGGGTTATTTTTGCTATTAGTTGACAAGATTTAACCGGGATCAGCATGACAATTCCCTTGTATACTGACTCTGCTTGTGATTTTCTTATAGATGTTTCCTCATGCTTTCTGGATACTTCTGCAGTGTTTTCATATTACGTTTTTAGCCGGGTTTGATTTTTGCACCCACAAAATGAATAGCCAGTGCAAACCTTAACACTATTGCTTCTAATTACATTATCAGCCCCTGCAGTCAGGTAGTTAACAGGTTCAAGTACTCAGCTTTCTACCCACAATTGAATTGAGGATGCAAATTTTGAGGACATAAATTGCCCCCATAAAGTGAAGCACCATTTAAAAATGAATCCTATGTTGTGGAAAGAGAATCCTTTATATCCCACATCCATACCACATGTCCCAAGCCACTGTAATCGACAGAACTAGAACAGGATAGCGAAGTCTATGACATACGTCAAGAGGGATATACAAATGTCCTTTGCAGGATTTACATTGTATATATTAAGAAGCTATAAGGATTTAACAGAATTGCTGTACTGACAACCTTAAAGCCAATTGCATATGTATTGACATTATATATGGTATGGCAAGATACCACCACAATGAGGTTAGTTACAGAACAAGTATGCCAGTGTTTTGATTAAGACATTATAAAATATGATTTATATTTACTTTTGTTGTGTATTTTACTAGAGGATAAATAACATGTCACATTTTGTTTATTCTTTTTGGCCCTCCCAGCCAAACATGCCTTTAGTCTGCAAACATTTAACATTTTTAACATCAGCATTTCACCACAGATGACATCTGAAGGTTATCCTCTTCCTTTTACTCTAATAAATTATATAACTCAAAGCTTGATCAAAGCACTCTCTCGACTTGAACATAAAGAAATAAAATTTTAAACTGAAGTCATTTAAAATTCCTCAGTAGTGAAATGGATTTTTATTTTTCTTTCTTTCTTTTTTTTTTTTTAAACAGACAGTCAAATCTTCTTTAAAGTTGCAATTAATTCTTCGTTAGAGGTGGGGGGGAACCCATATGGAATAAAATTCTCGTGGAAATCATGTGTTTGCATTCCAGCTGTATGATTATTCTTACCACAGCAGAAACTTCTTAATTGCAATCTGCACTGTAGTGCTGAAACAGATGTAAACAAGTGCTTTTTATAGCTATTATACTTTCACAGTAGACTTCTTTGCTGGGAGAGTATGGTCAAATTAAAAAGAAAAGGCTTTGAGCACCTATAGGTTAAATTGTGTTCACCTCCAGTTGAACATGTGAAATTTGTTCAAGTTCAGTGAAAGATGAAGATGGGATTTTCAAAAACACTTTAGCACTGCCCTAATTCTGTTCCTATTGAAGTCAATGATAAAACCAAGTACTTTTGAAAATCCCACCCTAAGTGACAGACATCTGACATAAAATGGTTCAAAGAAAAGAAATGCAAAACATGCCGATGCAATAAAGAATTTTTTTTTTTAAATGAGACTTGCTGTGTTGCACTTTTGAGTGCAGAGAATATAATTAGAATCCCAAGAGTCTGGGAAAACCCACCTGGCAAGCAAACTTGGTTTTAAATAGAAAAAGTCTGGCAAGATCGTAAGACCATTGAGAGTTTAAATCACTGGTGAACTTGAAAAGTTAAAGCAGCAAGAACTAATAAAAAAATATTGGAGCTTGAAACAAGACCAGGGGAAGCAAGTGTGGCCTCATACCAGTCATCATGGACATGAAGGATGGCACTTATTAAACAGAGAGAATGTCATTTATTATTGGTACTATCAAGGAGTTTGGTGGTGGAATGGAAGAGAAGACGGCCCAGCTGCACATATCAATAGTATATAATATGTAGCATAAGAGTCATAACATAATGTTCAATAAGTCTTGAAGGAATAACAAGGATGTGACCCCATCCTTTCCAAGTCTGTCATATGGTATCTCATTATCCATCCTCTGGTCTGTAATTCGCTATTATAAAGGCTATTCATATTTGGATTGGTTCTGTTTTGGCATGGTTGTATTTTAAACTAAAACACTCTGAAGCAAAGATAAGCAGTTCTTTTCCGGACCAACTGTAAATAGCTAGACATAGATAGCACCATCAATTTACACAACATTGTACAAAAGGTGACTTGTGCCTTGCAGGATTGAAGCCTTAATATGGATCAGTTCAAAACTAAACTGAAAAGCACAGGAGCAGACTGTTACAGGCCATAAGGCATTCTATAAAAACATCATTAGGTTAGGAAAGGTCAGCCAATTCAGCATCATAACCGGTCCGAATATCTGATTTTTCGATCTCTTCAAGCACTGGACCATGGCACAGAAAGCCTACCTCAAGATTCCTGTCTCTGCACAGATTTTCAGTGTGACCCTTGGCAAATCACTTATTTTCTCACTTTCTGAGGCACATGAAAACCATTTCTTGCTATGTTTCTGTACAGCACCTAGCCCCAATCTCCATTAGAACCTCTGGAAACCACCGTCATACAAATCAATAATAATCTGAAATTGAGTATCTACAATCATAATGTTAACGCATCATTTCTGGAAGAGAGATAACGTGTGCCATGGACAATTCCATTGTTAGCCTTAGAAGAAAGGAGTTTTGCTTAACATACAATTCATTTAGAATACGAGCCTTTTAAAATTCCTTCAGTGCTTTAGGAAGGGGATGTCTTATAGTAACTTAACTTTATTCAATGGAACTTGTCTCTGTGATAATACATTCTGTATTTTAAAGGGCCAGGACTGTGGTCAGCAACAAATTGGAAAAGTTGGAATGTGTCTCACTTTTTTTTTCCTCCTCAGAGATCAGAACCATTCCGCTGTGCCTTGCTTTTTTGCTCTCTCTCAAACTACTCTTATGTGGCAACACTCTAATAAAGGGACGTGAGGGAGTAAGGTACTGTTGGCTAAAATGAATATAAGTCTGTATTCCCTCTACCAAAATGAGATTTAAATATAAAAGAATAGAATCACAAAGAATTCATCTTTTAATAGTTTTTCCAATTGAATCGTTTCTTGTCTGGTCTTTTATTCAGTTATCTCCCTCTCACTCAGTACAGTCAGGGCGTTAAGCGCTGCTCTGGTGCCCTGGGATTCGTGTTCACGAAGAATCCTTTTCTCAATGCGATAGATAGCCTCTCAGCTTCAACTGCCAACACCACTCGCTCATCACTAAGTGACAAAGGCTACAGTTGCATCCACAAAAGCAGCATCTTCAAGAGAGAAAAAATCATCATTGTGTTTTCGATTAAGAACATCCAACTGTTCCACACGCGCACTACGTTCAGGTGGATTGAAAAATGTGTTCTGAATAAGTGATGGAAACAGCTCAGTGTAAATACTTGGCATTAGTAACAGACATGGCAAGCCCTATGTTTTATTTGAAAAACCAGTACATAATATAAGCGACGGAAAATCCTCTAGAGACAAGGTGGTTTGATTTAGATAAGCATTCAGAAGTTTGAAGCTTATCCCTAGAGATCTTTCATTATGATTTCATTTCCCATGAAGTAGGCGAACTTCATTTTGCATTTACATTTCCTCACTAATGTGCTGATGGATAATGGCCAGTTTATTACTATGTTCAATTGCAGTTAAAAATCATTAACATTTTGGGCTGCTGCCACTGAAGTTAGGCATGTTAATAGGGCTGTAATTCTCTCTCTGCATCTTCAGTGTTATCTTCTTTGACTTCAATCTGTTTACACCAGGGATTATTTCGGGCCCATTTTTCACCCATAGAATTTGCTTTATTTGTTTGAGCTCTAAGAAAAAGGAGGGAGAAAACAGAATGGTGTTCTGTGTTTGGATGCAGTCTTCCAGCAACATATGACTGTATCTTAATAAGGGGATATGGTTTTAATTCTGACCTGGACCAGACCCTAAAAATTTTGACAAGGATCAAGAAGAATTGCCAACACATATTCTTCTCTTTCAAAATATTCCACTGACTCTGTACTGGTTAGACGGTTTAAAATCCATTAAAAAAATACTATGTTAAAGTAAGCTAAAGTTGAAACAGTCAAAAGACAGGAACCAATGCTCAAGTTATACCTGGAGCTTTAACTCCTCTCCCTTTATAATGGGTAATAAAGGGTGGTAATAATGGGTGGTTGCTGTATAATACCACCTATCACAACAACAACATGATTGCATACTGTTTTTTACATTCGACTTCCCTCTCCCCATCAAAAGTACTCTTAATTGTTATATGGTGCATAGATGCTATGGGTGAAATCTTGGTCCCGCTGAAGTCAATACAAGTTTTGTCACTGACCTCAGTGGGGCCAGGATTTCACCCCATGGTGCTAGGTGCATAGAAAAACCTAATACATATACCTATAATTATATACTCAATACACTAGATATATATTTTTTCTACTTTACATACACACAGGTAGCATCTTCTGCTATGCGGTGTTGCTCTAAGCATGCCAGATTGAACATGTGAAAGCCATTTATTTAGAAGATTCACAGCAAGGATGAGGTAAGCATTTCTGCTGAGCTCTGTAACACTTGGTGCCCGTTGCTACTCTCATTAACCCAGTGGCAAATCTTCCTTACTTCACATCTTACTAAAGAAAAGAGACTTGAGTCTTCTCTGACTTACACGGGCATAAATGACTACACAAAATGCAAACTATTATTGTGATGGATTAATGTTTTATACCCGCTTTGCAATAAATTACCATACTTGGTGCCAAACAGTAGAGAATTAGGCCAATAGATAGAGTTGATAAAGCAAGATTAGGTGAATCTGGGTGCCATCATCCCAGAAGAACTACTTTCTGTGTGCTATTGATGCTGCCACCACCACTGGTGGCAAGCCTTACAGTAGCCCAGGACCCAAACACACTGTAAAAGGCAGTGACTAGCAGTCTTATCTGAAATCAACTTTAGTTTTAAAAAGGCACAGGAAACAAAATAGTTTATTACCCATAACGTTAATTGGAATGTCTTCATGGAACATTTTGCAACTTGCAATGATAAGCTTGAAGGATTTTAGTATGTAAATCTTTCCTTCAAGTGTTTGTAACCCAAACATTTCAGCATGTTGCTAGCATGTGAGAGGCTGTAATTGAAACTAGGATACGGAAACTGGGAGCGAAAAGTAAAAGAATTTATACATCTCACCCTTTTTATACGCTCAGGTGCTATTAACAACCCAGGTAACAAAAAACAATTATTTTAAATGTGTTTTCCAAGACATCCTGTAAGTGCCTACCCCACCATTTTAAATATTACTTCAGTTACCTACATCCAACAGCCCCAAGCCATCTAGTTAAATGATACCAAGATATGCTGTTCATAGCCAGTAATAAAGAGGAGTATGCTAACGTTATTCTAAGGGTAGCATTGTTAAATAAGCCCAATATCTCTGGAATCAAGATGAATGCATAGCACCAACCCATGTCCACCAATGAGGATGACATGCAGATCACTAGGAATATAACCATCTATAACCACCAGCAGTCCCTTGGATCCCACCCACTTTCCTGAACCTGCATCTCCTCCAATAGGATCTGTCAACCTGCTTCATGGGTTATCTTTACACCCACTCATAGCCTTTGAGGTTGGAACCACATTTTCCTATATCTTTAGTTTGGGGCAGTCTTTGGCTAACCAGATGATTCGTCTTTTGGTTTTGGTGCATCCTGAAATAACTGTACAAACTGAACTTTGTAGCAGGAAGTCTATTGGATTTTTTTTAGAGACTATTTTAAAGGATTTTAGATTTAAGAAGGTTTGGAGGGCTTGACCTTGCTCCAATTCAAGTCAGTGAGAAAGTTTCCAATGACCTAAAAGGTGCAGAATCAAGTCAGATCAGTGAGACAGAGTGGTTTGTTCTTGCTAGGGAAAAGACAAGAGTAAGAGACTGAATTCAGACTAATGCTGTGTTACTCAGAGAGGAATGCTGTACTGACAGTGATTTATGGAGTGGTAAATTTACCGTATCTTGTTTATTAATTTTGGATTTGTTTGTGCATCAATTTAGCACTTCAGCAGTAACTACAGGCAGCTACCACTTACTTAGGGTCCCTTTTGCCATCTGGACCTCCCTGTATAGGAGCTGTGGGCTCTTATATTTGGGATAATAGCGTGGGCCTTTGTCCTCAGGACTGTAGCTCACTGGGAAATGAAGTTGGGTAAACTGGGAAGAGCTTTTTGTTCCAGGCATTATTGTTTACAATTTGTTTAATTTTTAAAGGGATTTTTATTATTGTTAAGGGTAGCAGTGAGTTATCTAATCTGTTTGAAGTGCATGTGAGTTAATCAGGGTAGGCAGTGGAATATAGAGAAAGAAGAAGAATTTAATTCTTCTAGATAGTACAACAGCATCCAAACACTTGGTTCCAGCTGTAAGCTGTAGCATAGGAGTTTCAGGACCCACTGAGGCCGTTGGATATGGCCCTTAATGTTTGTATGTACAGATAGAACACAATTCTCCATCCCTCAGGTTGAACAGTAGCCATTGCTGAGTTCATTGGAAATGAATAGTTAATTGCTGCTCAGCATGAGAAAGAGTGGCAGAATGGGGCTCTAAATCAACAGGTAACTCTTTAAACTATATATTAGTATTTTGGTTTTGTTTCTGGGCCATATTTGCTCTCAGCTTCTCACAATGAAAACTTATGCCACGTTTAAAGCCTATTCCATTCCCACTTCTTAGTGCTGTATAGCATTGTGGAACAGTTGCTATACTTCACCCTAAAGGTGGCTGCATTCCAGCACCCGGTGAAATGACTCCATGACATTTGTATATCAAAACTATGGGTTCCTTTGAGATGAAAGGCTTTATGGAAATGTAAGATATTTGTTATCATCCATTATTCTTTTTTCCTTCATGGGACTTACTCAAGGGGAAGATTTATGCCAGCTGTTCCAGAGTTTAATCAAAATGTTTAGGTCTTCTCCCCTCAATCCCCTGTTGAAAGTTTCTAGTCCTCATACCATGCTTTATGCTGGCATCTGCAAAAGCTAAAGCCAGCTCGTCTTTGATGGTTGTTTTTCTGTATATTCAGATATTGTCAGCTGCAAGTACACTGCGAAAAAAAGAATGTGCTTGATACAATACAAATGTTTTTTATATGAATGTATTTGTTGGTTTAATTTTACAGCTTTAGATGGTTTCTGCAAATCATTTTTGATAATTACTTAATGTTATTTCATATGAGAGTCATTACTACTAGAATCTGCAATACCCCCAAAACCACAGGGAAAAAAATATTTAAGTCATGAATATAGCCCATCTATTGTTTCTGTTTCAAATGGAGTTGAGAATGGGGACGGGCCCTGGCATTTTTAAGTGTTGGGAGACTCCTATAATTTTCAAATTACAGGGTATGGGTCTTGGTGTTTTATAATCTTGAGAATACCCTTGCTCCTAATTTAGTTTTTTTTTTGTTTTTTTTTAAAGGGTGGGGCTCATTTTTTAGAACTGAGTAGCATGATGTCTGACTAAGAAACAGGAAATGTATGTGCCAATAGCTGCTTAGACAGTCACACACACATATAGAGTCATGACGGATTTAAAATTGGTATAAATTTGGTATAAATACACAACAAGGGCAGAGAGTGGATGGTGTGTATTTTGCATGTCAGGTCTGTCTCGACTTGGAAAATTACTCTGCCAGAAATGGAGACAATTGCTTGTCCTTCAGCTGGGGTTGAGAATCGTTTAGCTGCTAGTGAAAATGGGCTCAAACCATTCCCAGAACTACTACTAATCGTTTACAGCAGCATCCACTACATACTAGGCACTTTCCAAGCAGATAGAGAACAGTCCGTGCCTCAAGGAGTACTGCGGCATTAAATCTGACTGAAACCATGTTCTACAAGGTCCTTCGCACTTTCTGTAGACCTTTTAGAAATGATTTTGTCCTGCTGATGCTAGAAATTACAGTTTTTCAATGCCAGTTGAAGAAGGCAATGGAAGACCTGTTCCTGACAACCACTGCCAGCAAAGAGTAGACAGTCCTTTCCACTGGAAATTAGGATCAGCGCTTTCATCTTGTCCAGGCTAATTTAAATGAATTAAACAATCAGTTAAGTCCTCATTGGTATTGTACCATGGAAGAAAATCACCTGTGAGCATACAATTTATGCAGGGCCTTCCACCAACCTTAAACTTCACAAAAGGGGCGTCAAGAGAGCAGCCATCCAGAAATGTCCTCACCCCCTCTCAGTACTTGAGGGCTGTGCCAGACCTACATAGGGCAGTATGGCAGGTAGCAGTGTGGGTGGGATCACAGGATCTGTGATCATGCAGAATCAAATGACCATAACGCATCCCAAAGTGGCACAAAGCCTGAAGCTGCTATTCCATAGGTTAGAATAATGGTCAATTTTGCCTTCCCAGCTCCCTGCACTTCACTCTTTTAAGTCAGGCTAGGTGCAGCTCCTAAAATCCTCCTAAAGAGTTTGGATTGGAAACCAGTGGGAATTTTGCCTATGCAAGAATTGTTTTGCCTATGCCAGATGAACCTCATAGTAGGTTCAGAAATTCTTTATGACATATCACACAAGTGTCAGACACAGCCCTAACATTTTATATTTTTGCAATGGCTGGGAAGCTGTTAGATACTCAAATGTCATGCTTTGCCTGTTATGATAAAGATTAAGTAATCCATAACATTTGTAAATATGATCATTTAAATCAAGAGTAATAAATGTTCCTCTAAAAACTGCTATTCCCTGTATATAAAATAAGGTGATGTTTTCTTACCTCAGATGGATGCTTGGGAGGCTTAAGTATATAATGTTTGTTAATCCTTGATATCCTGCAATTTTTGAGATCCTTGTATGCAAGGTACTATATAAGGATTAACAACAACTAGGGAATTCCTGGTTCCCAGTCCTGTGCTCAAACCGGATACCACATTGTGTGTGTGTGCCTCTCTCTCTCTTGTCTGATCTCCAGGAGAAAGTAGCACTAGCTGAGTTTTAAGGCAATTTAGTTAAACTAGTGCAAAAGGCTGCATGGACATGCTTACTTTGGTTTGACCTGAAGCAAAATAAGGTTGGTCAATTAGAAATCAGTTCAAGCTAAAGTTTAAAAAAAAAAAGAGACTGTCCACAAAGGTCTTTACCCTAGTTAAACTAAATTAGTTTAAAAGTTGATTTTAAACCAGTGCAACTTTCTTGTTTAGACCAGGATTCTCTCTCTCTCTCTCACACACACACACACACACACACACACACACACACACACACACTTTTAGTTTAGGCTGAACATTTTTTCAAGTAAAAGTTGCATTTAAATTTTTCACAGGCTTCAATGTAGAAAGTTTCCTATTTCCTGAAATGATACCTTGAAAATGTTGAGGCTGCGAAACCACACAAAACTAATTGCTGAAAAACTTGGCATGAATTTCCACACAAATGTTTTTAGTAACTTTGCCCAACTCAAAAGATTTTTATCTTGACACTATTCCCTTAAATGTGAACTTACAAAATATTTCTCAAAATAATATTTACTAAAAAGGGAAAGATGGTTTATGCTGTAGACTTGGGTTTAAAGGTTTATGTACTACCAAATATTAATACAAATACTTTCCTGAAGTTAAAAAAAAAATGAAAAACAGTTTGTCTGGTTTTTAAAATTAATCTACAGTGTTTGCAGTTCAATCATGGCAGTTTTGTTCTCGTGCATGAGAAATGGAAAATGAAATCAGTTAGAAAGTTAATCTATTTTCATTAGAGAGACAAGGTGGATGAGAAAATATCTTTTATTGGACCAGCTTCTGTTGGGAAAAGAGACAAGCTTTTGCGTTTACACAGAGCTCTTTTACAGGTCTTCTTCATTGTCCAAGTGAAGTAAATAAACATGAAAAATTAGAATTTTAAAATTCATTTCACTATTCTGAGGTGTTACAGGTAACATAAGTAGTTAAATTATTTCTTAACTCTCTGCAAAGCTGCCTCATTGTCATCCTTCAGATACTTTCTGAAAACCCTTTTGCAGTGATGCCCATAAAAAAACTTAAAACAGTTAAAGCAGCTGGTGCACAGAGACTACTGGCTATCATTCTGACCAGTATTGTCTCATTGTTTCTTTGTACTCCCCGTCTGTCATCTCATCTTAGATTGTAAGCTCTTTGAGGCAGTGATTTTTCTTCTGAGTCTGTACAGCACCTACCACAATGAGGTCCTGGTTCAGGACTGGGACTCATAGGAGCTATCACATTACAAATAAGAAATACCACTAGATTAAAAAATATTTAGCACTGAAACAGACCAAATGAAGTTTAGAAAAAAAATTGGGTGTGTTATAAAATCAGAACTGGATATGTTTCTAAAAAGGCTGGTCGCATTCCATGAATATGTTCATGGAGACTTTTTTGTCAGAGCCATTTTTGGAGCTAAAGTCATTAAAAAGCTTTATCATAATAAGTGTCCTTTTCTAAGATGGTAGTGAAACATTTCCTGTTCTTGAAATTAATAAATTCAGTCCATTTTAATACTTCTAATACAAAGTATTCCATTTAACTGGTGGATAAAGAATGTGATTTTTAATTATGTACAGAGAGAGCCTGGATTTAACAAAAATAAAATGTAAGCCAGTAACTGGAAATGATAGGTGAATCTGATAGCATTTACACTTTCAATAATCGTGGTCAAATTTTCTTTGTGTAGAGATCTAGGATAAACTCAAGGGATGATTACTGTAATTAAGAAATTTACAAATCTCTTTCTTTAGAGTAAACATTAGCTGTTTGATGGAGATTTAAAACTGTTAAATAAAAGACTCAGGGTATGTCTACACTGCAATTAGACACTTGTGGATGACCCATGCCAGCCAACCTCAGGCACAGGCTGTGCGGCAGTTCCATTGCAGTGTAGACTTCTGGGCTTGGGCTGGAGCCTGGACTCCAGGTCTCGGTTAGGTGGGAGGGTCCCAGAACTCGGGCTTCAGACCTAGCCCAGAAGTCTACATTGCAATGAAACAGCCCCACAATGCAAGCCGAGTTGCCTGGCATGGGTCAACCCATGGGTGTGACCCATCAGGCACACATTCAGTAAAAACTAATGATGCTGCTGAAACTCTGTGCCCTGTCCAAATGAAATGCAACTTTTACCACAGAGGGCACACGGATGTTTTCTGGGCATCCTGGACTGATTTCAGAGGTTTCCTGATTGTAAAGAAAGGAATTTACATCTCTGTAAACCTAAAGTAACTGCATTAACATCAGAAGAGATACTCCAGATTTACAAAAGGGCAATTGAAATCTGGCTCTATGGTTTCACTCTTCTCAGAGGAAAATTACAGATTGTCATTCAGCCCACTCAGGCTTAGATAGATATCAGTGGGTATATTGCATACATACAAGGACAAGTTATTTCCTTCCACCTTTTCTGCCCCTCAAAAAAGTGTTAGGGAAACTGTGCAAGCCTGAGCAGCATAAGGTTTTTCCTGACTGATGGTTAAATTCCAGATTTCATCAGGGGTTGGGGGACTCACTGGTCTAGATTCCTGAGATCTAGTCTCCTGTCCCAAGGTTACTCATTGGGAGTGCACTCTTTCAATTCCCATGGAGAGCTAGTCCATTACCAAGGAGGCTCAGAGAACACTAATCCTAGTCTAGACCAACTCCATTGGGCTACATGGTCCTGCAAAGGGATGAAGAAGTGACATAAGAATCAAAATCAGTCAAAAGTGGGAGGTTTGAAAGCTCAATTGCATGTGCCCTCCAATCCTCAGAGAAGCTGTACAATTTCCCATAGCCTTGATTTGGTTGTCATCTTCTTTGGCAATCCAGCCTTTCATCTAACTTGTTGTAGACTTGATACTGATGGCCTACCACACCTTGCAAAGATCAAAAGTCAGGGGTATGAGAACCTAAGTAATCTAGAAATAGAAAGCTGTGGGCACAGAAGGGGAGTGATGAATGCTGATTTTTAGGGGTGCGGTACGCTCAAAGCTCCCCTTGACTTTGTGGGTAATTGTGCGTGTTCAATAGTTATCAAAAGTCAGGCTTATAGGCTAAGTTTTTCAAAGCTACTAATGATTTTTAGTGCCCAATTTGAGACTCCTTGAAATGGCCTGATTTCAGAGATAGTTGTTCAGCATATTCTGAAAAATCAGACCCATTTAAGGTGTCCCAAATTGGGCAACAAAAATTAGCACATCTGTTGTTACTAGTTAGTCCTGCCAGTCACATTCAAGGTGTTTTATAGGGCCTCCTTATCATGGATGACGTGTAAGGCAAAGTATTGTCATGGATGAAAATCTGTCTAAGAGACAGGAAACAAAGCAGGAACAAATGGTCAATTTGCATTATGGCAAAAGGTGTGATGCTTCAAAATTCCATATGGGGGACTGGTGTTTGTAAATACTTTATACATCTGAAAAGGGGCTAAATCAGTGATGTAGGGAAAAATGCAATTGACAAAGTTATTTAGATTAGTCAAGTCCTGAGAAGACTGTGAGAAGCTCAATATTACTAGTAGAAGCAAAGGAATGACTTTGGAGGAAAAACCTGAATTACACATACATTGTCTAGAGTTCTAAATTAATAGTATAATCTCTGGATGAGGGTATCATAGTGGACAGAGCAATGGAGATCTCTGCTGAATGTGCAGCTGTAGTAAAAAACAAAACAAAAAACAACAAAACAAAGATGTTAGGATGCATAAAGAACAGGATGGGATATAATACAATGATGCAGCCTTATCTAAAATCCTGTGGGCATTATTGGTCATCGCATTTCAAAAGGTAAATAGGGATGGAGGGGTTATATAGAGAAAGACAATGAGAATGGCTAGAAGCATGAAAAAAAAATCACCCTTATGAGGAAAGTTGAAAAGTTTGGGATTGTTTGCCTTAGAAAGGAGACAAATCAGAGGTGACATGCTAAAAGTATATAAAATAATGACTAATATAGAGAAGTTAAATTGGGAGCTCAACAGAAGAGCAGAGGACATTCAGTGAAATTGAAAGATGGCAAATTCAGCCATGATAGGAAGGAAACATTTTTTTCCATACACCATGTAATTAAACTGATTGCTGAAGTCAAGAATTTAGCAAGATTTGTATGGATAACAAGAATATCTAAAGTTATGATAGTCCATGCTAATAAAAGTTTTGGAAAAGATATTAGACCTTGTACTTCAGGGTTTAACCCAAGATATTAGGCATTAGGAGGAGACCTTCACAGGTGAGTAGATAATCCCACTTCTGCCTACTGCAGGGTTTCTTGCATCTACCTCTGAAGCATCTGGTACTGGCCACTATCTGAGCTAGGATATTGAGCCAGATAGACCTCAGGTCTGAACCGGTATGGCAATTTCTGTGTATCAGTTCTGTCTGATCCAATGGTGAAACATTTGATATTACTGTGAAAGCGCAGTCCTGGAGAAAGCATCAGATGAGGCGGGCCTTTAAGGGTTGATATGGACAAAAGAAAGAAGGGATGTTTTGGGGCCTGACAGCTCATGCATCAAATATTATTATTTGGTTCCCTAAAAGGTATGAGATTATCTAGCTGGGCTATTTTTTAACCCACAGATCCCTGCTGCCTGAAACATTTTGGAATTTTTATTCGAAATATGTCTGAAACTAGTGAAAATGAGGATTGTGACAGGACTGTGCTGTTGGACAAGGGAGGGTCAAAGTTCACGTTTTAAAAGAAAGAAAATCAATGTGATCATCTGGATAGGATTTTGCTGCTCAGTGAGGGAGGGCAGAAGGACAACAATGATTTTTTCAAAGTATCTTTTCTGCTCACTGTAAAGCATGCCTGTCTGCCTTCTTCAATGTGACAGCAGAGCAAGTGCCTTTTAGAACAGCATGAAAACAGGGACCAGAATATTTGAATGCAAAAGCATTTAACTTGAATGAAGTTCTACTGAGGCTAACAGGTTTGGATTGTTTTCTTGTTGTTTTTAACCCAAAGGGAGGGGGGAGGATGCCTTTGAGCCTTTAGATCTCTCCTTTACTTAAGGAAGGTTGGCTGCGTGACAGTAAATGCTGCTTTTTTTCTTATACTGTGACCATCCCCATGGTATCTGAGCAACTTCCAGCAGTGCATTAAGTAACAGGACTAGCATTTGTCATGTGCTATTCTTTTCATCTTTCACTCTTCCTCTTCCCTGAGGAAAAATTGTGTGGGAATTTAAAAAATAAAAATGTACAAAGTTTATATTAGCAAAACTGAATTATATGACTCAAAATGGAAAGTGGCGAGCTTTAAGGTAAGTCTTAGATCCTCCATGAGTTAATTCCAGAGTCTTGGACCAGCCCCAAAGAAAATGCCATCTCTTGTCTAAATGTACTTTGACCTTAGTTTAGACCTCTCCTGTGTCACAGTGGACCTGGGATGTAAATGTTGTTCCTCATCTCAAAGCTTTA
The DNA here is from genome assembly GCF_026122565.2 of Emydura macquarii macquarii. Classification (NCBI taxonomy): domain Eukaryota; kingdom Metazoa; phylum Chordata; order Testudines; family Chelidae; genus Emydura; species Emydura macquarii. Next base: position 4,752,605 of record NW_027133000.1, on the reverse strand, counting down.
GTAGATCTTTTAGTTCCCAGACTTAGATCACTAAGCACTTTGAAGATAAGAACTGATATCTTGAATTTCACATTCTAGACTATATTATAGACTCAGACTTTAAAGTCAGAAGGGACCAATATGATCATCTAGTCTGACCTCCTGCACAATGCAGGCCACAGAACCTCACCCACCCATTCCTGTGACAGACCCCTAACTTAAGACTGAGTTATTGAAGTCCTCAAATCGTGGTTTAAAGACCTCAAAGTACAGAGAATTCACCAGCAAGTGACCCATGCCCCCTGCTGCAGAAGAAGGTGAAAACTCCCCAGGGCTTCTGCCAATCTGCCCTGGGGGGAAATTCCTTCCCAACCCCAAATATGACAATCAACTAAACCCTGAGCATGTGGGCAAGACTCACCAGCCAGACACCCGGAAAAGAATTCTCTTTAGCAACTCAAAACTCACCCCATCAAATGTCCCATCACAGGCCATTGGCATATTTACCACTAGTAGTCAAAGATTAGTTAATTGACAAATTAGGCTGTCCCATCATAACATCCCCTCCATAAATTTATCAAGCTCAGTCTTGAAGCCAGCTAGGTTTTTTCCCCAATAGTCCACCTAGCTACCACAGTAAGCCAACTAGGACCAAGTTTTCAAAGATGACCTCTAAACTGTTACATGGCATTTCTCACCTGCAATTATTTCTGCACACACACACACACACACACACACACAGATTGTTTCTTTTTCAAACATAAGCTATACAGGAGTAACTGGATGAAATGCTATGACCTGTGCTACACAGGTGGTCATACTAAATGGTCTAATGGTCACTTCTGGCCTTAAAATGTATGAGTCTATGAAAGCACAAATTTGCAGGTGAAGTGACATGCAGACACCATAGTGATATATCTATATAGATAGAAAAGGTATTTGCATACTTAAATTGGATAGCCTAATTAATATACATGAAAAATTTATCCTACATTTGTGTAAAGTTATAGATGCAAAATTATAATTTTTATTTAGTCTCCCCTCCTGGGATGAGCTCGGAGCAATGAAAAGCAATACAAGAAAGATTATAAAGCCTAATGAAAAACAACATTTTAAAAAGTTACCCTCTTAAAAATTCAAACAAGAAAAATGATGGAGGAAGGAGGAGGGGCAGCAGCACCAAAAAAAACCAGAGGCATGGGGACATGAAGAGAAGAAGGAACAGGTAATGAAAAAGGCACTAAACATATTTCTAGACAGCGTCAGTGGAGAGGGCCAGATACTAGCTTCAAAGAGACCTGATATTCTATTTTCAGCTCTGCATGGAGCCTTTGGTAAGTTACTTTTCTCTTACGGCCCAGTTTCCTTCTCTCTAAAATGGGGATAAATGACACTCATCTTGGGAAAGGTCTCTAAGATGAAAAGTATTGACAGATAAAATTGCTTTTACAGATCAGTTAGAAGTGAGAAGGGAAGGACTGAGACAGATGTCAAGGACGAAGCAAGTTCCACAATCCTAGCAGAGACATGATTGCCTGCCAACTTCAGATGTTAGGACAAAACCACAAAAATCAGGTGGGATCCAAGTGAAGATATCCATGAGGAGAAGCCTCAGACAGGAGATCTCAAATGCAACCAGGGCCTACAGTATAACCAAAGTCAGCTTACCCCTTGAGGCAGCCAATGTAAAGAATGCAAGGAAAACATAACCAGAAGAATTCCTCCCTGCACAGTTGCTAGGACTAGTGCAGGAATGTGGGGAGGTAGTTTGTGTCTCCCTGTTCATTGAGCCAGGTGCCAGTTTGATACACCCCTCACCCTGCCATAGCCCCTATGATGCTTGCAGCTTTGGGAAATCATTGTGGAGGCAGGATCGCTCCAATCACGCCTGCTCCTGCTCCAATTAATCATTCTCCCTTTTCCAGATCACTTCCAACATGCCCTGGAAAGACCCATGTAATGACAACAGCAACTCTGGCCCAGTGTGATCATGCTGGCTCATCCTGATTATTACAATTTTTATTTTGTTTTGAGAACTGGACTCTTGTTAATATGACCCAACACTATATTGTTTATAAGTTAAGATTTGTTTTAAAAATTCAAGCAGTGCTGGAAAGGATTACTGTGAGTAATCTCCCAAGGTATAAAAAGTTATAAAAACCTAAAACTCCAAGTGAGTGCAGTTTTTGTTTACTTTGTTTTGTTGGTGTCTATCCTGCTTCTTTCCTTTTCTTATTTTTCCTCTCTAAATTATGGCTTTAATAGGTGTTTTATTTTTTGCCTGCTCATTTTACACCATCTCTTTTTTACATTTTTTACACCATCCCCAGGAAAGAAGAAGGAAACTTTGTCCAATCACTGAACCTCACCTCCATTCCAACCTGATCTGACCTTTGGTGGACTAGGTCTCTGCTTGTTGACAAGAGATGCTCGTGAGGATTCCTCAGGTTTAACATACCCCTAAACCCATATTCCTTTTAGTCTTCACCTACTCATCGACCACTTTCTGCTAAATGATAAGGCCACTAAAAAATTATGTTGTGGGCTGGCAGCTGGAAACTGTGACCATTGTTTATCATGCTGATCATGATTGTCTCATTGTTAAATAGAGTTTATCTACACTTAGAGCTGGCAGTGTGATTCCCAGCTTGAGGAGGAGTACCTGCACTAGCTCTGAGCTCACTTGCTGAACATAAAGTGAAGCGCAAGCAGCGTGCTACCCCAAAAATATACATAGGGTCTTTGACAGACATGCACTTGAGGCAGATAGCTCCTCCCACCACTCACACTACAGTGGCTACACTAGATTTTTAGCAAGCTAGCTTGATCACAGCTCAATTCAGTTTAGTTTAATTCACTTTGGAAGTAATTGAGTAAACCAAATTAAGGCATTTTAATTCTGCATGAAAGTGTCCAAAACAGGGGTTTAAATGTAGTTTAACTAACCCACTTTTAATTCACTCCTTTAGTTAATTTGGATTAATTTTCTTGAGTGTCTCCATGTAGACAGGCCCAAAGTTATAGCAGGGGATCAACATGGCTCACAGCATGGGGAATACAAAGGGCACTTTTATGTGCTTCTGTTGAATGCTGTTTATTCCCTTGGGCATTGCTGCAGAGCTGGCCAAATTGTTTCGTTAAATCAACTAAGAAACATCAATATTTTACCTGATTAATATTTTTATTCTGGCTGTCTTAAAGCACATTCTTAGCAATATATGCAAATTAATCTGTTATTTTGAAGTTCTGATAAGTTTGTTGTGCTTTTCTGTTGGTGTTTCATTTTGTCAAAACTTACATCAATGTAACCAAAGTGTTGGGTGCACACCCCTGGGCTGAGGATAAAGAGAAGAAATTACCATCTGGATGGGAGGGGGGGACAGACCTTTCAACTGTTCTATAAAGTCTCAGCTTTCTTTTTTCTAAATCGGTCTTTACTCATTAAAGTTATGGAAAAAAACTTCCAAATCTAAAGTGATCACACATAATGCAGAGACCTCTGCTTGAATTTGCAGAGAGAGCCTGAAATAACAGCTTCATCTCAACTGGTGCTAACTCCGATGCCATTCATAATACTTGAAATGTCAGTATAATTAACAATTTCACTGTTATGATAACCAGGCCTACAAATTTACCCAGCTTGTAAGTTCAAGTTCATAAGATGTCACAACAACAACAAACGTGGATGGGAAAAGGTACAGAAGGGAGATAGAGCTTTTTGTTTGAACTAATACAGTCTAATGATGTAACTCAAGGAGCGTATTAGTATCACACTTGATAAACAAGAAAAGTGTGGAACCAGAAATCAATGGACAAAAATGGTGTGTTGAAAACTAGGCCTAATTGGTGGACAAAATCATGAAGTGATTGACTATTCTACCACTATTCCTTTTGTGGATCCTTAAATAAAAGAGTTAAGGAGAAAAACTGGCTACTGGAGCAAGCTTTACCATCATGGCAGCCATCCTCACCATCTCTGGGTTGTCTGGGCTTTTGTCATCCTGATCCTGAGAGATGTCTTGACCAGACCAGGCCAGAGAGAGGGACCCAAGTGACATCACCACCTTGACTTAAATTGGATCAGACTTTAACAGCTCCAGCCCATCTCAAGTAACCTTGTCTCTTTTCCCTAAAAAGACCATTACCATGTTTGAAACGTCTAAGAGACCTAGAAACAAGGGCATTTTTCCTTCTAAAAACTCTCCAGCTCAAGGGAAAGGAAACTAGGGATGCTGTTAAAATGAAAACCTTCCTTAATAATTTACATTTCAAATGCTTTAACTGGTTTTCCTTCCTTTTCATTATCTTTAATAAAAGGTTAAAAGGATTTTAAGGATGTGTTTACCATGGTACTAAACAAGCTGAGGTCTCTGAGTACCAAACGCTGAACATTGTTTAACACTGTTTAATATCAGAGAGTGACTGGGTTACGTTAGCACCTTTTGCTCATATATTCCATCTAAAATTAATACAACACTGCTAGCCAAAGTAGGTAACAGTTTTTAAAAGCACCTAAGTGGTTTAGGTTCCTAAATCACTTAGGTGTTTTTGAAAATTTTACACAGCATGTAGAGGAAGTGTAACATTATGAAGATATACAGCAACATTCCCCAAAGAGTGTGTATGTAGGAAAGAGAGGGAAGCAGGGAAGATAAATAATTTAAAGATGGTAGGTCTGTAACACAGTGCAATTGAAGAGGGTGTGACTTGATACAATTTCCTGAAAGAGGGATTCAACTTTCAAAAATATGGGAAGCACCAATTTACCGGGGCAAAAATATATAAAATAGAAACTAGAGCCTCTTTGCCAATCAATAGGCCCATTCCTGCTGTATCACTACCTTTATGTGCATATTCTGTGGTAATCACCTAAACCTTTGATGTAACATCATCTCTATAAACCTAAAATGTAATTTATGTTTTTATCTAAGATGATCCATAGGAAAGAAAGTGATGGCTAATGCCATTATTTCCGATATCCATAAAATAGTTCAACTGCAAGAAAAGGAGATTTTGTTCCTATTAAGATGATGGGGATCTTCCTGCATAATATGAAATTATGTAGATATAGAGTTCAAGAACAGAGGAATTTTCATGAATCAGTCACACAAGTGTGAATAAATGGTCAATCAGTGGTTTGACAAGTAAACCATATTTGCAATGAAGCTTAAGAATAATGCAAGTCATCCAAGCTAATTTTGATGAAAATAAAGTTCTTACTACTTTTAATTCTTATTTAATTATTTAATATATTTAATTTTTATTATGGTGCACCTCTCCAGTAATCAAGGTTCCTTACAAATGAAAAATACAAATTTCCAGGTGGACCAATATCGATGATCCTTTCTTACCTACCAACCTGTTATGGACTGAGATGCAGGTGGTCTAACCTAATAATCAGAGCAGGAGTCAGGTCTACTGGGTGGTCATGCATCCAAATTGCGGAACGAAGCCAAGGGTCAGCACTAGAGTCAACTCCCAATTACCAGAGCCAAAGATCAAGCACAGAGCTAGAGCATGGTGGGAACAGGAGCAAAGGCAATGGTGAGGCAGCAGAAAGAAAAAGAAAAATTCAGGAAGCAGGCAAAAGCAGGGTCCACTGCAGCCAGAACAGAAAATGACCTAGGCTATCTCTATACTGCAATTAAAAACCCGCAGCTGGCCCTTGCCGGCTGACTCAGGCGCCCAGGGCTGTTTAATTGCCATGAAGACATTCTGGCTCAGACTGCAAAACTTAATACATGTGCTTTAGAAAATGTAACAAATTTTAGAAATAGTTAGACTAACGACAGGAAGCTTAAACTGTGTAGTGTCTGGTACTGGAGGTGACAGTGGTGAGAGCGTCCTGATGAGCTTCCACTTCTGAGTAACTGATCATTGCTTGCCAGTGTTTTACCTTAATAAAGATTTGTTACCCCGGTCTTCTGACTGGTGCATTTCAGTCCAACAGAGTTCATTACATTTCAAGTGCACACCTTTGTTGGTCATGTCCTAAGCCGTGTTTTCATTTTCAGCATTAACTGTACACTTTTTTAGAGGGGGGAAGAGGGTATGGTGACAAAATTAAGTTTGTAACCAATTTTTTGACAAAATTAGCCAATCCGCTATTTCACTTGGAGTGCTTGGAAAAAATCTTTCATTATAAAGAGATCAAGAAGTTCAGCAATGTAGTGTATAATGTAACGTGCTTTTCTTCCCTCCCCCTATCTCCCAAGCACAGGAACTCAAAAATTGTTTGGATTTTTTCCTCCCCCTTCCAAAGTTTCCAAGAGACTTCCCTTCTACTCTGAGCCTAAGCACTAGATTTTTCAGGCATAACAGATTTATTTTATAAGTTTTTAAACACCAACATTTAGAAAGTATTCAAAAATAGGGATTAGAATTGAACAAGTCTAAGCATTACAACTGTCATGATTCCAAAATGGGAAACTCAGCATGACAAGGAGTACAGTGCTTTCTCTGATTTCCCAGTTTACCCTAAGTAGTGAAATAGCCATGTTATTTTCATCAACATATTGCAATGCTGCATGTGTCTCCTATCTGTATTGCTCACTGGCCCTAAAGTAATCTATTAATCTAGCTTTATGCTAGTGATCCTCCTAATTTACCCCTTTATTGAAGGACAAAATTTTATTTAAAATATGGTCTCATTATGATATATGTTCAAGATGGTGCAAGTCACAAATGATTAAGCAGGCTATTTGGACAATACATTGTTAGAATTCACTATTCATAGACTGTCTGACCTGGATGTACATGGTAACACTAACACCCATGGGAAACTACTTGAAACCCTTTGAAATTATTCACATGCATATGGCTATCCATATGCATAAGTCTTTCCAGAATCAGGGCCCAATTTACATGGTTTTCTCAATGTGTTAAACTCATTGCAGTATGATTTTTTCCTGCACTTACATCCTGCTCTAGTGTCTCGAAGATTTAATTTCAGTTAAGTTATTATATTAAATGCTGTATTTTTTACTTTTTCCTTTGAGAAGATACTGAAGCCTAAGCTATATCTGTCAGGAATTATAGGCTTGAGTTCCCTTAGCTGAGCCTGGGGCTAGCTGACTCAGCCCTCAGGCCAGTTAATGAGCCCAGCTGGGCTGCAGCAGAGTCACCTGATTGGAGCCAACAGGTCTGCAATTAAACTCAGCAGCAGCTGCAATCTGTCCTTCTCCAGCCTCATTTCCAGCCTTGCTCCAGACCTGTTCTCCACCACTCCAGTTTGCTCCAACCCTACTCCCTTGTCCAGTTTCTGGCTCTGACCCTTGGTTCCTCTTCCTGGCTCTAAGGATAGGCTGGGCTTTGGCTCTAATGACTAGGTGTTGACCTGTGAACCCTGACAGGTCACAGGGAAGGTTATGCAAAATTAAACTATATCTCATGTGCTAAGGCCTGCTAAAATGCTTTAGAAAGTGATCATCAAAGCAATTAAAGCTGTAATGATGAAAGTAGGGGAAATAAAGGTAACAAATTTTGTTAGAGGCTTTGTAAAATTATGATCTAGATGGTTAGCTTAAAGAACTTGACGTAAGGTAGTAACATCTAGCAATATATATATAGTGTGGCTGATGGCCGGCTTTTCTCAGTGGGTCTCGCACCTTCCTGCTTGTAGTGGGCCAGGAAGTTGCCCGTCACCCCATCTTCCCACAGGGAGGGGGTAGGGACCCGGGCCCACCCGCTCCTCCGGGTCCCAGCCCAGGGGCCCTATAAGAAGCAGCTATGTGCTGCTGGTACTGCTTTCCAGACGGCAAACTCTTCCCCTGGGCTAATTTTCCCCCTCCTTCAGTCTTTCTGGCTTCTGGAGCTGGTACCTTCCTCCTCACTGCTCCACCACAGCGCTCTGCTCACCAGCTCATTCCTCGGCACAGCTCCGTACTCCTATCACCACCGCTCAGCACTTTCACCTCACCTCACCTCACCTCACCTCACCTCACCTCAGCACAGCACAGCACAGCACAGCACAGCACTTCCCTCACCTCAGCACAGCACTTCGCTCAGCTCAGCTCAGCTCAGCTCAGCTCAGCTCAGCACAGCACAGCACAGCACAGCACAGCACAGCACAGCACAGCACAGCACAGCACAGCACAGCACAGCACAGCACAGCACAGCACAGCACAGCACAGCACAGCACAGCACAGCACAGCACAGCACAGCACAGCACAGCACAGCACAGCACAGCACAGCACAGCACAGCACAGCACAGCACAGCACAGCACTCCTACTTCCTCCAGCTCGTGCACTGTGTGTTTGGGGCGGAGCCCTTTTATGGAGCACCTGGCTGATCACTAATCAGCCTCAGCTGCTCCTAATTGCCCCCAGTGGTTCTGAGTGAGTCAGCAGGGAACAAAGCCCGGAGCATTCTGGGGCTCACATATCTCCCATCCAGCACTCTTCTACTGCCTTCTGCCTTCACCATATCACAATAGTAATAAACAAAGCACAAAAGAAAGGTTTGAGCTTAAAATAATAGATTTCTAGGGGATTTTTGGTACATATAACCAGGAAGCAAAACCACATTTACGTATCCAAACCACTGTGAAATGTATCAGTTGGAACCCTTTATTATGGTCCCATGGGCTGGGCTGAGACCTAAATCGAAAATGGTCCCGGATGTGTGGGGAATATAAGAGAAAAGGGCATAAAAAGATGGTGAGACCAACCCCTAATGGGGACATTGGTATAGCAGAAACCTGGATCACTATGCCCACTTACGATGTTTCCTCCACTCACTGTTTTTCATCTTCCTTTCTGATGGTCTCCATAAGGTTGTAAATAGGCACAATGCAGGAAACTCCTTTACTGTACTTATTCTTATACTGTTTTTTTTTATTCTTGCAATTATTTTTGCTTGCATTTGAGTATTAAATAAAGGATTCATATTTCTACATGTGATTCACTAATCTCATGTCTTAGAATACATGTACACAGCTGCCTGAGTAAAAGAATCTGTTATTGGCGACTTGTGCATTTTGCTCCCAAATTGATCAAAAGGCTATAATGTTCAGGCTGCCCATGTTCTGGTCCCTGACAGTACCGAGGACTTTCATTAAAGTCCATGACTAATTACTGGAGTGGACTAGCATGTAAAAAACGTGTGGTACCAAACCACAATAGGTTTATGCAAGCAGCCAGCACAGCATGGCTAGCCTCATCTCTTCAGGAATGTCTCCTCTATAACACTGCTGAAGAATTAGTACCAAGAGTCTCCTTGCACTTGAACCCACTTGTTGGCACTTATGTGTCAACACTGAAATACTTGAAAGGTGAAGAAAAGACACTAGCATTTCTGTCCAAAAGTCAGTTTGTAATTAAACAAGTGCCTTAGTAGTGGTAATTGTGTGGAAGGCTAAGTAAGTTCCCTGCAAGCTTGCTGGGAGGTGATGTGCAAAACACACTTGTCCCTCAACTTCCCTGTCCCAACATGCAATTCTTTGACCCTGCAAAAGCTCTCAGAGGTCTGGAGGCTAGGAGGACTGCAGAGGCAGCCACTCCATTCCCCATCCCCACCATTCTTCATGAAGGGTGAGAAAGGTGTGCTGAGGGGACTAATGACCTATGGATATTTGCCTTCATTGCCAGCCAATGGGGAGTAAAGGTGGAGGGGAAGGGAAGAAAAAGAGGGGGAGACATCCACCAAATGGGTAGATTGGTACAGATGAAATAATTAACCCAAACTTTCACATAATGTTTGAAATGAATCTGAACCAAAAGCTCTGTATTATTTTTTAGAATATACTACAGTTAATTTTTAAATAATTTATCAATTTCACACACTTCTGCACTCCACATTCTCAAAATGAATGAAACAACACAGGAAAAATTGTGCCTGAGACCAAACTGGATGCAGGAAGAAACTTCATCAGAAAAGCCTCTCACAATATTTCCAGCCCAACTTGTTCACGCCAGAGGGCACACGTAGTTCAGATAGCTCGGACAAATACCCATAGTTTGGGTTGCTTATCTCTATCAGGGTTTTGCCAACATCCATCATTAGTCACTGCCCCAGTCATATCCTACTAACAGATAAACTGAAATAGATACTGGGACAGAGGTAAACGTTCTCCCAGGACCCCGGTTATTAATGCTATTCATTGGTTTTTGCTTTAGTTAAATTTTTTAATCATGATTTTCTACATACATGCAGCAGAAACTTAGGGACCTTTATAACATGCAAGTGGACAGAGGTCATATAAATAAATGTGAATATATGCAGTTTAGATATTCAAATCTTTAAAATGACATTTATCTGAACTATCACATCAGTTTTATGTTGGTATATTTGAGGGTTGATTGTGTGACTGAGCTATTTAACATTTGGGGTTTCACTTTTTAATTAGTGTTTGTATTTGAAAAAGTTACTGTGTTTTATATATGAAATTCTTATAAGTGTTGCTCTCTGTAACTATCTGAATATATAGGAATCTCTGAATACGCTTTCAAATAACTTTCCTACCTCTGTCAAAAGACTTAAGAACAAAATTTATTATACCAACAAGGAAATCAAGGAAGTCTAGATTCATGGTTTGTTTCATATTCATTTTCCCATCTGGGTGTGATTATGCACTATTTTATAGCCATTCTATATTACCTTAGTTGTTTCGTATACTTTAGATCATATAATTAAAAGTTATATAAACACATGGCGAGGGCATGGCTGTCCCTTTATACTGCGCAAGGAGTCCTTTCCCTTTTATGCACCTCAACAGGGGACAGCCACCATCCCAGTCCTTACAGCCTAGGATTGTAAGGACCAAGGAGTGTTAGCATTGTCAGAGGCACCCCCAGAAATCTATCACATGGTACACACAACTGAACCACTCTCACTTTATCTTAGTATGGCGTCACTCGGGTTTGGCTTGCAAGCCCCTCCATCGTGACAAAGGGGCCACTGGGCCAAATTGTAGTGAGTAGTGTTGTGACCTGGTGCACCAGGTGGCAACACCACTCTGTGTGGGGGCCATCTCCAAATGGGGGGCTGAGGCAAATGTTCCTCCCCAGGTGGCCCTACCCTTGCCAATGGTGTGCACTGTGCATAACACACATATGGCTACAGGAGCCACGAAGTACTATCAACAGCATTAGTGACCCATAGAGTTTATATTTTGGGGGTATAATATGAGACACTGCAAAAGCAAATTATCTCAAGTCCTCTTAAAAATAACACTTTATAGTCATCCTTCTAGCAGCAGATTGAAACAAACAAGAGCCTGAATTCATCAACATTTTGAGTCAGTTGTGACCAAAGTTTTATGATTCCCTAAAAAATAACTTCCTCCCACCTCATTCAGCAGCTTCCTGTTCCTCCTCAACTTCACGTTTCTCCTTTTCCTGCTCCTTTTTCCCCTTCACAATTCCCTTAGTTTACTCTTTTTTTCTTACTCTCATGCCTTCCATCATGCACGCCAATACTGGTTTCTGGCACCATTTGTAAACACACACATGCACACACACACACATAATTACACAGACTTTTTTGAAAGTCACACTAAAAAAGAGTCAATGGGGAAATTTGGGATTTATTAATCTTGGACCCCGTCCTGTGTTCCCAGCATAGCAACCACTTCCATAGACTCCAGTCTGACAGCAAAGTCAATGGACCTATCACCTGAATGTGAATTAAAGAATCAGAACTCTTGACAGTTTCTCAGTGAAAAATCTAAGGCCTGATTCTCCTTCCGCTTATAACCAGGAAATTAAGGACTAATTCCACTGAAGTCACTGCAGTTACACTGGTGTGAAATAGAGGCACGAAGATAATCAGAAGTCCAAATTCCACCTTCATACTTGAAGTCATTGAGAACCTACACAAGGACCTGGGACTGTATTTTAATTCAAATTATTTAAAATGTATTCTAAATAAAATTATTTTAACATGTGTAAATGCTTGAAATAATTCATACTCTAAGACATTACAATTTAAATGTACAAATATTTACAAATAAATAAGACTGTTTATAAATGCAAGGCTAAGGTCTTTCTCTCTCTCATAGAGTAAAGCTTCTTTGAAGAGCCCAGCCTAAGGAAAATAGGCACTCAAATCCTATTGAAATTCAGTGGTGATTTGGCATCTAGATTTTCTTTGAAAATCCCATCCTAAACTAACTAAAATTATGGACCTCAGAGAACATTTCTTTCACTAAATAGATATTCCTAATATACTTGTTCTTCAACAATATATACATTAATTTGCACTTGCTTAGAAGTGAATATATCTACACACCAATATTTATATATAAATCCACCAGGGTATATTCTCAGGTATTTAAATTCATTTTCTACGTGCCCAGTTGGATTGCAGAATATCAAAATTAATTCCAACTGCCCTGTTGGAAATTGAAGGACATTGTTTTATTGACATCTTTATTTAATATAAAAATGCTTTCAGAAATGTGTTTGGCAAATGATAATCGCTCGTGTAGATCACACTGCTTCAGAAGCATGACTTCTGAGGAAACACTAGATCTTGTAACAGAAATATCTTTAAATCTTTTAGATAGCCCGTCCACAGGGAAAGGTTTAAGAAAGGATCAAAGCTTGTCCTTTCAGCTTGAATTATTCCATTACAGCTGAATGTGACATAATTACAAAAGATGTTGGATGTGGAATCTCATCAGGATTATCTGACACTCATCTTTGTTGAAAAAGTCTCCCCAGCTGTTGCTCTGATAGCACAAATGTGACAGGAGTGCAGAGCACAAAAGTACTTGTAAGTGACCACTGCTTTGGGACTAGCTTACGTTCTCTAGGCCATTTTGTGACATTCGGTTACCACAAATATCAACGCTATGTAAGACAGAGTTATGGGAGGAGGGGGCACAGGGAATGCCAGATACAGTGTTGCCACCTCTTATGAATAAAAAATAGTTGCCTAACAAGTCAGAAAGCTCAGATGAATTTTTTTAAACAAGACTTACGTTATTAAATTAGAAATACTTATACAACTGTTTGTTCCCCTTTCCCTATAATCTCAACCTAATTTAGGACCCATTTTTGGTATTTACCTATAGCAGGATCAACAGTTTCACTTGCTGAGTTTGTTCTCATTAGGAAGGCTGAGGGAAGTGTCTCTTATAACACACAAGATTTACATTTCTCATAGCATTTGGCAAGTTTTGGCAATCAGTCCATCTAACTTACAATTGTAAAAGATTTACTCTTTTCCTACTGTGTTATCATTTTGTATGAAATTTTTACTTCTACAGAGGGAGTTCAGTGATAAAATACAACATCAAACATAAAATGTTGAATAATTACCCATTCTTTAGGATTTGGTAGCTGTAAAAATACTTTTCTTTCCTTCCTTGTCATGGATTACATTTTCTTCATACATTATTAATGAAGTTAAACTACTAGTAACATGCCAAATGTGCTGCATAGGAGATTTGTGCTTAATCCAGCACAAAACAGGCCCAGTCACATAATGATAGAAAAAAAGAACAAATGTCAACAGTTTCACACTGGGACTAGATTAAGCAGACCATACTTACTGATTTCTTACACAGGGATTATCTCACTTTTAGTGCTGTGAGAAGTAAGGCCACACTTCTCTTACATTATTAACACAGAACTGCACCTGAAAAAATGACATCAGTCTCCCAAAATCTGCTTCCAGACCCATGCCCACTGGACTGCCATTTATTAGATATTACAGTCTTAAACAATCATCTGGGTGACAGACTGTATAAAAATGTCTAACAGTGACATAAAAACTACTAATGCTTTACAGCCCAATCCAGCACCCATTGATTTTAATGGGATTTGTATCCAGCCCTTAACCAATCAAATGTTATTGCTTCCAAGTGAAACTCCAGTTAGATCATGCTCAAAATAACTGGGGTTCACTGTTTACCCTTCTACCAGTCAGGTTTGAAGACTTTCAATGTCTTAGTGCTTGATCCACCAAATAGTTAATGCATCCAGTGCTTGATTTCTTACATACCCGCTGAAGTCAGAACTGCTGATAGAAATGAGAGATACACTCAATAGTTGGTGTATACAGGATTAGGCACCGAGTTGGTAGGCAGTTTTGTCACAACTGATATTGGTGTTCAAACAAGGATTTTTAAAATATCCCATTTATCCGTGCTACTGTGCTATTCACTAGAGCCCGATGACAGATAAGCATGTGCTCAAGTGTATTCCTATTCAGGAGAGCTGATTAAGTGTTGTCCTGAAGCGGGGTCCAAATTGGTAGATTTGATATCATCTGAGATTCAGAATGAGTTTACGTGTCCATGTGACAGAATTAGTTTACCCTAAGAAATCCAAATAAAAGTGATATATATATTTGTAATTTAATTGTAATTTGCCTGCTGAGGCCCTGGAGCCGGTACTCCCTTACTAAGGCAAAATTAACTGAAGTAATAGGAATCAGACCCTTAAGAAATTAAAAAGGTTCTTTCCAACAACTCCTGCAGAAAATAAAGACATGAACTAAGTCAGTCTGTAGGCCCAGCCTCTCTTCCCACCAACCGCTGGCCTCAGTCACTGTGAGGGACTCTGGGCAGAGGAACATTCTGTACACTGCCCAGAAAGGAGTGGTGGGATTTGCCATTCCAAGTGGGAAAAAAAACAACTTCACAAATCAATGCCCAGTCCTCCAGGAAATCTATGTGGAAGTCCCGTGCCTCCATCTTTGGGCCTCTTGCTCCTTGCTGTGGGACTTAGTCAGCATTACTCCATCAGAACAGAGCTGCTCCACCTTCCTGGGAGTGATGTATGAACCTTCCCATGAAATATAGTGTCTGAGCACAGACGGGAGCCATGGAAAGACGGCATTAATTTAGGATTCTTTGCACAGCCTCGGAATGGTTTTTAATCCAGCCATCCTCCTTCCTAGTCATGGATATCAGACTTCCCAGAGAGGTGTCTGTGGGGAAGAGAGAACACTGAGCTCCCCAAACATTTCCTTCCAAAAAGGTTAGGGAATGTCCATGAAGAGGGTCCTTTCCTTGCAAAACTAAAGGGGCTACACTCCCCCTCTGTCTTCTTAATATTAGCATTGTAAATATAGCCAGGTATGTATGACTTGACTAGCACACATCAGTTACCAATATGTTGAGGTGTGATCTCATGAAAGGTGTAAGTATGAAAAGTTTGTCTTCAAAGCAATACAGTATGTCATGAATTGAACATTTAACTTCAGCAAATCTGACTTATAACCTTGGCCTCTGCTTACCTGAGAACTAATATAGGGTCTGAAGTAGAAGATCGTAATTACATTTAATTCAATAGTACAGAAGATACCAATATGTCTACTTTAAAAATATAAACAATTTGTGCAGATAAAACCTATCATTTTGACCTTGCAAAACTGGGCCAACTCCCTCACCCTATTCATTTGCTCATATGCTGTAGACTTATCTCCTACCCTTCATCCCTTTGTCTTTGGCCAGGTCTACAATAGGAATATTTTGATGGCATAGACATGCTATACTGGCAAAACATTCCTAGTGTGGACTCATATTGTACTCGCAAAGCTGTCCTTTTACTGGGAAAACTTATTTTGCTTGAATGGAGGTGGGGGTTGGAATAAGCTAAACTAGTAAACATGCAGGTAATTGTGTAGCCCCTACGGGCTTTTGCCAGCACAACATCAGTCAGGGATCACATCTTCTCACACTTCGGACCAACGTAGCTTTGCCAGCAGATGTCTGTAGTGCAGATATGGTCTTAGACCATAAGGATTTCAGGGCAGGGGTTGTATCTTTTCTGTGTTTGTACAGCAGCAAGCACAGTGAAGTTCCAATCCAAACGCAGTTTGGGGGCACTACCAAACTATAAATATTTACTAATAATAATTTGACAACAATTTGAGGACATTTTTTAGTTCTTGGGAAAGGTGGCAGACCAATGGTCCTCAGCAATGGATTTCTCTATTTACAAAACAGGAATAACAAGGATGATTGCTGGGTAAGCTTCAACTACTACCCAATCACCTAACCTGGAAGGACCAACCAAAGGCTAGGAAAATAGACCAATCTCCCACCATGGGCACAGCTTGTTTTCTTATTTTCTATTCCACTTCCCCCCAAAAAGACACTTGCAACCACTGATGTTTTCACAGCACCATGTCATCTACACCTGCTCTGAACAGGGTGTGACAACCTGGTAGTTAGACATCAGCCAATCTACATAAAGTGTGCCAGCCATTGGCAGTAGCCAAGATGGGAAATGTTAAGTGAAAAGGGTTGGTATAGGCACAACCTCTGTTGATACTGAGAACAGGATTGCCAGTTACTGGTAAATATGGGCCAAATCAGTCTTCAGACATGCTGAGCAGCCACAACGCCCAAGTCAATCTGGGGTTGTGGAAGTTCAGGAGCTTACAGAATTTTTGGCCCATTGTTAGTAAGTTTATGTTTATGTAGCAGACCAGGTTGCTGACAACTCACACATTATTAAATAGCTGCAAAAATCTGAGAGAGCTCACTATCGAAGTGCAATAGGAATATCATACTCCTGCAGCAAAGCATTCCATGTTGTCAGACCAGATTGTGCCTTCAAAAGTGTAGGCCAGGCACTGGGGCACTGCAAAGCTGCTATGCCCTGGGGAAAGTTCTGGAGATTGTGCCTCAGAAGTTCCTTGACTGTACGAACCATTTGCTCCCCTCTCTGCCCAGCCAATTCTGCAGACCACTTGGACGGGAGGAAGAAGGAAGAGTCAGGCTTTACTTCTTCCCCATGTCCTTTGGGACAATTTTTTCCAGCGACAAACAGAGGGAAAAGTTCCTGTGCTTCCCTGAATGCAGGGATTGTGATTGGCCCGCATCCTTTGTGCAAGGAGATGTGAGTGAGAGCTCCTTGCCCCAGAGACATACTAAAATTCTAAGACAGCCCAGGAGCTGCCCTGAGAGTCTTTGGGCCAAAAGAGAAAACCCTATCCATTTATACTGCAGTTAATACTTCCATACAAATTATGAAGGCAATCCAGCACCCACTGCAATCAATTTTAAAAGGACACTCTGATTCCAGTGGGCACTGGATTGGTCACAATATACCCTTTCGTATTGCTTTAGTCCCATTATCCAGTTAATGTATTTGTTTACATGCATCATTTAGGTTGTATCTCTCTTTATTTTCTCTCCTGTACCAATAAATTTTGCTTTTATTAGAGAAAAATGGAACTGGATGTGGTGACTTAAATTAGGATCACAGGCCATTGAGTGCCTTTGGGAAAAGGAACCTGAAGCTAATATAGGGAGTAAACAGTAACACTCTGAGCCCCCAGTCAAGATGAAGAGAATTGAAATTCTTCTCCACAAACAGTGCTGAAAAGGGCATGATCCACACCAATGTGGGCAGAGGGAAAGTCAATGACTTGAGGGGTGCCAGGTTTAGTTACAACATGGCTTCAATTTGCCTTGTACAAGAATAACATAGTTCTAGAACTGATGGGAATTGCATCTAGTCCTGCTGCCACCAGGCTTGACACACTTTACATTTGGTAAAGTTACTATCCTCTGTTAACAGGGTAAACTGAACAAGAAGGTTTGAAACAGAAGAACATGTACAGTATTTCATAAGTTCGGTTTTGCTGTGTGGCACAATAAACTAACAATGAGTGAATAAGTTTCGCAAATGTATATGATGTTAGTATTCAGTAAGAGATATTTCTCCATTAGAAAACCTTGATACCCAAAATGGGATCAAAAGGAATTAATAAATTGGTCCAGCAGGTGCTAATCAATATTGTGAATGAATAACTAATAAAAACCGCCACTAGTATGCCAAAGGGGAAATCAAAGAATGAAATTGGCATGCCACCACAATGCATTGTATCCTTCAACAAACATGTAAAACATATTAAATAGATATCAGTTCTCGGTGCAGAAGTGTGTACTTTTTCAACTGCATTAATATACCTAATTTTACCAGGCTAATGCATTTTTCTAATTTTAAATGCTAAAATGTTGAATTCAAGATGCATAATAATGTGCTTATGTGACATTTTTGTCTAACGTACAACAGATATTTGGTTGGGTGTTTTTTAAAAAACAAACACCAAACAAACCACACACACCCTAGGTTTTAATTACTATTGTAGGCAGCTTTTTGCCAGAGCTTTGAACTCTGGCAGAAAATCCCTGTAGATTTGCGTATAAAGCTGGCATCCCCTCCTATTTGCCCATTGAACTCTCAGACAGTGACAGATTGTCAGGACAGGCCATGCTTATCCAAATGTAGTGTCTGAGAAAAACAGGTTTAACAAAGCAATATTCACTTTTACGGAGCTAAAATGTTTTTAAAAATTAATAATTTTAACAAGGTTATAAACTTGTCTTTTTACTAAAGCTATAGAAACTATATACAATACTGATTGCCCTCTCTCACACTTACAAATCTACAGGTGGCTTCTGCCACACTTCTCTGTCAACATCCGCTTCTAGCCCCCTAAACTCATGATCCTTCCCCTTTGCTGCTGAGTTTAGGATTCCTGGAGAAAACTTGTGCCAGGCTGAGTAGCCCTTCAGGTCTCTCTATTAGATAGGATTCCATCATTCCAGATTTAGGGCCCAGCCTGGCTCATACTGGGTATTAGAAAGACTCTCGTTGACTTCGATGGGAGTTGGATTTGACCCTTAGTTCTTTCTAAAAATAAAGGTAACAAATAATAAATGAATGTTGCTGAAGTGGAGCAGGCTGGATAATATATTTCCTTTCCCTTCTACCTTCATTTATTTGACCAGCCACTCCTGTGATTGTTTGTCCTACCAACCAAGAACATGAAGCTGACTGTGGAAACTCCCTGGAGGATAAATTCTCCTAGAAATCAAGGAACTGAACTGACAACTTGTTAAATATTTATACCAGTTGTGTGTCTCTCTGACACTGCAGGAAAATGTATCCTTGCTCCTCAAACCAGCACCCATAAACATCTCAGCATGAACACAAATATGATAGTCCATGTTCAGATCTCAGACAGGAGATAAAGGAGACATTGGTCTGAAAACTACTGAATAGTAATCAAACACCAGGTATGATGGAACCCTAAGCACGGCCAGACATCAAAAAGAGTATGAGCCATTCCTGTTGCCTTCTGTCAGGCAATTCTTCAGTCCATTCTTGATTTTTCTTAATGCATGTGGAGTTAAAAGTTTGTTCTTTGTCCCAGCCTTGAGGTTAATGATTATTAAACAGTATTACTTTGCTTATTAAAAGGACAGGTCAAAATTGCTGAAGAAGATTGACTGAAATTTGGCAGCTTTTGGTGGATTGAAGGGCGGTTCATTTTGCCTCATTTTCAATTGTCCTGGCCACACCAGAAGGAAGACAGGAAGCAATGGATATGGTTTAATTAGGTTGCAACTTTATTCACAATATCTGGGAATACCTGGTGATAGGTTGTACAGTGCAGATGATCATTATTTCTTTAATTATTTCCACGTAGTCAGGAGAGCTGCCATCAGCCTCCCACTTTCCAACCTGGTCCCAGCCAGCCTGTAGCTGGGACCCTGCCATCACACCATCATCTGAGGGCTAAGCAAACTAGAAAAGGAAATGGAAGTGTCAACTCCCTGCTTTACCAGATATTAAAAGCCCTGAACCACCCTTTCCTTTAAATCCCCTTCCAATCCATTTTATCTGCTATGTGTATCCCTTTCATAACAAGCACCTGCACTGGACAAATTTTTTTTTTAAACTTACTAAGTTGCAACTTCTATCCTAACCCCCCCAAACCTGCTATGGAGAAAGTGAGGGAGACACCCTTTCTCAGCCAATCTGGTGGTAAGGGAACAATTTCTCCCCAGTCCCCAAGGAAAGAAAGGCAAGTAGCATAATGCCCACAGCAGATCATGAAGAAACCCAGCCCTATTCCTATTCCATGGATGCAAGGGTGGGGGTTGCCAGCTCAATACCAGTGAGAGAGGGCTTCTCCGGAACTCCCCAGGATATAAATGCCCCAGTGCCCCACCACAACCATCACCTGGAGCAGACACTTCCTGCTCCTCCCCACTTTGTCCAGGTAAACATTCCTTCTTCCTTCCCATCTGCTACCAATTGCAGAAGGAGCCCTTAAAGAAGCAGTAACCCATTGTCTTCCCACCAACCAGACAAGGACCTAGCGCATACAGTTGCACGCTCCTCGGAGTTTTATTTTACACAAAATTCCAAAAGCCGTTTTTTCCTCAGATAGACTAAGTAAAAGTAGACGTCACAGTCTAAGAATTCAAAGTTTCACATAGAAGTATCAAGGCAGCCACTGTGGTGAAATCTCAGACATCTCTCTCGAAAAGTCTAGCCAGAGGAAGCAGCTTTGGTTGTGTCCTTCCAGAGATAAAGTACAGGGTACGGAGCCAGGAAATCCCAAAATCAGTTCCCTACTTGTGCCACAGATGTGCTTTGCTTCGCTCTGGCTCAGTTTCACCAAGTGCATCGCCCTAGGGACTAAGCAAATCAGTATCAAAAAGGCAATTAAAAAAACCATTATCAGGCTCACAGGCAAATGCCTATTCCTACCCACAGTGCCTTAACCTGATTCTTGGGCAAAGGGGGGATTGTTTTGTTTTGTTTTGTTTTTTTCACCCCAACTATAATCTGGACCTTTACAGGATCTAAAAGGCCTGCACCCACGGGCAGGTAGGTTATTATTGTAATAATACCTATCTTATTAATTCAGAGACAGAGACTTAAAGCAAAGAAAGCAACTTGTCTGGGGGGCAATGTGATCTACTGGATTCAGCATTGGCCCTGAGACCTGTGTCATAGAATCATAGAAGATGAGGATTGGAAGGGACCTCAGGAGGTCCTCTAGTCCAACCCCCTGCTCAAAGCAGCACTAATCTCAACTAAATCATCCCAGCCAGGGCTTTGTCAAGCTGCAGCTTAAAAACCTCTAAAGATGGAGATTCCACCACTTCCCTAGATAACCCATTCCAGTGCTTCACCACCCTCCTAGTGAAAAACTTTTTCCTAATATCCAACCTAGACCTCCCCCACTGCACCTTGAGACCATTGCTCCTTGTTCTGTCATCTACTACCATTGAGAACAGCCTAGCTCCATCCTCCTGGAACCCCCTTTCAGGTAGTTAAAGGCTGCTATCAAATCCCCCCTCATTTTTCTCTTTTGCAGACTAAACAAGCCTAGTTCCCTCAGCCTCTTCTCATAAGTCATGTGCTCCAGCCCCCTAATAATTTTCATTGCCCTCTGCTGGTCTCTTTCCAACTTGTCCACATCCTTTCTGTAGTGGGCGGCCCAAAACTGGACACAATACTCCAAATGCAGCCTCACCAATGCCGAACAGAGGGGAATGATCACTTCCCTCAATCTGCTGGCAATGCTCCTACTAATGCAGCCCAATATGCTATTAGCCTTCTTGGCAACCAGGGCACACTGCTGACTCATATCCAGCTTCTTATCCACTGTTACCCCCAGGTCCTTTTCTGCAGAACTGCTGCCTAGACCATCAATCCCCAGTCTGCAGCTGTGCATGGGATTCTTCCATCCTAAATGCAGGACTCTGCACTTGTTCTTGTTGAACTGCATCAGATTTATTTTGGCCCAATCCTCCAATTTGTCTAGGTCACTCTGTATCCTATCCCGACCTTCCAGAGTATCTACCACTCCCCCTAGCTTAGTGTCATCTGCAAACTTGTTGAGGGTGCAATCTACCCCATCCTCCAGATCATTAATGAAGATGTTGAACAAAACCAGCCCCAGGACTGACCCCTGGGGCACTCTGCTTTTACCGGCTGCCAACTAGACATGGAGCCATTGATCACTACCCTTTTAGCCCGATGAACTAGCCAGCTGTCTATCCATTTTATAGTCCATTCATCCAATCCATACTTCTTTAACTTTCTGATAAGAATACTGTGGGAGACTGTATTAAAAGCTTTGCTAAAGTCAAGATATATCATGTCCACCACTTTCCCCACATCCACAGAGCCATTCACCTCTTCAAAATGAGACAATTACAAAAAAAAATTAATTCAGCCCCTATAATAGCTGTGCACATGCCTCAACTAGTCACATAATTGTGTTGAAGTCAACATCATTCTTCATCCCAGCCACTCCCTATGGTATCTCTTGGTTATCCTCACTCATTTTACTGTGTCTAAAGTTAGCTGGCAAGCTCTTTGGTGTAGGGACTCTGGCCCCACTCCTAGGCTGACTTGTGGTGTGTATGCTAAGAGAAGGGGGGCAGGGGGAAGGTTATAACTATGGCACAAAAACATCCTCCCTCTCTCAGTTCTCAGCTGGTTCCTTGCATTGTAACTTATAGCCAGCTTTAGATGGACCCAAGGGATCATTCTGGCAGCCAAGGATGACCAGGGCATCAACATTCTCTGACCAACCCTCTTTCACTCAGGAAATGTCCCCTACACTGGATGGGGAAGCAGAGTGTGTGTTTAGATAGTTTAGGAGCTATTCTGGTGCCCTTATGTCACCTGGAAATTTTGTCAGAAAGGAGGAGTCCTCCACCAATGGGTTAAGCCAACATTACAGCTACTTCGTACTACAGGAGCAGCACAAAGTTGCCACAGTGGGGGATCTGTCCCCTTGTCTCTCTGTTAACCTTTTAAAGTGCCCTACATACTGAAAATAATAAATATGAGGCCTTTCAACCAACTAAAACATGGTATGTTTTATCAGCAACACATGCTATAGCAAACCTAGCTGCAGTTATGATATGTTGACACAGATATAATAACTTGCAGCAGGAGTGCAAATCCTCCCACAGGTATCCTACAAGCTTTTCATAGCCAGATTTGTAGTCACTGGATATACATAGCAGGTACAGGAGAATTTAGGATTGCTCCTGCATCCCTGCTGCTGCACAAAGATCTGCTGGCTTTACTTCAGGCATTTAACAATCACTACATGCTCTTTCGGGACTGGAAAAGGATAGCTGTTGGATCTTAAGCAATAAGTGTGACGTTCATGAGTTCTGACTTCAATGGGACCCGTTTCCACCTAGCATTTTGAAAATCTGCTATTTTTATGTCTAAATTTGGATTTAGGAACCTAATTTTAGCTACCCATTTTTGCCAGTGTTGGTCATTTTATGCTGATCTCAGAAACATATGATATTTATACATTATGACAACTGAAATGGAATGTTATTGTACAACTGTAGAGCCAGCAAATGATGGTCAAAGATTAAAAAGGTTAAAAAGATTTTTTTTGTAATGGAATTATGGACTTTAAAAAATTGGATATTTACACTCTGATTTCCCACAGAGTTGAACAGTAAGATTTCCCATAAATCAACATTTGTATATAAAATGGTTGACAATATCTTTTAAACTAATCAGAATTGACACAATATGCCATAAAAGGCATAAAGAAGGGTTTTTTTAAAAAATATTCTTAATGCATTTATGTTTATCCAATAGGTTGATAACTCTGCATGTATGATTCAGGCAGACTAGTAAATATATTTACAAATATTACTATAATTGGTGCTTCACATATTGTTTAAATAAATAAATACATAAATAAATGGATCCAAAGCATAGTTTCAGGTTTCTTAGGATAGTGATTTTTCTTTTGAATACAATGAAACAAACAAAGATGTACACAAATGTAATGAGCATTTTGCTCAAACAATTGTTTCAAGTCTGGATCAATAAGTTGAGTTGTCAAATTAACATGAGAGCTGCAAATTTACATTTGGGATGTATAGATTCTCCTAGCTGCTCATCCACACCAGCTGAGCATCATTGTGGAAAGAATTCCAATGCAGAATTATCATAGTTTTTCTTCATGAGATATCACAATAAAATGTACCCAAAAACCTACAGCCTCCACTGGAGAGAATGTGGGCAGATTGACCTCCCGACAAATAATTTCTGTCTTAGATCCAAATATTTTGCCCATTCATATATAGTATCTTAGGAAAAAACCTTCAACATTCAGCTTCATTAGTGCCAATTTTTTGTGTTCTGGCAGATACTCATCAAAACCTTTGGGACACCAGAAAATAGCACTTATTCAAAATATTTCTTCTGCTGCTGCTAGAACTTGCAGCACAACTTTATAGCTTGCAATAACTGCCTGCATAGATGGCATACCTATGAAAATGACAAGAACTCATCAATTTGTATCAGTCAGGAAATTAAACATATAGCTAGAATCAGACAGTGGGAGGATTACTAGAAGGACAGCTGGTGGGCTCTGGCATACATATTACTCACTACTTGAGAAAACAGTGGGCAAATAACTTAGGCCATGAACGAAATCATCTGCACAATTCAACCCCAATCTTCCCAGGACCCAATTATAGATGAAAACTACATTCCATACTCTAGATAAGTAACTTTCCTGTACTAACACCACCTGCTATTTGTTTATCGACTGATAATTAACAACTTTGAAATGCTGATAAGTCTGTACCACATGGCCTAACTATTCCAAAGGTGTTCTAAGCTGTATACTAACATTAACAACTCAATACTTTAAATCTACATAACTATCTGCACATACCTATTTACATATCCACTTATCTTATATATTTTCCAGTTGTAGACTTGATCTTGTCCCCATCTACCTATAAGTAATGCTCAGACACAGTTTCTTTCCTTGACATTTGCAGACCAAATTATTCTGAAATTTAACTACTTTTTCCACTCCCAAAATGGATCAGTTACAAAGAGCTGGACAGACAATATCCAAAATCTCAACTGCACTGGATAGGGAAGTAAGATGATTTTGTGGCTAAGGGACTAAACTAGGATTTAAGAGATTTAGATTCAATTCTTGTCAGAGAGACTTCCTGTGTGATTTTAGACATATCATCTCAACAGTTTGCCTTTATTATCTGTAAAATTGGGGTGTCAGGAGCATAAAATCAGCAGTTTGTGAGGCACTCAGATACTAGAGTGATGAAAGCCATATAAGGACCCAGACAGATCAATAGTTCTGATTGGTCACACACATTACTTGGTATCCTTTCTGCTTCCATGTGGGATTAGTGTATCTCTAATAGGGTCCAACTCTGCAAACATGTAAGAATGTGAGAATTCTACTCACTTGAATATCCTTCAAGTAAGGTCAGGGTGAAATTCTGGCCCCACTGGTCAATGGGAGGATTTTGTCATTGATTTCAGTGGGACCAACACTTTACACCAAGTGTTTGCAGGATGAGGTCCATAGTCAGGAGGAGAGTTTGAGGAAATCAATGGAGCTTTGAGTCAGGGGATAAGCAAGAATTTTGTGAAGTGTCCAACTTTTGCCTCTCTCACCCTCACTGTCCTTCTTAGAAAAATTAGGCCACTGTGATTTATTGGCTGAGTAAGGAGTTTAAATTTAATCATTTACAAAAAGTAATTGAGAATGCATGTACATCACAGGAAACACACCCTATTTGTACATTCAAAAAAAAAATACACACTAATTCAAAGTAAATACTAAGAGGACATTTTATATTCATTTTACTGATGAATTTACTCTAACCACCTCCCTGCAACAAATTATAATATTTTAGAAAAGAAGAATGGGGAGAGAAAGACAGAGCAAGAAAAGGAGTGTCTAGATGGTCTTTTATTCCTTTCTTCCCTAACTGTGGAGAAGAAATTACACAGCCTATTAAGGTTCACTGATTTCCTCCCTTCCTTATACTCCCAAGCTAACCTTTTACAAAAGGACGATAACTCCTTCAGTCTTTGCATCCCTGCTCTGCTGTTAAAGTGGTGATCTAACCACACTTGTTGCAATCTGCTCCCTAATTTGGCAAATGATTAATTGCTAGTGAGAAGGACGGTAATTCTCTCTTTTCTGTAGATTATGTTATCACTGCCATATTTTACACATTTTGTACTGCTACAGGCATGTGTGGCTCAACTCATGCTTCACTTAAATATAGAAGTAATGAGTGTTTTCCCCCAAATATCTTATGTGCTGTACCAGTGGCCTTTCCAAGCCAGTTGAGGCCACTATGACTGGTTAGTGAGCAAAACACGACTCTTAGCATGTAGTACTTCTTTTAACAACATTACAAATTTTAGCAGTTATATTCTGACACTGTGACATTTATTGTCATGAAGATCCTTACAATTAAGGCCCATTGCACTCTGGATCTCTCAGCATTTTCAATACTACCCTTCTTTTATATGAATAGTGTCCATACCACAGACACATATGCCAAAATTGTGAGTATTGCTGTGTATTCAGTGCAGCTGAAGCAGAAGGTGATAATGTTCATGTGCAGGAACGTCTGGATTATCAGTGCACAGCAAGCTAAGCTATATGCAATGACAGATGTTAGTCATGTACCTTAAATGCACTATTGGAAGGAATTCAGACACTATGATGATGACAAAAGTATAAGAATATATAAAATAGAATAAAATCCATGTGTCCCAAGGTGGCCACCATCCTGCAGCATGTATAACCACAAAGTTATACCTGATGGGAAGTCTCTCTCATCCTACTGCCCTCTGAAGATGCAAGCCAGGTTGAGAGCCATAACGATGCAGGCATCATTCAAGTGGCATCATACACACAAATGCAGAGAACTACTCCAACATTACGAGCAGGCCTATGACAATGTGTCACTACCTTTGGTGTACAGCATGTAGCACACAAAGCAGAGGGAACTGCACGTCACTGATGAACAGCAAGCATAGCACTGTCCACATTCTTGAATCCTACTGAAAAACCTTATGTTCTTTTATTGCCGTAGCAGAGAGGACCTTGATCACTACACAACATCCTGGCAGTGTAGCTTTGATCACTAGAAGCCAGCACAACACGCAGAAGGGGAACTTTTTATTCTTCACATCCCTTAACAGCTAACTGCTATCACTAGCTTTGGATGATAACAGACAAAGCAGCAGGCAGAGGAGTTGGATGTACCTTCCCCCCTTCCACCAGAACACAACCTCACTGGGGACCTTGTAGGTACTCCACCATGGCAGGTGAGCATCTCCCACTGAACTTTGGTACTGTGAGGGTGTTCTCCCTGGCTGATCATGTGGAAGGATGATACTTTCTACGTCCTCTTCTACAGCATGCACCAACATGCAGGGTTTAGTCTATAAGGCTATTTAAAGAGATACCACATATATAAGAAAATACAATTCAAAATAATTGATTACATTTTGCTGCAGCTAATAGATAAAGAAAAACATTATTACATCAAACACATATGGTCTACTAAGGACTGTTGTGATAGCCAGAATGACCACATGTGGTTGTTTTTTTATTACAGGCATCCTGTAATAAAGTTCCCAGATGTGACTCCATCCTGCAAATCTATGACTCTTTGGGGTGGCCCTGCAGGCAGTGCTAAAGAGGGTGACGGGTACACCCCTTCACATGTCAATGGAGAATGTTTGCAAGCATGTTGTGTTGGGGTGTTTTTGTCCCTCCTGGCAACATGGCCAAGGAGCATGCAATGCAGCCTTTAAATATAATGAGCAGATGGGATGGAAGGCCAGATCTCTGTGAGATTATGACATTCTGTACACAATCAAACAACTTAATGCTCAGGATTTGATGCTGATAGTGCATATGAAATGCCTCTAGCTGATCTAGGTCTGCCTATAAGAGGGTCCAGGTTGTTATGATATTTGTTAAAAGACTCAATTTTAAGATGTCCCAAATGCCTGGTTTGAATACTTTCCATTTTATATACATTTAGTTTATGAGATATTTTAAAATATATAGCTTATTACAACTCTATTGTAATAGTAAAAAAAGCACTTTAGTAATAGTATTGTATATTGGAATGTAAATCTCTGAGCTCCTTGTCTTATGAAGTAAGTCTTTTTATGTGCACAAAATACAGTTCAGCGTTAAGTATTTTCTACAAAACTGGGGACAAATCCTGGTGTAATATCTATCAATTCTGACTATAGAAAGGAGTATATTTTCGGCTGGGATGAGAATCAGCCTCTGGATTTTGGGCACAAGTTGCACTCACATAATTTGCACTTGTATTTTTGCACATTTAAAATGAGTTGCACATGAAATCCTGATGAGTTGCACCATCATTAGCTATCTGATTTGAAAGTCTGAGTCAAGAAGGAGTGTAACCATTTAGATTTTGTCTTCATTTTAACTGATGGCACAAAAATGCAGACATTAATTTTTTTTACAAGGGAAAAATGGCACCCTCAAAAGGGTGCCAAACTTCCTGAAGACTTATTTGATTGAGATTTCAGAGATCTAGAGAGTTATTTTAAGGTAAAAATAAGAACAATGGTTTGGACACTTTACTTGGTTCTTCTAATTAAAAAAATAGATTTTAAAAATTAAAATCCGACATGGAAAGTGGAAGGTTTGGGAGATTACAAAATAGATACAGATCTTTTCACCACTCTCTCCCCTCCAGCCCAACTCAGTAACAAGTAAAAGTTGCAACAATCTGAAAGGAGCAGACAGCTTCAAGTGCTAAAGATGGAAAGTTGATAGGCTTATCCAGGTCTCTGTACTGCTCACACGGGAGGGCTAATTGATGAGCAGCCACCCTTGTTAGGGCTTCATGCTGCTCTGAGATGAAGGAATATGGTAAATTGTGGTGAGGCCAGATTTGATCTTAGAACTCAACTGAATGCCACGTGACTGTGGAAAGAGCCAAGGGACAGGCTGGCTTGTCATTTTAGCCAACTGTGCATGTGTGCTACTGCCTGCAGCTCACAGCTGCTGAACTAGGCAGTGGACAGAGGGAGCAGGCAGACAAATGGGCAGGCATCTTTGCAGTAAAGGGTACAAGCTGCAGCCACTGGATTCAAATTTCAAACACCTCAAAACTCAGGAGTATTCAGACTCAGGATTTTGGGTGAGGCACATCTCGGCTTCCCCTGCTGGCAGCCTCAGCCACAAATAAATGAATAAAATAGTCCCTTGTAGTGGTGCAACACTTTTCCAGTGTGGCACTCTACTTCGCTGCCAGTAGGCTATGATGAAGGCTGCCACTCTGTCTGCAAGTTTGCTGGGAGAGAGGTGTATGGGATGCGACAGAGTTTGCAGTCTATAGAGCCAGTTTCAGACAAATGTAAGTTTCTGGTCTCTTCTAATGTCTATGAAACACAGTACAAGTTGCCCTCTAGAACTTTCATATTGCAAGACGTTACTATCATCAGGGGGCTTAGGTTCTATACAAACAGAGCCTAATACCACACACAGCTTACAGTCTAATTTAAGAGACAAGATGCAACAAATAAGTGTAGTCCAGTAGGAGGAAAGGAGGCAGGACAAAGGTAATAGTCATAAGTTTACACACACATAGCCTGAGTGTCTGCACAACTTGAATAGTCAAACCATATTAAAATAAATAATCTTTGATGCCAGAAAACTGCTCATTTCTATTTGTTTTAAATGCTGCTACTTTTGTTATTCTTTTTAGACCCCTACGTATTTCTGTATTTTTTAAAGAAGCCATTTCTCTTATTTTCATAGGTTTTGTTTGAGGAAAGTGGGGGAAGAAAGGGGTTTGATGGAGAGAGAGACACTGATCAAAATTATTTTCTATGTGCCAAATGCAAGTCACTAGCAAGATATTCTTTCCATTGTATTGGGGGCCATGCCCTTGTCAGCAACTTTTCCCCAAGCAAATCAGATGTGATGCTAGTCTTCCTCCCCTGCTGTGCCTGTTGGGAGGCTTCCATACACTGGGGTGTCCAGGGGACATTGCCATAGGGCTGCTGTCCTACTCTTTATTTGTGACTTGCAAAGGCATTTTAATAAAATGCACAGACTCTCTACCACTCACATCTGACATTTAGATTTCCACATTGTTGAGATACATAAAAATAGATAGGCCCCTACCAAGTCAGGAATTCTTAATCCCCTTCCAAAATTCGGGGTTCTGTCAGAAACAAGTTATCAAAGGGAGGAAAGGATCAATATTTTAACAGATCAATACAGATTTGGGGAATAGAGGTAGCTCCAAACCAAACCCAGATGATGGATGGTTTGGGAATTGTCTAAAGTCAGTCCAAGACTCAAGTCTGGTTTTGTTCTTTAAAAATTCACCTGTACTTAGCACCTGATTATAACCTGATTAATTCATTGGTTTCCTCTTATATTTTCTTTTGGGGTTTTCTCCTTTGTACTATTGTTCTTTTAAATTCCTTTATTCATTATGTTATTTGTATTGCTTATTTAGTGTCATTTCTCATGTAATGAGAGAGAAATGGCCAGGACGGCTGTAGCATCACCTAATGAGTTGTCAACATACTATGCATTAAACATATAGTAAGAGATTGTAAGCTCTCTGAAGCAAGGACTATCCATATAAACAGAGAGAAAGTTTACAATCGACAAGACAAAGGATAAAGCGTATTTACTCCATACAGGGAGAATTTTAAGGGGTCCACAAAGAGGATGCCAAATATTGAATTGTTTGGAAACTCTGTAATCATATATACAGGTTGAAATGTAATGGCTCTGTTTTCAGTAGGAAAATAATGCAGACTTTATAGAGCATATACATATATATATACATAGTACATATTTGCATATTTATAGGATTAATCATAGCAGTCTAATGTGTCTAATCATAAGGCTAATTTCTTCATTCTGATTCAGCACTTATTCTGAGCATAGAACTTTTATTGATGTCTGTGGATGTTGCACACATGGTGCAAGAACAAAATATGTAACAGAGGTCTGCAGTGTGGATTAGAGAAAAATTTTAACCAAAATTTTTCATGACTGCGGTGTGGAGGGTTGATTTTTTTTGTTTTTAAAAACTTGTATAAAAAAACATAAGATACTGGGGTGGAATGCAAGAGGAAATCCATGTTCAAACAAGGCTGGATTGTGCAACTCTCACCTCTCATTGACTTTCTCAAGCAAGTAGTCCCATTGTCTCACATAAACAAGGGCTACTCACTGGGAATAACAGTTCCACAATGGTGCCCATAATGCTGAGCTTCTGACTTAAAAGTCATGAGCATCAGGATTATCCATTAGGAAACTTCATAAATTAACTTTTGTATAGAAATCGCCAAACCTGCTATTGTATACAGCACATGCTCCATTGATTTCAATAGGAATTTTGCCCAAGTAAGGACAAAAGTTTGGGGCCTGTATATGATGTTGTTCTAAACAACAGTAGGTTAGGGTAAGGATACAGACTGAGTCTTAAGAGGGCTAGAATCATGCTGGAACGCATCAGAGTGCCGTTCTGGCACTTCTTTTGAGAGCTAAAATGGCATTCTGGTAAAATGGCATTCACACACCAGACGTACCAGAAGTGTGTTCCAGACTCATAGTGTGGCTTGCCCTCCATCTGCCTCCATAAGTCTTGTCCTCCAGAACCCCCTTTCAAGTTAGAGACATTCCCCCCTCATTCTTCTCTTTTACCCTCTCCAACTTGTCCACATCCTCCGCTTTTGTATTGGGGGGCCCAAAACTGGACACAATATTCTAAATGCGGCCTCACCAATGCCGAATAGAGGGGAATAATCACTTCCCGTGACCTGCTGGCACTTTTTTTTTTTTTAGGGCTGGAGCACTGTTCTTAAAATATATTCAAAAAAGCAAAGAATTCAATCTGAGACCCCTGACTTAATGAAGAGGTGGTTGCTTTTCCATAGTTAAAAAGGCCACTGTCTTTCTATTATAAAAAGAAATCATGCTAACTCTGTAAAATCCTTAGGAACTATTTTTAGCCCTAGTCTGTTCAGAACAAGTCTGATTAATATAGAGCTTAAAATGATTTGGGGAAATGGTGGGCTGTCTACACTAGGGTTCCCAATCTCAGTACAGAAGTCACTGGATGGAATTCTCTGACCTATGATTTGCAGGAGAT
Organism: Emydura macquarii macquarii; assembly: GCF_026122565.2. Classification (NCBI taxonomy): domain Eukaryota; kingdom Metazoa; phylum Chordata; order Testudines; family Chelidae; genus Emydura; species Emydura macquarii. The sequence continues at coordinate 4,720,911 of NW_027133000.1, read as the reverse complement.
CAGCCTAGGTGATCCCTTCTGGCTTTATATGCTATTAATCTAATCTTGCTAACACCAATTCAGCTGAAGTGATGTTAACATCCTATGGGGATGACATGATAGAAGAGAAGGTAGGAAAGAGGAAGAGGTGGGGGAAATGAAGCTCAGAAAAGAGAGAGATGGGAACAAATGAGGATATGAGAAATGGCAAATAAGATATTCACATATAGATACCATGAAGATAGATGTCTTAAAAATACTGAAACTATACAATTTTATGGTATCTGCCTTGGAGGCTGGTATCTGTAGGTATGCCAGCTCTGAGTCTAATGACCTGCGACATATGCAGCCTTTGTTTATAACTTGAGAGCCTTACTTTACTTACAAAAAAAAAAAATTAACTCATTTAAGCCAATGGGAGCTTTGTCTGAGTGAGGAGTAAGTTAAAAAGGAGTCAAGAGCTCAGGACTTGGCCTAATTTGAGCAGGTTATACCATTTTTAAATTCATTAGTTGGCAGAATGTGTCTTTCAGTAGCCAACTGTAATTTACTATAGCACAATGGGGCTCAGACCCAGTTGTCTCTAGGAGCTGCTGCTATATAAGTGCTTAAAAATAATTATAGAGAAAGCAATAGCCTTCACAATCAGTGTCTAACTAAGAGTAAGATATTCTTACTTAAGAGCAATGGATGACATGTGTGCAAATTGATAACACTATCCATTTGAATAATGCTATCCATTAACAGTCTTTCTGTCTGTCCTCAGGGTACTGCAATGGGCTAGAATTAAGATTGGTATGGGTATCTTAATTGTGTATTCCCACACCCTACTAAATGAAACATCCGTTTAAGTGAGGTTTTTTATTTGTTTTGGGGATGGTGGGTAGTTATTTAATTCTGGTCGGGTGGGGGGGGACATTTCTTGGGTGGGGAGGGGAGTTGGGTTTGGGTGGGGGGATTAAAGTAAAAACTTCATGTTTTAAATAATTTTCCCTTAAGTTATCAGTGTATCAGCTTAAAAAATGGTCAGGGAATAGTTCACTGCTTTTGTGGTTTAATATATCAAAAAATGTACAGTTCTAAAAGACTTTAACATCATTTATCTTTAATTTTGTACAGGCCTTATACCTATCACCAAACCTCAGAATAAATAGAGAATAAAAAATATTGCATGCTTTGAGAGGTGTTTGCATAAAGTGTGTCTAGTAATTCCAAACTTGGATTTTGTTTTTACATTGAAAGCCTTTGGGAGTTGGATGCTTAAGTCCCCTTTGCATGTTTGAAAAAAATCTCGCCCAAAACATTTAACAGTGTCCATTTAGCCCCTGTACAATTTTAGAATAAAAATATAGCTACTCCTTACAATAAATAAACTTAGGGTATTATATCTGAGACGTGCTCACCCTTATCTAAGTAAGAAGAGGTCCAAAATAGTTTAGTTTGAAGGCTCCTCCCTTCCTACCTCTGCCTCCCACACACTCCTTCTACAACTAGTATGTAATTTAGTTTACCAGTGTCACTGTGTTATATTAAAGGCCTATTACACCACTCTATAAAATAATGCCAAGAATAAACCAAACTAAGATGAAGGTTGAGAGTAACAAGAGATTAAACTGCAAAGTCAGGCCAAAACTTCCTTTATAAATTGCAATAAGATTTCTGGGTGACGAGAACAAATTTAACTTCTGCAAATATAAAGAGATTTTCCAGTAAAGCTACAGTAATTTAATTAGAAAAATACTCCCAGTACTCATGGCCATGAAATTTTTTTTGGCTAAAAGACTGAATGTAAGTACAACAGGAAAGTGATTACTGATGTGATTGAATTGTAGCTAGATTAAAAAGGTACTGCACTGCATTTTGGAGTAAGGCGCATCATTCAGTACCCATTTTATATTTAAATCTGAACCCCCCTCCCCCCCCATTCTACCGTAATGCTAAACCATTATTCTAAGTCCGAGCACATTAACACATTTTAAACAGATGTATTCAACATCTAGTTTATTACATGCCAATCTGTTTATCATTAAAATGAAAAATCAATATGTCTGATTCATATATAAACAGGGGTCGACTGTTCTAGCAGTCACTGAGGATGACATAATTATAGAATAATGATTTACCAAGTACAAATCACATTTCCTGCAAACAGTGGCAATATAAACTTTTTATAACACCACATTACAGTGCCACTTCAGGCCAATAAGTTTGCTTGAATGCTAACACCTACACAGCTGATCAGAGCACTAAGCAAACAATCAGTTTTAAATGTACTCTTCATGTTTGGGTGTGGCTATATGTTCAGCTGATGAAAGAACATGCAGCTTTATATGTTTCTGGGCAGCATTCAGATTTTTATTTAAAACAGGAATGCTGCAAATAATAACTTCAAAAAAATGCTACATGGTTTCCCTTCTGGACCATTAATTTTTCAGTCAGATGGAACTATCATTTAAGTGGATCCTGATGCTTAAACTTGGATTCCATGTTAAAAGCTTGAAACTGAAGCATATAGAATAATTTGTTATGCTGAGTTATTCATCCCACAATGTCAAGAGAAAATAATCAAGTCTCAAAATAAAATTAGCCTGCCTTCTGTGAGGACATCAAAATAGTAACACAAAGAAATGAACCTTTGCATTTGAAAAGATACAAAATCATCAGCATTTCAATACAAAATGACTTCCATCTAATTCATGTTTAATTTATATACATACTTACAAAATGACCAGAAGTGCTATCCACAAGGAATGTAGCACCCAGAGGTACTAACTATAAAGACTGCACAAGCAAGCCAAGATTTTCAAACAATTTTAGGTGTACAACTTCAAACACTACAAAGAGGCCTGATTTTCAAATGATGAACACTCTGCACTTTCTGAAAACCAGGCTCTTTTCAAGGTGTGTCAAGTTGTGCATCTAAAATCTCTAGCAGTTTTTGAAGATCTTGGCAGACATGTCCTCAATTTGGCAATCATGAGAGAATTACATTTTCATATTTTCTGAAGTGACTTTCCTCGGATGTTGAAATCAACCCTTCTAACCTGCTTCCATCTCTCAACTCAAAAAAGCCTCAAAAACCACAGCAACAATGCACCACCTCTGGAGCCTTAATTAGCACCTACTGGATTTGCTCTGTATTGTGAGGTGAAGTTCAGAGGTAAAGTTAGAACAATGTCATTGGGACATTTTCTCCTCATTTGCTCCAGCGAAACCTCACTAAAGCCAATGACATCCACATAATAAAGAGAAGTTATTCAATGTTTATTAACAGAAGAGCTGTAGAGCTTCTTAATAGAAAACCAGACAGAACTTGGATGCTGAAAGCCTGCTGGTTACAGTTGCTGGTAGATAGGCTTCAATTTTTGCATGACCCCAAGGGACCATTGAGATTATTTTAAAGTATCAGAAACCATGCAGGATAAAGACTAATGCTGTACATCTTGGAAGCCTGGAAATCCCTGTTTCTAATGGGAAATCTTTTCTTGAGAATCCCAGTTCAGTAGTTCTTTCTAGCCTTGCTCATCTGTAAAATCAGGGTAGGGGTGAGGGAGAGGGAATCACATAATTCCAATTACCCTCTTGCTTTCCTCTCTCCCCCAATTACTTCAAATCTAGTCTGATTGCAGTATCTTTCATATGCAAAATTTAGAACTAGAACTAATGCTGTATTCTATCAAAATCTTGTAGTTCTACCTTGCAAATAGTATAAAGCATTACTCTCTAATTTTAGCAATTCATACTGAGAATATTGGCTGTTAAAAATCATGATGGCATTGAAAGGAAAGGTAAAATTGGACAGAAAAGCAAGATAGTTATCATAATCATCTGATTTTAATGTATAGGTTACATAATTTATTAATCCCTCCCCTCCATGTTTTTGATGATATTGAAGCCAATAGCTGTGAGTGCTCAGCATCTTTGGAAAATCACATCACTTATTTAGGTGCCAAAATACAGGTTTAAATTGTCAAAAGTTAGTTAGGCATCTACATTTGAAAATTTTGGCTTCAAATTTTATTTTGCACAGCACTTCATGTAGAAGATTAAAAGATATACTTATTTCTACTTTTCATTCCTTCCTGTCATGTCACAGATTATACGTAGAACTGGAGAAGAAGAATATATTTCAATATCTGCATAACAGGTGATCTTAACCAACCTACCTCAAAAATGCAGCAGCCTTCAGATACCCAATTGATATTCTAGCCCACACTTCAAACAAGAAGATTTTCAAACAGTATGTGTTGAATTAGCACAATCAGTTTATTTTATTCCAGTAAGAATATGCAGACATGCTTTAGCCTCAAAAACATTTGTAAAATACTTAAAATTGAATCAAAGTATAATATCTAATAAAAATTAGAGCAATTATTTAAAATCCTTAGCTAAAGGGAAGATTTTTTAAAAATCTGAATGCTATCCTAGTGTTATAACTTAAAATTCAATTATATACTAAAATTGAGATTTACGTTGCATTAGAAACAACATTTCCTCACATTACTGCAAAAACCTAAATGCTGTAGCCACAAAGGAAGAGATGACAGGGGAGGAACTTAATTGAGGTATTTTAAAAACAATATAATATGAATTTAGGAGGATGACATACCAGGTTAAATGTCCAGTTCCCTCGTTTTTTGTCACAAACCTAGGGCCTGATTCACCACCACTTTGTATATTGTGTAGTGATTTACACCTGTGCAATATGGGGGCAAATGCTATTAAATCAGAATAGCAGCAAGTTGCAGCCTCTTTGCACTCAGTTTTTACAATTTTAGGACCCCTGATACTAAAGGTACAAAGAGATCACCAAGCTGTACTCTACTTCAGTTTTATGGTGCATATTGAAGGGCTGAAAGGTTTGTTTTTTGTTTGTTTGTTTGTTTGTTTGTTTGTTTGTTTTTTGTTTGTTTGTTTGTTTTTTTAAAAAAATAAGAGGTTTTTTTTGTTTTGTTTCGTTTTTAAAATCCACATTGTAAACTCAGGCTGTCTACCCTTGAAGTTCCTGTGACAACTGGAGATATATGAAATGATCACATCACAAGAGGCAGGAGACTGACAGCTGAGCAATGGAGAGTGATGGGATTTTTAGTCCAACAGTTTAAAACTCTCTTCATTCTTTGCTTTATTAACAGCTACTCACATTCCATAGCTAATGAACACTGAGTTGAAAAGATGTCTTTGTTAAAGTTTGAATGCATACACATACCCATACTACTGTACTTTAATAAAGGTGATTGCTCATAGGAAACATTAAGATCACTAAGAAGTCCAAAAGTAAAAAAATAGAAGAGACCCTGACATTCCTGATATTTCTTCACACACAGAAACTTTGTGTGGGGAGTGAGGAGTCAGTCTTTCAGGTATCATAAAGGAAAAAAGAGTAAAAAATCTAATCGTTTTAAAGATCCTTTAGAATACATTTTTAGGTCAAGTTTCTTGGATGATTTTGCTGTGTATGTTTTGTGAGAATATCATCTCCTCAAGATTAAGAGGAGGAAAAACTAAAGAGAAACATACAGTTCAAAACACTTACCAACTTGAAGAGAAAAAGATACAATAAGTAAAATAGCACCTTAGGCCTGTAGCTGCCATATTTAAAGGAACAAACAATAAAAGGCATTCTGGGAAAATTTTCCTATAACTGGGAAACGTTATATTGGCAAAAGTTAACAGGGGTTGGGAAATGAAGGGAAGAAACTGCTTCTGTTAATTACTTTTATTATACTTGTCTATCTGCTGCATATAATGGGAAGTGTCAGGCAACCTTAGCTTTAAGACCTTGTTTTCAGTTGCCACACTTTAATCAGTTAGGCTACAATTGTCAATGCCACATGTCAACCTCAGGTTGACTTTTTCTGGAAAGTTTCAGCTGAAACAGTTGAACTATTTATCAGAATGAGGTAAGGGGAATATGTTTTGCCCATGCTAAAAAATTGTCTTAACTGCTTCACTGAGAAGCTCTAGTACCTCCATGCTTTGGAACAGGAACTTGAAGTATGGTACTGAGGTCACCCACACATCGGAAATGTGCCTTTTTTAGTTCCTGTGAAAATTCACCTAAACTTTGCCTAGTTATATGCCTCAAAAGGACATTGAAGGGATTTGTTCTCACTTTAAGAAAAAGAGAATCATTATGAGAAGAAACTAGCATGGAAAAACTACTGCCTCAGATTATAATCTTTCAAAAAGTTATTAACATGTGAAAAAGAGGCTTATAATTCAAATTATTTAGCAGCCCTAACGATAGGATATATTACCAAGTACCCAAAGACTGGAGTACTTGAATGAGTCCTTCATAGTCATTCTAGCCTCTTAGACAATTAAGTAATTATACTAAAAAAAAAAAAAAAAAAACAAAAAAAAACCCTGTGTCAAGTATCTGATAGATTAAGACATATAAACATATACATATAGTAGATACATTTTAAAGCAGAATATTATCATGCCCACCTGAATTATCTTTTAACACCAAAAGCAATTAGATTGTATAATGGGATTTTTTTTTAATTGTTAAAATATAGTTACTTTGTTTTGCTCTCAAAAATCAACACACGTGACCTGATCCTACAACAATCCATGTTCAGAGCTCCTGTGGAAGTCAAAGGGACTGGGAGTTCTATACCCCCATAGCAAAGACAGATGGGAGACATGAAGACTAAGCAAATTATATATATCTTTTTCATTGTTGATCATAGATGCTGTACTTCCATCACAAAACAAATGTTTGTGCTATGTAAACCCCTAACAATTGAGATTATAATCATATATATTGACATCAAACTCACTACTTGTAATCAGAGGTGCATTAAGCTGGTTTTAAATTTTCACTGAAGTACAGAGGTGACTTTGTGAACGTTGATAGAGCATGCTACTGTCTGAAATCAGCTAATTTAACACAGGCTTCAATAGTAACTTCATAACTTAACAATCCACTGGTCACAAAGTCTAGATTCACAAGGGGCACCTAAGTCCAACCTGTGGGTACCACTGGACTATGGGGAAGTCTGGGATGGGTCTCTCAGTCTTTCCTGTTGAAGCTGTTCCACTTGTTATGAAATGCTTCAATATTCATTGAGCCAGAGAGAGTGCAAGATTGACTCTATAGGTCAGTAGTTAGGGACTCCTCTAGGAGGCAGGAGACCTGCGTTCAAGTTCCATTACAAAAGGAATTTGAATCCTGATCTCACACTTCCTACGTGAGTGCTCTAACCAGTGGACTATTGGATAAAAGAGCAGCAACTCTTCCTCCTTGGTTCAGCTTTTTGAGAGAAAGTACTGACTTGGCTTAGGCACCTAACTCCTGGAAAGTGTTACTGGCTGTGAATCCCAAGCAGAGGGAGGTGCTTCTCTCCACTTGAGTTAGGGGCCTAACTACCTTTGAGGGGTGGGACCTAAACCCCACTCTGTTCATTGGCATTTCCAGCTGGCTATCTTAGGCAGTTCCCCTTCTGTGAATCCCTTTTAGGTGCCTAAGTCTCCCTGCATTGTATAGGAAACCTGGGTGCCTAATTCAGAGTGGTGAATTCCACTGGTGACAAGGTGCTTAAAAGTTAGGCATTACAACACCCAAGTCTACCTTGTGAATCTAACCCAAATATCAATTGCCCCTTGTGACATATCAGGGTACTAATGAATAGCTGCATCACTCCTACCCTGTAACCTTTACAATGCCTTGCTGCTGGAACTTCCAACCTGGACAGCTCACAAAACAGCCTTCAGCATGTAAATTACTCCCAACTTTGTCTATGTGTGCTGCAGCCAACCAGAAAGTAAAATGTGGTGTGTGAGAATATTCATTCTCAACAATCAGAAGGGGAAAACATAACCATAGTCAGCAACACTTACCAGCTGGGAGAGAGAGACATAGCCATCAATTTCAAAATAGCCACTTTAGCTCTCTGCCAAATATGAAAGGTCAGGCTCCCTTCCCCCAGAAGGTATGTTGGGGAAAATGTTTCTTTAAGAGAGAAACACTGGGAAGAGGTAGTCAGTAGGCTCAACACCATTGAGAAAGAAAGGTTGTGTTTCTGTGTGTTGTCACTATGACACATGGTGGGAAAAGCCCCAAAAGCCATAGAAGGGGAAGGAATAAGGGTCATAGTCAATGTGGAAGGATTTCAACTATTATATTGATGAGTGCAGTATAAAAGCTGAATCTGTAGACAAATAGATACAGTCTCCAGCATAGCCCAGAGTCAACTGTTTAGTCAGGGCTATATGGCTCAGGGATAGGTGACTGGAGGAACAACAATTACTTTATTTAGCATGACACAAGCTGGTGTCAGTACAGAGCAAAACCAGGGAGAGTTAATTCTGCTCTCAGTGGCACAAACTCCTACCCAGAGAAAGAGTATAAAACTAGCATGACTAATGGAAGCATAGTTCTTTTGGGAACCCCACTTCACAGAAAGGAGCGAGCACTGGAAAGCAATGTAGAAGAGAATCCCTTTCATAGGGTTGAAGCTCCCATCCCCCCATGATCCTTGGAAGTATCAAACCCTGCCTTCTCCATGATTTCCATGAGACTCTGTTCCCCTAGGAGAAGCCTGAACTGAGAACTCCACAAATAGAACCTCTGCCTCTCTGCATTAAGTTTGACCTCAGGCTTGTATCTCTTCTGCCCATGGAAATTAAAACCGTTTCAACATCCATTCATAGCACAGTGTGTGGGTTTTAAGTTTCATTTCATTTTGGTAGGGTTTGGGTTTTGTTTTGTTTTTTTTTCCCCTTTTTCTAACCAATTGATCATTTCAACTTGATACTGCATTTTATTATACCTTATTCCATTTCCAAATGCTTTCTAATAGAGTCCAACCAAGCCAAAAATATTGCTTAATCAGATTGCCACCATCTCATTCAGAGCTGTTTTATCTATCATATTACATTAAACTGATCATACATATGAACAGCAGATCACATCATAAATTCAGGCAGAATAAATATTTTCTACAAGCCTTTAGTATTTTCTCCCATGGATGATGCCAAAACTGATTCATGTAAAGTAGCAAAATGTGCAAAGCGGTATTCAACTGGTGAAGTAAATTTACTATTATGTTTCCAAGTGAAACACACATTTTAAAAACACTGTATAATAGAAAGCCAGCTTTTTGACAGGGTATATTAAGAGTAAGTAAGAGAGCTTGGCTAAGCTCCCAGACAAAGAACAAACTATTGGATGCCACTGAATTTGCCCTTAAATAAGTGCTTTCCCAAATTGTCACTTCATGTATTAACCTTTGCACAGTGCTTTTAAAAGAGCTGGGCAAGGGAGGGGGAAATTAGAGCACAGGCTCTCCCATCTTCTCAGTTCAGTGTCATCGGTTTTAAAAATAACCCACATAGCTTGGTCCAAATTCTGCTCACCTTAGTCAAACAAGTTGTCCCATAGAAGTCAACAGAATGCACACATTAAAGAAAGCATAATTCAATCCGTTAGACTGTTTATATCAATAAGATGAACAAGATTTGTTCTTTTGGCCCAGATCCATGACGAGACACAGGCACTGTGACACTGAGAATTGCAGCACCTGACTTTTTAAGAAAAATCACAGGGACAAAACTACAATCCCCAAAGCCTGAGTTATGTACTGAAGCTGCTATACACTGAACGGGAGAGACAGGCCATTTTGGACCTCAATCCACAAATCCAGCTTGCCAGGTGGGGAGCCACTAAAGGTAGCCAATGGGAGACACCAACCAAACAGGGGTGTGGTAAATCCTGCCCCTCTCACAGAGATAGGAGCCTGAGCTGCAGAGAGATATCTATCTCTGCTTATAATCCACAAACTGGGGGAAGATAGACATTCAGCCACCTAAACTGCATGTCAGGCCCAATCTAGTAGGTGTGCTCAGAAGCCACCTAATTCACAAAACAACTGGAGGAAGAGGAGGATAATAACCTTTAGTCTACTGGTTAGGATACTCACCGGACGTGTAAAACTCTCCACTTCAAGTTCCCCCTCCTCCTCTGAGGGAAGAAGGGATTTTATCATAGATCTGCCACTTCTGAGATAAGTGCGGTGAGCTATGGGATATCCTGAAGTGGGTCTCCCTCAATCTCTCTTATTGAAGTTGTTCTACTTTAATTAAATAATTGAATATTAAATGGGCCAGGGAAAGTATTAGAATGACTCTATAGCCTAATAGCTAGGGCACTAACCTGACAGGTGGCTGATGATTGCTCAAATCCTTTCTCCACCTCAGAAGGAGGGGGGACTTGAACTAGGGGTGGGGAGTCACATACTGCCTGTGTACTCTGTCCAGTAGGCTTAAATTACAGGGGAGGGCCTCTGCTTTCCCAACCCACCCTTAGCTGTTTTGTGGGAACTTGCCTAAGGGCCCAGTTGGTAGCTTCTGAGCACACCTACCAGATCAGGCCTTCACAGGCAACTAAGGCGGTCAAATGCCTGCCTTCCCCAGCTTATGAATCACTCTTGAGCTTAGCCAAGCGATAGGCATCCAGCTGCCTACAATGAGTCTGCAGCATGCATGTCCAGTGGCAAAAAACGTAGGCACCTACAGGGTTAGGTAGCAGCTGAGTGGGAGTTTTGTGGCTCATAGTGGTGCCTAAAAACAGGACTTAGGGGCCATAATAGCTTTGTGGATCACACCCTTTGTAATTATGTGTGACTACCACCGAGGCACTGCCGGAAAACTCTTATTTTGGCTCATAGCCCTATAGAGAATCTTGCAAAATGAACTTTGACTCCCAGGGAATGCCTTATCTTGATGTTGATATTCTGTGTTTGTACAGCACCAAGTACAGTGGGGTCCCATAACTACAGCACCTAGCCACTTCAGGGGTACAAATAATAATAATATTTAAATTAGCAGTTGGTCCTTTAATAACATCTCACTATCTATTGTAATCATAGTTACATTCTCTTGATTCAGAAAAGTGATTTCTTTGAGATGTTAGAAGTGGGTCATTGACTCCCTTCCAATCAACTGAGGACTTTAGGAATCTCACACACAGTAAAGGGCTTGTTTTCATAGAGACGGGTGGCATTTGGCTGCCCAGAATAAAACAGCCATTCCATTTGTAAGCTAGTAGATATTTCCACCTTACAGTTCAACCCATTCCTAAGACACCAAGAGTCTTGCTTTTTTGCAGACAGGCTTCTTTTCAATCTTTCCCAATCAGACCCTTTATAATCCTTCTTCTGAGCAGCTGAGCAAAGGTATGAGGCAGTTGTCCTTAGGTTAACCCCTTGTTCACAAAAAGTCATTTAGGGCTATTACATCTAACTTTCCAGAAAACAGTTATTTATCCAATATCTCCTATGGTCTAGAGAGTAGGTAGATTATTTACCACACTAAATCATGAACAGGAAGGAACTGTCATTAAAACTAGATTTTGAATTTTAGCTTCTAATTCCCCTTTTATATTCCTCACATGTGTTGTTTCCAAATCTATGGACAGAGTTCACAATGTTCATCAAGTCTTTTAAAAAATATGGATTGAGACATGTAATTTTTCAACATATTTTAAATGGTTAGGGAATTTTATGAACATTAATAACATTTCCATCTAAGTCGTCTAAAACAAAAAAGACACAAGGGAAAATGAACCTCATGCAGAAGTGAGTAAGATAATCAGCTGCAATGGTTGGAAAGGAATTTTCCCCTCTATCACTCTATTGCACAACTGCTAGTGGCCATATCAACTCCTTCCATTAAAAAAATGGACAAGGAGGTCCAGAGCAAGAAAAGTTCGTGAAATTCTCCTTTAATGTTTCCTTCAAAGGAGTTGTGTATCCACACACACAACAAACACACACACACGAATGGAAAGTGCTACCCTGGAATTCACAGATCTACTAAATGCACAGGATCTCAAGAGATCCACCAGAGACACAAAGCTAAACTGCATGCGAGCCCTGTACTTTGGTACTGACTCCCCAACTCCTGCATCTTGGAAACATGGATTCAATGGAGCCTCTTCAAGCCTGCTGATATTCTTGGAGCCCCAGCTCCTCATCACAGAAGGTATTCCTCCCAGAAAATTAAAGCAGCTTTAGACATGAACTTTTCTACAGATTCTCCGTAAGAATGGTATGGGGATGGTTAGTATCTGTTGATGGCAAAAAGCTCCCACTGTATTTTATATTAGCAGTTTACAATGCAGCTGTGTTATTGCAGTGTTCTGGGTGATCACTGTAAACTACTGTAGCATATTTCATAAAGACTCACACTGGGTTTGTTTCCTTGGAGTGAAGAAAAAGCCTCTCCCTTTTAATGAATGAATTCTTTATAGAGAACCCTATATTGTCCTCATTTACAAGGATTCAACTCCCCTTTCTATGGAAGGATGGAAATAATTTTGATTTCATATTCCCCTACCCAGAGTCATTGGGCATAACATCCATAAACTAGTGGCAACGTTAAGGTCTTCAGAATTCAGATGGTCTAAGAGGCAGAAAGGAAAGAGATTTGCCACCATAAGGAATGCTGTGAAGGCAGGTACGACAGGAAATAATTAAAACTTGTTACCCAGCCAGAGCCACCCTTCCCACTGGTAGCAGCAGACTGTAGCTCAGCAAAGGCATAGAAAAAACTACTGGGCCCAACACACTTCACAACAAGTACCCATGTTCTCAATTAACCACATTTTTTGAAAGGGAGGACCATTTTTGGAGAGGAGGCATCTTCTTCATAGCAAAGCAATAACTCAGTCTGTCCTTTCAGGATTAGAGACATTTTGTTTCTACTTTATGGTCTGAAAAGTCACCAGATGTAAGTAAAAGAGAGAGACACCCTCGGACACCGAAACAATCAAAGTACAGTTGTTTCTGGGTCATTCTAATATCAAAATTTTTCTTCCCCCTTTCCTTCAGGAAATGTTCAAAAGGTCACAGCTTGTGTTTGGGCTTGGGAATCTTGCACCAAATATTTTGTAGCTTCTAAGACAAACTTATGCAAAAAAGGGACACAATATACAGGAGACGCAGTTAATTGACAAATGACGGAAACTCCAAAAGAGAGCGAGCACAAATACTGAAAGTACTCATAGCATGAGGAATGATTCCACACACACACACACACCCATGACAGACAGAAAGTTTGATCTGTGCATGGTTTCCACACGAGCTATAGACAGGGCTGTAAGCTGTGAGACTCAAGCATTAGCAGCACCGTTGTGCTATTCCTGTTTGAAAAATATAATATCCATTTCAGCCTATACCTGTAGCACTCACTATCATTTTCATAAACATTTATTAAGAGATGAGAGAGAAAGAGAGAACAACTATACACTTAGCAAAAGGAGATTAAAGTAATATGAAAAAGGAAAGTCATAAGAGCTGGTGGTACTTGCTCTAGGGCTTCTGTGCTGATTTTTCACTTTCAAAAATCTGGGTTCCACTCCTGTGAAAAAACAAGAACAATTTCATCCTTCCTTCCATTTGGCCATAGCACCACACCACTCTGAGGACCATAAATGAAAATACTGCAAGGAATTAGATAGGTAGAGAGAAGAGATGTGTTATTGATCAGATTGTGTTTGACATGGGATATAATCAACCTATCTGGACCACATGTAGGCAGTCAGACCTCATGGTCAGAGTAGTAATGGCCAGAGCAGGAGCCAGAGCTATAGGTCAAAGCTGGAGACAGAGCCACTAGCCAGGGGTGGGGGATAGAAGCGGTGATCTGGAACAAGGCAAGATGGCTGTAACTGAGCAGGTGGGCCCCAGAAGTCAGGTAAAAAGGAGGTGTCCAATATAGCAGCCAGTCAGAGATTCACCTAGCTGCTCAGACAACTTCCTTTGCCTCCTTCTGACTTAAATAGTGAGTCTGAGCCAATCAGAGAAGCCAGAGGTCTCCTCCAATCAGGAGCTTTCTAGGCTGTGAGCTAGAGTCTACCAGACAGCCCTTTCTGCTGGTACTAGCAAGCTGCCAGGTGGTGTCAGCAGCCTGGAGACCACAGACCCTCACATAACCTAGGGCTGGAAAACCTGAGATAATTAACTACAGTGATGCAATGAGGGCTGAAAAATATTACAAGGATATTTATGTTTTATAGAGAAGTGTCGCTGTTTTAAAAACAAAGTGTTGGTAAGCTGGAAGTCAATACAGATAGTGTCATAGAGGTAAGGTGTGATTAGGGTGTCCAGATGTCCCAATTGTATAGGGACAGTCCCAATATTTGGGGCTTTTTCATATATAGATGCCTATTATCCCTCATCCCTGTCCCAATTTTTCACATTTGCTAACTGGTCACCCTAGGTGTGATCAGACAATTTAAAACAGTCATAGCCATGAGTCTGGCTGATAGGGTTTGGGTCTACAGAAATGTGTAAAATACATTCACAGGAAAGAGAGTTTTGGACAGCAGGACAATTGTCAAGCCTGTCTCGACACTGGTGAGAGAGGCCCATATACTGGCAAAGATACTAAAAAGTTGAACAAGAGGTGTTGAAATACTGAGCAAAAGCAAGATTAGCACCCAGATTCTTCACAAATATCTCTAACAGAGAATGGAGAGATTCAAAACGCAAAAGGTATTCAGCTCGTGCCTGTCAGGCCTGCTAACTATACAGGCTCATGAGAGGTAGGCACCAACCCAGTTTCTCTCCATACTCCATTGAACTGCCATGCTGACACCAGAATAAATAATACCCTCTGAGATCCAAAGGAACACATGTAGATCTGAGAATGGTTTGCTTTACAGTTAAAAGAGAGAGGTAAGATGATGATTATTTATCCACACTACCAAGATGAAAAATAATACTCATAAAAGGAAGATCCAGGTTTTTGTGTGTGTTTTAATCTGCCACCTTGAGACAAAGGCATTTTGTTTCCCTTTAGCCAAAAGCGATGCTGCCATATTTCCATATTGTCGCCTTCAGTGTACTGAGACTGATGTAAAAGAGATATCATTTGCATTCTAGTGTGCTGGTTTTGATAATAGATTTTTCATGTTGATTTTTCTGTACGAATTTTCCTTTTTGCCTCTCTGTTCAAACTGTAGATGACTAATTTTGATTATATTCAAACAAAGCTGATTACAGTTGAAGTTGCGGGTTTGAATTTCTGATACAGTGTAACATGCAGATCCCCTTGTCCTCTCCCCCCTCCTTATTTACAATTTGACAAATAATGTGTTTGTTTGAAATGTTAAAATGCTTGCAAACGTCAAAGATTTAATTGCAGTGGGAGAAAGAAAGAAAGAAAAAGAAACATTTTATTTTCACTAGGTTAAAATGTGTTTTCATATTTACTGTCCTTGTAGAAACTCTGGGTTTTTTTTATTTTATTAGAAGTGTCACAAGATCTAAAGGTATTGGAAGGTGAATGATATTATACACGCCAAAGATCAGACTGATCCATAAGCAGGCCTACTGGTTGGGAGGAAAAATTGAATATGAAACTGCGCATATAGTAATGGGAGAGAGAAACAAAGGAGTTTCTGAATAATTAAAAAAGTTCAGAATAAGCAAACTCTGTTGCTGTCAAAGTGTTTTTTCCCCCCAAGCAGTTGATGTGGTAATTAAGAATTTGGTGAGAGCCCGGTCAGGTCACCTCGTTCTTCAGATCAGAGCCCCATCAGAAATTCTTTCAAGTGTCCTTCTGCGTCGCCAAAGATGACAACAGCAAATCAATAAGTGCTTGAAATGAAAGGGGTTGTTGGCCAGCCCCCGAGGCTACAGATTTTCACACCGCCAGCCTGTTTCTGAACTTCTAGCATTCCTTTGCACTGTCTCTCTTAAGAAGAGATACCTTTTATTCCTATTCTCATGCGAAGGTAAGTGCTCAGTTAGCACATCTATTACATTATGGTCTCCACGTCGTTTGCTTCCCTGCTCCTGGCTGTGGCTCGGGCTTGCTTTCTGGGAAGGTGAAAGTAGAACGCAGCCTCTGCTAAGGGCATCCTGGTTAAAGAGCTGCTGCTGCTTGTACTTTCTCCATTGAAAACTACAGATAGATCGCTCTGAATATCAGAAATACTCGTACAAACTGGGCAATATTTGCACTTCCTCTTCCTTTCTTCTTTTTTTAAAAAAAAGAATTAATAGAAGAAGGGTAAGGGCTCAAAGCATGGAAAAATAAATACAGGAATCATTGTGTGAAGCTTAGATTACTTTGTGTTAACAGAGATTGCTCTGCTCTGATTCACACTGCCATCCTTACCCCTAATGTGCCCTGATCTAACAATCTTTCTAACGACCAACATCCTCAGGACGTTTTAATTAGGTAATTCATTAGTGAGTCAATACAGACATTTATATATTCTTTTAGCTCAAGTGGCTAAGCGCTAATTTCGAAAAGATTATAGAACACTGGAATATGCAAGGCATGGTAATTTTAATTTATATGCAAATCAATTGGGCCATTTGAAATGCTTAATTTTTTAACAATTATTGTATTGTAGCGTCAGGATCAACCGCCTGAATGAACAATTTTGAAACACGATCTGGACAGGAAAGAAAATTTCGAGCAGCCAACAAATCAATAATGTTTGAGGCTGTTAAACACAGCTAGCCATTGGTATTTACATACTCGCTTGTTGTCAGATAAGAAGCTGGGGGGGGGGATATCTAGGGGGGAGATCTGGCCGGGGGGGGGGGGGGGGAGCGATTGCTTGCAAGGGTTGAGACCATAATCCAGGAGAGAAGAAAGTAAATGGTAGTGAATAGCCCTGTCACCACACTCTCTAAAATAATAATAATACTGTACCTTTCTCAAATCCCACAATGGTGGTGACTGGCGCAAGGCGCTGAACATTTGCCTTGGCTATTGTTTTCTATTTGATCATGGGTTGTTTTGTTTTGTTTTCCTGTCCATGGGAGAAGCTCTATCAACTTGACAGTAGCAAAGCATCTTAATTCCAGTTTTGACTTGTCCCATAGCTGACTTCAAGAACCAAAATACCGCCAGTAAAAATCCTCGAACGCTTTTTAACCAGCATGCACTCCCTCCTCGCTATGCCAGGTGACTGGAAATGGATACTAGTCATAATAATTTTTTTTTAAAAACCCAGCTTTCCTGCATGTGGGAAGATGATTAACTTTCGACGTTCTCAAATTATTTCAAAGGACCATGTCTATGTGTATACCTATGGTGTTGTGGTGCGGTGAGAGGCATTATCGATCCGGAATTACAGAGTAATCCGAGCCAAAGTTGTTTATGTAAAACGGTGCCAGTCTTGAGATGCAGAATTGTGATCATGTCAGACTCCTGCTACAGAAAACTGCAGCGGCCCAAGTATTCGAAACTGGTACGACTGGTAGTGAAATGTTGTTTACATCTACCGGGTTTTTTGTTTGTTTTGTTGTGGTTTTTTTAAGTTGTTGACCCTGTCTGAGGGAAATGGGAATACAAATACAATCACCACGGCCTGTCTGCAGCCCAGAATTCTTATATTACATTTGCTGCCTCGACAGAAAGAAAAAAAAATTGAAATCCATGTATTAAGTCAGCTCCATAGTTTCCAGACACCCTAGAACCCCTATTCCACAGCAGCATGTCTAATGTATTCCCTGGTGATTCTGGGCATTAATTAGTTGTTTAATAGGAGTATGACTAAAAATGTAAAAGAAGGATTAGGAGCGTGAAACGTATGTCCAGCTCCTTCCACACACTCGAGGAGGGAATGAAAATCACCCTGTATCTTATGTTTCTCTAGGAGCCATTTGCATTTCCCACCAGCTGCTCACTTCAGCTGTACCGATTCTGGGCTTGTATAAGTGCCCGGCTCAGCTCGTGGTCCCGGCTGCAGCCCCGACATGGGGGCAGCAACAGCACATTGCCAGGCGAGAGCCCAGACAGAAACGGGACAGCTTCAGCAAGCGGCTCCTGCTTTCAAACCTCTGACTCAAGAAAGCGGGGGGACTTGCACAAGCACGGCTCTGTACGTCTCTCCGGACAGAGTTCTCTCTCGCATTCTTCGGAGGGTTCAAAGCAAACCCAGTCACAACACGGGGTCTTTTTTTACTTTTGTTATTGTATCCAGCACCTATATGAATTAAGACATACACATATGCATTTATTTCTCCGAAAAAAAATACGACTGGCGGTTGTGAGGACCGATGCGAGTATTTTTCACCGAAAGCACAATTTTAGGTGGATTTTTCTCTCTGCTGATTCTTCTGCAGATTGGTTGAGAAAATCGTATTAACTTAGCCTACGAGTCCAAAGGACAGAAATACAGAGGAACAGATTTTTTTTAAATACGCGTACATTTTGATTTCTTTCAAGTAAATCAATTTGTTTGCGGCATCTTTAAATTTAACACTTCGTGTTTAAATAGATTTTCTACTCACGTCATAAATGCTTGATGATGTTAGAAAGCAGTTCGGTTTCTTTCGTAGCTAAAGAGGATAACGCTTTCCATAGCGTTACTTTGCCATCTCTTAGCCATTTTCAAAGTAATTTGCTTTCATCCTCCAAAAATTACTACCAGATTTACTACTGACTAAAACTAATTCAAAACATGATATACTTCAAGAAAATTCACACGCACGTGTTATTTGCATCGTCAGAAGTAATTAAAACAACTATGTATATTTTTCAAATAGTGCAACTATCGAGGCAAAACCACTAAAAATAGTTCAGCCACAAAGTAAATCATTTGTTTGGTTTAAACATATACTTTCCGCGTCGTGATTTTTAAAATACAGAAAATGGAATAAAATAGAACTTCAGTGATGGCGATACAAACTCAACTTAATGTTTTTAATATTATATTGTTTCCTTAAACGATGTCTTGCGAATAACAAATATTCGAGGAAGAATTCAAATAATTATAGTGGCTTCTAATGTGTGTGTGTGTATACATACATAATGTGCGATATTTTTAAATCCCTAGGGTTATTGGTTATATGTATATTAAACCCTAGAGATTTAAAAATATATCGCACATTATGTTTGTAATCACCTTTCACACCTAGTAGTAAATATGTCGCATTTTGATAGTACTTTACAAGCGAGCCTATATAAATGAATCGCCATAAAGTTTAAAAATGCCTATGTTCTTTTCTAGTAACAAACAAAACATAATATTTAAATGAGCAGGCAGTTGTTCGTGCCCTATAGCTATTGCTTCCTACAGTAACAAACATTCTCAGAAGCAAATGTAAATATATAGAGACGCAAAATAGTGCGGGGTAATGCCGTTCTTGCAGAACCCTTAACCTCGTCATTTTAAAAAATGAGTTATCAGTGACCCTATGTGAACTTGTTGGGTGCATACACAGCAAAGGAAATTCTAGACTTAAATGAGCTTCTGAGCCTTGTACGTCGCAATCCCTTCATTAAAACTGGCCAGTGCCTCCCCTTCCCAGCGGCGCACTGGGATCTGAAATGTATTTTTCAGCCTAGCCCGAGTTGACTTTGAACTAGTGGACCAGTCCGGAGTGGTCGCAGAGTGACCTGGCCTTTTGCACAGACTTCAGCCTTTACCAGCCCATTCTCTCCAGAGCAAGCACGCGCAGACCACTCTGGCTCTCTCTCTCACCTCGGTTTTCGTCTTGATCTCTATCTATTTCGTCTTCCTTTTGCTTGTTTCGTCTTCCCCTTTTCCCATGGCTGCTTTTCCCACCCCCACCCCCGCAATCGCGCACACGCACACGCACACTTTCACTTTTTTTCTCAGAATGTCTATTACTCTTCCTCCACTCCGGCCGCATCATTCCGACTCCGGCGTGCGTGCGTGAGTGTGGGTGGCTAACATATAAGACTAATGTAGCACAGAGCTAACGTAGCTTCTACTCTTTGATTGCTCCTCCTGCACTCGGGTGCCTTATTCGGGATCTGTCTCCAGCCTCCCTCTGTTTTATCATCTCGCTTCTTCCCGCTTCTCTTGGCTATGTGTCCCCCTGCCTGGCTCGCTCTTTGCTGATTTTATGCCCCTCGCCCCTTCTCCGCGCACTTCCCCTCCGTCGAGCGCTTTCTCTGGCTCCCCTTCCCCAGCTCCGCTGCCCCCTGCGCTCCCCCTCTGCTCCGCTCCGCTCCACCGTGGAGTTAGTTTGGTGGAATCTCTGCTGACGTCACGTCGCTCCCAATACAGAGAGAGGGGGCGAGGGAGAGGGAGCTGGAGGGTAAAAGAAAGAGTGAGTCAGACACAGGAAGATCTCCGATCCCGCAGCGAATACACTCGCCCTCCGCCTGTGCCCCCCCCCTCCCCAGCCCCCTCTCCCTCCACCCGGAACCGTGCGCTCGTGTTTGGATCATTTATTACTTCTGCACCCGCGTTGCTGGCGCTCCAGTCCAGCCAGCCCCCAGGATTTGCTAAATCTCGCGGAGAAGGAAGAATAACGGGGTGGGAAGCTCAACTAGTAGCCGGTAAGTGGAGGCCCGTCCTTTCCGGGGATGTGAGATAATGCGAGTCTGGGAATTGGTTCCACTTTGCGGGACGGAATCTTCCCTGTAGGTGATTTGTGTGGCTCTCTGATGTCTCTTTTTCGCTAGCTTGGGGCCGTTGCAAACAGATTTGAGTCGAGCCGTTCTGGGGACTTACAGTGGTTTTCAGTCACGCAGGAATGATCTATGGGGGCAGTTCAATGGCAATAGAGAAGATCGTGAGTTGTCTCGGAAAGCGGTGCATCTCCCTCAGCCCTCCTCTACCTCCTTCACGTTAATACTTCTGGAGGGGCTGGCGTTCGAGAGATACAAGCAGTCGAGTCACGGAGGTTTTTGTTTTGTTTTTTAAGGTTCTAGGAGAAAAACCATGCCTTACCCAGCAATTAAGTGAGGCCTTGAGAATATTACCTGCAAGATTTTTGCAGGACAGTGGTTAATTATTTCGATCAGCTCAGATTGATCACAATTTTAAAACTGTGTCTTTCTAAAAATACTTTTAAATTAGTGCGGGGTTTTTTTTTTCCAATTTATTTTCCTGTAAATTAATTAGATGATTAATTGTACGTTATTTGTGGAGGGAAAATATTGTCTCTATTACGTTCCTCTCGGTGCTTCCTCCCCTCCCCCTTCCAAATAAAATGAAAATGTTGTGGATCGCTTCCTCGGTAGCTATGTTTACCTTAATTTATTTCCTAAACTCAGCATAGAGAACATTTTTTTAAAATTAAGGACATCCTTTACTGCAAGGAAACTTAAATCAAATTAGGGGAAGAAGTGACCAAAAGCGTCTACATTTTTACCTGGTTTCAGACATGTATATCTGGGAAGTGTGTTATGCACAAAGGAACTGCTTATATTTTACATGAGAAAGAATAATGTGTGTGCCGATAAATGAATAGCTTTATGTATAGCCTTAAAGAAATATTAATGCAATAGAAATAACCTAAATCGTTGTCCTGTGTTTATTAGATTGTAAATAGCAAGGCTTGTTTGCAGTTTCAGTATAACGATACATCGCTGCATCCTTTATTTACTCAAGTAAACCTTACTCACTGTCTGGGACTAACTACGGATTACTCGCGTGAATAAAGATTACAGGATTAGTCTTTAAAAGAAGCACCGATTTCGTTTATGAACCACCTACAATAACACCTACCATGTTACCACAAACTGCTTACTCCAATTTTTTACCAGTGTTTCAGTGATCCTAAAATGTTTTGCATGTTGTTTGCAAGATATTTGCCACTCCTCAGATTAATTTGTTCTTATGTAATATCAATGTGTAAACTCATAATATTTCTTATTAATCTAAATCAGCTATGGTTTAAATGCTCGAAGCAGATTGTTAATTACCTGAATTTCCCCAGCAATCCATGAAAAAGAAAATACTTTAGTTGGTTATGAGTTTGCTATTTCTTTTAATTTATAAAAAATAACTAAATATTTTGAAAGTGACAAAGTGGATAGGAGGAGTTAAAATAAATAGCAAAGGGGAGAGCAGAGCCTCTACTACAGCACTGTCATTTCTGTAGTCAACAAAAAATTACCTCTTCTTTTATGCCCATTCCCTTGCTGAGATGTATTTACAGCTGTTCTTATAAAAATTAAGAGAGAGAACATTAAAATCAGCGGTGTAATTGGAATTTGGGCGGCTGAAGCCAGGAGAGTAATAATCCTGTCTCACAAGATATATTCATCCCAGGACAGCAGCGTTTAAGGGGAAAGAAAAACTTCCCATCCGAGGGGAAAAAAAGTTGTGCATCTCAATTTGTTAGATAAATTAGCCATCAAGGAAAGCGAAGAGGCAGGGCAACTGAATTTGTCATGCAAGGCTTGTCTTGACAGAGCCGGTTTAAGGACCATCAGACAGGAATTAAGGGTTTCTTAATTGCCTTCCCCAAAAATGTATCCACAGCTCATACACTAGGCCCAGTTACTGGAAGGAGCATTTAATACAGATCAGAGTTCTTCCTAAAGCCTTGTTTGGCTTTGAATATCAATCCTTGTATCATCATAAGACTCAGAAGTGTCTGGAGAAACAGACCTTGACCATGTCTTTTAATTCTCACTTCCGAGGAGAAAACCCGTGTTATTTCTAGAGCTGCAGAGTGTGTTGGAGAATGTGACTGCGGGTTGAATTTCAGCCATGCTCATGTAGATTTTTATTATTAATTACATCACAAATGTTTGTAAGCTCCAGTCTGCGGCATTTTTTACACACTAGCTAATAATGCACCTCGTTCAGACACTACAAAAAAAAAGAAGAAGAAGAAGAAAAAGCAGAAGAAGGAGGAACGAAAGAAAAGATTACCGAAATGATGATGACATGCAAATTTCCCCAGAAATTATCATAAGTAAACATTTGAAGTCTGGACTAATAAAATCCCATCTGTGTTACTTCATATCGAGTTAGTAGAGAGCTGTGATAATGAATTTTGTAATATCTCACGAACAGACATCTCAATCAGGCACTAATCCTGTGATTTTACTGCAGAATCACTAAATCTGGAGCAACCAAACTGCTGCTCTTTGGCACAGGCATAGCGACCAGCAAGTCTCCTAGTCTGGGGATCCTAAACTGTCACAGACCGAGTTCCCACTGCTAGATTAGAAAGAGGACGCTGGTGGCTCGCATTGTCAGGTTTCCCCAGAACAGGGAAGCAGCACATGTAAGCAGCGGCGTATCCTTAATGAATACAAATGATCTTCTCCCTAGGATACATTTCTGCAATCTGCTTGGGCTTCTGTTTTACCTGCTCTTAGCTACAGCTCCTGCGTTTGCGCCCGGTTTACTGTTTGAACCTCGCTGAACAGACGGCGTAGCACAATGGGGTGTGAGGGTTTCCCAGACCAGAGGAGGCCGTGATAGCCTTTAGAATTTAAGAAAGAAAAAAATGAAATGAAATGAAATTGAGCCTGGCGCCGCGTTGCATTGCTCCCCTGTAACCTTAGATTATATTGAAGTGCGAAGCGTAGGAAGGCACTTACAGGAAAGCTCAATCTGATGCATCAAATGTTACAGTCTAATTTGAGCTCAGTTTGTACAAATGCCATTTTTTCCTCTCATCTGAGTAATTATTAAGTCACATTAATTAATTATTAATCGATAAACAACCGGATTGAAATGTACGAAGGAAAAGTTCGGTTGCAAAGTTTTCAAATATCAGATGAGCTGTTTGCAAAAGTCTGTTCGCCATTCACAAAGAGAGAATCCCAGTTTTATGCGGGGGTAACGCCAGAATTGTTTGTATCGCCTTCAGAATTTGTGCTCATTATTACTGCTCTTTAATACCGGCACGTCCCTTTCTGAGTGAAATAAAAGGTGAACTTGATTCTGACGTTTTCAACCCGTATTTTGTAAAAATCGTTACGAAAATATGTTAGCAACATGCTTACCGTTGATTACCTCACGGCTCTTCTGAGGTTTAATTTTTCTTAAGAAATCTTTTTTTTTTTTAAATCCAATACATTTGATGTTTTACAGATAACGGGTGATGGAGTCCAACTGTCGTAAATTAGTATCGGCTTGTGTTCAATTAGGTAAGAAAAATATTTCCGATCGATTTAGGCGAACATATTCTTTATGTAGGCAGAAGTTCATTGGAATATAAATATTTGTGTATTTTCCGTATTAGAGAGAGCGAGAGAAGGAGATATGTACCTATATTTTATAGTCACATATTACATTTACAAATATTAGTGTGTTGATTGCATAGCTATTGTTTTCTCGCTCTGCGGAGAGCTGATACTTTAATAGTCAACAGATTTAAAGATAAAAAAAAAATGTCTGGACTTTTAAACTCTTCGTAGTGCAATGAAATTCACACGGGCTGTGATGTTCACAATGCTGGTGATTTGGCAGAGTTATTCTTTGTCTGACCATCTCTCCTCTCTGTCTGTCTGTCTCTCGTTCTCTCTCTAGTAGGGGTGCAGCCTTCTACAGTTGAATGCCTTTTCTCCAAAGACTCTGATATTAAAAAGGGGGAATTCAGTGACTCTCCAGAGAGCAGGAAAGAGGCGAGCAGTAGCAAGCTCTTCGGGAGGCAGCATCCCAGCGCCAACGGTAAGCAAGAGCCTCTCCGGCCGCCTCCCTTCAGTCCCACTCACTTTCTTACCTCTCACCCTATCTACCACTCGTGAGAGAGAGAGAGAGTCCAAGGCGTTGGATGCGTAATTGGTCCCTCTTTATGTGCTCCTTTTACCTTAGAGCTAAAAGGGCTGGTCTCAGGTGTGCAGTGTCCTGTCCTGGTTGGATTCTAGTGAAAAAGGTGTTGGTTGTTATTTGGATAGTGGATTTGAGGAGGAAATTTCCCAGCTTCTTTTTCACATCCTCCACTCTCGCTCTAGCTCTTGTGTGGGAAGGCAGGCCGAGCCCCAGCTAAAACGTGGTCCAACAGCGACCTCTGCTGCTTTGCACCTGTGCCTCTGCGCAGAGAACGGGGGAAACTGGACAATGCGCCCTCTTGGGAAAAAGTTAACTTGGTCCAGGTTTTTTTGTTTGTTTGTTTGGGTTTTTTTTGCTGGTGGGGCGTGCAATTCAATTAAAAATAGATATTCTTCGCAAGCTGTTTTCCCCATGCAAAGAGCAGAGTGCACGTTGTGAATAACCACTTTCAGGGCCAGTTCGTGCGGGTATTTTCTTGGTTGGTTGGTTTTTTTGTTTTTTTTTTTTTTACTAAGGCAACTCTTCCCACGGAGTTTCAAAAGGGAGGAGAGGGGAAGATATGCCTGCGTGAGGCGTGCAGGCAGGATCTGTCCAGTGGACAGAACAACTTGCGAGTAGCTGTTATCTGTCTGGATGTATCGGCATCCTTTTGATGCAACCCTTTTATACTGTTTCAATACACATTTGTGCTGTGCTTTAGGATGGTCTCTTTGTGTTCCTAATCAGAAAGAGTTTGCGTCCGTATTTTTAAAAGTAAGTCCACAATAAAATTGCTGTTAACATTTCAAAATAAAAATCATTGTGGTAACTATTTGCGCTGAATATCAGAAATGTCTTTCTTTGTTTTGTTTGTTTAAAAATTATATAAATAGGCATAAGAAACCGTTTATCTTCCACTAATAGGAGGATCTCTCCACTTCCTTTTTGACTCAAGTTTTGATGGCTCGAATATGTGAATATAACATATATTAAAGGGAAAACATCGATGCAAACATATTACAAAGACGAAAACAAGCTCTCTATTTCAAGATCCTGTTTAGTACAAGACAAGCATAATTTTGTTTAAATAAAATATATTAAAGTGAATAAATAGTATAGGAAATTGGGCTGAACTAATAATGTAAGTATTCCAGGTCTTGTGGTTAAACACATACTTGTAAGAATATACTATTAACCCTATTTGGCTAAATAGCTTATTATTTCTCAGATACCATCCAGTGTTTTGCAATTGTTCATTCTCCCCTCCCCCTTTGAAAGTTTTAATCACTATTTGACAGCTCGTTATAAAAATAAATGATTTGACCAGTGGATGGTTAAAAATCAAGATTAGAGACAATTCCAAACCTCAAAGTATTATGACCCAATAATTTGTCATCCCGAAAAAATACATGATATTAAATTGTTCACAAATAGGGTTTATCAATGTTTGACACTTTTTCATCCACAAGTAATAACTGTTAAATAATGTGGAGATGAAGGATGACATTGGTTTATATATGGTTTGAGAATAACAAAGGCCTTTTTACCCTTCACCTTTTTTTTTCAAAGAACAGGTGGTCTTAATCAAAGACTATAGCACGATTTAATGGGAAAGTGGGGACCTTTCTCCTATAATAAATTTATGAGTCCTTACAAGCTAGTTTTATTCTAAGTATTTATAAAAGTAATATCCACATATGCTCCGTGACATGGTAGCTTTTTACTTCCCTTGCTGAGAAACAAATGGTTATTTTCTTAACCATTAATTATGAGTCAGGATTATTGTATTACATGTAAAATTTCCTGCCTAGTCGATAAGTCTTATTTTTTACCTTTCGGACTGAAAGGGAAATTGCTATCCAAACATATTTAATACCATTAATTAAAATACACCTCTCTGTTGAAGTATGCTGAAAACCTTGAGTTTGTTGGCATTTTTCGGAATTTTAAAGTAGTATTCTTTAGGACCATATCCTGTCATAGTTCCTTTTGTGAAATTGCTGTTGGGGCCACTGTCAGTTTGGAGTAAAAAGATATGTAAAAAGTGAAAATCAGAGAAAGAGAGCCAACAAAATATAAATGAGTGTTGAGTGTTGAGTTTCTGCAAGTAAGTGCTGAGTATTTTCATAGCTCAGCAGAAAATAAAGGCGTAATTAGAATAAATAGGAACTTATTTAGTCATATTAATATCCATATGAAAATATTGTTACTACAGGTAATTTCACATGAAAATATCTTAATCTTGTATCTAGCCATAAAACTGAAAATGTGAAAATTATTTCTTAGTGACAAACCATGCAAATGTACATTTTATAAGTACTGTTGTTAATTATTATTTTAATTTCTGTGCAGTGTCCTGACTTCTGATAGGGCATGCTTAATATATACAATTATTACATATATTTTTGTAAATTCCACTTCAGAAATCCTGTTCTGTAATCAATAACCCAGTCACTATTGAACTAACAGGCTCAAAATATATAATGTGGAACTAACACAGTGTTATCACTCTCAATATGGCAAAGTGGTTATTTAAACTCATTAAAAATCATTATTTGGGGCTGAATATTCAATAATTTAACATCACTTTTAGAAAATCACCCGCTCATTCAGCTTTATAGATATATTCCCCAGCACTTAGGTATGTACACCACTGTTTAAAGCAGATGTTTAGCACTTATTATTACACAAGTTAAAAGCTAATTGTGCAACCTTGGTAGCTCTCTGTCGCTCTTCCACTGGTGAGACCGGAACAGTTTAGTTTCTTATATGAATCCAATATCAACACTTATCCCAATGTATGTCTGTGAGTGGATGGCTGGATGGATATGCAACCGGATCCCAGCCTAACTGAAAATCTCTGTATTCTATCAGTTCAGCGAGATACGAATTTCAGTGGTACTGCCAGTGCAGATATTGTGGAAAAGCCACATAAGTCCACCAAAATGTCACCGTAGCTATGTGTGCATGCCAGAAATACTAGTGCTGCTTGAACAATGCCAGTACAAAAATGTAGTTTAGGATGGCAACCGTGTGAAAAAGGGATAGAGGAAAAACTGGCATTTGGCTTCTTAAGACCAGCCTGGCCAGCTAGAGAGCACCAGAGAAAATAACCCTGAGAAGAAGGGAAGAGAGAAACCCGAAGAAGAAAGGTCTGAGTCAAGTAAGAAAAAGAAACTGGACTGGGGAAGAAAGAGAGTCCTAAGAGAACTAAGAAAGGCCTAGGACTAAGAGAGGCCTGAGATCTGAACAATGAAAGGAAGAGCCAGGAGGTTTCCAGTTTCTAAATCAGCTACACACTCTGGTCATATACTACATTTCAGTATGTTTCTGCAGTTGATTGGGACTGATTCTCGTTAACGGGAAATGTGATTATAGCAGCTCCTACCCCAAATTCAAGTTTCCCTTCAAATAATCGCTGCAAATTGAGAATTAAAAGTTACTTATTGTTTTTTTTATTTTTTTTTCGCCGTCGTCTGACAATAATATATGCAGCAGTTGTTAGACTGACTCCAGGGAAAACTAAATGTATAACGAAAGCTTATTCGTGAGGAGGAATATACTAATGGAACAATCTGATGTCTTCTTAATCCTATGTAAAAAGCTTTGTCGTCTTCCTAATATTGACTGAATGGGTAATTAATGGCTCTTCATCTAGGAGAATACCCGGTAATCCAAGATAGGCGAAAGACAACAAGCCAAAGGTAAAAGACAACAGGACTAGCTGGAGAATCTACATGAGACCCAATTTATCCATTTAGGAGAGTATTACGTCTAGAAACAATGATCTTATAGTAGACGAAGGCAAAAGTGGGAAAATAAATACCTGAAATATGTTTTGCAAACACAAGCAGTATCCTGCTAAGCAGGTCAGCTGAGCTCCTGTTTCAAGATCTCGCTCTCTCTTTCTCTCATTCAGAGATAAATTTAAATCTCTGCAGAATTTGTAGTGTCTGTTGAAGTTGGACTGAGGTTACAAATGATCAGGAAACACAGGCTTTACCAGAATGGATCAGACCAGTCATCCACCTAGTCCGATATCCTGTCCAGACGGCGGCCAGCATCAGCTGTTTCAGTGCAAAGTGCAAGAACTCCTGCAGAAGGAAATCTGCCCGCAATGAAAGATGTTGGGTTTTTATTTTATTTGTTTGTTTTCCCCTTTCCCTAAATCTCCATTACATAGAGGCTGGGAAGATCTGGAAACTAAAGAGTACCAAAGATTCTACCAACATTAAAAAGAAACAACAGCAACAAAATTTCTGCCATTTTAATTTAAACCTTTAGCAGTAATGTATTACTTGGGTTACTACAATTAGGTTGGGTTTTTTTTTTTGTCAGCTGACAGCTTTTAAAATATTATTTCGCTAGGGAAATAAAAACTTCATCTCAGATTAAAGGTGGGTATTTTTGGATTTATGTGATTTATGGTCACCATGACAACTAATGCTGAATGTTAGCTACCCTCATGGCTTGGGGGGCGGCGAAGCACTGTGGAGTTTTAATCACAGTATTGTAAATAAGTGACTGCAGCCTTCCCTTCTGACTATACCTGAATACGCCTCTGTTCCTACTCCCCCCACTCCAACCCTCCACTACACACACGTTCAAGTGGAAATGGGTCTAGGGTAGCCCATTAGGCTCCGGGAGATGTTTCACAACTGAGAACAGCAATGATTCTATTCAAATTCTTTAGGAATGTTCTAATTTTTTTTAATTGTTCGTGATCCTTAATACAATCCAGATTTTTACAATGGGCCCCCATTTTATCTATTATCTAGAACCCAGATAGGAGAAGGAAAGCTTCACTTAGAGCCACTAGCGCAAAGGAACCCACAGGGAGTCCAGAGTTTTGTCAAAAGAATCTCGACAGAACTGAGGTTTTTCTTCTGTCAGCGCCTAATATTCTGACAATCAAGGGATTCTGCAAACTATACATCGCCCAATCTTCAACTCACAATTTCCAATGTGCAACAGTCACTAGAACTGCGTTCCGTGCATTATATAGAAAAGCGTGGTTCTGTAGTCACGTACATGTGCAATTATTCTTGAAATACCAATAAAAAGAGGAAAGAGCTGACAATAAAGACGTCAGAACGGGGTGGGGTGGGGTAGGGTGCGGATTGTTCTTTGATTAATTAAGACTTTGGACCGGAATGGGAGAGACACTAAAGAGACAGACCTACAGACAGAGAGTTTCCAATGTATAATCTTTAATAAATGCCTGTTAAAAAGAAGCACGGTTAGCCACATGTCCTCATATTCTTCCTTTTTTAAAGCCCATAGCAGAGTAGCTGTTGAGAACTGACGGTTTCGTTTCATTCACAGTCCCTAGGACTCAGTGCTGCGAGGCGTTTGCAGACGGGTTTGGACAGTAAAATCTAACTGTGGCATTAAATAAGACTAAAATGCATAATCGCTTGCTTAACACAGTGTCAAAACATGCGTGACTTTATGTCAAACCCAAAAATTCCTCCAAACCATTTGTCTGGAAGAGGGAAAAAGAAACCGAATTCAATCTCTTATCTGAGAACATTAAATCCCCGTTTTGACACAGAGTTACACTGTGTGTTTGCGCATGTTAGAGGAGTCTTGTGTACAAATTTGACCAACGTTAAATTTTATGACAGAGGCTAAAAATCATAATGATTTATGACCAAACAAGTTAGAATTCAACATAGCATCCCATTACAGAGGAACCCACAAAGTGCATAATAAGTGCTTTGCAGTTTCCAAACCATACATATGTCTTTTCGTTTGACTCGCAGGATTCACGGGAATGTCTGCATTTCTAAACTAAAAAGCCCATCTTCAAAAAAATAAAACTAATGAAAGAGCGCTCTTCCCCCTTTACACACACACACACTTTGCCCATACTCCGAGTATAAAAGTGGAAGCCCTAGATAAAAATAGAAACCTGGCAATCCTTCTCCTCTAGCCCCTCCCCCGGATCGTTTCTGTTGTTTAACCAGAGAGAGATGTATTCATTTACAAATCGCTTAAAGGTAATAAAGGTCTGGTGCGTCCCTAATTTTCCCAGTTCTTTGCAATATAATCTTGAAATACAGAATTCCTATATCAGCTCCGTCACCCGCAACCCAGCCCCCTGCTTGCCTTTAAAATACTGCTCAGACAGAACTTACTTTGCTGAAGTTCTGAACCTCCAATTCTAACGCGCAGGAAAGTCCTAACTCTGCGTTTAAAATAATGACACTGGGTGGGAGTCGTTGGTTTCCTCCCTAAT
Source organism: Emydura macquarii macquarii (assembly GCF_026122565.2). NCBI lineage: Eukaryota > Metazoa > Chordata > Testudines > Chelidae > Emydura > Emydura macquarii. The sequence continues at coordinate 4,690,243 of NW_027133000.1, read as the reverse complement.
GGAGTCCTGTCATTAACAAGGGCTTGGGGGATTTATGAGTACAGGACCACAGTAGTACAGAGAGGTTAAGAAGAAACTGGAATATGATTAGTAAACAAATGGTGCAGAATGGAGCTGGATTCATATTGACTTAGTTATAGGTCATCTGCTGCCGGTGCAAAGGGAGGAAATATTTACTTTGCACATATACTTTATGATCTTGGGGGAATTAGAGGAAATTCAATAAGAAAACGGCTAGAATCATGTAAAACCCCCTATTTAAAAGACTTAAGCAAATTAGAGTTTTATCAGATTAAAATCCACTACAAATGTAAGCGCATTGTCTCCATCGAAACGCTGTGGGGTCTGAGGAAAGAGATTCTTTGCCAAATCTCAGGGATAAAACACGTCATTTAAACACCAGATAATGAGCAGAATGTAAATTAATTTAACCTTCTTTACCAACAGGCTGCTAAAGTAATGTCTATAATGTAGCGATAAGTAAGATTGCAAGAGATAATACTGAGGGAAAGAGCATCAGCTAATAAGAAGGACCTGCCCAAAAAAAATGGATAAAAGAAAGGGAAGCTTGGAAGTTATGTTTTGATTTAAGAAAGGTCCCATCCGTGGGAAGCTATAACTATCCAGACACCTAGAATTGTGAAGAGTAATTATAAGGATGGGAAGAATCTTATTAAATTGCCCATACATTTTCAGTATCTGGGATTAGTTCGTGCCAGCCATACTTAATCAGAACTCTTTCAATCAACGGGTGTATTACTTTAAAAAAAAAAAAAAAAAAAAAAAAAAAAAAAAACCCTGGCACTGCTATGGCCCACTCCCGAGCCTATTGAAAATATCTGGGATAGGGTGTTTTCTTGCAACTCGATTCAGAGGAGACAAACTGATAGATTAAAATACATTTGTCTCTTGCTTTATCTGCGGGACAAGTCCATCTTTTTCTGATTGAAGAAGCTTCTCGTCATGTGGCCAACATGGAAGGACACACAATCTCCACAGTGTGAGATTTGCTGACCAGTTCCCGATATTTCTACTGTAAACCACTGCTTCCAATCTCACACCAACACCTATTGCAGTAATATAACGAGACATGTAAACAAAATCAGAATGTAGGAGGGAGATTAGTTTTTGGTTTGTGCGCTGAGATGCAGCCAGATGTTAACTAAATACGATGTGTGTGTGTGTGTGTGTGTCTTTCTCTCTCATGTTCCTTCATCTTCCTTGCCTCGGGATTATGGGCTAAATCCTGCCCATGGGCTAACTCTGCTATGTGTACAAAAGGAGAAGGATTTGGTCTTATGTATGTAAGATTTGTGGATGTTTCTGGACGGGAAATAGAACTCTGAAAACTTTGACCGGTCTCTTTTTAGTTGGAATTTCTTTCCTATATATGGCTCAGAAAAGTTCCTATGGTAGGGTTTTATACCGCCGCTCACCGCCATAATATCTCAGTGTTAGCAATGTCTGATTTGTCGTAGTCACTTTGTTGCTCTAGCTTTCTCAGTTCTCTTTCCCTTGGATAATTCTGGTTTTATTTAGTAATTTGTTCAAGACGTCAGAAAAGGCTCTAAAAAATAAAAGGAATTTAGAAAATGTCCCTGTGATCAGTTGTTTGAAATCTCCCTGAAATGATGGGCGGAAGAATAGATAGATAGATATTGCACAAAAATGAGATTTTCCTGGTTTTATTTTCTTTGAAATTATCACAAGAAAATAAACTAGATAGCCAAGGAAAAGTAAGAAACGTAAAGGTCTACAGATATAGTGCCAGAATCGGATTGAGTCTCATTGATTGCTTTCCAATGAAACGTAAAAGATTGCTAGAATTAAAAAACTATCCATTTTCCGTCAAAGATCCGTTGGTCAAACTGGCGTAACTGTATAAACTGTATAATTTATTTTCTACTTGATTTATTAATGGGCTTTTACACTCGTATTGGTATGTTTAGTGTTGTCGTTTCTGTTCAATAAATCTGTAAAAACGAGACTATAGTATTGAACACTTGGTAGGATAACGCTTAAAATAATGATTTTTCTCTTTGACAGTCTAGATTTTGTTCGTTTTTAATTCGGATTTATAAGGTGCCATTATTCTTGCTCGCAATTACAGAAACGCTTTTTAAGATTAGGGGAATATTCATGACAGCTTGGGTTGAAATTTTAAGATTTTTTAGTTTGTTTCTTCTTCTTTTCTTCAGCAGCCTGCTTTTTTAATGTAGAAAATTGTGTAGCCAGCAAATTAGGTTGTTTCCCCCATATCATTGTGAAACGGCAATAAACGTTATTTATAAAATGTGTGGGTACATTACGCCTAGACATACACCCCAACACACACATTCCTTAACCCCAGTTTAGAATCACCTCCTTTAAATACCCAAGCTCTTGCCATTTGGGCATAGCAGGTTTCACAAGCTCCTGGTCCTGCAGCCTGAATTTACTTAGCCCAGCCCTACTTCTCTGATAGGTTGTGGTTATTATAGGAGGCCTTCAGCCTAACGCTTCCTGATTGGTCCGGAGCGACATCAGTCCTGCCCTGAGCGGCGGGTCCCGGGCGGGGGAGGCGGGAGGGAGGGAAGGGGTCGGGTGACATCACTGCCCGGGGAAGGCCTCCTCTGGTTTTAAGATGTTGGGCAAACAGGGAAGTGGCTGAGCTGATCCGGTCCATTGCTCGCCTGGGCGCTGAGTGTAGATCTGTGTACAAGAGAGAGAGTGTGTCTGAGCTGCTGCTGCTGCTGCTGCTGCTGCCTTGGATATAATATCATCTACCTGCCCCTGTCACTCTGACACTGACAGTGCCATTGCCTTAGAGTGTCAGTCAGGACACCTGGTTCCTATGGTTATTCATTATTATTAAGAATATTATTATTATTATAGGGTCGAATTTTCCTTTTTTATCATCTTTTTTTTTCTGTGTGTGTCTTCCTGCTGCCTACTCGCCACAAAGAAAACCCCATGCGCATCTGTGTATATTTTCCTTGAGACTTTAGCTAAGGCTGTCTGGACTTCTACATTAGGCTTCTTAAGACTCTTTAAGTAGAAAGGGTAACAAGCTGCTTCTTGGACGCCGTCCACCGCTGCTGCTTTTCTGTCTCCCACTGGACCAGGGAGCCGTACAGGGAACTGAGCCTGCAACTTCTGCAACGCTGCGCCTTGGAGCGGGGGGTGCGGTGTATATCAATCGATACGTCCCCGTTATACACATTCATAGAGAGCGCGCGAGAGAAATATTTGGCTTTCTTTTGCCGATGAACTTCATGAAAGATCCGTTAAGCCTGGAGCGCCTGGGAGCCGGGAATAAACTGTGCCCCACTTCACCTTCCTCCTCCTCCTCTTCATCCTCTTGCCATCATCACCAGTCGGCCCTGGTCATGGCTTCTGCGGTAGCACCGGGACAGCCTCGCTCTTCCCTGGAGTCCTCCAAACACCGGCTGGAGGTGCACACCATCTCGGACACCTCCAGCCCCGAGGCCGCAGGTAAGACAGAGGCCATCCCGGGCGGCAGCTACACTCACCCGTCCTGCTGCCCCCCCGCCCCCGACTTAAAAAGACCCCCTGGTAACTTCTGCATCACCCTGTCCCCCCAGTTCTGTGTCGTTGCTGCCCCCTCAGTCTCTTCTCCATATTTTCCCTGGAGCGAAGGAAAGTGAATTGGAACCGGACTGAGGTTCCTCTGCGCGTCTCTCCTGGCACCAGAGCCCCGGCTTATTGCCTTGGGTCTGTGTGTGTTCATTGAGAGCATAGGGAAAGCCCTCCCCCAGTATAATGAATTACTTCTGCAGGGACTTTCCGGCGGGTTTGCACTGGGATTCACGACGGCTCCCATTTGGCTACGGATTGCCTTGCCCCTGTATGTATCTCACCATTGTCCCCACCCAGCATCCAGCTGCGGAGAAAGAGAGAGAGACCCCACGGCGATCTTCATCCAGGGAGCTGGGAGGGGAAAGGGTCCGCAAGGCAAGAGCAAGGATATTCAACCGGGGCAATGATTCAGTCTGCTCATCAGTGAATTTGAATGTGCCGAGATCCAATACATGTAGGGACTATCGTTTACTTTGGTATTTGGAAGTGTCTTTGAATCAGCCTGCAAGAATCGGGGTCTGTTGATAACTGTATTTATTATCTCTGTAAATACTGCGTGTGTATTTCTTATAAATACATACATATACACAGACAATGTAACGATATTTATCTGGCATATAACTGTGTATACAGAGAAATACAATTAAATCTACATTCTCTATCTATATCTAGCCTGTACGTGTTGTCTCTCTCTATTATCTATATCTATAGAATAGTAGAATATACGGTAGTGTGTGTGTGTGTACATACATAATTATCTTAACCGTAAATACGCTAACAAAAGTCAACCTAACGAGCCTTTTCTATTCAGGGAAATCATTACCACCGTTTCTATTGGCATTAAGGAGCAGCCTTTTTGAACGTTGGGTGCCCTTTTTTTTGACAGAGAAAGATAAAAGCCAGCAGAGTAAGAATGACGACGGCGGGGCTGAGGATCCATCCAAGAAGAAGAGGCAACGGCGGCAGAGGACTCATTTCACCAGCCAGCAGCTGCAAGAGCTGGAGGCCACTTTCCAGAGGAATCGCTACCCGGATATGTCCACCCGAGAAGAGATCGCCGTCTGGACCAACCTCACTGAAGCCAGAGTCAGGGTAGGTACAGACACCAAAAGCCCGATGCTGCCCGGCGGTGGGGGAAGCATTGAGCTGACTGCAGCTGCTTTCGATTTCAGTTTGCATTCAAACCTCAGAGCCTTTGCACAAAAACATCAGGGAGCAAAAGACATTTATGTCACAGCCCGGCAGATTATGATCTCTCCTTGGAATATGGTGCAGTGCACGTTTCGCCCTTACCGTGCAATGTGTTCTCTTCCTTTTGATCGAAATGCTAATGAAAACATTAGCCAAGAAAGCAACTTGGAACAGGCTTCAACCTGCGCTGCCTCTAATGAGAAAAATATACAACATACACAAGGGCTTTTATTTCCTCATAGGCGTTCAGGGCATGCCCTTCCTTGCATTTTCTCTTTCTTTTGGTTTCATAACTACTCCAAGAGCTTCCCCCTCCCTTTCCCCTTTAGATTTATGGTACTATCACAGTGCTAAAAGTTATCAAGATTATGGGCCAAATCCGGATGGTATGCAATCCCGTAGTCTAAAACCCTCGCTTAAAAATAGACCCAAAATAAATAAATACATAAATAAATAAATCCCGAGATCTTTGTTATTTTCAAACCCCCATGCCTCGTTTATTGCTCTGCTTGTACATGGATACTCTTAAAACACAGTAAATTGAAAATCATGTTTGATTTGTGGTAAAAGTCTATTTAGTCTTAAATGTTTTAGAATTAGATTAGACCTCTCAAATAAATAAATAAAGGCCTCTCTTTTAAATTAAGAACTAGCTTAATCCACAGAAATTTAGCAGTAAACATATATTTTCAATAAAATGAAGTGAGTTGTAGACTTCAGACTAAGCTGAATAGTAGAAATAGACACTGAGTAATTAAGAAGTATATAGAGGGGAGTGGGAAAAAATCAGGCTATATTTGTGGTTGATGAATTAAAGCACAATGGGATTGCAAACTGTTTGAATCTGTCTGAACCCTATTTCATTGTTATTTTAAAAAGTGGTCTCAATTTAGGCTGTTTGTTATTGAAAACAGTCACTTTGCATTCTTCCTCTGAAGTTAGTAGCCAGGTGGGTAAAATATCGGATTATAAAATGTTAAAGTAATTTTAGCAACCACTTCACACTCTGTATTTTTATTCATGAGCTGCAGTTTAACTGATGGATGTTTTGTGAAGATAGGTGGAGAAATATTTGCTGCTTTACCTTGACAATATTTTGTGAAAGTGAGTGGGGCATGATATTGGTGTATAGCTGTGTGTAAGCAGTGTCAAGGATTAATTGTACAGTTAGGGATTTGTAATGTAAAACATCTTTTGTGTAAACAAAGAGGAGCCCGGGAAGGCCTCTAGTACACAAAATAACTTTGCAGGAGGCTGGCTGACAAATCAGACACCAAGATGTGGATTGAAAAGATATGCAGAAAGGAACACGTTTTCGCCTTTGTCTGGAGGGAGGGACCTTAGATCTCATTTAGTACGTTGTTAAAAGGCAAAGCTTACCAAAAAGCAGGAGGACACGTTTGTTTATAAGTGTTTGGGAGTTCTTGAAGATTAGCACATGGGGAACTTGCAGTTTTAACAAGCTGCGGAGTCAAGATTTATTAGTATTTTTCCCCGATCTGTAATAGGAATTATTATTCTTCTCCTCTGGCAAAACTCTGCAGGTTTTCTAGGCGTTTTGCATTCGATTTGCAATTGGTTTTTGGGTTGTTTTTTTTTTTTTTTTCACTTAATGTCTCCAATTTGTAAAATGACAGGGAACAAAAGTTATAAACGCGCTGTCTTTTGTGGCGCGAATGTGTGTTTCGGAATAACAAAAGAAAAACTCATTTGCAAAACGTGTGTTCTAAAACAAATATTGCATGTGATGAACTGTAGCTGCTACAATATGAATGTGACGGAACAAAATCTCTGAAGTCTGCACTGGAGTTCCTGAAGAGTTTCTCTGGCGATTTTGCGAACTTCAGAGAGTTGTAGATTTGAATAACCATTCTCAATACGAATGTCTGTCAATAGTGAAAAATACGATCCTTTTTACACGGGTCAATTCTCCTTGAGCGTGTGTGATCTTTTTTATTACCTTCGTGGTTAGCGAAGTGCTGTGATTTCAGTTTTTTGTATCACTAAACCGCGCCTGACATTTTCTTGTATTTATTTATTTATTTTAAAGGTTTGGTTCAAGAACCGCAGAGCCAAATGGAGAAAGAGAGAAAGAAACCAGCAGGCTGAGCTTTGCAAAAATGGCTTTGGTCCACAATTTAACGGTCTAATGCAGCCATACGATGACATGTACCCCGGCTATTCTTACAACAACTGGGCAGCCAAAGGCCTGACCTCTGCCTCCCTTTCCACAAAAAGCTTCCCTTTCTTCAATTCTATGAATGTCAACCCTCTGTCTTCTCAGAGCATGTTCTCCCCTCCAAATTCCATCTCCTCCATGAGTATGTCTTCAAGCATGGTGCCCTCTGCAGTCACTGGGGTCCCTGGTTCCAGCCTCAACAGCCTGAATAACTTGAACAACTTGAGCAATCCCTCCCTGAATTCTGCAGTGCCAACGCCAGCCTGTCCTTATGCTCCTCCAACACCTCCTTATGTTTATAGGGACACATGTAACTCTAGCTTGGCTAGTCTGAGACTTAAAGCCAAGCAGCACTCCAGCTTTGGATACGCCAGTGTTCAGAACCCAGCTTCCAACCTGAGCGCATGCCAATACGCTGTGGACAGACCCGTGTGAGAGATTAAGGTATAAAATACTGAATGGGAATCCCTTCCCCTTCCCACAAAGACTGAGAATTATACTAGAAAGTAATGGGCACTATAGAGAAAGAGAAAGAAAGAAAGAAAAGGAGAGAGAAAACAGAGAAAATGAAACCACTGAAATAAGATAGCTCCTTTGTTTTCAAAGGAGCTCTGCAGATTCTGACATCTTTCACTAAGAGTATTTCCAACAGTTACCAGGAAATATATATAGGTATACATATATCTATATATCTATATAGCACCAATACAGATATATAGATATAGATGTAATATATATATGGACAAATGTTTGACTGGATATGATATGACATTTTAATGTTACTATAAGCTTGTTATTTTTTAAGTTTAGCATTGTTAACATAAAAATGACTGAAAGGATGTATATATATGGAAATGTCAAATTAATTTTATAAAAGCCGTTGTTAGTAATATCACAACAGTGTTTTTAAAGGTTAGGCTTTAAAATAAAGCATGTTACACAGCAGCGATTAGGATTTTTCGCTTGCGAGCAAGGGAATGTATATACTAAATGCGACACTGTATGTTTCTAACATATTATTATTAAAAAAAAAAACCATTGTGTGAATATCAGTTTTAGAATAGTACCTCTGGTGGATGCAATGATGTTTCTGAAATTGCAATGTAAAACATGCCCTGTGTATAACATTTCGTACAATATTATTGTTTTACTTTTCAGCAAACATGAAAAATGTGTTTTATTTCATGGGAGTAAAATATACAGCATACAGTTTTGTCTGGATTTTTTTTTTTAATGAACTAAGTGGGTAGCGGTGACTACTTCACGTTGATTGACTGATAGATGACACTGGATCCCCTCTGGGCACAGTAATTTTTAGTGCTATACTTATAAATTACAGTGATTTTTCAAACAAAAAAACCCTTCACACTAAAGTTACATGCTAAATAAACTCCGGCCTTGGAACTCCTGGTTTCTGCATTTCTGCGAAATAGACAGGGTTCTATTATTCCCATGAATAGCTCAGTAGAAAATGGATTATTTGAGATTGCTGGACTGGAGCATTTCCAAAACAACAAAGTTGCTGCATCTATCTACAGATTGAATTGCTCCCGCTGTGAAGGACGCTGTTGTTAAATAACACAAAATAGTTTGCAAGCCCCTCCTGTTCAAAATAATCCCACAGCCACCTTTTTTCTTAAGTACAGAGATCTTTCATGTAATATTACATTTCTATTTCCAAATTCCTTTTCAGGCATTAGCAGAAGCAAAGACCACTCCAAATAACCGCAACCTCGGAGAGCTCGAGGGGTTGAGAGGTTAGCCTGAAGTTTCCTGAGACTTGTACTGCAATATGTAGTTGAGGGAAAAGGTCGTGCTCTCTGTGTTTTGTTTTAAATAATATTGACCCATTAATTCCAAACCTGCTTGTTCGTGAAATTATACAGGATTATAGTTCGCAGTCTCCAGGACAATGAAGTAAATCAAGATGAATTACAGTTTGGCCCTCCCATCCGACGACATCTGAACTGGGAATGAATGTGTGTGAATGTTAGGAGCTTGGGGAGGAGGTGGAGGTTGAGAGAGAAACATTTTTTATGCGGTTTTGGATTTAAAGGAAACATCAAGAATGAATTAAAATATAAAACTCCGAACAAACTGGGAAGAGCTCGCTGGGTTGCTGTGTCTTGGGGACAAACAGGCTAGATAGGACCTGAGGCTGGAAACTCCGCCAGTGCCTGTCTCTGGAGAAACTGAACCTGTGTGTGTGTGTGCGTGCGTTTCTTCGCAGCTGGGTGTGTTTTAGCTGCTGTAACTTTACGTATAGGCCGAGCAGAGACACTGCGCCTTTGTTCCGCACGGAATCGCTGCCACTTAAAAAGAGATCTCAGATAATGCCCCTGCTTTATGATCGGCGCTCGCTGCACATTAACTTTTCTGTCTTTATTTTTGGAGGCGTCGCGGGCAGACCTGCAGGCAGGGATCACGCGGCGGAGGGAGAGCGAACAAAAGCCCCTTGGACAACGGGTCACCTTCCCCTTGTACCCCTTTGCGGTGGCGGTGGGTGAGAGGCAGGGGCGGCCAGGCGGACCTGTTCGGTCTGGAACCGCCTGACGGTTCAGCTGGCCTTCGGGAGGATTTGGTTTTAGCATCCAGAGGCTGGGGGAAGCAGGCAGGGGAATAGGATCCCCCAAGCAAGGTGGGGGAGGAGGGGTGTCAGCGTGTCTTTGGAGGCGGGGGGGGGGAAGAGCAGGGCCACTTCGAGCTGCTAATGCCTCGTGTTAATGAATTAAGCCTGAATCAATGGATCCCCGGGCGAAGTTTTCTAACACGGGAGGCGGAGTTGGGCAGCGGCCGTTTCCCCACCCACGGCGGGGCTGGAGAGAGCAGCTCCCGGGACAGAACCCGAGCAACAGCCGGCGCCTCTTTTGAGGCAGACGGACCCGTCCCCAACTTTCCCCCGTTCCTCCCCAGTCCAAACCGGTTCCAATCGATTTTCTGCACCGTGTCAACACTTAATACCGGTGAGTGCGAGGGGGAACGCTGTTGGGTTCATAATTTCGGGGCTAGTAGCGCCTTCAAGTGCTAGAAACCCAACCCCTGTAAGCTGCTGGGTAGCACTGGAGCTCAGAGTTTCCTGTGTCAGAGTTGAAACATGGCGAGTTCAGAGCCATCATGACCTGCCTTTACTTTCTGTGCAGACCGTCGCATCTTATTCGAAATCACCGAGCAGAATTACTCTCTCAGGGTTTCCTTCCTACCACCGTTTCCCTTCGGTGGCTGTGGTCTTTAGTATTCCTTTGCTTTAAAAAAAATCAGAGGCAGAATATTGGATCTGGGCTTTCACTGTGCTACTTACTTGTTGAAACGCTGAAAAATCAGCGTGCCCACTCACAGAGGATATAAATCATGCCGAGTGTATTCTGAATTTCTCTTCCTCCTCCTCCGAGCTGAAGCCCGGAGGCTCATCATTTCTCTGCGCCACTTGACCAAAGATAAAATGTTTTGATTAAGTCGTAAATCAAAATGGGGTTTTTTTTTGGCTTCCCTTCTCCTGATTCGAGATGGAAGTTTGAACATGAAAAACCAGATTCCAGCTCTCCGCCACCAAAGCTAATAAATGAACTGTCTGATGTGTAGCTGCTCTTCTGAGGCTAAACTATAGTGCTAATGGCTGACCCAAAGCACTCTGAGTGTGAACAAACAATGCTGTCTGGGTCCCAATCCACATCTCAATCCACAATGGGATGAGAGTCCTAAATCCCTCCCCCCACTCCGAGCAAAAGCAGGGATTCACTCTACAGCCTACCCAGCCCTTCACTCCATTTCTTTTATACGGATTAGGCGGGGGAGAAGTGTGGCCTGTAATCAGATCTGGTGTTCTGAAACATTTATGAATATAGACTCGCCATTGATGGACTTCAGAAATGGCAAGGCGCATTAATCTAAACACACAACGTAAGTAAATCACTGAGAGGGGAATATACCTGAATAAAAGCGAAAGATTTCAAATATTTGTCTGCGGTTATGGGTTTAGATGTTGTGAAACTTTGCCCCACGGCGATGATCGTTTAACTGAACCTAACCCCAAAACGTGGTGAATGTAATTTAAAATGCAATTTTATGCCACAACGGAGACACTTTTTATGAAGGTACCTTATTTTAAAAAATCTGTATATTTTTAAACAAAGAAGAATAATGAATCGATGCATTTTTATTCAAAGTCTTTTTAAGAAACAGCCACGGCTTTATTTCTTTTTGGTTTATGTTTACAGGAGCTTTTCCCTCCATTTCTACCTCTGTAACTCAGTGAATAAAATGTTTTACTTCTGCATAGGTAATTTACACTCTTCTTTTATTCAGGCTATGCTGCGCATTTTATTTAAATATTTGATTTTGGATCGCTTAAAGGGTTAAAAAAATAAGAAAGAAGCAAAATGACACAATTTAATCGAAATTTGGTTATTTATTCATTATAAATAACAAACAAACACGCGTTATTACCACTAAAAGCGTCACTAGCATTTCAGGGGAGACTTATTCTTTAGTAAATAGGTGACATCTGAGATTAAAGTTACTCAGCACAGAAATGGCGAAAGGAAGTTTCGCAGTTTTATGCGGGGGAATCTAAAATGGGCACGCGTGGACACCAGTGTTGCTTTATTATAAACACTTTTCCTAGACTAACCCCAAACTTTCCTTAAATAAATGGAAGGAGAAAACAATAGAATTGATAGGTTTTAGTAATGAAGAATATAAACTCCAAATTGCTTTAAAGTATATTAATTTAACAATGTAGTCTATATAATTTGCGTGTATAATTCAAAGTAATTAAACTCATTCGTCTGTGTGTGTGTGTGTGTGTGTGTGTGTATGCGCGCACTGCAGACAAACTGGCAAAAGCAAAAATATTCAGAGTTCAAACTGAAACTCTCCTTAACCCTCCCCATTGTGCTTTTCTAGGCATCGCTGAGGTTCTCTAGCGTGCAGGCTGATTTTACATATTACACTCTCAATAATACCTACGATTTTAAGGGCATATAATTTACCTTGCTAAATGCCTACTTTGGTACGCATATTATAGATGTGTAGGTCTGAATATTACGTATCCAATAGACCGTAACAGTCAATAATCCATAAACTACGAAGGATTTACGCCTTCAGAGCTCCATAAAATGCTGGACTAATTGATTGCTAAACCTTAGTTTTCTAAATCAAAGCCATTTGAATGAATTTCTCCAAATATCTCCAACTGCCACTCTCTTTTCATTTGTTTATTTGCTTTACACCCCTATAATTTAATAGCGGCAAGGTCATTTTTTAAGGAAGAAAAGGATTTTAGGACTGAGATTTTGTATCATATGAACCAAGTTCCACCCCAGATGAATGTGGATACTTAGCAGAATCGCAAACCCTTGAATAAGCCAACTGATGACACAATCACAGCAATATCTCCAATATGTGTGTCTCACTAACTTGCATTTTCTACGTGTAATATGTATTGCCTGGCGTACTTCTATTATGTACAAAATCTGAGGTCGCAAATGACACGAATTCTCTGTATGACTACAGGTTCTCCTTAGTGCGACTGGTAAATCATTCTGCGAATAGGAACGTCATTACAAAAACGTCATATACAAAAGGAAGCGGAAATTTTGAGTTTGGTTTTTTCATTTTTTAAATGATTATTATTACTGTTTTCAGATCTTCCCCCAACCTGATCCATTTTTGTGGACTGTGAGGTGGGAGAACTTATGCGCTCTGTGGCAAAATAAAAATGACCCGGTAGCTTGATCTCTTCACTCACATAGTGTGCTCGCTTGTGTGCAAATACCAAGCTTTGTACAGGGTCGCTTTACTATTGCAGACATTTGACAAAATATGAGAACTATTGACGGATTTATACCATTAAGTAACTAACAAAGACTGGGTTAGGCGATTGGCGAGGACCTGCCCTGGAGGAACAAAACAATCTTATGTAAATAAAGCTGTGATCTTATTTATTGAAATCACATTTTTAAAAAAAAGTGACCCGGGATCTAATAGAGCCGTGTTATTTATCGGGAATAAATCACGTGCATTTACAAAATAGTAGGATAGAAAACCACAGGGTCTTGTTAACCACTCCGAGGTTGGGTGCAAAGTCATTTTTCTTCATAAATTAGAGCTCTCTGAGGTGTAAGGCGTGCGGATTGGATCATGGACATTTCTGACCCCCATCCGAAAGAAAACAAGACCCGCCACACGCTGTGCGTTAAAGTACACAACAGCTCAGCCAGTTTACCTGACAATACTGGATTAGAATCCTGAGCAGTTCTATCAGAGGGGTAACACCAAACAGACCTTATTGCTTCAGTGCAGATACTCCTTTAGCCTCAACCTTACGACCGGGCGGCGGCCCTTGCCACCCGCACTATCTAATGGTGTATTTAAAAAGCACAGGGCCATAGCTAGATGGAACTTGTAGATTCCTAGCGTGTGTGCGCGCACAGATAGAAAGGTAGAAATATATGGGTCGGGTTCTGCGCTCAGTTACAGCGGTGTAAATTTGGAGTGACTCCGGTGCCGTGAAGACGCAAATCAATAGTTATTCCAGGTTCACATTGATGTAACTGAGATCGGAAATATGTAATGTCTAATATTATATCTCGTATATGTTAGGTATAGGACACACTATATAGATAATGTATTATATAAAATAGAGAAAAATAAAATATATGTTAGAGACGGAGCTAGAAATATATATTGCATATGAGTATCCGTTTTGAAAAAAGTACTATAACTTCTTCTGTAATTGCACAGAGATAATATTTTCTCTCCATCCTATCTTTTTAGCTCTTGCAAAGCACAATGAACACCCATAGGATACACGCCAGAAGCCCAGTTGCTTGTGTTGAGGGCGATGGCGGCTGTCTTGGCATTCACTGTCAGCGCGCCGCTCTCGTCGGCATCTTCCACGGCTCTGCAAGGAAACCAGAGAGAAACTCCTCTCCCTCCCCCCTCACTCACACACACACAACCTCAAAGCCCTCTCCGTTCCCCCCACAAATTCCAACAGAGGAACCTGCACCAGCCCAGGGTGGTGAACAAATAAACAATGTAGGGGGCACTGCCGCAAGCAGGTAACCCGTGTGGGGTTTTTTCCCTCGCGCGGTCTGTTTAGATTTGGCCTTCTATAAACTTTTGTATTATTGTTTGGTGACCATAAAATTGCGCAGAAAAGCTGAAGCGAATAAAAAGAGGCTCAGACGGATAAAAATTAGTCCTACCTACATGTAATCACTTCCTGCGCCGTGTGTTTGTGTCTCATGCAGCCTCACACAAAGGTTCCCCAAAGCAAACCCTGTTGAACATTAACAGACTGCAGCAATATTGCCGTGTAAAATGTAACATATAACAATGAATCATCTATCAGATTCTTGTAAAACGTCCTGTAAAGTGGATCTATAAATCTTGGTATGCACTTAATCCTTTAGACTTGACTTCTGTTTCTACCAAATATTTGCGCTCCCCTCCCCAAAAACAAGAACTCCTGCTGCTATTAAGTGTCTAAGGGAGGTCATTTCCCCCCCAAATACCACAATAACTTTGTTTTCCCCAAGGTGGGCTTTAAAATAATCTCACTCCAAGGAGGTGAGCGGCTTCCATTCAGCTCGAAGGCAAAATAACGTAACAGATCGTGATAGATTTTTTTTTTACTACGATGGAAGGATCGGGTTTTCCTCTTAGGTGATGTTATGTATAAACTGGGACTATCTAGGCAGGAGAAATGTGAAGTATATGTATGGATTCCCGGAGCACACACAGAGGAAATAAAACGAGTCCACCCTGCCCTGTCGTGCAAGTGGGCGAGCCGGCAGCCAGGAGTGCTTTCCTTGCTTTCCTGGTGTGTGCGCGGAAAATGCACGCACAGCTCACTTGCAAGTGGATCGCCAAATGACGGGGCCCTTTTCCTACCGCCGCCCTGAAAACCATCAGGGGACGGACGGACTGTCAAATGTGTGGCGGGGCTGTCGGACTCCTACGGCGTCTTTCGGCGAGCCCCGCATTAGCTCCCCGCCTCCTCGTGGAGGAGCAGATCGGCCCCTCGGGGACAGCGATCCGGCTCGAGAAGCGCAGAAGCCGGCTGCCCCGAAGGCCAGTTGGCTGCAGAGGGGCGGGGGCTACTCCCAATGGGGCGCTGGAAAGCTGGAGGGGGCTCGCACATGTGCGGCTGGCCGGACGATCGCGCTGCGCTGTCCCCGCCGCCTGTCCTGCTCGGGGCGCAGGGGACTCGCCCAGCCACACGGGAGAACGGCGGCCTGGCAACGCCCCGGAGCCAGATCCCCCCAGGGACCGGGAGCAAACCCTGCCCCGACCACGGTGAATGACTCAGCAAGGCCGGGAAGAGCTCGGCTAATAACGCGGCTCCTCGCTCTCCGCGTGAGCCCAGAGCCCGACCCCTTCTGAGGCGAAGCGGCCGGCCTGGGTTCAACTGGCACCTTCGCTAGGGCCCGGCCTGACTCTTCCCTCCAGAGGAGCTGGCGCCCTGCGCTCAGAGTGCGGGAAAAAGCCAGGGCCGCCCTTTCGCAGGGTGGGTGCAGCGGGAGGGTGTGTCTTTATCACCGACCCGTCCGCCACCGGCCCGCCCGAGGCAACCTTCCCGGCGCCCGGCGCTTGGTGGAATCTGCTGCACGGATTGGCCGCCTCTCTTTCTGTATAAACGCGACACCGAGGCATGCCTCATACAGGGCTACACCCGCGGTCGGTTCTTAGGCGGGTCCCAGGCTGATAACCACACAGAAGTCAGCAGCAGACACACAAGTTGTGACATCCGAAGCCAAAACGCCCCAGTGTGATCCGCCCTCTTTGCGGAGATGCGTCTCTCCCTAGCTAAAGATGAAGCGAGGTTCCTGTCATAAGATGTTGACCCTCTCCCTTGTTTTTGTTTCAAAAGAGCAACCAGACCCTTTCAAGCTTCTTATAGCCCATGCTGTCATGACAGAAGTTTCCCATCAACACTGGAGTAAATCAGAAAACTGCCTGGGAACTGATGGGGTGAAATATTGTCCCGATTACAACCTATGACTATACTCCCACTGATTTCAGTGGGATGAGGACTTCGCTCCCGGTGTCCAACATTTTAAAGTGTTCTGTCCTTAAAAAAAAAAAAAAATTCCTTCTAGAGCTTTTTGCCTCCCTCTGTTTCAGTTATTCCTCTCTCTACAAAGGTCTTATTCTCCGGAGACTGGTCTACCCACCCTTGCTAAAGGCCAGCTCCACTGGTTGCATCAGTGCTGGGAGCCACAGTGTATACTGGTCAGTGGCCCCTGTTTTAAGCTCTTCTTGGAATCAACAAAGTGCCAAAGCTTTTGGTGGCCCCTCTGTGCTAGAACTAGCAATCTTGCTAAGACTGATGGACCCTGCATCCTGTTAGCAAAGATGGAAAATCACTGCAAAATGTGCCTATTGTAGACTCCTTAAGGAATGGAGCTTTCCCCCCTTTCTTCAGTTTTAATAGATACCTGAAGAGAGATTTACATATGCTCAAAATCATGTAGAACTCAGCATGTCTCATGCATACAAATTTGATATGTGTTAGATTATATGGATTTTAAAAAAATCTATTCTGACAATTGCACTATGTGACATCCTCAGTATATATATATATATATAGCTATCTGCAAGAATCAATAGTGTGGATATTTTAAATCCATGACCAAATGAACCCACGTATAAATGCACGTCCATGGACCCACGTATAAATGCAAAGAAATAAAACCATTCACAAATAGGTCCTGACAGAGCAAAGCTCTTGTCATGTGCATAACTTTAAGACCCATTGACTTAAATGTTACTAATAACATGCTTAAAGTTACACATATGTTTGAGTGCTTCACTGGATTGGGGCCATGTATAAAACAAGCTAACATTAAAGGTCATTTACATGCAAACAGATATATTCCTGCTGAGTTTTCACATACATTTATAAGAAAATAATTACAATGTATATTTCAAACCTCTTAGCAGTCCTGTGTTGTATGCGTGTGTATATTTATTATATAAACATACCTCCCTACCCCCATTCAGGACCCTGTTTCACCTCTACAAAGTAATACTCATATGGAAGCCAGGAAACTCCATAATGTTCCCCTTGTAGAGTTTCCTCTATTTTTCCATTAGAGTAAGGTTTGCTTCCTCTGACTCCCCTGTGAAAAAAAGCAAGGGTCTGACCCTGAAACCTTGGGGATCCTTCAGGGGCACAGGGGTTTCCATGCAGATGCCCTGAGCCTCTGCAACAAACTTGCGCTCCCAGCAGACCTCCACTACCTGACATTGAGACTTTATTGGCAACCCTCTAGCAGGGTACCTGGTGGCTTCCTTCTGGACTTCCTTTAATGGGGTGCTCCTCAACACAGGGGCAGAAGAGGCAGGATATGAAAGGTAATACAGCAACAGGCTGCTAGAAGACTTTATGATGACTGGAGAACTGGTGGAATTGTGACATCATGACCTCCAAAAGGACTAAAAGATGAACATATAGTGTTTGTCTACACTGGAGTTGTCTGTACTGGAGTAGTGCAGCCAACTAAACCTGTGCAAACCTCCTAAGTACATTCCCTTTGAAGAGAAGGGATTATTAGATAATAGGTTTGGGGTTTTGTTTTTATTAACACCTTTTTAACTCCAATGTCTAATAAACACTTGAGAAAAAGTAAGACTCCCAGATGCAATGCTGTCGCCCCTTTAATTTATCCGTGAGCGCTCACAACACACATCTCTGGAAATCCCCGAGGAATTCTCCAGAAAACCTGTTTTGGCATTTCTAAGGTAAAAAATAAGCAGACTGCTCCACCCCATTTTTCCTTTTTTATTTTATTTTTTAAATGATTAAGGGCTTCTTTATAGAGCATAACAAAGCAAGTAAAGACTTAAGTGCACAAACTCATCTTTCTAACTTTCTTTGAAGGACACTTTTAAGGCTGCACTTTTATCACAGAAGACAAGATTTCCATGGTTTTGTTTTTAATTCCCTGATCTTCGACATTTTAGGATTTTTTCATGCGGTTATGAGGATGCAGTGTTAAGTACTGAGAGCTACCGATACAAAACTTAGGCTCCACTGAAGGCAAGGACTTGGATCCTTGCCCTGAATGCTTGTTTGGAGCCCTGTTGAAGTCAATGAAGCCCTGTAAGGATGCAAAGGTTTGTGCTAGCAGATTTGATTGCAGGATCAGAGCCTCGGAGAACAGGAACTCTCACCATTAGACCTACTGGTCTCTCTTCCCTGGGTCTGTTTTTTGGGGGATCTGGGGAACAATCATAAAATAACACTCCTCCCACTGCCTCTTCTGAGGCTGATGGCACCAATGTACCTCTTCTGTCCTTCTTCTGCACTGCTGTTTCTGTGCGGCTGAAAACTCTGGCACCAGAATAGTAGTTTAACTTGTTTTATTGCAATTTAGAATATATTATGATTAAAATAATGCGGCCTCTGGTTTTTGGCAATATTTATTTTAAATTTATGACTTTAGCCTTCCCCCCTCTCATGACCAGAACGGGACTTTTCATGTCATTTACCATGATGTATCTCTGGCCCTAATTATCTTGAAAACATTTGCTTCATAGCTCACATCCAGTTGGCACAAAAATCATACCAATACGTAACTTTGGTATTCCCTTCCCTGGCAGAAATTCTTACTACAAGCCTCATTACTCTAAGAGAAATCTTTAATAATCACACTAGAAAAATAAAAATAAGGCACATGAAACAATAGTGCTCCAACATGAGTAACATTGACTGAACAGTTTGAACCAGATTAATTAAGTACTGTATTACAAATAGGAAAAGGCTATACAGAGATAAAAACACACTATGTATTTTACTGATACCAAAATTCAAACAAGCTTTATTCCTTGTGGTCTATTTTGATGTTGCCAGACACTTCCATTCTACTCATGTACTTGTAATGATGGTTGGACTAAGAGGTCAGAGACTCTAGCCTGGAGTTACTTGGTTACTGCCAACAAATCTGATAAATATTTCTTGGTGTGATGCAATCAGAACCATTCTTGCATGTCAGTAGCTATAATCCAATAAATAGAGGCAAGGGAAAGTGAGAAAGGGATTTTATCACACCAACACTTTTTAAATTCACACTGGTCAGGCAGCTGAGGGGGCAAGTCCCTTCTTCAACCTATTTACAGGAACAGCGATAACTGAAAATGGCTGTTGTTACCCAATACATGCATGTTAGGCGTGGAGCGTACCATGTTAATATTGTATTATTCCCAGCATGTGGCAAGTTATGTTAACCAAATGACATTAGATTTTTCCCACAATTCTGTCCACTTTTAACTTATGTTGAGAAACATATATCCCACAATACTCTGCAAAGCTAAACATACCTTTTGACATTAACAAATATAAAACCTGTCAAAGGAAATATACATTTGTTCTGTATCTTAATACAGGCTGTAACTTTCCCGGGCAACTGGCTTGAAATGTAGTATCCCAAATAGAGATAAGGAAAGGTACAGAACAATTTAAGGAGCTGGTATGAACTGGTGGGTTGAATCTTAAGTGATGAATAAAGGGCTTTCTAACTCGTAAACAACTGTGCTATAAATATAAGTAGTTTTGGGGTGTATCTTCCAAGAACACCTTCTGTGTAAGGTGAACATGCTGCAAGATAGGAATTGCTTCCTGAAAAAGGGTATGTTCATATTGTACTACTTTGCGTTAGACAATAAAATTGGCTACGTTTGGTTATTTGATCTCTTAACCATTTTTTATAATGAATCACAAGTATAGTCAATCAATTGGCTATGCTTTTAGCAACTCTGTCAATGAATGAATAAATGATCTTTTAAATAAAAGAGAAAATAATGTTTCTCTCCTAAGCCTCTCTTATCTGTTGTATTGACTCCGTGGCAGCTGAGGGCAGTCAGCGTTTTATAGGATTGGGCACATCGCTTGCTATAGCTAGTTCAGTTGTCTCCTTTTAGCTGTATCAGGACATGTGAAATCTTCATAGTCTGTTTCTTCTCTTTTGCATAATAAAAGTCTTCTAAAGCTTAGTTTTAGCAACACTGTTTATAGACACATCACAGATCACATAACATGGGCCAGATCCTGCATTCTTGCTCACTCAGACTCTTGCTGATATCAGTGGTATTTTTGAACACACTAATAGTGCAGTCTAGGCCCCAAATGTGTATTTGATACCCTACAGAAGTATGGGATCAGTTTATCCCCTGTGTTTTTTGTGTAGATGAGGTAAGATTAGAAGAGCAGAAACTTGCTCATTTTTGCCCTGATTCAGCAAAACATATAGGCACCTACTTAACTTCAGTTTGAAGCCAGCATGCAATTTAAGCACATACTTTCATGCTTTGTTGAATCAGGGCCTTGGCCAAAATTCTGTTGTTGGAAGGAGAGGCCTGGCTAAAATTGTTCCCTCTCAGTTCCACAGCAGCTGATAGGTGTGATCTTTGTGAACATAGAACTCCACAGTTTATAGCAAGGAGCCTGTCTGGGTTGGAGAGCGGCTAGGAAGAGATGTGAATCCCTGCCACACTTGCAAAGATTTCTCCACTTCTGACAATGGTATCCGTCATCTAGTCTCACAGAGAGCCCTCAGCTGCATTGGAATTAGTGCGTTTCTGCTGGCTGGGGGATGGAGAAAGAAGGATTTAAGGAGCCTGTGCCACTGAGCTCAGTTTGGGCAGGGCTTTTTGTGCACCGCTGCAGAGGGAGCTCAGAAGTGGGAAGGGAAGGCTCTGGAGAGTGGATCCATAGTTATACTGATTCACTTATCATGTACATTAACATAAGGGGCTTGGGATTTGGTTTACACCCGCCCACCCCCATGGAAGGGTTAATG
Source organism: Emydura macquarii macquarii (assembly GCF_026122565.2). Taxonomy (NCBI): domain Eukaryota; kingdom Metazoa; phylum Chordata; order Testudines; family Chelidae; genus Emydura; species Emydura macquarii. The sequence goes on along the minus strand of NW_027133000.1, from coordinate 4,669,489 downwards.
TGATGCTGTGACCCCAAGCAACCCTGCCTGCAACTCCTGGAGTGGGTGGCAGGTCAAAAGGGAGGGTATAAATGAGAAGATCCCAGTCAGTTGGGAGCTGCTTGGAGAGGAGTAGAGACCATTAGCTCTTATGTGGTGAGAGAAGTTGGGCTGGAGCTTGGCACTAGGTCTGACTGACTCTCCCTGGTAGCTAAGGTAGGCCTCAACAAGGAACTACTTGGAAGTAACTGGGGACTTACTGAAGATCCTAAAGCCAGGTCCTAGCAGTGAGATATCTCGCCTGATGGGTCAGGATAGTGACAGAGAGCTGAGCCCGGAAAGTGGGTGGATACATAACATGAATGGGCTAAGGACTAAGTCCAGCTGGGACAAAGAATTCTTTCTTTTGTATTTGTTTGGGCTGTGAGGTTGGACTTTGCTACCCTGACAGAGGATTGAACTTTTAGTGACCCAGCTGGAGGAGGAGCAGTGGGGATGGTGCCCTGCTTACGGGGCTGTTGGACAGGGGTTCTCAAACTTTTTCCCTGGGACCCCTCTTTGAAAATATTTCAGGCTGTGATGACCCCCCCCCCCTCATGCTATGCCACCTCACTCCCCGCCCCCCATGCTATGCCACCCCTACTTCTGTGCTGCTGCGGTGTGCAGCGCTGCCTTCAGAGCACCTGGCCAGCAGCCACTTTGCGAACGCCTGCTGTAGGAGACCAACTTGAACGTAGATGAGTGCAGCAAGAGCTATGGAGTAGCTCTGCTACTCTGTTATCTGGCAGGGTGAGGAGGGGGGCAAAGGAGAGGAGTCCTTACAAAGGAGTGGGATCCTTTACATCAAGTTACATCAAGTTAAGCTACTTCAGCTTGTTGTGTGGAGGAATAGGATGACACCTTGCTCAAAGTCTGATCAGGTAATGAAAGACACATCTGCTGTAGTTTGAAGCTGGAGCAGAACCAAGTTGTAGGAGCATAATTCGGAAGTCCATTGCTTTGTGCAAATACCCTTTTTAGTATTCATATTTTTCTTGATAGTGTTCATATGGATAGTTTATCATATGGCTAAAATTCCCTTAAAGTTCAGAGTTAAATAAATATGCAAAATATTAACTAAAAGAGAGAATTGTAGAGAAAGCTATAATGGAAAGTGCATCTTAATCATCATTGCCATAGTAGAATTGTATTATCACCAGTTACATGCTTTTATCCATCAGATAGTCAGTTAGCTTAATCCTTTATTATTACTGTTCATCTTACTAGGTGGGCACTTCTAATGTTAGATTGTGCACACGCATGAAAGTGGCTTCAGTACGGGGACAGATCCTCTATCCCCTGATAGTTACCATTGACTTCAATGGGTGCAGGATTAAGACCTAAGTACATTCTGGTAAGGCTATTGTACATAAAATTGTAAAGCATAAAATTGTAAAGGAGACAGAAAGCTAACCCTGGCCTAAATTCTGCCCTCACCTCTCTATGCACAACTCCCACTGAAGCCAATGGGAATGATGTATAAATCATATCAGGGGGTAGAATTTGCCCAAAAGATAGTAAATATCAAATGAAGCAAGTCTGATTATATGTTTGCTTGTTTGAATGGCTACCAATCATTAATGCAATGGGGCTTTCTAAAGAGATAAAGAAGAGTCTGCTTTATCTGTCAGGAGACAACCTCTTTGACTATTGTAATCATAGACTGCAGCCAAATGAGTGAAAATTATAAAATCATTAACAGCAGCAATTGATATAATGGAAAACAACAGGATTGCAGCATTAGGCATTCTCAGATGAGTACCCATCTAAGGACTGTCCTAACCAGGCCCAACCCTTTTTGGCTTTAAAGTAAAATGAGATGATGAAATCAGATGTCTAATCTTGGCTCTGTTCCCTCTTCTGTGAGGAGCTTGCTGGAGCAAAGTACTGTCACCTACAGATAATTAGCCATCTCTTGAGTGAGTTCCCATCCATTCAGAGACATTTTTGTAGCTGCTGGGCATCTTAGATTCCACCCCCAGGCTTTTGGGAATGTTGACGGGGGCTAAAAGGGATGTATTTTCTTCTTTTCCTTTTGATTGCTCTGCGGAGATCTACTTCGATGGGCCCGTCATTTCTCTGGCGTGCCGTCATTGATGAGGAGAGCTCTATTTTAGAATGTGGTGTCTCTTTAAGGTTCTCCAAACTGTCAATCATCCACAGAGTGCTTCCCCCTCTGAAGTAAGGAGAAATTACAGATGCATCATTCCTCAGGGACCTGGGGATGGAGTCTGATTGCTTCCTAAGGGTCTTCCGTGGGTCTTTGCTACTTCTGAAATCAAGGCTACTAATTTAGGTGCCAAGATAGTTGAGTGTACAGGGACTCTAGACCAGGATTCAGAAGTCCTGAGTTCAGATCCTAACTCGGCCACAGATGTCATCTGTGAACTTGGGCAAGACAACTGATCTACCCTCAGGTCACCCTCTATAGAAGTGGGGCAATACTTTCTTTCCTCAAAGGGGTGTTGGGAAGATAAAAATACAGTAATGATTGTGAGGTATTCATATGACTCTGCCACTGTAGTATCTCAGTGTCTGAACAGACAGAAAAAAATGGATGCAGATGTGTCTTTAGGCACCCAAGCTTGAAAACATTGCCATAGTGCACATGTACAGCATGTTTGCTTTTTCAGCATTCATAAGCCTTGCTATTTCAAACCCAAATTTCTTCACAAAGGCTAAGCATACGGTCTTCATCGAGGACTGTAAATTTGAAATGTTAAATCAAAGCCAGCTTTTAAATATGAGGGTAAAAGCATCTGAAAATTCCCTTAGCAGCTGAAAATGTTGTTTTGTGTCCATAAAATTATAACTAACTACCCAATAACCAAGAAATACCTCTGCCAAGAGAATAACGAAATTTCTAAGTAACTGTTGATGGCCATTTCATTCTAAATGTCTATTTCAACCACAACTGCAGCATTATTACTGAGACACACTAATACACAGAGACAGATTTATGTTAATTAATTCAACTCACTCATTATCTTAAACACTGAGTATGCGTATAGCATAATTCTCCTTGAAATGCTAGATTTATTTTCACAAGTGTGTGCTGATTGCATTACATGTAAGTAGCAGAGTGAAGCAGGCCAGTTGGCCCAAATACATGTAAATAAGGTAACTCATAGCTTCAAGAAAGTAATGCCAGGTGTGATTTATACCTCATCACTTTGTCAAATTATGTTGGCCATGCTAGAAATGTTCATGGACATTTTAGTCTCCACAGGAAAACCAGCGCAGTAATTTAGAGGACGCTCTTAAGAAAGTGCCATACTAGCAGAGGTGCCAACTTTTCACTTTTCTGGTGGGTGGTCTGCTGCAAACTTCCCCAAAGGCTAACAATCTAGAGCTGGCTTGGGCATCTCTTAAATTGAAGTGTTTCAAAGATTTTTTTAAAAGTATGTAATCTTTTAAGATGTTTACAAGAAATATAAGTCCAGATTCAACTATCTACAGTTTATTATTTTTTATCAAAAAAAATCTTAAGGGGCCATCAGTACATTCCATATTTGATCAACTGCATAATCACACTTTTTTCCTTGACCCTACTGCAACATAGCAGAGTTTCCTTGGATGCAAATCTCTTCTCCTCTTGTTTGCTTTGCTTTTATGTGGAAATCGTCAGAAGCCAGACTCTGCCATCACTACTCACAATGAGCAGACCCTATCTCCAGGATCAGTGCCATTGATTTCTTCGGGATTTCTTGCATAGCAAAGACACTATTCAACATGAGCAAGGGTGGCAGAATCAGGTCCCAGATTAACCTTAAGTTTACAAGCTAAGACTACAAGCTGTAGTTTACAGTTCTAAAAATACTAAGGGTTCTATTCTGCTCATTCTGTGCACACCAGTTCCTGATCAATGTCAATGGGAGTTCAAACAGAAATAACGACCTACATATCTATTGCACATGTCACTGTAACATGAAGAATGTATTCTTTTGGTGTGATTTTTCTTCCTTTTGTATAACATTCAGAGCCCTATGGGAAGAAATGAGTGCCTAATACACACCGAATGAATATTCTAAGTTCTGGCTGCATGTAAATTCTAAGCGGAATTATGGGGTTCTGCATGGCAGATCTATGTACATCTGACTTATAATTAGGTATGAACATGAATAAGTACGAGATTTAGCCAATGATCCATGGTCTTCCATGCTGGAAAAACTAAAGAAAGCTGTAAAGTCAGCTTCAGAGCAGAAACATTGTCCATTTGGTGCTGAATTCCTTGGTGGTTTTCCTCGCAGAAGGGTCTGGGGATTCAGCCCCACAAGCCCACAGGGTTTAAGGAGCTGCTAGAAGGCAGAGCCATCTGGTCTTGACCTCCTTGAAAGAGAATCCCCCAAGTGCTGGCTGCCTGTACGATCCTCTTTGAGCAGGGTGTCTATATCACTAAGGAAGGCGGTGAATGAGTAATTGCAGAGTCTGTTTGCAGTAAGTTATACTCTTTGCCCTGTGACCTTGGGGTGTGTATACGTAGAATGTGCTCTAGAGCCTCTTGCCCCTCACTCTAACTGCAGATTGGGAGCCCTTGTGGAGGACTTCTTTGAGACTTGCCTCCACGAATCCTCTGTTCAAAGCCTTCCCCATCAGGGCTGGTGCTGGTGATGTAGCACCGTAGTTGTGTTTACAACTCCTGAGCTGGAACAGCAGCTTTGGAGGGGCTGCGTGGGTGCTCCATGGTGGGGAAAGAGGATTCTGCTCCCTTGACCACTACAGAGAACCCCTATGCAAGGCCTGTTTGTTTAATTATTATTAGTGTGGTAATAGTGCCTGTAGGGCCCAAGAGAGGCTGGTTCCCCAGTGTGCTAAACAATCTACAAACACAAGGTCAGAGAACCCTGCCTGGAATAGTTCATAGTCTAAACAGGCAGGACCGATTGTTGAAGGGGAAAACAAAGACACACAGAGAGAAAGTGACTTGCCCAAGGTTTCACAGCAGGTCAGTGACAGAATTAAAACTAGACCCCAGTTCTCCGATCTCTGTCTGCTTCCCTATGAGGTCTTTGTCTACAATCTGGTCTTTAGACAGGTGTATGCTACTATTAGCAATACAATTATAAAAATAACAAAATACATGCAATACCCTGATTCAGTTAACACAATAAACATGAACAGTCTGATATTAGAGGCTGATTCTGCAAAACTATTGATTTGAATGGGACTACTTCTGTGATCAAAGTTTGTTGGACTGGGCCCTTGTTTTAAAATATTTGTTTAAAGAAAACATAATATTATGACGTTCATGTTTTTCAACTCTGTAAGGGATGGGTCACTGAACCATCCATCTTAGATATAATAAGGAATAAAGAACTAATTTTTTTTAATGTTAAGTGTGTGTGTATAAGAGACATTTTGCCACAGCTGCTACATTTGAAGGAGAAGAATTTGAGAACCATTAACTCTATGAAGCATCAGCAATCTAAGATATCTTTGTCCTCTGCTAACTGATTAGCTCAAAACAATACCTATTCTTGTTTCCAACCCAAGAAAATCCTACAGACAAACACTCTAATAGCTATTATAACATAAAAAATCCTTCATACATTACAATTTTACAACAGTGGAAAATCAGACTCATCTTTATTACCCACAAGAACAATGTTTATTTTTCATTCATTTTTAAAATGTTTTTAGGGGGAGATTTACAAAACAGTTGAAAGTAGTAGTGGAAGAGAGCATAAATCACAGGCAAAAGGGAGTCAGGATATCTGAGTTCTGTTCCTGCTCTGCCACTTATTTGCTTTATGATCTTAGGCATGAAGCTTAACAGTGCTGGGCCTCAGCATGCCCATCTGTAAAATGGCTATAATTCCTAACGCTCAGAGAAATGGATTCCCCCTTCCATAGAAATGGCACTGGGAGGGGGCTCATGGGAAGGAATCTCATTGTGATGAGCTTACCACATAGTTCCACTGGAGAGGCTTTTCCCCAACTATGGTGCAGAGTTAGACTCTGGAGTATTCCTACGAACCTGGAGAATCCCAAGGGATTCCTACGAACCTGGAGAATCACGAAAGGCACAAGGTCATCCACCCGGAGACCTGTGCTTCCACAGATGTATGCAGGGCCGGATTCAGGCAGGAGTTTTACAGGCTGCATCCCAGGGTCTCGACCTAAGGGAGGCCCCGCAGGACCTGCTAGCGGAGAGGGGAGCCTGGCGCGGGCCGCTGCAGTCCCACTCGCAGCGCGCAGGGCAGCCGGTTGCAGAACCTTCCCTGCCTGGAGTCCCAGCGGGCAGCTGTAGCCATTTGTCCAGCTTAGGGCCGAGCCTCTGGGCAGGAGCAGCCCTGTGGTGCCAGGCGTGCCGCACAGCTACTGTTAGTCCCCGTTGGCCACGCATAGGACACGCTGGGCAGGGCCTGCCTGGAGCCAGGGCAAGGCACTGCCACTGGCAGTGCAGGGTGGGCATGGATGGAACAGCTCTGCAGGGCAGTGGCAACACAATGCTGCCGTGTGGAAGGACAGCGTGGGGGGAAAGCCCCGGGGATCCCTTGTGAGCTGAGCAGGGGATAGGTACAGGGGTTTCTGTGGAGGGGGCAGCTCAGGGGAGTGGAGGAGGGAGGGAAAGGCATGGGGACACTGAACTGCTCTGTGAATAGGGCAGGGCCAGGGAGAGGGGAGTGCAGAGCACAGGAGAGCCTCTTGGGAATGGGAGGGGGCAGCAGCTCAAAGGGGGAGGGTAGAACGATGGCGTTTTAAATCCCCGTTTCTCAAGTGTGGTGGAGGGGCCCCACGTAATCTAATAGACCCGGGTGCACAGGAGAGTTAATTTGGCCCTGGATGTATGGTCCCTGCAGGACCCTTATCCTCGACAGCACAGCTCCACTGGCACTGCACTTCCAGGGCTTCTCCTGATTGTGGCTACCCCCAAATACTCTATCAGATCAGTTCCTAGGTGTCCCAAAACACAAACCCAAAATTAATGGAAACTTTTGACCTTAATTTCTCTGTGCCCCAGAGCTCCAGCTTAAAATGAGGCTAATACCCCCTCAGTTAACTTGGGTGTCGGGAAAATAAATCAATGAATCTTTGTGAAGTACTCTGATATGGTAGGGATGAGCACCACATTGTGCAGTAAAGGAGGTCTAAGGCCACACATTGAACCAGGAGGATAAAGAGCAGTTATTCAATGTTTTGCTTTAAGTGAGCCCTATCCATTGGGTGTACTGAGTGAGGCAGGGGTCCTGTAGGAAAAAGTTGTAGTTAAAGACTATATCCGAATGCATACGCACAAGTGGGCCAAATTAAGATTGCCCAGACATCCTTAATTCTGGCATTTTCTAACTTTTTAAGTTTGATTTTATAACTATTTTCTTTTAACATCGTTTTTAATGTAATATATATATATATATAAGGGCTTTGAGAGGGTGGTTGGCACTTCATAAGCAAAAACAGAAAATACAGTTACTGAGCAAAAGGAGTTGATATTTTAGGTCAGATAAGAACTTGTCTAACCATTTTTCTTTTTTTTTTCCCCAATTTTTTTTAATTGAAATTTTCACTCCGCAGGTTTTGGAAACAAAGGATTTGTTTGTTCAGCATTTTCATATGATTAAAAAATTCCTAAACCAAAATCTCCCAGTTCTTACGTTTTCTCCCTTTTTTTTCTTGCTTTCCCCGTTTCTCCATTTTCTTTTTCCCACCTATTTTGCCACTGAAAAGAAGAGGGGAAAACTCAAAAAAATCTTGACGGGGGACACTGAGTCTCCCCCCCCCTCCCATTTCTTCAAAAAAAAAAAAACCCTGAAAATTTTAAAAAACATTTTTCAAAAAACCTTTTTTTTTTTTTTTTTTTTATAAAAGGCCACTTTTTAATATAAAACACTTTCAAACAAAAGTTTTGGCCGGTTCTTGTTTAGATTCAGATGCAATAACTACAAGTTGTACCAAACAGAGCTCTAGAGGTCATGCAAAAATATAACCACGTTGGGTTTTTTTGTTTTTTTTTTTTTTGTTTTGTTTTTTAAAAAGGCTTTGCAGAGGAAGTGTGATTGAAGGAGGAGTGGTAGGTTGCTTGACCCATGAGAACAGACATGATGAAATACAATCCCACTTAGTTGAACTGTTTCCAGATATCCAAAATATTCAGGTGAGCAGGAGAGATGCTGAATAAATGGTGCACATCGGGGGACATTACTAAGAGTCAGATGAGATAGACTTCTACACAAAAGGGGTTTTATAGTATAACACTGTTTCAAATGAATACATTCAAGAAGGCACAAGTGTGTTAGCTTGGGCACTTGACTTATTTTTAAACATTTATCTAGTCAGCCTGCCAACCTTTCAGACATGAGCTCAAGCAAAATTCTTAAGCCCTGTGCTTTATAACTGCAAAATGTCTGTCTTTCTTGGGAAACATATACCTAGGCCCTGCCTACACACAAAAGTAGACTGCTTTAACTATACTGCTACAGTGGTACAACCTCTCTAACATGGATGCAGTTGTATTGGTACAGCTAATTCAAGTAGGGGAAGAGGAATAACTTGTATTGTTACAAGTACCTTTATACTGGGATCACTGCATCCACACTAGTATAACTATTTCAGGAAAAGTACCACACCCCTGAACAACATAGTTATACGCATACAAAAACTGTATGCATCCCAAGTATCAGTGGTTATGGGTCTTTGCCCTTTTTTGGGCCGGTGGGATTAATACCTGCAAATTGCTAATACACATGGCCAAAGGCAAAGGGCTCTGTAAAAAGCATGGGTTCTTGCTTTTTTTTTTTTCTTTGTAGCAAAACCAGATAAACTCCGGTTTCTCACAAAGAGCCTGAATACTTCACACCTGCACTCTTGGCTTCCTATAAATACACTCTGGTCATGCAAATAAGATGCAGTTTTATACGGTGAATGTATACTTTTGAAGAAGGGAGGAGATATTGCCACTTTTCTTCATGATTTTATAAATACACTAGCTGGACCTAATATTGAACATTTTAAAGCAATTGAAAAAAAAGGGATTCTATTAGCTTTAATGTAATCTCTAGTATGCAGGGAGGCACTTCAAAAAGCTTTGTTAACTGACCTGTTTTAATGGGATGAGGCATAAAACTGTACTGTAAACTCTCTGGGTCAGGGACTGTCTGCTTAGTCTGTTGTACAGCACCTAGCACAATGGGGCCCTGGTCTATGATGGGGGCACCTAGGCATTACTGCAATAATAATAATAACGACAACTACAACTGAAATGCTGGCATTACTTTGCCTACAAAGTACCTTTATGCTAAATACAAAACTAAATAAGATCAGCTTTCAAGGTTGGATCTGAACTAACAGAAATGAAGAAAGTCAGAATCCAGGCTGTTTCTATTCTCTGTTTGCCAGAAGCTGGGAATGGGTGACAGGGTGGATCTCTGATGATTACCTGTTTTGGTCATTCCCTGTGAAGAAGCTGTCATGGCCCACTGTCAGAAGACAGGATACTAGCTAGATGGACTATTGATCTGACCCAGTATGACTGTTCTTAGTTTATCTTTTTGTGCCGTGGTACTGAAGCAGCTAATGTACATTACATACTGTTCTGTGTGCTGGCATGTAGGGCCTCTTCCAAATCCCATTTAAGTCAAGGGGATTCTTTCCTTGACTTCAGTGTGCTTTGGGTCAAGCCCTTAGATAGTATGGGAATTGATGCCACAAAAATTCTAAAATAAATAGGAAGATGTGCACTAGACAGGATGGTGCAGCATGTGCAGTTGAAAGTGACCTGAAGAGGAAAGAGGGTGGGTTTTTGCCCTTTTTTGATCCTTAATGATGCAAAGAGTTAGCCTGAGAGAGTTCTTTTATATAATATATAAATATCCCTCTTTGGTGTTCTCTATCTTGCTGGATGAATTACTTGAAGCAACCAGAGATATGGATAGGGAGCTCGCTCCACACTTAATTGAAGGGGAAAACGTTTTGAATCTGCAACAAGCCCCTGATTCAGCAAGGTACTGAAGTATGTGCTTAACTTTAAGTCAATAGCACTACTCATGTATTTTAAGTTAGGCTTGTGCTTGATTATCTTGCTCAAATGGGGGCCCCAAAGAGCTATTCTTTCAACTATTTATTCAGCAAATGAATTACAGAGGTGGTAACAAAAAGTTTTACATGGTCTGAATAAAAATCACATCCCTTCTCATTTTACTAGGTTTCAGTTCCTTGGCTTCTTTTCTCACAAAGCTCCCAATTCTCCAGCCTCCATAGAGTCATCCAGGAAAAATTGGGTAGGCAATGCCTGAACTTCATATATAAAATGCAGGCAGAAAATCCAGATTCCAAAAACAATCAATCTCAGGCCTCCTTTGTATATAACAGGCAAGAGAGAGCACAAATCCCTTCTCTCTCCTTTTGCAGTTTACCTTTAAGAATAGAGTGGCAGCCTTAAATCTGCATTCTCTTGGGTTTGCCACGCTTTTAAAATTCTTTCATAGTAGTCTGGTAATAAATGTCCTTTAATGATAGTAAAGAAAAGGCCTTCACTCCAGTGCATAACAGGATTAACCATTGCACTGCTGTGCTTTCTCCTTTCCTTTCAGATGATTATATTTCAGTCTATGTTCAGCTGGGATTAATGGCACCAAGTCCTAGGACACTGTGACACCACAGCTACATAAATTGAAGTATAATTTCATGAATCTGGCATAATATATTGAAGGAGCCAAGAAATAAGAAACATTATAGCCATTCATACAATCAGTGTAATACCTTCTGAGATGTAGTAGGCATTTTGTACCAGTCCATCCTGTGGATATGTAACATAAAAAGTTCAATGACATTAAAAAGCTCTGATTTCTGTTCATATAGAGTATAGAGGCGATAACAACCAAACCAGACAATGCTGCTATGACTACTACTGCCAATTATAAGTTAGTGCTTATTAATACCACATACTATGAAGAGATTATGATGTTAATATGTGTATAACAAATTCATGTTTTTCTAGGCTCGAATTCTGCAAGCTGTTATGCGTGGGTGGGGCCACGTGGAGCCCCACTGACATCAGTGCAAATATAAGGGTCTGCCTGTATGGATTAGATTGCAGGTCTGTGGCCTTGCAGCTTTATTCAAAGCCCATTGAGGTAAATGGAAAGACTCTCTTTGATTTCAGTGGGCTTTGGGTCAGGCCATAAATGAGCATACAAAATGTTAATGTTCAGATAACTTGACAATTTCAGTTCTTTAAAGGGCCTGTTTTACAATATTTATTATTATTTGTAATGTGGTAGCACCTAGGTGTCCCAGGCCTGGAGTGGGACTCCAATGTGCTCGGTGCTGTACAAACACAGAACAAAATAGCCTTGACTGTCTCTTTGAATAAAAGTTTCCATGTACTCTTTTGAACCATAATAGTCTAAAAAAAGCCACTTTTTTTTTTTTTTTTTTTTTTTTTTAATTTTGAAAAGTAAACAAGCAGCCCTTCTTTTGAACTGGGACCTTGTGTGTCAAGATGCAGCCCCAAATGAATGTTTACTGTTGAGTCATAAACTCTTAGCATTAAATAGAGGATTTATAATGAAAATGTTGACAGACTGTGAGCTCTAGTATCACTTCTAAGAATCCTGCCTGATGCATCTTGGAATTTATTTCCATTTACAACCTAAACCACAAACTAAAGGCAGAGTGCGCATGTGTACATAAATCTGTGTTTTAAATAAATATGAAACTTCCTGTCAAGTTTCAGCAGAGAGCGACTTTTCGCAGCAGAATTGCAAATCCTTGGAAGCAGGAGTTTCTAATGGAAATCAGGTCAGACCTATGAACTGCAGCAGTCTTAGTCGGCAAAGCACCCACAATGATTTCCTTATGTCTTGTGGATTCCTTTTCTGTTTATAAGCTATTGTTTTAAAAGTTCTGAAATCTTTCAAACCAATGCTGCATTCTCACTGAGAGATTCCCTGTGTAGTGTTTGTCTTCCCCTAAAATGCATATTTGCTTTAGAAAGGTCTTCTGATTTTTGACCCACTAGTTGCCTTGCTAAATGTTGAGCTAACACTGATTACTATTTCAAAATAAATTGCTCCCCCTAGTGAGATCAGAACAGTGCTGATGTCTGGCAGACATGACTACATTGCTTGACTTGTGTTTTGTTATGTGAGCTGATTATGCATTTTACTGGTCATGGACATGATCCTGCACACCTTATTCAGACAAAAGCTCCCAGTGGTCTCAACAGGAGTTTTGCCCAAGCAAGGAATGTATGATATGATCTTACACATTTTATTATTTACAAACGTTTATTTCTCTCACCTCATCGCAGCATATGAGGACTTGTTTTAAACACCACTAAAACTCCCCTTAAATAACATGTCAATTAACTACTAGACCTTCGAAAAACCACAGTAGTTAACAGAGCTGAAGTCTTTGCGATGAATACATTTCATAGTAGATACAACAGCACAGTCATTAATATCCAATTTATTTATTTTATCTTGAAGAAAAGTAAAAAACAAATACAAATTGAGTTAGAATCTGGTCCAATTTAACTAACATGGTATATGCTTCACATTCCTTTTCCTGCTCTTAATTTTTTTTAAACAGAAAATTAATCTAGAATTATTTAAAAAATACCCAAGCAAGACACTCATTTAATCAGAACTACAACACCAACAAAAATCAGTTCTGTTCAGGTTCTTATACCATGCTTACCATGGTGGTATAAGAGTGCTTTCAGAATTGGGACATTTAACAAGGCAATTAATGTCTATTATAATTTTAATAGTGTGTTGCCCTGTTGATTAGGCAGCTCTGATCTGGAAATGCTCAGCAGCAGCTCCTCAGTGCAAGGAGGGGAGTGCCAGACTCTTTCTCTGCCAATTCTTGTGAATGAACAATTAGCAGTATCATCATAGAGGTGGGCATGCAATCAGTCTGGATGATAATCCTCTTCTCAGAATGTCCATGTCACACAACCCCAACATAAGAGGCTATCTAGAGAGGGGCCCCTGAATGGGTGTCCTTTGCTAAGAGAACATGCAGATAACTGCTGGCGCACCAGACTGTAAGGTAGAGGGCTCCACCACCAGGGAAGGACTGTAATCACAAACTCATTAGCAGTGATTACACCTCCCACTCCTTCTTAATAGATCAGCTGCTCCATGATTCTAGGTTCTGTGAGCTCTCCTAGGTTTCTAATTTAGGACTTGAATGTGCACCAGTGAAGTAAATGTTGCAGGGAGCAGACCCTAAAACTAGGATTTGACCTTCTGTTTTTTCCTCCTTGATTTCATTCCTTCTCTTCTGCTCCAGGTAGCTAGCACTCAGCACTTCTGAGAAGGAGGGCCCTCGGGAGAGGGAGAAGCTCAGGCACAGATTTATGATGGTATTTAGGTGTTGTTCTGCTCCTTGTTGCAAGGCTTATGTCTCACTTTTCAAAAGTGACCCAGGCCTCAGGGGTGGACCATGGAAAGGGGGTCTGCGTTTCTGAGGGAGAGAGGATCAGGAAAAGGGGAACTAAGAAGGGGACTTGTGGTTGTGGAGAGGCATCAATAAAGAGGGAAGAAGACCCAGGAAAGGAGACATCAGGAAAGGAGAGGGGGAAATGCAGGGAGGAAAGAGGAGAACTAGGGAGAAGAAGGGAGTTCAGGGAAATGGATCCAGGGGGTGGGGAAGACGAGGGGATAATTGGAACAAGATGTAATTCTATTTACATGTGTTTCTCGCAGGATACATCTTTCTTTTCTTTTTTGTAGGTTGAATGGCTCATCAAGAGCAATTCACCAGACTTCATTGGGGAAGGCAAATGACAGCCCTCTTGAAAGGTCTCCCTCCTGTGTCCCTCTCCACACCAGGTGTCTAACAATGTGATGGCAATGGTGAACTGAAGCAATGTCCCCAAAGACCATATGTGAAGAGTTGAAAATCAAAACCACCCCACTGTATCTTATCTGGGTACCATTTAAGGTTAGTGAGCATCATTGTAACCGTCTCTCTGCATAGGCTTTTAAAAGCTAGCTTGAAATGAGAGGGCTAAACAGGCTCTGTTCACCCTTTAAGGTCTTATACAGTATATGCAGGATTCAATGATCATGTTATGTCAGCCTTCCTGCAGCTGGGCTAAGACTGATACCAGACATTGTTGCTTCCTTCCTTCCCCCTAATTAATACCAATCTGATCCATGGATGTTAGGATCAGGATAGTACAACACAAAGGGGTTCCTCCAAATGCACTGTGTTATGTGCTAGTGTGCTTTGGACTCAAAGCTCCATTTAAACCCTAATTGTAAAATTACCATTGCATCAGTAGAGTTTAAGAAAGAGTGGCAGACACAAACCCTGGATCCTGAATGGGCTTATGCATGTGCTTAATGTTACTCACATGTGTAGTCCTTTAAGTCAAAGCATGTGTGTGTTTGCAGGCTAGAGGCCATGATAAGCAGTGGGCTGACTTGCAGTGATACCAACGAGACAGGAATTTACCACCGGCAGCTTCCTCAAATAAATATCTCAAACGTCCTTTCAAAGCAAAGTAACATTGCATTATTTTTGTTGGGCTCTATGGGTTGAAAGAGTCAAAGATGTTAAAATGACCCGGTTATTGTTTAACATTAAGCAGTTTTAAAACAAGGGTTGGAGGTTGGTACCTCACCTACTTAACACCATGACAAATTCTATTTAAACTTTTTATTAAAGTTTCCAGAGGGAAGAGGAGGAAAAGCATTTGAAATGTAAAGTATTTAAGGCTTTTATTTTAACATTTCTTGTTCCTTTTTTAAGCAATTGAGAGTTTAGAAGGAGGGGGGACCCTTGTTTGACTGTCTCTTTGAGGAAAAGAGAGAGAATTCGTTGGGATAGGCTGGAGCTGTTGGTGGTTAAAGTCTGATCCTGTTTCCTAAAAAAGAAAATGGGATCTGGCTTTAACAAATACACACAAGAGAGGAGGGGGAAAGAACAGTAAAGATAGAAAATGCAGCTTCTGTTTCTGGTGTTGACTTGTACATGTAACCTCACTCGCTGCTGGAGAAACACGGACACAGCATGTGATCTTTTCAGCCACTTTGAGAGCTGGCAAGCTTTTACCAGCATTAGGCTGTTTAGGGCACTGAATTTAGCTGCCTCTCTGTTCACAAGCTTGCAGCATGTTGCAAAATATACATATGAATAGCCATACGGGGTCAGACCAATGGTCTATTTAGCCCAGTATTCTGGCTTCATACAGTTGCTGGTCCCAGAGGGAATGAACAGAACAGGGTAATTATCAAGTGATCCATTCCTCATCATCCAGTCCCAGCTTCTGGCAGTCAGAGGTTTAGGGACACCCACAGTTTGGGGTTGTTACCCTGACCATCTTAGTTAATAGCCACTGAAGGACCTATCCTCCATGAACTTCTCATTCTTATTTCAACTTGGTTGTGCTTTTGGTCTTCACAACATCCCCTGGCAATGAGTTCCAAAGGCATTGAGTGACGAAGTCCTTTCTTATGTTTTTAAACCTGCTGCCTATTAATTGCATTGGGTGATCGCTAGTTCTTGTGTTATGTGAAGGAGTAAATAACACTTTTTTTCCATGACATTCATTATTTTAGAGACCTCTGTCCTATCTCTCCCTAGTAGTCTGTTTCTTAAAATGAACAGTGCCAGTCTTCGTCTTTCCTCCCTCCCCCATATGGAAGCTGTTCCATGCTCCTAATAATTTTTGTTGCCATTTATATACAGTCTAGGATGGCTAAACAAGACACTTCTTATACTGGAGGGGAAAAAAAGAGAGGGATAGGAAAGAAGAGAAGAAATAAGGAGGGGGAAGGAAAGGTGACACAACAGTATATGAGCATTTGCATGTAATAGTCTCACAACTCAGGTGGTAGTTGGGATTCAGTTGGTGCCAACAGAGGTGGCGATGTTATCTGGGTTCCTTTCTCTGGCCTGGACATCTCTCAGAATGAGCCAACAAAGACCATGTGATGTTATGGTAGATTCTAAGGTTTCAGGACATGATGGGGTGGTGCTGAAGCTCCCTCCTTCCTCTTTTTTTCCTATCAGCTGTTGTCTCCCTTCACTTCAACTCTGCTAATTTCCCCCCAAAAGTATTTTCCTTTTAAGAATCCCTAACAGGGAGGGCTAGGTAGAATTGACCAACCACTCTCTATTTTGCCCACCAATTAGGCCTAATTTTCAACTCACCAATTGTGGTTTATTGATTTCAAATCCCAAACTTTTCTTGTTTACCAGGTGTGATCTTAACACAATTCTTGAATTACGTTAGTAAACCTTTTTGTTTAGACTAACCTGGGGTTTGCTTGTCTTCCCTTTGCACTTTTTTCCATTAACTTTCATTGTTGTAAACTATTGTCACTTTTTATGAACTTTATTTACTTTTTACAACTGAACTCACAATTAGGGTAAATTTGTACACCCAATTATTAAAACAGTAAGTAAAAGCCTTAGCAATCTTAAAAGCCGCCAACACACAAGGAATTTTAGAAAAAGAACTGCTTTGGAAACTATAAGTATATGCTAACCAATAATCTATTTTACAATGTATTGCCCTGTCTACTCAAAGATTTTTTCAGAGAGCAAAGGCAGATATTCAGGACACAATTCTGTAATGTTCATCACTTTGACAGCTGACAATCTCTTCTTTTTTCAGCATGACCCTTGCTATGCAACTTCATAGCATTTTGCCATTTACAGTCTCATATCTAGAGATAGTTTTCCAGATGATCAACAGTAAAGTCCATTAGTGTAATAATAATAATAATAAAAAAACAACAACAACCCCAACCTAAATGAAATAACTGCTCCAAGTTGTATGCTGATGTGTTTGCTAATGATTTTTCAGTTGTGGACCATCTCAAGAGATGAAATGTCAATTATCATTCAAAAAATGCATTTGATTATTTTTAAATATGAGCCTAAATTTTCAAAAATGTCTAGTGATTTTGAATGCCTCAACATTTTGGGTGACACTTTTTTTTCATGCTTAGCACTTTTTGCAAATCAGGTGTCTTTGGCGTCTCAAGTCAAGTGGCAAAAATCACTAATCACTTCTGAACATTTAGACCATGATTCTTACAGTTTTAGTAAGGTATGTGGCCCAGATTTTTAAAAGCTGAGTAGAGCAATGCTTAAATACCTTTTTTAAAAGTCTGGGCCTTAATGGCTTGTGTCATAGCTCTAGGGTAAGTAGTTGCATGTAACTTTGTTTGAATGCACTTGGGACCGGATCCATAAAGGGATTTAGGCCTTGCATGGCCTAAATTTTTAGGCATCTAGAAAATCACTGGAAGAACCCTGAAATTAACAAAACCTGAGAGAGGCAGCGAGGCTCCCTTTACAATGAACAGAAAGATAATCAGAGCCCTGCAAATCCACGGATATCTGCCTTATAGCCATGGACCATTTTTTGCGGATGGTGGATCGGATGCATATCTCAAAGGCGGGGAAGCAGCTGTCTGCAGCTCATAGCCTTTGAGGCTGCTTCTCCGCCTTAGAGAGCAGGAGTGGAGGCAGACTGCCCATCAGCTGTTCAGTAGCAGGGGCCCAGAGCAGGCCACCCATCAGCTGTTCCATGAGCTGTTCGGCAGCTGGCTGGAGAGGCTGGCCTCCCAACAGTTGATTGAAGGGCCTGAAGGGTGCTGTAAGGGCCTTGCGGGTGTGGATGCCGTAGAAAGGATTAGGCGGCTCAGATATAAATTGATTCTTGCGAATGCAGAGCCACATTTTTGTATCCGCACAGGGCTCTAGACATAGGCACCTTAGAATGGGGTCTACGAATGCCAGTATGCCTAAGCTTGCCTCGGGGAGATGGCGATGAGGGGTGTGTCTTAAGCCTTGCCGCTCTCCTGGAGTTAAGACACCTAACACCAGGAGAGGGGTGCCTGGCTGTAGTTGCTAAGCATGGATAGGGGCTTAAGTCCCTAAGTCATTTTTGTGTGACTGAGTTTGTCACTTGCCTCGCTCCACAGACAACCATGGCAGCAGCTGGCAGTGCTCATCTCGTAACTCTTAGCCTAGTGGTTAGAGCACTCCCCTGGGATGAGGGGCACAGGAGTTGGATGCACCCCTCTGCCTGAGGGACAGAGAGGAATTGAACAGGAGTCTCCTCCCTCTCAGGAGGGAACTCCAACTACTGAGCTATGGGATCAGTATGGGCTCCGTCAGTCTCTTCTGTTTGAAGCTGTTCCACTGTCTGTAACTAAAGAGTCATTGGATCAGTAGCCTGGTGGTTAGGACTCCTAGTCCAGTCCAGCAAGTCTGCTCGAATGTCTCTTTATCCACAGTACAAGAGCTTCAACTGGAGAAACTGAGTGCACTCTACATCAGCGTATCCCCTAGCTCAGTGGTAAGTGCACGCTGCTGCAAGGTGGGAGATCCTTGAGCAAATACTTGTTCCATCTTCAGCAGAAGGGGAAACTGAACCTGAATCTTAGCTGAATGCTGTAACCACTGGGCTAAATGTTCTAAGGCAGGTGGCACCTCAACTTCCTTCTCCTCCCCCAGTGACCAAATTTCCAACTAGGAGCTGAACCAGCAGGCAGGCTTCTGAGCCTGATTGGGCACTGCAGGCAAGGTAGACACTCCGCTGCCTATCTTCTTGTTTTTGGATCCTCACCGGCCGGGGCTTAGGTGGGAGACAAGCGTCCAGACACCTACAGTGAGGCAACAGTATGCCTGCCCAGGGGGAGAAACATAGGCCTCTAGAGAGCTTTTATTCTGAAAATTTAGTTGCTGAGTGAGGTTAAGCACTTACAGGTTTTGACGGCAGCCAAGCAGTTTTGTGGCTCAGTGAAGCTTAAAACTGATACTTAGGTGTCTAAGTAGCTTTGTAGATCTGGCCTCAGATACTATAATGATGGGTGCTGTTTATAAAAATCTCCAAGGTAGATAAAAATGTCCTAGATGTATCTTAAATATTTGAAGATTTATTAATACATAAACATGGGATGCAAGCAAAGCCATGTATAATTAACTGTAATGACTTCTACCTGTCACCAGAGGCCACCCTTAATACATAATGATGACGTATAAATAGGAGACAGTCCACTTTTTCACCAGAAATCTAGATTACTTGCAATTTATGGAATATATTCTGTTAAATTAGCAGAGTTTATTTGAATTTTCATGGTGCACTTTTGTGATTCTCTCTATTTATTTCCATCCCTCCAATTGGGTGTTAAATACAGATCCATATGATCTGTCTGTCGTAGCTCTTAAAAATCCCAGGGGATTTATCAATAGCGTGTCTACACTTTTCTGTAAGGCTCAAAATAAAATGGATCCTAATGTTTAAAATGCTGTGTAAGTAGCAGCTTCTCAGTTTGTTTATCAGTAGTTGGGTGATATTTTCTCTAATTTATAGTGGACAACACATCTACAAGCTGTAACAATGCACTGCATTTCTCTTACTGAGAACTTAATTGAATTATTTTATTGGATATTTATTTTGTCATCTCCATCCATAAACATTCCCATCTCTTCTTCCATGTCGCTTCTTGTGCTCGGAATCCTTGCCAAAATCCATTCAGCCCTCCACTCAACAACTGGCAGAGGATTGCTTCTGTAGCACTGTTGACAAAAAAGTGTGTGTATGGTTCTTCCCCTTCTCCCTCCCCCCCCCCCCAGTGAATATTTGAGGTGGAATATGTTGGTTGCTCCCCTTGTAATCTGATTTTTGGGTTAACTGGCCTTTCCTCTAGAGGTGGGGGTGCTAGATTAGGTTACATGTTTCACTTTTATTTTACTGAATTGTTCCTCCTTCAGTCCCACTGCAAAGTCATGTTGTTGTTGTCGTCGCCGTGTTTCATCCCTGTTTCTATGGGGCGGCACTAAGGCATAGCCTCAGCTCCCTGCACTGAGCCTGGCTTTACCTTGCGAGACCCTGTTTCTGCAGCCTGCAGAGGGATACCCACTGCTGTCTTCTCTTGTGTGTAGCCAGCAGTTTTTTCATCTGTTTCTGACATCCCCTCCCACCCCCACACACTGTCACTATCATTCTTTTGGCTTAAAATAAAGTGAACTGTGACTGTTCAGTGATTCTAAGCACAGAACGATGCCTCTTGCAATTTTCACCAGAACAAATGACTAATCTTAGTATCTTTAAGAAAAGAACACACACAATATGCAACCACCGGATCTCATGCCCCCCCCCCCCCTCCCATCTGAACCTACTGAGAACATAGAACTCACAACATGTTACAGAGTGCTGGGGCGTTACAGTTGGGAGGAGACCTGCCCTTCAACAGAACATAACTCCTTTCTATCCTGGGAGGCTGCTTTTCTGGGCTCTAAGGTTCCCTGAGTGAAGTGTGAGGAACTGCGCAGACACACTCACCTCGTGCTCTGCTTTCGGTACTGCTCATCTTAGGGGAAGCTATTCTGATGAGTAGCCCTCCTGCCAATAGCAGTCGAACTCCTCTGTGGAAGTGGTAGAGTGGCCTCTAATCCATGTGGGGGGTTCCCTGGCTGGAGGTGACAATAACCCACGCAGGTGTAGCGTGCCTTCACAATTGCCTTATAACTACTCCCAAGTAGAGATGCATCAATTTTTTTTCACAGTTTTTTGGGGGGGAGAGGGAGATGAATGCAGATTCAGAAACACCAAAACGTTTTATGAATTTGTGTTGATTATTTCCCAAATGGCTTCCGTCAAAACCACTTTAAAAATTCCAAAAAAATCAAAATCTTTCATTTGACATGTGCAAAACAATTTCAATTTCTTTTTGTATTCTGAATGGCTTTTTGTTTGTAAATTTCCTTTAATTTTATTTGAAAACACTAAAAAAAGAAAATGCTCAAAATCAAAATGCAACATTTTGTTTGACCCAAAACAATCATTTTGACTTTTTGATTCACCTAAAATCGTTTTTAAAATTGTTTTCAGTTTGAGCTGAAATATTGCTTTTTGGTGGGACATTGCCAGCAAACTGAAAACTTGTTATTCAGACAGCTCTGCTCATGTGTGTTAAGGATAGTTATGCTGTGCCGTATAAAGCCTGTTGTGGGGAGATGATCAAGCTTTCTCACAGCCCTGAAAGCAGTGGATCTCTTCTTCCTTTTCCTGTCTGTCCTGAGCCTGAGATTGTCCCCAATGTTACATTGCACTATCAACCAGCCATAAATTGCTGTCAGGAGAATCTCTGTCTCTGGCATCCATCTGTAAATAAACGTGTGGTCAATGAAAAAGGGCAAGATGGCGTAGGGTGGTCTTCTGGGGGACGAGACATTATTGACAGCAGTTTGTAGGCGCTATCTGTACACAGGGCATATTTCATGATGGGCATAAATTCCAGGCCACCTTCCTCTTTGCACCTCCACGCCAACTTTTGGGCTGGCAACTAGACCATCAGTGAACATTGCAGCCTCTTGTGTTTTTATTTCTTTGGTTTTTTTAAACTGGGTAAATTTCAGACCCTTTTTTTTTTATAAATTAAGCTCAAGCGCTCAGGGAGATTTATTTCTAGACCACCTCCCACAAAGGCTAAGACACATTAAAAGCAGTGTGCTCCTATGGCTGCTTCAATGCTATTTTTTTTTGGGGGGGGGAGAATGTTTTTACACTTGTATCATATTTTTCTATACCAATTTTTTTATCTCTTGGGACAATTTCTTATCTTATGTATGTGGGTGTAAACGTGGAGTAACTCTAGTGGCGAATGTAAAGTGGGGCCCTGTTACAATGTTTCCCAATTAAAATACAGCCTTAAATTGGCTAGTGTTTTCATAATCCAAAATACACAATGATTTATAGCCATGACACAAACTTTGGGTAAGATCCTGACTCCTTTATACTTAACAGGAGTTTTGCCATTGATTTTGATAGTCAGATTTCATCCTTACACTGAAAAGAGGTACTATCTACTACAACCTGTTGGTACCTGTGCCCATCACTGGTTATCTTCTCCCATTTCACCCTGAGGCCAAAGAGCTGTTACAGAACTTTTAGAAGACCCAGAATTCTAGGATAGTGGCAAGTGTCAGTTAAGTTTTTCCAGTCATGACCTGTTTTAACACTGGGATCCTCTACTGGTACAGTTTTTAACTACTTTGCAGTCTACTTCTCCATTGCAGCGTCTATTGTTGCAGCAACTGACTCAAGAACATTTACACAGCTGCAACACCCAGGGAGCTGCAGACATGCTATTCATTCCTTATGCTCTTCTCAGGGTAATATTTCCAATTGTCCCTTCAACAGAATCAGTGAGACAAAACATCTTCATATGCCTATAATTTCTACAGCCTTCTGGGTCCAAAGTGTTCTCATTCTGCAAGCACTTGCATCTGTGTTTAATATAAAAATTTCGAAGGCAACACTGAAACGGTCCCAAGTGCCTGTTTTAATGCTGCAAATGCCAAAGCACACTTTGGTGATTATTCAAGGCATTTCTCTTATTTATTGTATGCAATAGCTTTTGCTCTATTGGCAACCCAATGAACGTGGTGTAATAGAAACAGCAGAGTCCTAAAAAGCTGTGTAGAGCTAAAGAGCTAGCCAGTTCTGCACTCCTTCACTTCACTTTATCAGTGAAAATTCCTTCCTTGATGATCAAATGACCAAGGGAAAATTATCTCTTTTTAAAACAGCTCACATTTCTTTGGATTCAGTTTCAAATTGGCATTCGTAAATTTATCGCAGACCATTTGTAAATGCACCGGTTCCTGACCAAAACATTTAGCATGTACCAGATTTGTTATCCATGTATGACAAACAGTCTGAAAGAGGTGCATGCCACAGAGTACATTCTCCATGAGCAGTTTAAAAGTTCCAAGAGCTCTGCATAATCTAAAGGACATTACTTGAAATTGGCAGAGCCTTTATCCTGCTGTAAAAGCAGCCTTCTTTCTGGTTTTTTTGGATCCACTTCCACCTGTGCAGAGCCATTTCAGATCAACACGGAAGCCAAATTTATCTAGCACCAAATGTATCTGTTTCTGGCAAAGGACAGAAATCCTTTAAGTGACTGAAACAGTGTAGCTGGCTTCTTAAATGAAAGTGCGTTCAGCACTCCTTTTTCCAGTCCACGGGTGCCCTAGTTTGGTGTAATGAGGAGGGTTTGGCTGACCTTGGGGTATTCTAAATGAATGTTCAGAATCTGAGAGGGGAGTTCAGAACTGTGAAGTCCTAGAAAGGGAGCTTAAAGGGAGAGCTCATAAAGGGTGAGACACCCCCAGCCATGAACATATTGAGAGCTCAGAGGAAGAGCAGAGCTGGACTGAGATCTGCAGGGAGGGGTGCCCCGAAGGATGGCATAGTGAGAGGTCCCTGGTGGAGCCGGAACAGGCTGGTGAAAACGGAAGGCAGTCAGAAGGTCAGATACAAACTCTTCTCCAGGCTGGAGAGCTAAGCATAGCCAGAGAAGATTGGAGAGAGCTGAAGGCCAATATACCCGCGGGCTGTCTGAGCTGGACACCAGGAAAGGCTGAAGGCTGGGGAATGGTGTAGGGCTGAGCACTCTGATGTCTCCAGGCAAGAACTGGAGCCATGCCTGAGGAGGAAATAAGGCATAGAAACACCCCAACTAGAGAAACTGGCTTAGGCATGGTGAGAGATACCAGAGCCATCCCTGGAAGCTGAGTTGCATGGTGAGATGCTGGAGCCACATGTGGTGCTGGACTGTAGGGGATAAATGTACTGTTTGAGCTGTGCTGGAGAGATTCTGGTTTGTGGCAGTGGGACTTTGGGTAATAAATTAAAACCACACGAGGTTATTTTATATACTCTGAAGGGTATAGTGAGTTTATCTGAGGCAAGGGACCACTTGCTGGGCTGCCGTGAGGCCATGGGGGTGCTCCCGGTGACAGTTTAATTTTCTGTCACCCACACAGAATCTGGTACCTAACATCCTTTTCCTAACCAGAAACTATGGCTGATGCCCAAGGACTGTCTAATGGTTCAATTCTCTCTGCCTGATGCATTTCATCAATAGTCTGTAAAACTCTTCCCTCCCAGAAAGTGAGAGCCAGTTAGGTACTTGCTTAAAAAACATGCTTACACCAAGACGGACACTGGATCTACTAGTGCAATAAAATGCTTTAGCTTGGTTGGTTGCGGTCCTTTCCCAGAAACACCGTCAAATCTTTCTGCTGCTGCGTGTCTCGGTGTCAACTTTAGGAACTCCTCTTCTCCCTCTCTTCCTACTAGATGAGTTGCCTCACGTTTTCTCCTGATTGTTCTCTTAATTAAAAAAAATAAAAATCTGTATTTTTCAGACAAACGTCACAGACTAACTAGAATGCCTGTCTTGGAGTTAATGGAGCTGTACCATCTTGTAAAACTAATTCTCTTCTTCTGATAGGTGTAAATGTAACCCATTGTTCAGTATATGCAATGGGTGTCCCTCTCTGGCTGATCCACGGAGGCTATGGATCTTTTACAATTCTCAGCTTGAGAGGTTGGCTCTTTAACTTGTGCTTTTCATGGTAGAGATCTGATTCGATCCCAGATGAGCCCTCACTTATGTGATAGCTGACACACTAGGGATTGAACTGAGCTAAAAGAACAAGGTGGAGCTAAAATGCTCAGCTCTCAAGGTCAGAGCTGTAATAGACCTCCATCTCCTTTGGCTCAGGTAGAGAGGGGAATAATACAAGCCAGTTGGGGTCACAAACATTTGGCTAAAAATAGGCAGTGGGAGGGGAAAAACAGCCTATGCCAGTGAGTATTACTATGTGTTCCATATAGTAGTGTCCTAACATTAAATCAGCCCACCATACTTATTTACTTTATTCAATCATCAAAATCTTTAAAGGTACAGACATAAGGGATCTTACACCCCCTTTGATATCTACTTGTCCTGCTAAGTAGGTAAGCAGACAAGGACTCATTATAAATATGAACTGGGATAATTTTTCACATTGGGGGAAGGTGAAAGATTTTCTTCATGATCTGTGCATATTTTGGTTCTGTACGATTGCTCACTTTCACTGCTGGGCAAAGGTAAGAGCACTGAAGTTGCTTGGCTCTTTGCCATGTTCCCATCATACATTGAAGCAGATATCAGCACTGGGTTGTAACCACTGTAGGTTAAAATCCTTAAATGTTTAGTTGTGGAATGCTGGCTGACGCTTTCCTTTCACATCACAATTGACTAGAGATCACTAGAATTCTCTGACCTCCATGGAAGAAACTACTGCGCATCCTAGGGTGAATTTGGCCTGAAACACGTAAGGGGTCAATAGAGCATGAGGAAGCCTCAGTCCTGATTCTCAAACTTCTGAAAGTGAAGAAACTGCTTATTCTTTCACAGTTGGGTCCCGATTCACCATTGTTTTGTATCACCTTTGCACTAGCACAGAGGAGCTGGAGGGGTGGCATAAGGCAGGAGTAGCCTCACAGAGGGCCCCTGTTCCTAGTGTGTTTCTCTATTCCTGGTGCAGAGCCAGCTCTGTGCCACCTCTTCAGCAGCCTCACTCTCCCTTCCTCATTCAGGGGGACATTTTAGGGTGAAAGGAGGTGTCGTGTTACTCCCTATTGATTCTGCACTCGTGCAGTGGCCCACTGAAACAGTGGCAAAAGTTTGGCCAGCTCTCAGGCCTACTCAGTAGCCTGCACTGGGGGGATCAAACTGGCCTCCAGTTGTTGCTGCGTAGCAGAGACACAATCTTCTTTTCCCCTTGTTCCTGGGCCAGCCCTAGCTCCAGTATAGGGATGAATTTCCCCCCTGAGGTCTCTGAGTGTTTATTTGCCATCTCTGAAATTCTTATGAGACAGGGGTTGATGTTTTTCAAAAAGGCAGAGGTGGCCAGTACACATACTTTAACCATGATTTTATTTCCTAGATAAGAATGAGTGTTACCAATACCAATAATTAAATATTGAAAAAAATCAGTTGAGAAACAAGATTAACTTACATTTCTTTAGTTCTATGAATGCAAAGCTAAATCCCACATGATGTGTTTTTTACAGGTATAAATATATAAAATTGATTTTTAAACAAGTACACATTACTGCTTAATCCCCTTGGAGTAAACTACCTGTAAAATGCACTTGGAAGGGTATCCCTGAGTGTCTTAAATTCTGTTAAATGGGCTTCTTTTCTACATAAACAAAGGGATAGATTTTTTTTTCTTCAAAGCAGTAGGTGAAGTACAAATGCAAACCATCCTGATAAATGGGGGACCAATCCTGCAATTGATTTTAACATGAGTAACTTTACTCTTACAAGTAGTCTTATTTATCTTAGTGGGTACTTACATGAGTAAAGTTATTCAAGTGCATAAGTGTTTGTAGGATTCAGAGCCAGCGTTTGTAAATGGACTCCTAAATGTTCATATAAGAACATGGTAAGTGCATAAAATTAAGACAAGATGTTTTTGATTCTTTCCAACTTTGAAATAAAACATTGTTAGTCATGCTAAATTGTTAGCCATGCTTCTATCTCTCCCTTGTTCAGTTTTAGCCATTCAATATTGTTCTTTACTGTTTCGAGAGCCTGTTTCCTGGGTGCTTTTCCTGCTCCAGCATCAGGATATTTCTCAAAGAAATTTTCCATCTTGAAAAGAGAAAACAAAATGAATTCACAGGCAGCAAGTACTTCTGTTTGTATTTAGCATCAACTAATTTTTATAAGGCCCAATTCTATGCTCCTGTAATCAGGGAAAGTTTTACTTGAAAGAATTTCAGGGTTGGACTGGTAGCATTTGAGTAATTATTTTATAGCATTCAAAATGGTGCTAGGCATCTTACAAGATGAAAAGGAAAGTTTCCTACCAAGGAGGATCTTACAACTTGGTGGTGTAAAATGATATCATCTCCATACCTGCCAGAGCTGAAGGTCAGTGTTGAATGTTTGGGTTATTGATACTATTCGGCCAAGATTTCTATCAGTGATAGTGTATCTGAAAAAAAAAAATTGATATAAAAATCAGATGGTTTTTGGAGTGTTTGTTCCTTTATTGTTAATAAACTTTTAGTTCTTAATCTTTTAATATCGTGAAATAGATGTTGCCCCAAATTTCTAGATATTACCAGAAATATTTGAAAATCATGAGTGTAAGTTTTTTGTACTATTATGCAGTTTAGCTATATCTGGTGAGATCTCTGATGCAAACATATTCAAAGAACAGCATCTTCTGCCTGGAATCAAGCCAACCCTTGAGAGAAATTTCCATTACAACACTCTCACATGTCATATCCCTTTGTGGAGCTAAAACTGTATGATTAGAGGACTTCTGTATATTTGCAGGCTTATTGTGACTCTGTGCCTTCATGTGAGTTTCAACTACAGTAGAACCTCAGAGTTACAAACACTAGAATTACGAATTGACCAGTCAACCACACACCTCATTTGGAACTGGAAGTACGCAGTCAGGCAGCAGAAACAAAATAAAACCGAAAAAAAGCAAATAAAAACAAATAATGTATGTTACTGTACTCTGTCAAATGTAAACTACTTTAAAAATAAAAATTTTAGAAAAAGATCTGACAAAGTAAGGAAACTTTCTGTGCTTGTTTCATTTAAATTAAGATGGTTAAAAGCAACATTTTTTTTTCTTCTGCATAGTAAAGTTTCAAAGCTGTATTAAGACAAATGTTCAGTTCTAAACTTTTGAAAGAACAACCACAACATTTTGTTCAGAGTTATGAACACCCTGTAGTTTCCCTTTCTAATGTCCAACTCTAGTAGTAAGAGTGAAAGAGCCCCTCAGGAATCAGTGTGAGTAGACAGGAGCAAAACTGGAAGCTAACTTCATTGTTTCTACAAGAGGGAAATAAGAAAATTAAAGGACACCCCATTGTAGATTAGTGTGAATATAGAGAATATTCTGTATTAGGCCAGAGTGGGTATTGACTGCTGCAGAGACCATAGAACAACACTCCTATAACTCTGTAGAACTTGCTACAATTTTCTCCTGGCATTGGTGGTTAGTGACCGTTTGGGGATAAAATTATATCTTTATCTTAACTGCTTTATCTACCTCTTTTTATTCCTCAAATTCATATTACAATTCTTTACCACACAGATATGACATAGCCCACCTCTAGGAAATGGTCATATACTTTCTCTCTCCTTTTCCTAGAAAAATAATTGGCTTCTTATGAGTAAATATTAAAGCTGAAAGCTTCCTGACAAATTCCTTTAGTGTTGTCACAACTTAGCGTAGGAGAGATCACAATTCAGTAAGAGTGACATTCAGTGTGCCTGCAGAAAACCGTAATGGGCTACACTGCATTCGCCCTCTAGCTGCTGGTCAAGCCTATTGGTTGGCCTAGCAGTTGCAGCCATTTCAAATCACTTGCTTGGGTGTTGGTCACTGAATCCTGCCACTCTCTCCAAAGTTTGTTTAGTTATTCCACTGGTAGGTCCTCACCTACATTAAGTGGTTTGGAGGGCCATTAGTCTGCAAGGGGCTGAGTTTGGTGAAAACTGTGACAGATTAGGGTGCTCAGTATTTCATAAAATCAAATGCTAATGGCCAGATTCTCAGAAAAGATGGGTATCCATAAACCAATGGGATTATTCAAATACTTGAAGTCAGGCAGGTTCTTAAGTAACTTGCTGAACTGGGGCCTTAAATGTGCTTCCTATTTTATGCAGTGTTTCAAAGATCTGACAGCTAGTTACTTTGTCCAAAAGAAAGATCGGTAACAAACAAACCAACTTCTGCATTGTGCTACTCAGCAAGTTTTGATTCAGACTGGAACTTTAGTGTAGGATTTTCAGGTTGGCAGTAACTCATTTTTACACCACAGGCTGCAATAATAATAATATTTAAAACATTTTCAGCTCTCTCTGTCCAAAGGAGCTGTTTCTTAGAGCCACTTGCTTCCACAGAAATGGGAAACACCCCTCCCCTCAAATCTGTAAGTTTGGCTTCCCATTAAGAGAAATGGATTGATGTATTCCTGCACCTACTGGTGACTATATGAAGAGACTAAAGTAAGTCAAGATAAGAAAATAATCAAGAGAGTTAGAATTAAGTGTCAAACATTGACAGGATGTTAACATACCTGCTGACTAAATATTCCCAATTGAGCCGTAGCCAGTCCCAAGCCATTGTTTTGCCATAGCTGTTGTAGGAGATGTATCTCAGGACAGTGAAGACATCCTGACTTTTGATAAGACTAGTGTTGTAAATGTATTTTAGATACCTATGGGAAACAAACAGATTTTAAAATCTTTCATTAAAGATTGTGAAAAGTGAGTTGTAAAGTAACTTTTCAAGTATGGATTTTCCAAGGCTGATTATAAGAAATAATGAAAGTCATCTTAAGTTTATTCCTGTCTTTGATTATTTGCTGAGACCAAGCTAAACCATCTGCTAGGTACAACTCAGCTCTGCAGAAATATTTGTATTTTAATATGGAAATATAACACTAAAGACTTATTTTTCCTAGAGCATTTTAAAGATGAAATAAATTGGTCTAAAATGTGATTACATATTAAGGATAAGACTTTCAAAAGTGACATCGGCATGTAGGCATCGCCCATGTTTAATTTTTTTTTTAAATAAAGATGCCGGGCTCAAGCAATGATGATGGCATGCGCCACACAGTGTGACCTTGCAAAACTGTAAGTGCAAGGTCACACCTTGCACACCACTGACGGAAGAGGTTCTGGAGCTGATCCCCAGCACAAATTAAGCTCCGGGCCTCTCACTGAAAGTCAGCAGGGCTTAGAACCCAGATTGTCAAAGATATTGAGGTACCGAGTTCCCACTGATTTCCTAGGTCACTTGAAAATGTTACCCTAAATCTATCAGTTTTCTATCCCAGTGAGTGAGGTCAAAGTTTGTTCATCTAATGGGATGAAATCTTGTGAAACATAGAAGGACCATAATGCAGGGGTGTGACCAATAGGTCCATAAATTGGGGGATTCACTGTCACACAGACCCATATTAAGGGACAACATGAGGGAGCTACTCCTAGTTACATACAGTAGCAACTTCAAAGCGGTTCCTCTTCAACTACTATAACCTGGGGCTGAGAGTTCTGTTCTTCCACTCCATAAACAAGTGGCTGAGAGCACAGCCAGCTTTCTCAGTGGCGTATTTTTTCCTTAATTTTATTAAAAAGCTTGGTTCTGGGAAGTGCCAAATTCCACATGTGGGTTACCTACAGTGCAGATTTTGTTGTTTGTTTGTTAGTTTTGCTCTGCAGATTTGGGTTTGTCTGAATAATCCATGTGTCAGTCATTGAAGTAATGATGACTGTGTGGGGATTAGTTATGAAATAACCTTAAATGATGTTATACACAGTGCTAGCTTCGGTCATCACATAATCCATATTATTGTTAACATCCCCACTATTCCACTTCTTCCTCTCGTTGGTTACACTCAATTGTTTAATCTTGTCTCAAATTGTAAACTCTTTGGGGCAGGGACTGTCATTTTATGTGCCAACACCATGGTACCCAGATCAAAACTGGGACCTTGGAGGATATTGTCATGATATTACTACTACTAAATAATAATAATAATTATTAATAAATTAATTAATGAGGGTACTTCTAGAGACGAAGAGATATAAAAGGGGTATTAAAACCATCACCTGAGCATATTCTTTCAAGAAAGGGAGCAATTACTCTGCCTAGTTACTGGTAGTATAGTCTCAGGGAGGACTATTAAAGAGTGACAGCGTTTGACAATCTGTTGTGCTTTGTCATGACAAATGTGGTAATGCAGGTGAGTGGGTGGGTACATGGGGGTAGGAGCGCTGTTTCTACTGGAAACTACATTTTTCAGCCTATTTTCAGCAACCTGTCCAGAAGGGTGATGTTCTTCACTGATGCCAGACCATAGAGCAACTTTTCTTTTTCTTGAGCTAATGAAGTACTTTGGTATTTCTGAAACATGTAGTTCCATGATGTCTCGTTGCCGGAATTCTGCATCCCATAGCGATATACCAAGAGCCGAAGATTTACAGGTGGACTAAAAAACATAAAGCAGTATATTATGGTTGCCATCTTTTTCTGAGTTGCATTATAATACCATACACAGTACTCTTAAATGAATGCAAAAACCATGAATATTCACCTTACTCCATTTAACCATGAATAAAATAAGCTAGATGCATTGTTCAAAGCATCTGTGTCATCCATACTGCATGCAAATCCTAAAACATCTGCACGAAGAAGCCTTAAAAAAAAAAAAAAAAGAGATTTTTCCCAGTGTTCAACACTTGGAGTCTATATGTAATATTAATGTAAACAATAAATTCTCAACCTCCTCACGTGGCTTCCAGTTTCATCATCATTCCAACCCAACTTACTTGCAGTGGGTTTAACCAGGCTGCGAAAGTATGCCTGAAATACAGGTTTTTTTTATTACTTTTATGGGTTTCATGGCATAACAAGGTTTTCATATTCACAGTTTGCCTTTTTAAAAATTCCAACAACAACAAAAACCCTTAACCAGACCCTGGTAAAAAAAAATTTCAATAAAATCACCGTCATGAAAGGAGGTGAACATCATATTGCACATTTGCTTTGCAATGTTAAGATGCGTTGACACAACATGAAAATGTCCCATCATCCTCAAGTCTTGTCTACACTATGATACATAACCATCAGTGTAAACTAGGACAAACTCTGCTCAGCTTGATTCCCTGTCGTAATGGAGACTACAGTTTGTGCTTATCTGTGCTGCCCACTGACATATGTTCAACCCCAGGTCAACTATCATAATTGGTGACAACCTCACTGAGAGATGGTTACATTTCATGGTGTAGGTAAGGCTTCAGAAGTTTTACTATCTTGAACAATCCTGCCTGTAGTATACAGGACAGCCCTGGCAAAAAACCAACTGTACTGTGAACAATCAAGATAGATGGCAATTCTAAGAGTCTGGGAGCACTTTGATTTTATTTCCAGTATATAGTCCCAGACCATGGAGATGTATAATTCAGGTGCTTATATAAAGCAGCTCACAAAATATATGGTGAGTATAATAAATAATATACATCTTTTTTAATGTTGAAATTATATATAAAACAGCTCCAACAACTTTGAAAATTACTCAGCCTTCAATATTATCATTGTTATAGCCCTGAACTGTAAGATTAATAGATTATAAGCAAGACTTTTATTGGTTGCATCACCTTAAATTTGGGGTAGAGCTCTTTATCATCTTCAAGCATGTCTGTGAGGTAAGATACAGCTGACATAACTCTATGCCAAGGTAAATAGTCCTCTTCAACTTGTAGATATTTTGTTAGATTCAGAGGAACTGAATAATTCAAAAGTTTAGCCCTGAGGAAGGAAGAGAGAGACAATTGATACAAACTTACAAATTCTGCCTCATTTGGAACTGGAACATAGAGAGAAGTCTAACGTCGTGTGTGTTAATTGTAATCACATTTCAGGACTGCATCATTCTTGAGGGAAGCTTTTTTCAGAAGGAATTTGTTGTTTGTAATTTGAAATCTTGCTTTCCTATTTTGGAAACGGTCTATGGGTTGGGTTTTTTTGTTTGTTTTTTGGGGACGATGATGTGTTGGCCGTATTGTACAATCTGTAGGAAGCAGAGGGACTGCTTGAGGAGCATGTGCCCCTCTAAGAAGCAAATCTATTCAAATCCAAATTTCAGAAGAGTGAGTTCAGACATCAGCCTTTTGCTTTTTCAGTGTTTGTTTGCCTTAGGTTTAATTTTTCTTCTTTCTACATCACTCACTGTCCCTTTTCTCTCCCCAGCCCTCCAAATCACTCATTTCTTCCTCATTTTTCCTCAGTTGTGTACAACACTCAGTCTACCTCTTCTCTAATAGGAAAAGAGAAGGACAGAGTGAGGCTCCCCAAACAAGCAGTGTCCTCTTCTCCAGTCTTTGTGAACATGCTTGGGAGAAGAAGTTTTCTTGTCACCTGCCATGTCCCACAGCCATGCTGACAGGGGATGGGGCTGATCAGGGGTTCTGGAGAGCCAACAAACTTCTCCTCTGAGAAGGAACGGGTGCAACATCTTTCCTCTCCTCTCCCCAAAAAGTAAGAGGTGGGGATTGCTGTAGCTTTCTTATTAGTTTCCCTCATGGGAATGTGCTATATTACAGAACAGGCACTCACGAGGATTCAGCTCACTGTCTCATTTAAAAATAGACTAGGCAAAGCAAGCACACCAACATTCAGCACCAGCGCTCTTTGGAGATAACTATAGTGATAAATATAACTGGGCAAATAAGTGATTTTTCAATTCACTGGAAAAAAAATCAAGACAAATTTATTTGAGGTCGAACAGATACGGAATTTTTTCAAGTTTTCAACCAACTGAAAGTAAAAAAGAAAAGAAAAATCACTTCCGGTCCAAATGAAATGTTCTGTTTTACCTGAACAAAATGTTTAGTTTAGTTCTGAGCTTTCTTAAAGGCTTTTACGTTTTTAAAAAAAATTAAAATGATGGAAATTTTAAAAGTTTTGTTTTGAATTGAGAAACTGACACAGCCCACTTAGCAAATGTTGAAATGAAAGTGTTTTTGATGCTACAGAATTTTTTTCAACAAAAGCAACTTGGCAAATCCAACCTAAAATCACAAAATGTGTGTTGATCTGAATCTGTATTTTTAAAATTCGCCAGCTCTTGTGATAACCTGATTGACTTCAGAGCCTATACTGGACAACCCTCCCCACCACTCCGCATTACCTGGTGAAATGGTCTGGGCCTGTATAAAAGTCTGCTTTTGTGTACCTGTTTTTAATGCAGACTCTTGTGTGTATTGGAGATTTTGTGCTTTGATGGGACAGCTGAAAATAACATACTTTTAATTGTGTTGCAATTGTAGAAGTGTCATAAATAATTTCATCCACAATGCTGTGGTGAATGTCTCAGTGGCACTATAGATTCATGGCTCATTTAGAGATTAGTCTCCTCTGCTAGTTTTGAAACATGTATATTACATCAGTAACAAAAAGTATTTAGCAATCAATTTGGTTTATCAACTCATTGTAAAATGCAGGAAATTTGCTGATACTATTCTGAGTAGTGTTAATAGATGAAGTGGTTTCAAATCAGTAAATAATAACAATAATACCTAGTGATAATAGTGCTTTTCTTCAGTAAATCTCAAAGTGCTTGTCTCCATCTTGCAGACTGGAGAAACTGAGGCACAGAGTGGTTAAAGTCACTTGCCCAAAGTCAATCAGCAGACCAGAGCCAGGAATACAAAGTGGCTTGCAAATCCCTTTTTATGACACAGAAATAAACATCGGGGGAAATAAGCTGGGGGAAATAATTGTAATGTTGGGGAAAATTCTAATGAATTCAGTGGGACTACTTTTGTAACTGTTGCCAGTGGGAATAAGAGGTTCATACTTGGGCTGTGAGTTTGTATTTGCATGAAGCAATGAGCATCTAGTGGTCTGATCACATGATTGAGAGTCAGAAAACCATGAATTCTAATATTACCTTTGGCAAATCACTTAACATCTGTGTATCTCAGTTACCTTAGCTGCAAAATGGGGAAGTTAATACTTACCCACTTTATAGGGTTGTTGCAAAGCCTAGCTAGTATTTGTAATGCAGAATATAAGTGATATAGAATATTTGTTAATGTGAGTCCCATGGAGAGGACAAACTAGCCCTAATTATTTAATTGGTATGTTTAATAATCATGAAATCTTATATGTTGTGGGGAGGTTTGTATTGTACATGGTATTGAACATGAAGGGTTTGATTTTAAATGAATTAGGTGTACAATTTGTGCACACATTTGCTGTGATTGTGTGTCCAATTCAGATACGTGAGAACAAATTACTATAATTATTCCTTTGCATGCACATCTGCAATAACTATAAGTAAACTGGATGAAAAATTGTGCTTATATTTTGCTTATGTAATTCTTAACGGGTTTAGTAACCAGGCCCAAACCATATTTATTTTCCTGGCTTTTTATGGAACTCTGTTATCAACAGTCCTTCCAGTTCTCACAGTGTTTATCTCTTTTATACCCAGCTACTCAACTGCACTCCCAGAAGAGCCCTTCACTTCATCCCAAGGCAAAAAGAATTGTCTGTATTGTGTGATAACGGCAATTAAAGTGCTAAAGAGATTATTATAGCACCATGCTCTTTAAAAGGGCTAAGATAAACTTGGGAAAAAGTTATGGAACATTCACAGGAGGCAGTTTCCAAAGAACGTTCTGAAGGATAATTATGATTAGATGTCACGTACAAGAGCAGAGCAGCTCTGAAGGAGCTCTCATTACTATCTTAGGGCAGACAACATCGGGTAGTTACCTGCGTTTAGTCACCAAATAAACCTTGAAAAGGTACACATAGTTTTGTGACTAACAAAGAGGTTATGTCTCATTAACTGGCCTAACGCCCCAAGATTCAGAAAGAAATCTGGTGGTCTTGGGATATCTATGGAGACATATACACAGAGGGACAGATCCTCTGTGACACTCCCTACACACCTGGTTTCCTCTGGGATCATGGCTTTATCTGGAACAGTTCTGTCATTGCCTTACCATCCACATCAGACTCAAAAACCTTTCCCAAGAGTTCTGCAGGCAGAGATAGGAAATAAAACCCAGCTCCCATTGAAGTGAATGGCAAAACTCCCATTAACTTCTGTGATTCAGGATCAGACCCTAATACTGGACAGGTAAGGCCAGCTATAATGGATATCAATGAGAGCTGTACACACACATTTGAATTTGCTCCTTAAGGAGGAAAACAAAAGAGAAGAAAGGGCTGGTGAAGACAAACCAAGACCTAATTCTTTCTGTAGTTCAGTTTAAAAATTCTCACTCTTATCATCCTGACCAAGAGAGTGCCAATATAAAAACCAGTGGGAAGACAGGAAAGCTATTTAAAAATGTCTATAATGTGCTAACTTCATTATAAAACCTACCTTGCTAAAGAAAATACATCATCCAAAAGCCCAGCACGATCAGCAGCAGAAAATGACTGCACCGGGGGAGGAAGAAAATGAGAGCAAAAATATGTTTATATTATGTAGAAGAAAATATAATCATCAGTCTACCCCAGAAACCAACCAGCCTGTAACCAAATCCAGTTAATTTCATCAGACTCACCTGGTGGTTGATAATCAGATTATTGGCTAAATTGTTCCAAGTTTGTGTTTCATAATTTACACGATAAAATCCAATGTGGTCTGGGTTTATTTTCAGGAAAGAGTTAGGAGCAGGGTTGTTAGGTTTTATAGTGATTCCTGTGACATTGAACAAATAGTAATTAAAATTATATATGCATATAAATACATTGCTGGAGAGAAATACATTCGCTGGCAATACATTCGCTCCAAAAGTCCTGTTCGGTTTTAACCTATATCCACAAAGGACCCACAGCTTAATTCTAGCTTGGTTGCTCTAAAATGGCAGAGAGTAAAAATATTGATGCCAGCTGTTAGCTTTGAATAGGAAATAACTGTGGTAACAGTGTGGAATCTGTAGGCAAATGTTCATTATTAAATGGAGAGCACTGTAATTAGACTAAAGCATAAAGGAAATTAAATGTTTATTGCAAAAAGAATAATCACAAAAATCATTCCTATTAATATTTATTCCAACAGCCTCTATCAGTTCTCAGTGTTATGTTTTGTATTACTCTGATTTTATATTTTACCTATTTTTCCTCTGCATGTTTTTCCATTTTATGTCCAGGCATCTCTTTTCCCTTTCTCCTCCTTGACTCAATTCCTACAACTACAGATTAATTACACCACAAAATAAACCAAGCCCTTACTCGAGCCTTGAGGTTCCTGGAAACGTAGAATTAAACCTAACTCTTGAGAATGACGTTCTATTCTCAAAAGTCAGAGTGCTCCCACTGTGGTCAGTGCTTAGTGCCTGTTCCAATGTCTGAAGTCAGAATCTTTTTACTCTAATGGGTATTGACTCAGCCATTAGTAAATAGTACTTCTCACTTTGGATGAACGATGCAAGGTATTTCAAAAGACAGTTCTAATTGTAGCTGGCTTTTGTCCTACTAGGTCAGAATGTGAACGCTTTACTCATTGTAGTGAAAAGTTATTCTCACAAGCAGTGCTATAGAAGTCAATCGGACAACCCTCAACCTCCTGTGGTTCGATGTGGAGAGTGATAAAAGAAAATTCTCTGATCTGTATCACAATAAAATGGGCAGGGTTAACTTTCATCCTGGACTCTGAATGCAAGTAAGTGAAATACAAACTTTCAATAAAAAAAAAAAAAGAGACAAACTAAACTTAAAAATGGGGATGGGGGAGTCAAGTGCTAAATACAAAAAGAGAATAGAAGAGCAGGGTTTTTTTGTTTTGTTTTTTTGTTTTTTAATTTTGTTGAGCAGTAGAAATTTTTCAATTTTTGAAATGTAGAATTTTGGGGGGAAAAAAAAACTTTCATGGACTCTCCTCAGCTTTTTTGACCAGTTTTAGAAAATAGCTTCAGCCAACCCAAACTTAACAGAGTACTGCAGCTCCCTCCATCTAAATTAAACTAGCTCAGACTGCCATCTATCACTGCTAGAGATGTATTTATCATGATCCAGATCATCTTCTCCCTTAGGCTGAGATTCAGGAAAACACATACTTAAGTCCCATTGCCTTCAATGGGACAGCACGCTTACAGTGCACAGGTGCTTTCGTGAATATGGATGGATTTAAGCATGAGTCTTAAATGTTTGCATGTTCAGTCCTCGCACATACACACGCTATCATTAAAATTAAACGGAAATCTTTG
Source organism: Emydura macquarii macquarii (assembly GCF_026122565.2). Classification (NCBI taxonomy): domain Eukaryota; kingdom Metazoa; phylum Chordata; order Testudines; family Chelidae; genus Emydura; species Emydura macquarii. The sequence goes on along the minus strand of NW_027133000.1, from coordinate 4,631,936 downwards.
TTTTAATGTGCCCCAAATTCCTCTAACCCAAATGACCAATTTTATAATAGGCTGAGGGTTCTTCATATTGTTTGAATAAATAAGAATAGATTTTAATTGTGGGCCTTAATAAGCATAACCCAGCATAACCTAGGAAAGGATCTTAACTCCATTGCCAAGCAGGGTGTTTCAGGCACTGAAGAGCATAAAAGTTAACTGCTTCTTTTAGTTCTTACTAAGGATATTTTTAAAGCTTTGCATGATTGTCACATTGAGCATTGAGCCTACTGTTATTCTTTAATGAAATATTACTGAAGTTTACCTGCAGATTCCGATTTATTGTAGAGTATAAATCCACTTTCGTTCCCTGCATACCATTTCACTGGAATATTCCATGTGTAACTGAAATGATTTTAAATGAAAAAAAAAACAAAAACAATTTTTGAAAGAATCTAAAATAACATATTTAAAACATTATTTTATCAACTATTATTATGAAAAAATAATACATTTATTTATATTGTTGCAGAACCTATAGGATCCAGCTTTATTGTGCTAGACACTGCGTAAATTTACTTTTTCATAGTCCGTTTATAAATATGTACATATATGTGTATCCGTATCTAGATATACACTAATATATGATGAAATATCACAGATAACAAATGTTGGTCTTTTACCAACAGCTTGATATTTAAATATAATAATATAAGCTTCTTCGGGACATCTTCCTGGCAAAATCAGTGTACAAAAGTCTTGGATACAGGCATGGTAAAATAGCTACTTGGTTATTGTTATTGGACAGACCCTGCATAATTAAGACAATATTCTGTTTCCAAATTAAAACAAAAGGGTTGAAGTATCTGATAGTGTTTCTCTTCTGGAGATGGAGAATGGCAGTAGTTAGTCTCTAAAACTATGAAATATACATAGCTGTTGCCATGCCTCTGGCAGACTGAGTGCAGGGCTGGGAGCTATGGACTACCAAGTTTTAGTCCAAACTCTGGCATTAACTATATGTGGTATTAGGCAAGTCACCTACGCCTTAATTTAACAAGGTATTTAATCACATGCCTAACTTTAAGCATATGAGTCGTTCCACTGACCAAGCCATTTTTCTGAAATCCATTAGAGTACCCACATGCTTAAATGTAGTATGTGCTTAAGTAGCTTTGTGAATGGGGGCCTTAAAGTCTCTGTGCCTCACTTTCCCCATCTATAAAATGGGAATGATGATATTTACCCAATATCAGAAGGGTATTGTGTGGACTAGATAATTTCTGTGCTATTATATACTGTAAATGTGTTCATTATAATTATACACAGTTGGAAATATAGCCTTGTCAAAAAGTATTTTGGTATCACATCATGCTAATTTAGTAGATCACAAAGCATCTAGTTTAACCAAGTATGCTTATATGTGGATGGGTGATCTTAGCATTAATGTGAAGGTTTAAATCTTCAAAGTTTTGTACAGACATTAACTTTCACAACACCCTTGTGTGCTAAGTGGCTAAGTATTACTATGCCTGCTTTACAGATAAGGAAAACTGAAACAGAAAGGTTAAGTGACTCTTTCAGGGTTATACAATGAATCTGTGTCAGAACCAGAATTAGAAGTCAAGACCTCTTGATTGTTCCAATCCTGTGTTTTGTCTCTCAGACCACATTGGCACTTAGTGAGTGATTGAAGAATCAGATTGTGATACCTTTACCCACATGGAGTAGTATCTTACTCATTTATAAGGGTATGTCTACACTGCTGGTGGCACCACCAGCAGCGCAGGATCAATTCTGCAGATTCAATTGAGCGGCAGTGAAGATTCGCTCAATCAAACCCAGAAGTTGACTCTGTTAATCCACCCCGACAAGAAGAATAGCGCTGCATCAACCGGAGGGCATTTCCTGTCGGCGCAGCACAGTGGAGACGTAGCAGTAAGTAGACGTTAGGAAGTCGACAGGAGATACGCAAGTTTCTGTACATAGCTTGCGTATCTCCTGTCAACTGCTGCTGAAATCCGCAGCCAGTGTAGACCAGGCCTGGAATCAATGGAACCCGTTTGGAAGTAAGGTAGTATTTAATGTAAAGTATCACAATCCAGCCCAGAGACATTTTTCTATCATCTTAGATATCATGGTGACAGATAATACATAAAAAATTGTGTCATTCTTCTGACTTTACTGCATTAGAACGCAGGATCAAATGAATGATCACTTATTTCATTTTTTACTTGCTAGAATGAAGCTGTCTCTCTCTGCTACGTACCGGAAAAAGGGTCAGTTCTTGTTTTATATTTTAAAATAAAAACATTTTAACAGATTTATACATTTCTAACTTTTATTAGATGTCTTTTTGAAGAATTATTGCTGTGGAAGCATTATTGCTTGGCCAAAAGCCTGGCTGTTGCATTTCTCCAGGACAAAGCTGATAAAAGAAATTTTAATACTCATTTTGTAAATGCACTTAGTGGAGTGATTTTCTTTAGTGTTTTTATATGTTCCTGAGATCATGTATATAAATACTTCTCTGGGGCATTAAGTACAATGTACATATCCTGTTAAGTATGGGTATTGAGGACGTGTTCCTGACATGCAGTATTGCAGCCACGTACTTGCCTAGCAGCACTATTTAAAGAACACGAGTTCTTGAAGTTGTATTTCTCTTTTCAGTGTTAATATCCAGGAGAGGACTTTGTCAGGGCAGGGGAACTGTAGCCAGCGAGGGAGATTGTCCCTGCAATGCTCAGAGAACAAAAATGTTATTAGACTCAGTTGATTCACTGCTTAGTCACAGCCCCAGACCTGGAGCTGAGCTGGGACAGTCCCATTTGGGGGCACACAGCCCCAGTAGTCTCCTCTCCCCCATCAATGCTGGCTGGAGGAAGGAGTACAGTTTTCCAGTGCACTTGGATCCTTTGCAAGGGAAAAAGGGATAAGGGATATTCCAATGAAGATATCATGATTTTATTATATCATCATAATGATATATAATAGTGCATTTTATCCCTCAGCACTTGATAAACCTTTACTTATCTAGAACTAATTTCTCCCGCCACTGAAATGCAGCTGCTTCTGGATTGGCTGGACCAGTGCACAGCAATGCTATAAAACAGATTAGGGCAGGAATCAGTTGGGGATTTACATTCAAAGCATGATGAACACCAAGAAACTGGTGCTTCGATTCTTTTGATTGTCTGAGGAAAGCTAGGCTGCTGGATCCACCTCGCCCCCCACAATCATAATGCAGTGAGCCAAGTTTGTAAACATTAAGGAGATGTTAACTGAATATTTTATAACACCGTCTTCCAGAAGGTACATGGATGGAATTTGCAAAAATGAAATTTTTGTCTTGGTTCAAGTCTGCAAACATTTTTGTTTCCAGTTAAAATCTAGACCATGGCACTAGTGAGCAGAAGTGGTTCGTTGACTGAAGGCTCTTTGACCTGTGTGAAATTAGTTGGTGTCCAGTGTCCAAACCCCAGTGGTGCTCACTTCACAAAACCACCACTACAGTTGACACTGTTTGGCAGCCTTGTTGGCAGTCTCAAGCAGAAAAGGCAAAGATTTTATGAACATGGGGACAGAACTACCCTTGTGCCTTTACAGGTGATGCTTTGTGGTTATTGTTGAGTCACATGGGGAAGACTACATTGTTCTGTCTATGGCTGTACCTGTTTGGTGGATAAAGTCTCCAAGACTGTAAATATAGCCTCTTCCACTATAATGAAATTCACTCGGAAATATTGAAGAAAAAAAAATCCATGGGTAACTGAAACTGCTGTGTGATCTCTGTTATGCTCAGTTCTCCATACCATTTGTCCTCCCTTCCCCTTCTTCCTTTTGGATTTAGACATTTGATATTCTACACTGAGAGAAAAAGAGCTGATGCAGTAGTTGTTCTGGGTATGGGGAGTTGTTATGTAGCACCTTCTTAAGTTTTCTTGTAATTTATTGATAGTTGGGTTTCCCCTGAGACCTCTTCCACGTGGTTTTCTCAAGACTTCAGTTCACCTCTAGTCTTGACACTCAAGTTCCTTTATTTGGCATAAGGCAAAGTTGCACTGAGTTGATTAGACTCAAGCATAGGGGCTGGGTGTAGGGTGTACCACACATCCAACCCTCTTCCTTTATATACATTTACATATTACATAGCATTACTCATTTTCGGGGGAGTAACTGGATATTCAAAGTAGGGAGTACTGTGTGTGTGTGTGTGTGTGTCCATATGAGCATATCTATCTACAGCATCTCTCTTTCTGCTGTCCATCAATGAGACAAGCGTGTACAGTAAAATCTTACCCTAGTGGAGAAATTGGTTCAGAAAGATTTGCTGAGGGGTCCAACAAAAAACGTCTCTGTGTGACTTTCAAGTTAGCTTCCACAGTCAGTACAGGGTATCCCATCTGCCTGGTCCAGGTGTCCATCACTTCCTTCACTGGATTACCACTTGCCTAAGAATAACAGCAGATGATCACTCTGAGAAAGCTAAAACAGACTGAAGAGGGAATAAAACTCTTATGCTGAGTGCATGGGAGATCGGAAAGGGAACAGGTTTTCCTCATAAATGTTAGGGCTTTGTTTTTAACAATTCAGCAAATGAGAGAGCAATGTTGGCTCAAAAATATTTTATTTGTCAAACCCTTTCGTGGTGCATGGAACAGAAGAAAAATAATAAGCTGTCAAAAGAGACGTTTTAAAATATTCTTAAAGCAAACAGGGTTAAGGTCAGGGTTTGGGAAGTGGGAGAGGCAAAGAAAACTCCCTGCCCCGCTCCTCTCTGCATGCTTCAGGCTCACATGATTTTCCTCCTCTGCTGTCTTCTGAGGAGGGAGCAGAACACGGGAAGGGCTAGCAGAGACTTGAGCACTATTGGCAATCCCCTCTATAGCAGAATTCCCAAACGATGGTCTGCAAACCAGCCCTTCCAGGCATTCTGAGGAGAGCTAAGCACCTGGCTCCCCCCCTGCACCCCTCATACAATTTCAGGTGGATGCCTGTGGAAGGAAGGTGGAGAAGCCAGCACTAGGGACTGCTGTTATAATGGAGGTGCTGCTCCCTCCTTCCCTCTTTACCCACATACTCAAGTGCAGCTGCCTCCCAAATGGGAGCCATGGGACTCTGCCAGTACCCCCATCAAACCACCATGTGAGGGATGGAAAGAAGCCAGGATTAAGGTCTTGTTCTCCAGGTCCTGAAGGTACTGTGAGCAGCAGAGAGGGAGAGAGAACAAGGAGTTCTTTGGGGCAGCAGAGAGCCTGGGACTAGGGAGAGGGGAGGAGGAGACACTAATCTAGAACTAGGACCAAATGGTTGCTCCGCACCTGGGTGGTGGAGGGGTAGAGGAAGGCGTGTGGTGTCCGAGTAAGGAACTGGGGGAGGTAGAAAATAGCTGGACCTTAGGAGGCAACTGAGGAATAGGGTGGGAGGAAAGAGCTAGAATTTGGGAACAAGGAAGGATTCAGGATCTGGTGGGAAATGAGACAGCAGCAGAGATCCAAGGAAGTTAAACTGACAGTTCTACTAAGTGCTTAGATACTGTGGTGATGAGCACTATAGAAAACCCTACTATAAAGAGAATCATGTTAGGGGAATGGAGATGTGTGAAACTGATTTGGGGAGATGGATAGGTTGAAATTTCTTGTGTACGTGGGTGAAGGATTGCTTTGCTTTAGCAGTTCCCCCTCACTTGCTCCCTGTTCCAACCCACCAGCCCCAAACAATTTTCCCATGCAAAAAATGAATATTTTATTTGCTAGAGGGATGAGATTTGGAGTTTGCTGGGCTGGGGGACGCTATCTGGGATATGATCTCTCTATTAAGAAAGTTAACTCTATGAAAAAGTTTGGTAAACCCCACTCTATAGGATGAGTACAGAAACCTTTAATAGCAATGGTATTAATTGTTACAGAACATACCTGTGCCAGAGATTCCCAGAAATCATCTGTCTTTGCATTCTGGAATTGGTATTTCTTTAGGTACTCCTATGAAAAGATAGAAGAATGTTTTTTAAAATATTTGCATGTCCTCCTTGTTCACCTGTCAAAACAATGCACACATTGTAATGTTATCTATAGTATCAGTATGCAGAATATCTTCCCAAGAGTGGTGTTATTTCTAACCAGCAAAGGCTTTGAAATGTATGTACATTTGTTCATTTCACTGCTTTCTGCATAGAAGAATAGCAGAAACGCTTTCCAAGTGCAGGATCCACAGGTTGTTCTATAAAAGAGATCCCAGAGGTATACTCCTCCTTGTATAAATGCAGGGTGGAAACAATTGCTCCCACTCTTCTGGCTTACAGAAAGCCAGAAACATTGAGAAATGATTTCACACTGATTTTAAGTGTCCAAAATGTTAGTTCATGTGATTTACAAACACCATTCACTAGTGAAAATTTAGGGGGTGTGAAAGTTTTCTAAGATTTTAATATCAGCCAGGATAAAGTGTGATTTAATGTATACATTCTCCGTTCAGAGAACCAGCCTCTTCTTCCTTTTGGAAACTATGCTCATTGGCGGTTGTTGTTGTTTTTGTTTTTTTTTAAGTTTTATTAATTTATATGTCTCAATTTAAAAACAAACATCAGCAGACACATCTGCTTACTGATGAGACATTTGAGCGGGGGGAATAAAGTTTTCCCATCATCCCAGCCCTGTGTCTCTGTGGTAAATCAAATGGAACCATATTAATCCAATAAAGTTTCAGTACTTTCCAAAGGACAGGCCTATTCTTTACCCACTGACCCTGGGGAGTTAATATTTTCCAACTTGATACGTTAATGTGCAATGTATTAATATTTGGAGAGGGCCCTGGACATGGTATAAATTTCTGTTGTATAGGCGACAAATAGAGAAAGTTATTTTAGGGTGTCTCTCTAAAAGTGGAAATCAGAATTGAACTACGATGATTTGGACAACTATATTCTGTGATCAAAATCTTCTTAAAGGAAAAAATAGCTAATTATTAGCTATTAGTTAATGATTTGCTCTTATGCTTAAATACTGAATGCTGGAACATGCTATCCCCAGTTCAGTGCCACTCTGAGACACATCAAGTACTGCATGATCTTTTCTTTCCTAGCCTGCCTACAGAATTTTAGGTAGGTGGTGCTGTTTGTTTCAATCTCAGCCACAGCTATTTCTGTGCTTTTATAGGAATGTGGGTAAGCAGGAAGTATTTATTAATAGTATTTATTACAGCAGCTTGTGGCTATAATGTGGAGTGTGACTGAATCTTCCTGTCTTGTAGAACTGTCCTTGCTGATAATATGGAAATTTTTTTAGCCTTGGTTTCAATATAATCAGTTAGCTGCCAGCCAGGATATTCTCCCAGCTCCTTTGAATCTTAGCTCTGTCAATTCTAGGTTGGGAGCAGGGATGAGGAGGACACTAGCATAAGTAGGGCTCAGGAATCTTTATCTTGGTATTCTGAAGTCTCGCTTTGAGGACTAGCTGCAATGGTGAGAGATTTCCAGAAAAATGCCCGTGTAGCAGCTCAGAAATCTTGGGGGGGAGGTAGGTGCGTTGTTTTGGGATTTTTTGGCATGGGTGGGGATAAGAACATATTTAATAACCAAGGCAACAAAGGGATCGTGGTTAATTCTTTAAAGATTTCAGATCACAGTCTTAGAGAGGACGGTAGTTATATTCTCTATTTTTGGAGAGGACCCTAAGTTCTCCTATTTTCTCTTTTGTGCGTATAATAGTTGGCATGTATCCTAACAATGATATCTCTTTGTAGGGTTAAAGTAAAAAGGTTTTTTTCCCAAGGCAAGTGCTTCTTAGTTAGTACTGTGCATCTGGACTCAGATGTGGACTCAGATCTGGACTCAGATGTGGAGTAACTCCATTTTCAGAGCCTGCCTTCCCTAACTGCTCTGAAAGAGGAGTTTCTCTATAGTGGCCTCTGGCTCAGCTTCAAGTTTTGCAGGTGCCAGGTGAATCAAGATTTGTAAAGCCCTCAGGTAGATTTCTGTAAACAGCATAGCACAACTGAGTGGTCTGGAGGTACTTGTCATTAGGAAGATACAGGAATGTTTTGGTATATGGGTGATTAGGTTCTAGTTACTACTGATAAGAGAATGGGGATAGAGGGTTAAGAAGGAATCAGGAGGGTATTTTCAGATATCATGTGCCTAGGATCATCACTGGCTGGCATCAAAACACACATACAACCCTGCAGTTCAAATTCCAACTCATTTCCACTTAACATTTCTACCTATTCCCATTGCAAAAGGTTCCCTAACTTCTATATCATGACCAAACTGTACCATCATGCTGGGAATTCATGTAACCTAGCTTTTATGGTTTACACGGCTTTTTCAGATGTGGTTGAAGGAAATATTGTCTCTACATCCTGCAAAAAATAAAATTTTGATTAATTGGAGTAAATGTTAATATAGAAATGTTAGGAATAAATGTTTTAGTACAGAAATAGTTACCTAAAATTCTAATGAGAACACCAAAAGTGAATGTATCACATTTAATTTTTCTGAGTAATATTGTTCCCTTTGCCACATGTGGTTTATTTTTGATTCTGGCACGTTTTACTGTAGTTCATACCTGACATCCTTTTTGAAAATTTGCTGGTGTAATCCAATCTTGAAGCATTCTGAGAATTGATGCTCCCTAAGTACAAAAAGAAAGGTCATTTCATACTTTTTTAAAACTAGATTCTCATTACTCTAAAAGACTTCACTAGAGTGAATATTTGATAGAGCAAAAATAGAAGTAATCTATATGGATAAAAATTTAGTTCCTTATTTCTGCAAAGCATTCTCTCTCTCTCACTCACATGCACACACCCTGCCATGATTTCAGATCCTGTTGTGAGAGTTTGACTAAGAAATTAGGAGCTTTTAAAATGCTGTAAATTTGCATCTTTAGATTGTCCATTGACCGTACTGAAGACTTAAATTGCACTGGGATGCTGACCTGGCATAAAAACGCCAGCCTCTGAAGCAAGTTGACTGGTTCTGTGACAGTTACTCTAATGAAGGGATCTTTGGGGGGCCAGGAGGAGAAAAAGTGAGACAGGGGCCTTGAGAAAAGAAGAGGGTTGGGAAAGACACAAAGGTAGAAAAGGAGAAATAAAAATGGAGAGAGGAAATAGTAGACAGGTGGAAGAGAGAAAATGGGATAGACACTCAAAGAGGGAAAGGAAAATAAAAAACAAAACCCAACATACAACTTCAACGTTAATAAATTTTATTTCCCTGGCAGAAAAAAGGAACGCTGAAAAAATGTTTTGAACTGTTTTAAAAAAACCCAACCCATCACTGCCCCATGAGATCAAGCACTTCTGTCAGTCCTCAGTAAGCATTGACACCATTGTTTATACTACTAGGAATGACAGTTTGGACACACCAGAGTGGTTGTTAACTGGAGTGGTTGTTAACACTGAGTAGATTTATGCAATAGTTAGGACTGTCTACATAAAAACTTTATGTGCGCCAAGCCAGGGTGTGAATGTACAGTGCATTAGCCTGCTGCATGCTGACTGGCCGTGTGGGCCCTGCTACCCTGCACTAAAAGTTCCATAGCATGCTTTGATGTAGAGTAGTGATTTCAGACAGCAACGGACAAGACCTTAGTTGGGAAACTTTCTTTTCCAATTTATTGTCGCAGTTCTCAATCTGGACAGCAGATAGCGCTTTTTTCAATGCAAAAGTGGCTTTGTTAGAAAAATTGGAGTGGTTGACAAGCTTCAGAACCAATTAATTATACAAACTATAAGGCCACTTTTATAAACTATGTAGAAACAGTGTTTCTCATCCTCACAAGCCAGCTGCCTGCCTTTTGTGATCCCCTTGAGGTTGTGACACAATGGAGTAGAAGAACACAAATTACATAAACCCAGTTGTTCACATAACTTCTCTCTTATTTGGACCAGATTCTCATTTGGTGTAAACTGGCATAGCTCAATTGAAGTCAATGCAGTGACACCAATTTACACCAGCTGAGTAGCTGGCCCTACTTTATTTCTGGTAAACATAGTTGCTCCTAGCATATTCTAGTAATTGTTAGCCTGTCCCAGAGATATTATGTGGTAGCACATTTGTAAATTGGGAATTTTTGGTGCCTAAAGTTCTTTAGCTCTTCAGAAATGGTGAGACTCTCAAGACTACTTCAAAAAGAGCTCATTTCAAATATTTCCTCTTTAAAAAATCAATATCAAAGCTCAAAAATATTATGGAAAATTCAATTGTCATCTGAAGATACAATGTATTAAACTGTAAAATTAAACTGTGAGAGAGATGGAGTGTAGTAATTCAAGTGCAAATCTCAAAACAACTTTAACTGTGGAGTCACTTATACCAGCTGTATAATATGGCCAAATTGTCTTTTACCTAAAGTGTATGACAGTTGACAATTAACAAACCATTGGGAACTCAATGTCAATTTAATCAGAACACACAAATTTGGCCTGAAGAAAAGCTCTGTGTAAGCTCAAAAGCTTGTCTCTCTCACCAACAGAAGGGGTCCAATAAAATATATTACCTCACTCACCTTGTCTCTCTGATACCCTGGAACCAACATAGCTACAACACTGCATTTTACCTAACTTGGCTTTTCTAGCTACGTAATACTGTACCTATCAGATACTGATTCGATGTACAATTACAGAGTATGCTGTGATGACGCCATAGACCCTAAGAAATTCATTGCATCTTTAGACTGTATAAGCATGTTTATATATTCTGATTAAATTTACATTGAGTTCCCAATGTTGTGTCAACTGTCATATACTTTCATAAGAGGTTTTCTTAGTTTTTTATAATGTTACCTGAAAGGAAGCAAACTAATCTGATTATCACAGATTTATCTACAGACAATAAAGAATAGTCCAAGTTAAATCTACAAAGTGAGGATACTCAGATTCAAGGCAAAAATATATCCCCGGCTCACTGTTCCCAAACTTTGCATGTGTCTCCAAAACAGTGGTTTATCTTAAAACATTCAGTCTTGTGGTAACTGGTACAAAGGGGAGGGCGAATTAAAGATTGGAGTTTTTAATCCAGTTTCTTATACAGCATAGTACCAACTGGGTACTTTTAAAAGTTGTAGAAAACAAGGGGGTGGGAGGAAAAGATGCCAGAGGCTACCGACATTTTAATCCCCATGTTTCTACACGTGCTGGGAGCAGATTTAGATGGCACAGCAGTCAGAATGCTGAAGGCTGCCTGGAACCCTGGCTAAACTATTGCTCTTGCAGTTGCTGTAACCCAAAACAGTGTTAACAATGGTGAGGAACTAGTGCAGACACAGGCTGATTGTCTGTGAACGCAATTGTCTTTTGTCTCCTCCTTTCAACCCCTTTGGCCTTGTCTACATACGCGGTTATGCCAGCAAAACTTTGTTGCTCTGGGGTGTGAAAAAAAACCCACATCTCTGAGTGATCTAAGTTTTGCCGGCATAACTGCAAGTGTAGATATGCCCTCAGTCATAGTTAAGGATATAATGCGAGGCCTCTCCTACCTTGCTGTAAGATATACCATCAAATACAGAGGTTATTTCAGCTGGAGATGACACACTGACCACAATAGGGTGGGAAGACAACAAAGAGTCCTCCTTCATCACAGGCAGCACGTCGTCAGTTAACACCTGATCAATCTGGTAAACAGAAAACATTAAATCAGAAACAAAACCAGGACTGCAATTCAAAGAAGAATTAGTTTATAACTTTAAATGGAAGTTTCAGACCTGCCTTTGGTGTATGGGGGGATGGCGATGGAGGAGGAATGCAGAATGAAACTTCACCTCCTCTGTAGAATGACTTGTGCATTAGCCCTATGTTTCTAAGATGGGGACATTTTGTCCTCGCCTATGATAAATTGCCTCTTACAGAACCCTGTCTGCACATGTGCATCACAAAACACAAAAAGCTCAGCAAGGCAAAAAAGGGAAACTAGTACTAATTCCAGGTTTGAGACCTAGCACAGATGGATATATAGAGGTCAGGTTGAAGAGTATGTCAGGTTTCTTCAGTGGCTGTTCCTGATTATTTTTTTCTTTGTCAGATCCAGTAAACTGTGATCCATGTCCCCTTAATTCTTGATTAATATATGAGTGAGACTAAAGTTCTATATAACTTTTGTTCTATCACTCATTGGTAGACAGCTCTATGCCTTAGTTAAATGCTGAGTTTGGGTTTAAAAAGGGGCTACATAGCTTTATGATCAATAACAACATGTAGTTATGTATGTTAAAATAAAAGTAATGGAATTTCATACTTCAGAATGTAAGATGATTGATCTAGAGTAAGGAAGGATTCCCCACCCCCATGTTCAGGACATTGCACAAATGAAAGGGTATATTATGATTTTTGACTTTGCTTTGGAGCATCAGATATGCTCTGGCCACTGTTAAAGTAAATGGGCCAGTAATCAGTATTTTGCTATAAAGGATTTAATGTAATAAAAATCTAACAAACTAAGGCCCCTTCTCTATATATAAATAAAACTAGGAATGCATATGGTAGCTAGAGTCTCATATTAATTTGGTGATTTGGGGGCAAAATACTCAGATAACCAAGGGGCCCTGGCATCTGTTTCTAGGGGACAACAAAGTCACCTAATTCACACAAGAAATTATTAGTCCTCAGCGTGTAAAATATATATGAGCACCCATTTTCCTTTTTCTTGCAGAATCTTAAAGTGAACTAATTAGTTCAGCTTGATTGTTAGCAATATCGGGCACTTTAGAATAGACAGGCCATCTGTGATCACTACTGTTTTAAGCATTATTTTTATTAGACCTGCTCTGAACACGGTTCTATGACATAGTGCTTAAAACACTTGCAGGAGCTGAATCTAAAGAACTGATTTCCCACTTCTGATCTGGAACCAAAATTGTAGAAAAGGGTTTGGATCTGAATAAATTCACCCTAGACCCCCACTTGCCAAGCTATCAGACTTCAAAGGGATTCACATTTTGGGTTGGATTGTGGTTCTGTAACCATACACACACACACCAAAAAAAAATAAAACCAAAAAAAGCCACCCACCAATTCAGGTCTTTCCTGAATGAATAAAAGGAAAATCTTCATCTTTTAGGAATAGGATTTATAGCCACCTTGCAAAATTGCCATGGGCAGGCTCAGAATCCACTTACTGATTCTTTATTATGATGATAAGCTAATATTTTACTCACTCATCAAAACGATACACTCCCCAGGTGAGCAGAACTTTGCACATCTGATAGCCTAGTTTCAGACCAAAACCTAATTAGCAGGACTATTTAGAAACCCAGAAAGTCCTTACACATGCCAACCAGTAGAGGTCAGTAGTATACAACCACGCAAATCAATTTGTTACGTTATATCCTTTCTCTATATATCTGTATGCCACAATAATTAAGTGTAGGTGTATCCACTACATGTTTGTTTGTGACAGGACTCTAATTTTCACTCTGTTCCAAAATAAAAAACAATGCAGAAATAATTACCATTTGCCAATCAGTTTCTGCAGCATTTACTCCCATGAACTCAAAGAAACTGGCAAATCCTTCATTTAGCCACAAGTCGTCCCACCAGTCCATGGTCACAATGTTTCCAAACCACTATAATTGTAAGCATTACATATGAAGTGTTAGCTACAGTGATATGTGTATATTATAGTTGTCCAAATCTTCATGCAGTACAATCATTTGTTTACATTTCTTCCTGTTACCAGGAAGAAAAAATTGTCATAAAGCTAGGTTTTTAATGGGAATTCAGATGATGATGCACATGAATCATTCTTATTATGAAATTACATATTACAGCAGTAATTAGTACTGATTCATATACCACTGGAAGTATTTTTAGTTTCTTCCTCTTGATTTGATTTACTTTTATATGGACCATATTTTCAAACAGCTTCCAGAGTTTACAATTGCAACCATTTGCAAGCTTAAATCACACATCTGCACATGTAAATGGTGTGGGTATGTGTGTGAGAGAGAGATGATGTTGCAGGCAGATTTTTCAGAGGCTGGCTGAAAATCTGGTCCCAAGTATCTAATTTTCTGAGAAAAGTCCACTTGCCATAATTGCAGTACTGTAAAACTCTAACAATAGCATTGCCTTTGTACACTTATTTTAAAGTGAGGCTTAAACATGCTTAGAAGATTTGGAAATAAATTTCACTGATTATTTTCATAAATGAAGTATGGATACTGTGCATGAAAAACATTGAACATCTAATAAGATCTACCTGATGAACGAGCTCATGGGCAATCACAGCTGCTACTCTCTGTTTGTTGGACGAAGCAGATTCTTTGGGATCGTAAAGTAGGTTTGTTTCCCTGTAAGTGATCAGACCCCAGTTCTCCATAGCACCAGTACCAAAATCTGGAATAGCTATTTTATCTATATTGAAAGAAACAGAGCTGGGTAAACACTGAATTACCTAAGATTCTTAAGTGATATTTCCTTTTCTTAGGTAGGAAGACATCCATCTGCTTATTCACAGCATAAGATAATAGCTTGTCTTGTTGCTCGTCATTTGACAGTCTTCTATATTACACACTGTTATGACAGAGTGAACTGTAGGATCTCTGTTCTTATGTTTAAGATGCTCAGTAATACCGTGGGACAAATCCTCAACTGATGTAAATTGTCATAGCTCCATTGGCTTTAATGTAGCTCTGATAATGCACACTAGCCAAAGATCTGTCACCAGCCAGATAAGGTGCTGAGCAACCTTATGGAAATACACATGTGATCCAACACTTAAGTTTGGCTCCAGAAATTAATAGTATTTTCTAGGGATATGTTGTAGGCAATAAAGCATCTGAAACTGTTTGTAGCATAATGAGGCATGTCATTGTTTGTCACTCTCTTGGATAACAAATATTTATTGACTTACTAACTGAAGTAAATCCTCCACGTAATGAACAACATTTGCTTCTTCTCACTGCAATCTGTGAAGTCACTTCTACATGTTCCATAATCAATACAAGTTAAAATGAGAATTATGGACTCGATTGGACTTGCATTCTTTTCTGTGAGTAATGACAGCAGCCTTTCTATGTGATTTAGGATAAAATACAAATGGATTCAAAAGTGGACAAAAAGTCTTACACACATCTCTAATTGCAAACTGCAGGTGTAATTACTAATGTCTGTTTATTCTAGCCAGTTCGGTCACTGGTCATAGCTGTCAACCTGGCAAGATCTATGGGACACATTCTACAGTCTGTCAAAGATCCAAAATGAAGGACACAAGAAAAATAGAGGTGCCAGAAGCTTTCATGTGATAGTAAATTCATTTACTTAAAATAATGGTTTTGTTAAAACCCTCTTTGATGAATCATTTCTGTTGTAATCAAGTTATAATAATGAAGGGACAATCTCAGAAAGATATGAAGGAAAGATGGACTTCTGATTTGGAACTGGAGAGTTGAAATGTTTGTCGCCTACAACTTGGTACTCTGAGGTGCACAATGTAAAATGTTTAAGCTGGTCCACATTACAAATATTATTAACTGGGGACAGAGTTCCTCTTTGCAATGTAGATGGGACCTTATCAGTGTCCTTTAATTGGGCTAAAGCATCAGACATGTTACAGAAACATGACCTTGGTTATAGATAGTTAAGATCCAGTCTAAATGGGTCCACAAATTGGAGCCAGCTTGTAACCAGGTAAAGGACAACTGTGTTGTAGCTAGGTTGTCTGATTTAGTTCCAATTTGTAGTGTAGGTGGAAATTTATAGTGACTCAGTTGATATTTAGGGGTGAGAAGACGAGGAAGGCCAAAACCTTCAGAGAATTTAGCATGTCAGTTGCTTGACATGGGTAATCCATTAGACAGAGTGCATAGCATGATTTTTTTTTTTAAATTCCCCTGACTGCCTTAACTTTTTTTCCTATTTAAATTCTCTGTCCTTCTTAGTTAAGTTCTTGAACCTTAGTAAACTATACTTTGGATTTTATAGCAAAGTTCGGTAGCCGTTTCACAGCTCTAATTATATCCCCAGTTGGTTCAAATTTCACAAATCAGCTCCATATTTCAAACATCCAAATTTAGGGATGCTCGGATCCAGTTTTTTTTGTTTTGGTACCTTAAAATACAGGGGCTACAGGCAAAATTTGGTTCTGTATCAAGATTGGTTTTATTTGGATCTGGGATCTTCATTCAACCCATCCATAGAAAATAAATTATTGTCATGGGTCCAAACTCAGCCCTGGTGAAAATGAGTGCACACAAATTGGAGCAAGTCAGATGACTTGCATCATTTATGACACTGATGACTCTGATCCAGAAGCTTCCTTGAGAGTTGAACCTGTTTATCTCAAGCTGCATCTGGCTGTATTTAGCCCACATTGTTTCTCTGCTGATGTCACCAACATTTTGTTATTTAAAATTGGAAACTCTAAAATAGCAGTGCTAGTGCCAGTGTTTGGATTCAGCTGCCAGAACGAAAGGAGGAGAATGTCCTGATTGGGTCTGAACCTCCCATCATGACAAGGGTGTCTAGAACTCTAAAGTCTTAATCGAAGCAAATTCTGGTATAACTTCAGCAACAACCATTAGCAGCAAAATTTATATATTTTCCTTCTATGAAATAACAATGACTCAGAGCAGAAAGTAAACTGTGATAGTAAATTCAAAGAATGAAAAATATAAATGGTAATAATCACCTAATTTTGGAAGAGAATATTTCACATTAAAATACTGTTCAAAGTAATCAAATACAACTTTAGTAACATTTGCCGCATATTCTGCTGTGTGTAATTGCTGTGGCTGTGCATATATCCTGAGCTGTAAAACAAAGTAGAGAAATACAATTAGAGCAGTTCTCAGTTGGACAAAACAAATAAAAAATGTGTTTAGTACTGAAGCATCATTTAGCATAGAGAAGAATAATATGGTTGATTTTTTTCTTCACTGGAAGATTAAGCCTAATACAAAGACCCTTGTCTAAACCACTTATTTGAGAAGACTTATGAAATGTCAACTTTTATATGTAGATATACATGATCGAATCCATGTGTAACTCTCCCAAATCTGTGCCTATTCATCCATAAAACATTATGAGCTTATTTTCTTCATCCTTTCTAACCATTCTCACTCTATCGTCTCCTGTTTTTGTCCACTCTTAGATTACAAACTCTTTGGGTGTCTCTGTCTTTACTTGTTTTGCAAGCTACCATGCACATCTCTGGAATTATATAAGTAAAAATAACAATAAGGGACAAACCTAGCCTATATTTTGCTAAACCACATTTCTGGCTGCTCCTCTGCTTTCAACAAATTCTGTCTGGACATAGGACCATGATTTGGGTGACCTCACTTCTCAGTAATTAGTGGAAGCCACCACATTAAATTTGAATAGATTTAGAAAATGTATTTGTTACTGCTTGGAAGATCAGCTATGCTTTTCATTTTTTTTGGAAGGATAGCTTCCCCAAGTTAAAATTTTTAAGCTTTGTTGCTATTACCGATAAACACGCTCTAGGAAAGAATAGGCATGCATGCTCTCCTAAGACTAGTGAGACAGGAAGTGCTGTAACAAAATAGCGTAACTGACCATAAAAATATACAAAGAAAATCAGCTGGAAAAAGGGTGTTTCTTTCCCTCTTTTAGTATCTTAGGGTTTCCTTGTAACAGAGTAGGTACAAAATTTAATTCCAACTCTCTGCTATGAAGTGCACTGTACAGGGAAGAGGAGGTAGGGAACATCTTCCCCAAACAGACCTACAAGTGCCAGATTGCAACTTAGCATTTCAGGGCATTGAATAAAGGAGCTAGCACATCCGGGGCCCAGGAAGGTGTGGTCAAATGGTTATATTTCTGGAACCAGCAGAGAAGGAAACAGAGCAGACAGACAGATGCAGAGGGAGCTGATGGACACCCAGTTCTCTGTTGTGGTAGCTTTATTGTTCTGGCAGCAAAAGCTTTGCACTTGGCACAGAGCCCCCTGAACATTTAAAAGGACAGGACATCACAGGACTTTGGTGTCTCTATATGTGTGTTTCATTTAGTGGATACATATTGTTCCTTTTTGAAGCAATAATAAGGTGTGCTCTGCCATATGTTTCCTTAACTTTCCTCCCCAGCTCTGGCTACCCTTAGCTCTCCAGTCCTGCACTGGCAGGACAGCTTCTCCATTTTTCATGGTTCAGGTAATGTAGGAAATGACCTTTAGTGGAAGGGTTGCAGACTAAACTGTGTCTGACTGTTGACATAATATTATAAAAATAGACTGGCAGTGTAGTAAAGTAGTACATAGGCATGCAAGATAACCGCTAAGCCATCTGCAAAGTATCATGCTTAGATCTTGGCTTATGAGAGTGATATTTTAATAGAAAATTTCAAAGCTTGTATGATGAGGATAGGCTCTTGGCTTTTACAAGATAATGTGCGTGTTCTGTGATATTTCTTACTTGGATTAGTTTTATTATAACTTGCAAACTACAAACTAGTCAACACTCTTCTTAACTGTGCAATATGTTTGGATACTTAGGTGTATTCACTGTGTACTGCATGCACATTTTAAATCTATAATTATATTTTTTAATGAAGAGAAGAAAAGTGATATGTCAAGTGCTGATCTCTCACGCCCCTGTTATCAGCAATCAGGAACTGCTGCTACCACATGGTAATTAATTTTGTATTACTATTTAACAATGGAACATCCCCAGCTTAAGGGACCAAGGACCTTTTCCTGCAAAAATTTACTATTAGAGCTGGATGGGCATTTTTTGGAAAAACAGTTTTCTTCAGAAAATGCCAATTTGTCAAAATCAAAATTTTTCTGAGAAAAGTATCTGTGTTGACAAAGCTTTCATCTGAAGGATTTCGCAGGTCCAGGATGGAATTTATGGTCAAAATAAGATGAGAGAGAACCCCCAGGAGCCCAATGGTGAGTCCACTCACCTGGGATATGGGGAACCTAGTTTCAAATTCCTTCTCTGAATCAAGCAGGGATTTGAACCTGGGTCTTCCACATCCCAGGGCTGTGCCCTGACCATTGGGCTTACTGCTTTTTCTGGTGTCTGCCTCTCTCTCTTTCGTAGTCTCACACAGGTACACCATAAATTCCATCCTGGACCCAAGGACTTCCAGATTAAAGTTTAGTCAAAAACGATACATGTCCACGAAAGAATCTGAATTTTCCGATGGAAAAACGTTTCTTTGAAAAATTCCTAACCAAGTCTAGTCAGGAATTTAGGCTTTGAACTGGGCAAAGGAGTTGTGGTGAGGAGCAGTGCTTGGCAGTTGATAGGCTTTATTCAGTACAAAGAAATTAAACTTTCTCCAAGAAAAATGGTCAGGAATATAACAAAGGAAAAAACAAAAAGCTTTTAAAATTCAACTGGATTTTCACCAAGACCAAGGGATTTCCCCAAGGGTTGGTTTGCAATTACTGTCTGTTACATCCACTTCAGTAATCTCTTTATTCAATTTAGCGTGCTTCATTCCCCTAGCTGATCCATACTTGAAAACCTCTTGCATCCATCAGAGTCTACTTTTAGGTTTGATTTGTGTAATCTCCCTTTATGAAACTCAAAACACAGATTTAACACCTGATGTGAAGTAATCAATTCCTTATGATCATTTAAAACTGGAGGCATTTTTTTCATTATCTCTTCCATCCTTAGCTCTGCCAGGCCAACAACTCAGAAAAAATCCCAAAAGAGCTTTAAGAGCATTTATTGTGTAATGTGAGAATTCTGTGTAATTGTATTGTATTGTTTGTTTGTTTTTTAATAAAAAGCAATATATAGTGAGGCTCTGTAACACAATCTTATGCTGCTATGTAGTTAGTCGAGCTGGTCAAATGATTTGTTGCCAATAATTTATCCAATGAGCATTGGCATTTTCTTTTGAATAAATTATTTGTCAATCTATTTGTCCCATTGGTTGACTAGCTGTGTTGATCGCTATGGTAAGGCCTGGTCTGCATTTCAGAGTTTTATCAGTATAATTATTTTGGGTAGGGGTGTTTTTCTTTTTTTTTTTTTCCTAACTGAAATGGTTAGACTGGTGAAAGCCCTAGTGCAGGCACTATGATATTGGTTAAAACGTGCATTATAATTGTTTGGTTTATTCTGCTTCCAGAACTGAAATAAGCTATATTGGTATTAGCACATTTTTACCAGTATAATTGCATCCGCACTAGGTGTAGTTAAAGCAGCAGCACCTCCCTAAGCAGCAAAACTTTCTCGTGTAGACAAACCCATAGGCATTTTTACTGACTAATGTAAATAAAATGGGCAAGAACTATAGCACAGACTAGATGGGGTTTTTTCATTCAAACTCTGTGCTGGTGTTAACATTCCTGCTAGCCAGACACACACACTTTAAAGTGCTATATAAGAGCGAGGTGTGTATGTATGTATGTATTTATTTGTAACTCACTTTTATTCAGAAAATACTCACTTTTATTCAGAAAAGCCACTACTGTACTATAACTTTGCTGCCTTTAATATACCTCCTTGAAACCAGGGGCATAGCCAGAAGTTATTTTTTGTCCGGGCCTGTGGTTGACACGGGTGGGCCAGCCGAAAAACAAGCTCTTCCTGAACTTCTGGCTTCTGGTCACATAATCGGAAGCAGGAAGTTTGGGAAGCGACCGGCCGAGAAATTAAGCTGCCTGACTTCCAGTTGCCAAGGTGGCTTAAGTGGAGCGTCAGCAACAGAACTTCTGCTACCGAAACAGGCCCACCCGTAGCTATGCCACTGCTTGAAACAACAAAGGTCAATCCCTAACTCACAGCTTAAAGTGTGGTAGCTGAACATAGAATGGGAGGGCTTTTGTATATACAAAAACTGACTTTGTGTGTGTGTGTGTGTTTGCTATGTTCCATTTCTTTTTCCCTGAATAAATTCTGCAACTGACCCATGCAAATTCTGATTGTGTAGATGATTAAGCTCTAGAGAGTGCATGTCTAGGCTAGTAAACATAGCCTGACTGAAAACAGGCGGAGCAGCTTATTTTAGAGCTACAGAAAAACTTTGCTCTAGAGGTTTGGAGACCCTTTGCTGATTATCACAGTTTGTGAATTAGATTTGCAACTAAACAAACAAACATGAATTTAAAAAAAAATCAAGGATACTGCATCACATCACAAAATGTACTCTGGTCACGTATTTAGACAAATGTATTGCAGTTTTAAGTATTTGTGATTCAACACTGCATACACAAAGATGTATAAATACATAGTAGAGTATAAAAAAAATGTTTTAGAGCAAGACCTCAGCACAGCAATGTGCTATTAATTTTTCGCTAAGAAGTGGGATGAGACCTCTGGGTTTTTGTGAAAAGCATCAGATTTGCATGTCAGTGAACCCTATAACATAGGAAGGGATTGATTTGCAGATAGAGAAACAGAGGCAAAGTAGTGGCTTGCAGAAGGAACGTCACATAGTGAGTCAATGGCAGTGTGGGGAAATCTGGATTCCCAGTCATTAGGTAATATTTTCTCTAGAACAGTAATAAATTACTCTGAGCAAATGATTAAAACATGCTTACTTCAAAAGTGTGTACTCAGATTCTTAGAAGTAAAAGAAAGGAAATTGCAACAGCACCATTCTGGAAGAATTTTTCTATCTCACATTGAAAAACATGGACAAATAAATAGATAACAGGGGTTGAGCATTCCAGATTAACTTTAGGCTAAATAAGGAATTTGGTTGAAGGCTAAATCCTGGCTGGAGTTTCAGGTCAGATTCAACAAGTCTGGTAAAATCTTGTGAACTGTTTCCACAAATTTTTTAATAGTAAAAATCTCATGAGACTGGCTGTTCTTACAAGATTTTGACTGAATCCAAAGCAGAATTGGAAAAATAGACTCCATATTCTTTTGGATACAAGCTGGGACCAAAATTATAGGAACTAGTTTAGATTTGTGGATTCAAATCCAAACATATTCAGTTCAGTGGGGCTTGGTTCTAAGGTTCCAGGGCAGGGACTGTCTCTTTTTAATGTGTCTGTATCATTCCTACTATGATTGGGTCCTATAGACACTACTGTAATATAATTAATAATGGTACACTATGCATTTTTACACAACAATGCAGTGTTATGACTCCATTATTCAATGTAGTTGATTACTAACCAAGAGAGACATGAGGGTGCACATAGATTCACAGCTTTTAAGGCCAGAAGTGATTATTGTGATCATCTAGTTTGACTTCCTACAGAACACAGGCCATAAGAATGGGAAAATTGAGCAATACAATATGAAAAGCTGATTAATGTTTTTTGAAACTCACATCTGGAATGTGTTCAGAATGAAAATTGGACTTACAGGAATTCCACTGGCAGACCTTCTTTCTACCCAATCAAACTGGTGCACAGCAAAGCACACCAAATATGTGCTCATTGGGACAGATTTCTGAAAAGTTGTCCTGTTCCAGCCATCACCCAGTTGAACAGTTTGCTGAAGAAGTAGAAAAATAATTGTTACCTTTGGAAACTGCAAACATGCATAAAAGAGTAAAATATTTATATATAAACAGGAGCGATAGGAATGATGAATTGCCGCTCAGGTTTTACCCAGCTCATGTAATGGGAACATGCAAAGTGTCCTTATCTTACAGGTGCAATGCATATGATGGGGCTTTGTTTTTATGCACTAAGAATAAGTTTTCTTATTTCCAGCTGTTTGCATTAAGAAATCAAACCATGCATCACTGTGCTTATATAATCTTGTTAAGATGTGTTTTTTCAGTGTGTTTTCTAGCTAGCCTTCTTGAAATGGCTCTGTAAACGTTGGTGAAATTAAAGAATTGGCCAACATGTGCCACTTTCCTGAAACTAGTGAGGTAGTACAGATGTAACTGAGGGCAGACTTTAGCCTACTGAATCCAATGCGATAGCAATTAGCGCTGTAAACCTTGTTAGGCTTGCTTTGCAACGGGTTGTTCAAA
Organism: Emydura macquarii macquarii; assembly: GCF_026122565.2. Classification (NCBI taxonomy): domain Eukaryota; kingdom Metazoa; phylum Chordata; order Testudines; family Chelidae; genus Emydura; species Emydura macquarii. Next base: position 4,609,094 of record NW_027133000.1, on the reverse strand, counting down.
TATTCTTTTGTTCTTAGAGCTGGCCAGATTTTTGGTTTATAAATCCATTGCAAATCAGTCCTGATTTTAGCAAATGTACTTCATATCCTTAAGTATTTGCTGAATAATTTGGATAAATTACTTCACCTATCATTATTTGTTACTGGTCATGTGGTATATTTTCTGTTCCCTGGTTCTATGACTCTCTATAAAAGTTAAAAAGCCAATGGCAAATAATAAATACTATACTTATAATAGAAATGCAATAAACTTCTGAGATATTTGTGAATAGCAGTGTAGCAAGGTCTGGGCCCGAGAAAGGGCCGCGACGCTGCTGCTGGGCAGATCAGGGAACTGCAGGCCTCAGACCCCGGCAACACAGGGGTGGGACCAAGATAGGAAGGGGAAGTACAAAAGGCAGGCCTAGCAGCTCAGTGAGGGGGAAGCTGCTGCCAGAGAAAGAGGCTCCTTCTCTGAGGCTGTGATCTGAACCTGACCTTGGCCCCGCGACTGGGCAATGTGAGCTCTCCACTGACCAGAGCCTCAAAGTCCTGCCGGGGCTACTGGGCCATAGCGACTGGGAAGCACTACCGGGGACCGCTGACTGGGAAGGACCCCCCAAGGCCAGACATAACCTAGAGGAGCTGCCTGTTGCCTGGGACCCACTGGAACTGCTGGAGCCCTGTGTGCCAGAGGACCCACCGGGGCCCTGCGACCTGGAGAAGCTGCCATCTACTGATGGCCTTGAGGAGTTCCAGGACCTGCCGATGGCTGATGGTGAGGCAGTGGTGGGACTCCCTTTAGCCACTTATCTGGGAAATCTGAGGAAACCCCTGGCTCCAAGTACCTGGGGTTCAGGGCAGGAGGAAGTAACCCAGGGACAGCCAACTACAGTCTTTCTGAGCTTACACTCACACCAGTGTCAGTGCGTTGCAGCTGGAGCCCTGCTGACCCAGTGGCAGAACCCTTTGTCATTGGTAGGGCCCTGGGCTGGGACTCAGTGGAATCGGGTGAGTCTGCATCTCCCTCCCCTCTTCCCTAGCCACCCTGGCAGTGCTTGTCTCCTCTGGGCCTGCAGCTGCAGAGGATACCAAGTGTTGTGTCTACAGACTCCTTTGCCAGCCCTGCCCTGTCGCGGGTCTGGGGGCTACAGACTCCTTTGCCAGCTCCGCCCCATAGGGAAGCCGGGGGCTACAGACTTCTTTGCCAGCCCCGCCCCGTCAGGGGACCAGGCGCAGACTTGAGTGGTGACCAAGCCCGCTAATTTTCCCCTTGTAGCAAGGCGTTGTGACCTTTCTCGGAGCTTGGGCCCGAGGAAGGGCTGCGACGCCCCTGCTGGGCGGATTCGCCAGCCTACAAGCAGCCATTACATGAATATCAGATGTGTTGATTTCACAAGCAAGAGTGAAACAAATTAAAGTAACTTATTTATATATTCACAAGTCTGTTTTTCCCATTATTTCACCAGCTCCGTCCTGATATCTTCCATCTACAATGAGCTTTTAAGACCAAATACACCCATAATCTCAAAGAAACATTCAAATGAAATCACCAAGTTTCCCTTGTTCTTGCAGAAGTAAATTTCACACAGTTTCAGTGCAAAACAATTGATCAGTCCAACCCTTTTTTAGAACCTTCTATGCAGTCTTTTATGATTTGAATACCTTACCAAAATACATTAAATGTGCTTCTACTTTCAACTTTCTCAAATTGCTCCTAGAAACTCCATCAGCATTTCCAACAAAAATGGAGTAGTCAGGTCTACGCTCAGAAAACAGGTGTATTTTAGCATATACAAACATAAGAGCTATACTGGGTCAGACCACAGTCCATCTTTCCCAGTGGCCTGTGTCTGACAGCACCCTATACGAGAGGTTCAGGGAGAGTGTACAGAACAGGGAAATTATGTGGCATTATGATATTTTCTGTCTTAATTTCTATCCCTTTCCTAATAATTTCTAATGTTCTGTTAGCCTTTTTGACTACTGCTGCATGCTGCGTAGAAGTTTTCCGAGAACTATTCATGGTGACTTTCTTGAGTGATAATAGCTAATTTAGAACCCATCATTATGTATGTATAATTTGAATTATTTTTTCAATGTGCATTACTTTGCATTTATAACACTGAATTTCGTCTGCCATTTTGTTGCCTAGTCACCATTTTTGTGAGATCCCTTCGTAGCTCTTCATCAGCTCTGTGTAAGCTTGAAAGCTTTCTTTCTCTCACCAACAGAAGTTGGTCCAATAAAAGATATTATCTCCCTCACCTTGTCTTTCTAATATCCAGGAACCAACTCAGCTACAACAACACTTCTTATCATTTATATATGGCCAGTAGAGGAGGCAAGTCTACAAGATCTGTGCACGTAGAAGCTCCGGGATAGGTAGCTAAAGAGAAGATATGATTCTCTCCTGCACTGCGATTGGCAGAGTATTGCTGTGTTGTGTTCTGCTGCTGAGCCTCTGTGGCCAGTAATGCACAACTAGGAATGAAAACTAAATGACTGGTCCTATTTTATATAAATCTTAATTAACCTTAAGCAGTATAGCATCTGAGATGACAAATGATGGGTTAACACACAAGGTTGATTAGATTTGAATTACTCTTACATTTGTTTTCCAGAATCCTTCCACTTATGTAGTACATTTGTGAAATACATACCTCTACTGGCATGTTTGAGAGTGCTCTGAATGGTTCTTTGTGGATGATAGATATGGTGTAAGTTGCCTTTTTGTTGGGCTCATCGAAGCAAGGAAATGACTTCCGTGCATCTGTGGGCTCGTGATCAGTGGCTGCTATGCTCCTTTAAAATAAACAAAAGATTGTTGCATTGTCCTAAGTCTACATTATAGACATTCTTTACGTTATTTTCATGTACGAGCATAATTGTTAGGTAACAATGCAAACTGGAGTAGAACTAGCAAAAGTTTTATTTTCAGTGGTCTTATTTAAAAAGATGCAACCTAAATATTTCTAAACCCTTCAATTACTTAAACTCCTAGAAGTCACAACCCGTAAGTGTGCTAACTAAACACAAATAAAACTGCTAATCACCAATGGAAGATGTTCTCAAAGATTTTTTTTAAGAGCAGGAGCAGTAAAACACAACCATCCCCCCTACAGTAAATAGAAATCCTGCTCACCCTACTGATGTGAGTAATCCCACTGACTTCACAGTAGTCAACATTAGTAATGTCATCAACTAAAAGGAAATTAAGGCCCTGATCTAGCGATGAGCTCTGAATGAATTGATTGCTGTGCTACAGGAAGCTTCACTGATTGTGTCTGCCTAGAGCTCATTGCAGGATTGGGACCTGAACTTCTTTTAGAAAGATCTCTTTAAAAGCTTCTGAGTGATTGCTTAACTCCATCCTTACAAAATACTTAAGCTGCCTGCACAGTGCTTTTTTGTTATAGGCAATTATCACCCTGAGGTTACCCTGTACACCTGCCTGCCAGTGCTGCTGAACACAGTAATGAGTTGTGCACTGACATGAAATGTTTGAAATAGGGTAGAACACCTGATGACAAATCAGTGCTACAGTGTGTTTGTTCTGTTTTAGCTTGGAAGTGAAGTGGGCTCACGTAGATAGAAATGACTAGGTGAACTGTTGCAAAATGGGCTCATTTAAAAAACGTTGGCAAGGCTTGTATGAAACAACTTCCCTACATGAAATCAAGTTTCCCCCATCAGCATGCTGTTCAGCGATGGAGCATGTTCTCTGTTCTGATTGATGGGAGAATGCATCTCAAATATCTCTTCAATTAATTTGGAATGCTGTGCATTTTCTGACAATATTTCTATAGCTGCTCAGGCTATATTATGGTAAGATGTGGATTTTTTTTTATCTGTTTTTTTTCTCCAAAAAAGTAATAAAAATATTCAAATTATAGATTGCCACTAACACCACAAGCTCACCTGACAGCCAATTTCTCAAGGTTTCTGTTACCTTTGGCTTTCCCCTGTGATGGTTAAATACTAAACTGGTCATTAAAAACTTGTTGTGACAAGGTTTATCTAGAAGCCTGATGATGTAATATATTTGGTTTTTACTATTCTTACTATTCATATTCATTTGGACAATCACTCAAATGCTTTCAATTCATGGTCTTGGAGGAGGAAGTGTAATGAACATCACCTTATTTAAATCTCTCAAAATAACTTGGGCTTATTGGAGTTTCTTCTGCTTTAGAGAGTTGTTTTATATCCCTTTCTCCTCTTTGTAGGATTTGGAAGATATTTCACAACAAAGTTATCTTAAATCCCTAGGGCAATGTTTTATAGCAATTGCTTTAAAAAATTGCTGTATATTTGGAAACTTTTCTATCATTGTTTCTCAAGACAGATAACACAAGAACCTCATCACTGATTTATAAGGTGATAATCCATATATCCGTGGTGAGCAGACAAACACCAGTGATGCAATGTCTCAATGCTACAATTCATGGGGGTGATTCAGAGACCTGTAGACCATGCCATGCCCCCATGGAGACAAGTGGTAATTAAAGAAAAAATGAAACATTGTGTAACTTGGTTTTAAGAAAAAAAAACCTTCCTTTTCTTTATGGTGAATTTTGCCCTGCAGTTTATGTTGCAGTCTAGGTTTTTAAAACATGAACCAGAAGTGATAAAGTTGTAAATATACTAGGAATATTAAGAGGACATCTGTCTGTGACCACATGCAGCTGTTGTTCCCAAAATAAAACATTGCTACATTTAGAGTGATGATAAATTACCATTTTTTGCAAAGCACACACAGATTTTCATTAAAAAGAGAGAGAGAAAGAGAATTATTTTTTCTTCCTCAGTTAAGTAATGGATTTTCACACATTTTTTGCTAACACAGATTTATCATTTTCCTGGGGAAATTTTGGCACTTTAGCATGGGATACACAAAGTCATGGCAAAATGAGTTTTCTGTCTGCAGCAACTGCCTTTGCTTTCTTTTAAATAGAGAAAATTCAAGGAGAGAATGAAAAAATATTTCCCATCTGTGCTAACCAACAAAACCATGAATACCAGCTTCCTTATCATTTAGAGATGTGCCTCAGCGCTGCACTTCAGTGGTTTGAATAAAAGGGAACTCAGATCTGAGCCAGGTTTTAGTTATACAAAGCCAAGACACAGCTGCCTTATCCCATCTGTATCAACAGTAATAAAAAGAGAAGAAACTGGAGTTATTTCACATCTCTTGATAGCAGCTAAGGACTGAAAAATCTGTCACTCGTTAACCTAAGACAATTATTTAGTACTTTTATGTCCCTCATTATCCCCCTATCTGAGCACCTCTGTCTGTTTATTGTATTTCTCCTCACCACAAACCTGTGAGGTAGGGAAGTGCTATTATTCCCATTTTACAGATGGAGCGCAGAGACTGATTGTCCACCAACATAGTGGAAATCTGTGACAAAAAAGATAATTAAACTCTGGTGTCCCAAGTCCAAGGTTGGTCCCCAAACTACTGAACCTTCCTTCCTCTGGGACCTAATATTGCCCTTTGGTGAATGTATAAAACCAGAGGTGGATCCAAGGGACAGTAAAGTCTGGATCCAGGCCCACTGTATAAACAAAAGGGACTGCAGCAGTACTTAAGCAATCCTTTGCCCTGGCAGAAGCCGCTTCCCAGCTTGCTTTTTCCACTCCTCCTCCTCCCTACCACTCTTCCTCTTCTCTATCAGCAGTCAAGTCCCACATCTTCTGAGGCTGTTCAAGAGGTAAGCAGTGCTTGGCTAATTGCCATCTGGTTCAGTCCCCATCCCAGCCTTCTTTCTCTCTCATAATATAGGCCGGGCTGGTAGCGTTGCCTGTTCTTAATGTTGTTCAATTCTTCCCATTATAAGACCAGTTTTCACTTGCTTTTAACTTTTCCAAACTTTTACCATTTGGGCTGAAATCTTCCATGCCAGATGTCTATCTCAGGTTGAAATTTACTGAAAAATTTCAGTCAAAATAGTTCAGCTGCTTTGTTTCTGAGAACAAGGCTAGCGAAAAATAAGTTGTTTGCCCTCGTTAAAAAAATTCTGGTGCTCTTTCCTTTGTGAATCTCTGGTGTCCTCATGCTCTGGAGCAGGGACGTGAATTTTGGTGGGGGTCAGAGCTTTTTGTCATGGCTGTGCCATCCCCATGAAAATCTGCCCAAATGTGTTCAACTTTATCAGCCTTTGAAAGATCGCAGTTTGGACATGTTCCATGGTGGCTTGTTAGAGTTTGGCAGCTAAATTCACTGAAAATTCCATCTGCACTGGGCATGCTCCAAGGCAGGCCTGAGCAGAATTTTCCCTGCAATCACAGCTCTGGGCCGCTCGGGCCCATCTGGAGGCTGGATACCTGACCTTAGAGCAGGAAGCCTGTCTTTTCTGTGCTCTGAATGCCCACACAAATCCTGGACCCCACCATCCTTGGCACAGGTGACATGGAGGAGGAAGCAGCCTGATTTGAATGCAGAGGGGACAAGAGTTGGACCTGAGGAAGGATCTGGGGATTCTACTGGGACAAGGAACCATTTGCAGGGAGACTTTGACTGTAGGCTGATGGCGAGGGGAGAGGAGAGAGAAATTGGGAGTTGGGAAGGGTATACTGGGACTGGCTGGGCAGTGTGTTTGGTAGCCAGGGAGGGAAGTGTATGTGGGGCGGGGGGCGGAGGGAAAGATTGAGATCAGATGAAGAGCCAGAGGAAGATTAGGACTGGCAAACAGTGAAGCTGGTGGAAGTAAATTGGTATGAGGGGAGGCAAATCTGACTAGAAATAAGGAGGTGGGGGGACAACTGGGACTGGCTGGCCAAGGAGACTGGGGCAAGGAGTCAGAGGGATATGAGTGGAGGGACACTGAGATTGAAGCAGGAGCCCAGGAAGGGAGACCAGGACTGAGAGCTAATGGGGGTGGAGAAAGTAGAAGAAGAAAAACAGATGAGATGAGGAACCAGCAGGGGGGATGGTTGGGTGAGGACACTGGGACCGTGAGAGCTGTGAGGAAAACTGGCAGTGGAGGTAGAGAGACTGAGATAGGAAGCCGAGAGAGAGAAATTAGAGTTGGCTTGGCAAGGAGACTGGGACTGAATAGGTGAGGCGAATGAGACTGGTACGAGGAGCTATGGAGTGGGGGAGAGACAGGATTGGGACAGGGAAAAATTGAAGAAGATAGGACAGAAGAAATCCATCTAGGGGGATACAAACAAAATACTCTGTGCCCATTAGAACAGTGGCTCTCAGACTACTGTACCCCTTTCAGGAGTTTGATTTGTCTAGCGCACCCCAAGTTTCACCTCACTTAAAAAGTGCTTGAGTACAAAATCAAACATAAAAAGACAAAAAATGTGTCACAGCCCACTATTACTGAAAAATTGCTTTCTTTCTCATTTTTACCATATCATTATAAAATCAATTGGACCATAAATATTGTAGTTAAATATTAAATATAAATATTGATTTCAGTGTATGGTATATAGAGCAATATAAACAAGTCATTGTCTGTATGAAATTTTAGTTTGTACTGACTTTGTTAGTGCTTTTTATGTAGCCTGTTGTAAAACTAGGCAAATATCTAGATGAGTTGAGGTACCCCTGGAAGACCTCAGTGTATCCCCAATGGTACATGTACCTGTGGATGAGAACCATTGTACTACAGCACACTCCCCCCCACAGAGCCTGGAATGAAACCCAAGATCACTGAGCCTTACCCTTCCTCTGCCATCAGCAAATATCTGTGAAAGTCACTGGCAAAATTTGTGTCTTGTCCCCCTCAAATGCTGGTTCACGTAAAGGATGAGAATCTACTATTGCTGTCAGTTATTCTGTTAGTTCAAGTGGCAGACATCTGTGTGGTGGATCTAAAGCTTCCAACCCTGCTGATGCTCCATGGAAGTGTCAATATGACTCCACATAATGGAATATTTGTTTGCTTGCTTTTCAGTTTGCTTTTTTTTAAAATTAGGGGATTACACACGCAAAACTACATTAAAGAAATATTATTAAGGTTGCAAAGTCAAGTACTTAAAAGCTAGGAAATGTCAGAATTAAGATTGCCTGCACAACCTTAATTCAGATGTCTTGTTTGCATACATTATGATAGTCTTAAATTAAATTACATGATCAGATACTATTTTTTTCCAGAGGATCTCACCCTCATTCAGTGCACAGAATGGGTCTGCTTGGGGAATGAATCGGGGTTGTGCAGTGAAGGAGACTTGTCTGTAGAATCCCTGCCTCATTTATTGCTGATGTTGGAAGGTGTGCAATGAACAAGGCAGAGAGATTGCAAGAAAAGAATGGAGAGTCTGGTGGTTAAGGCATGCTGTCCTAGAGAATTAAAATGTATCCCTTTCTCTGCCACAGAGTTCCTGTGTCATGCTAGGCAAATGAATTAAACCAAACTTTTCATAGGTAGTCACTAATGGTGCTTCACTTTAAACCCTGGTACCTGATTTCAGAAGTGCTGAGCACTCACAGCTGCAGCTGAGGCCATTGGGTTCTGTGCTTAAATATATAAAATTCTTTCTAATGCTACATACACCGAAAAATCAGATATTGGTGTCTCAAATTGGGCACCTCAAAGTACTGCATACTTTTGACCTTAATTTCTCTGTGCCTCAGTTCCCCAACTGTAAAATGAGACTAAAAATACCCCCTCATTTCACAGAGGTGTTGTGAAAATAAACTCATTAATGTTTCTGAAACACTTGGATACAATAGTGATGAGTGCCCTAGAAACACCCAAGAGGAAATGAGTAGTTCCGTACCCAGAGCAGGATTTGAAAAGAATGCAATAAATAAGAGCTAGAGCAACACATGGAATAATGAGAAGAAAACAAAATAATGAATAACTGCTCATTAATTAAGCACCGTGCACACTCTTTACTGAATGAGGCAGTAGTCTTGTGGAAAAATAGTATGTATTAAATTTAATTAAAGATTGCAACATAATGTATACGAACAAGGGCCAGAATTAAGGCTACACAGGCATCGTTAGGCATTTCCTAACCTGTTAGTGTTTGACTTTGCATCCTTAATAATGTCCTTTTAACAGAGTTTTTTGTCTCTAATATATACATAGACACACACACACATCTCCTTCCTGCCATTTGCTACACACACTTGCTATGAAGAAGGGATGCCCCCTGCTTCCACATTTGAGCTGCTGTTCCACCTTTCCCTCCTACTTCTGAAACTGGCTGACAGAGGGGTGGGATAAAAGATGACCTTGTGGTTAAGATGCTGAACTGGGCCTGAGGAAATCTGGGTTCTGTTTCTGAATCTCTGACAGACTTCTTGTGTTATCTTAGGCAAGTCACTTATCTCTCTGTCACTCTATTTCCCTTCAATAAACAGGAAATAATGCTCTACTTTACAGGTGTTCTGTGAGGCTAAATTTGTTAATAATTATGAGGCCGTTACATGCTAGGGTGATAAGGGCCCAAAGTACCTTATTTGATTGATAAAGGAGTAGCTGTATAGCGATGATAGAGAGGGAACAGAGCGGAAGAGCCAACTGATATGATCCTCTCAGATCAAACTGCTGCTGCAACCCATTTGTATACATATAGGGCGGGGTCCATTAGACCTTTGCTCTTCTCTCTGCCCTTGCATTCAACCTTGCCAGTGCCTGCCTCTGCTTTTGCTTATGGCATTGCCAGTCAGCAGCAGAGAGAAGCTGACATGACTTGCTTGTTGCACCACAGGGTTCTGAATAGCAACAATGAAAACTGACTGATGGTGTTAATTTCACTCTGCTGCTGCTCAGGAAACCTAGGAGGTAGTCCAACAGCCTGTCTGCAGATTCAGGGTTATCTTCTAAGCATTAGGACTGGAAATGTGACATTTAAAACATTAAATCATAAATGTAGCAGAAACTGATGGTTTTAGTGCCCCTCTCCTAACACATATTCACCAAGGAACGTTTGCCACTTGCCACTGTCCAGCAGATTCTTCAAGCCCTGCCTTTGAAGTAGTAAAGATCTGAGGCAGGGAAAGGGTTAATTGAACCATTAAAGAAACACATTTGGGTTCTTTAATTGTGGCTAAATCTTTGCAACATTTTAATAACCATTGATCTGATTACAAGAGACGAGCTGGAGCAGAAATATGTCAAATCATACATATCTTCCAAATTTCAGGCCTGCATGTAATTTAAACCAGCTGGGGAAGGAAAAATGGAGCTCTGATTCTAACTTTTGTTTGGCTTACAACATCAAAGAGGTTATGTCAAGAAAGCTTGTCACCGTGCTAGTTAGTTAGCATTTCACTGAAAGGCTGTTACTTTGGGGAATGATAGAAAACAACATATAGAGCTATATGCTATGACCTGGATTACACATATAAAGCACGCATACCGGCCTCAGTCCTTGCATACAATTCCCAGATGTGAGTTTGCAAAGATCAGGGATAGGCTATGGCCAACTGAGTTCCAAAATGTTTTTCAGAATAAAAAACTCCAGCCCACCTTCCCTTGTAAGCAGCTGCCCAGAGAGCGCTTTGGCATTCTTAATGCTGTACCTTCCTGAGAGGAGCAGGAAAATTAAAAGAGAGCCCAGAAATTGTAAGTAATTTGGTGACAGAGAAGAATGAGAAGTTGAGAGATGGAGAGATCAGGTCTGAGCAAGTAGAAATAGATGTGCAAGTCAAAGTTTAAAAAAATGGGTTTACTTGGTCACTCCATTCTCGGTATAGGTGGTTCTATAAAATCCAACCAGGGAGCCGTTCAGCCAGCCTTGGAACTTTAGGGTTAGTAGATAGGTGCCACTTGCATTGGTTTCAGAGAGCATCTCTTCTGCCCCTATCACCACATATTCATGCTGTTCATATTCAAAACATTCTATAAGTGCAATCTGCTGCCCTGAGGATTTCCGGAGCATGGGCATCTCTGTGATCTTGGTCTCTCGGAGATGAAGCCACAAGTACTTGGTAGGTTTATACAACTTGATGGAGATGTTGACTGTCCCTGTGTAAATATCTGCATCCATCTCGGGCTTCATTTCCAGCTCGTAGTGTTCTGGGTTAATGTAATTGGGTAGCCTGAAATTTACCCATTCTCCATTCACATCATTTTTGGGAGGGCAATGGCGTGGCTCCCCTGTGCCAGGAGCAGCAGTTGGCTGTTCTGTGCGTTCTGAAGATTGGCAGGGCTCAGGTCTGTTTAGTCCCACGCCAAGTCCCACAGCTAAACCTACCGCAGCCACCACGGCACAGATGATGGCCACATGCTTTTTCTTCATGCAGTACCTCTTGGACTTCTTATCCTCAAAATCCATTCCCTGCATCTCCGTTTCCCTGTCTTCTCTTAAAGCTAAACATTAACCGTAAAGCAGGCTTATTAAGCACCTCAGCACTGCTTGTTTTTAGTCCAGCCAGCAGACTTGGTTTGTATTTTAATGGTGTAGTTATAGCCTTTCTGTTTCTCCCACCTCTCGTTCCACCAGGCACTCAATTAATTCAAGATAAAACGCATTTGAGCTAAAGGAAAAGTGGCTGATCAAGAGGAGTGCAGCTGTGGAGGAAGACAGAGGAAACTGACACAGAAGAACACTGTTACTACTCTACTCCCCTTCTAAGCAGTACAGTCCCACCCCCTACTCCTCCTGCTCTGCTCGGAGTTAAATATAAAACAGCGCTATGTTAATCAGCAGTTAGGGGGTGATCATATGCCAAAGCTCTGTCAGCAGCTTTCAGAAAGAGAGTTCACAGATACTGGTGTAACTGCTAGGAAGCCTCAACCTTTGCCACTACCTCTTACTTTTTCCTACCGTTGTTGTTTTAACAACCAAGGATTTCCTTGACCTTCCACCACAAATTTTGTGCAATAAAATCTCCAGGTTTCCAAAAAAAGGCTTTCTAGTTTCATTCAGTTGTTTTCCATCAGATATAGAGTCATTGTTTTACAGTGTGGTTATAGGCAGAAGAACTGGCAATACAATTATAGATCCTTACTTTTGTTTCAAGCTTTACAATGTTGCTATTGTCACACATACAGGACCAGTTTTCCAACAGACCATTTAAAACTGCACATACAAACAGGTAGCCAGGGATATATTTACTTCCTTGGCCAATGCAATTAGTGTTTTGTGTGTTGTGAGCCATTTGAGACACTTCTAAAAATATGGCTCACAATGTGATTTAGACACTAGAGAACCTTCATCTCCATAACTGACCACCAGGTAATGTGAACCAAATAGAGCCTCATCTTGCAAAGGACTCTTTTGAGAGTAAGTTCTACTCCTGTGAGTAGGATTCCAGTTCAGGCCCAATGTATAAGCTATTTTCTGGATATCAAATGATCTCCAACTTGTTTTATACTCATAGTGGAGGAATTTAAAGGTTGGAACGGAAGCATTCAGTTTCCAGCTGCTGTTACTCACCTGTTTTTCCCTTGGTTCAGAAGCAAAACTTGTTTCAGCATTACAGCATCTGTATTCAGAATAACGTGCAGGAGTTTGACGAGTTTGACTGCATGACTCCTAAACTGATGAGGAGTTGTATGGCTTAACTCTTGCTTGTTACACTGAATACAAGAGAATTGGATAACATTTCACCTGGATGGCTAGCCATAAAACCTAAAAGCATACTCCGAAAAATACACACACTGTGCTGTGTAAGAGGCTCTTCCAGGGTAGGCTCTTCCCACCCTGTTTAGAGATGGCTCTGATCACAGATGTACAAATCATTTTCAAATGTCACCAACTTCCACTCGGACACAGTCTGTGAGATTCCTGGCCACAAGATCAATAAAACAGGCTGGTGTTTAGTTTAACTAACTTAATATCTTGTGTCCAAATCAAAGTTTCAAACAAAAGCCAAACAAAGAGAAGGTTTTGTGTGTTTGGAGAGCTCCACGTTAACTTTTATTCAGATGTTTTCAGACAGCTCTAAAAGACAAAAACCAATGTAATAATCAAGTATACAACTGGAATCTGTTTTTCATTATGTCTGGTTTTATTGTTTTCCTTCTTTTTTGTCTATTGATCAAAATTAGATATGATTTGGGAAAACAGTGCTTTTTAATGAACTTGATAAGAGTGTAAGCTCTGGTTATAGGAGCCAACACTGCAGATCATTGTGGTCTTAACAATGACAATTTACTTTCTCTTTTTATTATGGCTTAAAGAAACAAGGTCAAAGAGAGAGCAGATATAGAATAAGATGCTTGAAACAGAGTGGCTCATTAAACACTTATGAAGTGAGATATTATATGTGTCTGGTTTTCTCTCTGCTTATTTAGCCAAAAAAGATTTTATGATTTCAGCCTGCACTGAATGTTTTTTTTATTTAAAGGTAAAAAGTGTTATTAGTTGAACTTATTGAAGATGTAGCAGAGTTGGTTAGTTATTGTAATTGTGAGAAGATTTTCAGATTTCTCTATGGGAAGGAAAGTACGAATATTTGTACTAGGGAAGAGAGAGGGAGGAAAAGCATATCTGGGTGAGAAGGTTAAAAAAATTGTTTTTATTTCTGATACGTCTTGAAAATAACAGCAGCAGCAAAAGCCATAAAAATGAATGAGCAATGACATATTTATTAACATGGCACGTAGCACCGATTATTATTAATTTCTTCTGTAAACCAAAGACAGTAAAGCTCACTCTCACTTATGCTTGAGCACTGCGGTGTCACTACTCATCTCTTTACTGAAAAGTGAGTGTCAGGTATAGTTATGGCCCAATATGGGTGTAAATTTTTTTGATGGGGGATTTAGAGCTTCTGGGCAGGCCTATCCCTTCCATATCAAAAATAAACTTTTTCCCCTGTTGACATCTTAGGAGATAATCTATGCTAGAAGTAGTGAGGGATGGAACCAGGAGGCAACCAGGCTTCTGAGCTAGCCAGGGACCAAAAAACAGAGGCCTCTCCACCAGTCGTAGGGTGAGAGGGATGTTACAGGGAGTCTGGCCCCTGTGAATGGAGTAGGTCCAATTCCTCAGTGCTGGTGCTCCCATTTGACCAGTTAAGGGGGCAAGGCAATACCTGGAGCTATAAACAGATTCGGTGACATGAGAGAGAGAGAGAGAGAAGGGCAGGAAGGGTAGGAAGTGGGAGCTTCCAGAGCCAGGAGATTGATTGTGGTTCCAGAGAGAAGGCTGAAGGGAGAAGAGCAGCAAGAGGCATTTGCTAGTTGACAATCCCAAGCCAGAGAGCCAGGGCTGGAAAGGGCTGACAGCCAGGGAGCAGTGGAGGGAGATGCCTGCAGGCTGTAAGCCAGAGAGCCAAAGCCAAGGGCTAGTGAGAGCCGAAGGCGGGAGAGCACTGGAGGAACTAATCTGCTGATTGGTTCAAGGGCTGGAGAGCTGGACCCATCAAACAATACACAATTAAACTGTAAGAGTGAACGTGAATGATATACAATCACACCATAAGGGTGTACATGGGGTGCAGTGTGTCACACCCTCATAATCATAGAAATGTAGGTCTGGAAGGGACCTTGATAGGTCATCTAGTCCAGTCCGCCCCACTGAGGCAAGACCAATAATGTCAGGCACCCATAAAATGGTGCCACTTGCCAAAGATATATCCAGTGTAACAAGTAAGGGTTAGATGGAAAAGGTGCAGAGAAGGGCAATGAAAATGATTAGGGGTATTTGCATCTTAAAAAAGAGATAACTGATGAGGGATATGATAGAGGGTTATAAAATCATGAACGGTGTGGGGACAGTGACTAGGGAAGTGTTATTTACAGCTTTACATAACACAAAAAGTAGGGGTTACCTGATGAAATGAATAGGCAGCAAGTGTAAAACAAAGAAAAGGAAGTGCTTATTCACACAATGCACAGTCAACCCGTGCAACTCAATACCATGGGATGTTGTAAAGGCCAAAAGTATAACCGGGTTCAAAAAAGAACTAGCCAAGATTGTCAGGGATGCAACCCCACACTCCAGATGTCCGTAAACCGTAAACCTCTGACTGCCAAATGGAAGCCAAGGGACAGATCACTTGAAATTGCCCTGTTCTGTTCATTCCCTCTGAAGCATCTGACATTGGCTATTGTCAGAAGACCAAATACGGGGCTAGATGGACTATTGGTCTCACCCAATATGACCATTCTTATGTTCTAAAATTTATTTTTTATTTCACTTTAATTTGGGATTTCATCTACATTGTCCTTGAGATGCAGTGCCGTAGCCCCAGTGCTAGCTAGCCATCCTGCCCTGCAGCTCCATAACATGGCAGGGCAGAATGCCACTATGCTCTAGTGTTGGTATTGGGTGACATACACTTGTGACGGCTAGTTTTGTGCTGCACACAATCATAATGCTGCTGCTAAGGGCTAGTTTCTGTGCATGTATGGTAGGGCTGTGCTATCAGTATTCAACACTGCTCTCATGATACTACAATGAATATAAACACTTCCAAATGTTTATCGATATGCAAGGATTTCAGAACTGTTGAGCATATTATGCTCATAGTTTCTAATTTTATTTAAAAATTAAAAAAAGAAATGAATTGCAAGTAGCTGGGCTGTAATGCTGGTCAGTGCTGGATAGAGAGGCCTGCTGAAGTTCTTCAATATGAAAGGAAGTACTTCCACAGGATCCTTAACTAAGACTGACAATAAACAAGAGCTGTTCTGGGTAATGTCAAAGCCATGGAAATAAATAAAGTGTAAAAACAAAAATGTGTATGGCAAACCACAACAGATACACACCTAGTGAGCCAAATTCATACCTGGCATAACTCCACTAATCTTACTGGACTTATGCCAAGGATGTATTTGGCTCCCTGTTCCTACAGTGTAAGAGCATTAAGGATTCAGAGGAGCAGCAGTCAATGGGCCTATCATTCTTACTCTTTTGTTATTCTTCAGATTCCTGTATGTTCTCTGTGATATTATGAGATTTGAGGGTATCTCACAATGAATTAAATCCTTGAACATCCATCAGGCTGAGTTAGTCACTGCTCGCTGATACACTGTTAGAGAGCTTTGGTTATAAGAGGAAGAACTTAAATAGGTTGTTGTAGTGACTGTTTTTTGGTAGAGCTTCAGTTGCATTGTTCTTCTAAATGTTTGTTCCTGCAGCACTCTGCAGGAAAAACGAAAGGCTCGACTTGAAAAATGTTAACAATGGGAATATTGTTTTCACTGAGGTTTAACCTAGTAAGCAAACCGCGCCAGTGACCCGTAAACGTTCTAAGGTACATTCCACCACCGTTCTGCATTTCCTCAGCCTACTACTGAACCTCTCCTTACTGCTGTCCAGGTGGCCAGTGTACAACTTTGTGAACAGGGGAGCAAGGGGTTGGCTGGGTCTCCCAGGATTTTTATTGGCATTTCAACATCATTAAGGTTATTTTGTAATCTGGAAAGAAAGATATGCACATCATGCTCCTTTCCTGACTATCCCATGTTGATGTCAGTAGTTTGGTGCCAAGATAGGGATATGCTTGCCATCTATCGCCCCACCGCAGTTAGGGAACCCCATTATGGCAAAATCATCTGCTATGTCCTGCACGTTGCCCAGAATCACTACCCTTCTTAGCAGAAGTCGATTAATGCCCCTGTACACTTGAATCACATCAGATCCCATGGTGGTTTAACCAACTCCGAATTGATTTCCCACTGACTGATAGCAATCTAGCACTGCAAACTTCCACTCACTTCTTCATTGTCAGAGCATGTCTCATTTCAGTGTTGCTGTGTTTCAGGGCTGAGGAAAGCTATGCACAAAGTTCCTGGAAAGTGGCCTTTCATATTCAAAGATTCTGCAGCCACTGCTCATCATCCCATATCTGCATAATGATGCAATCCCATCAATCAGTGCTTGTTTTTTGGGACTAGAAACAGCACTCCACTGTATTCAGCTGCTGCGCAACTGCCAGCAGCAACCGGGAATTGTTTCGTTCTATGGTTTCGTTCAGGGCTACTTGAATGACATTGCAATGTTCCATGTGGTGGCTCCTGTCTCAGCTCTGGAAATACTGCAGGATAAGGCATGAAATGTTTGTAATGCTAACAAAAAGAGTGCACAGCTGAGTGGGGTCCATGCTTCTCGAGCTATGATGTACACTCGGCTAAGCCAGGCTTTCGAAAAAAGGTGAGAAAAAGTATGGATTCATCTTTGAGTGGTGTCCCTGTGGGTACTCCACTTCAGGTATTGGCATGTCTTCACATCCTCAATTGGATATTTCTATCAGCAGTGCTCATCTGGGTCGCACGTGCATCATCCCCGCATGTGACCAAACCCTCAGTTCCTTCTCAACCATCCGCAGTCTGAGATGGAGCCCTCAGCAGTTCCTACCTTTTGCTCTTAACAGTTTTATAGTCTTTATATAGTATTGGTTTAGTCGTTAGTTAGTTACTTACCTTTCCCCATTTATCCAGTTTAAAAAAAAATTTCCTCGGAGCATAGAATAGTTTTTCCCTCAGGGAACCTGCCATTATGCCTGGTTCACAAGGATTTAAAAGCTACACATCCTGCAGAGATGCAATCCCAGTATCAGATGGACAATCTCAATGTGTCCAATGTCTGTGTGAGGGACACGTACCCCGAAAATGTACCCATTGTAAGAACCTAAAGTCCAGAGCCAGAAGGGACAGGGATCTCTGACTCAAACTCATTTTAATGGAAAAGTCGTTGAGACCCACCTCTGACCCAGGCCAGGAAATGTCATCATCAGAGTCCAGAAGAGCTGAAATCACAGAAAAATCTTCACAGAAAAGAGCCTCAACTCTGCCTCATAGAGAACTGGTGAAAAAGAAGAGCTCACCAGCAAAATCTCTCTTGGCTGGCAATACCAACGGTGCCAAGATTAAGTACATATGAGGCACTAGGTTTCTCAGGTATTGCCCATTCAATGGCTTCAAAGGACTATCAACTTTCCGGTGCAAAGTCAAGAGTCAAAAATCAGCTGACGGCCTCCATTACAGCACTGACAAAACACACGGCACAGAGACCAGTTTCACAGGTCAAGCCACTGCCAACCAACTTAACATTAACCTCATCACCAACAGCAGTTATGGCACTGACTGTGGCACCAATTCTGACTGTGTCATCGATGCCGACAGAGGCACCGATACTGGTGACGGAGCCAAACCTGACCTCAGCACTGACTCCGAAGATGGCACCAACCTCAACGATGGCATCGATGAAAATCGTGGCACCGATGTTGGCACCAGGACAAAAACACACTTCAGAATGACATAAATGCTATCAGAGAGCTATATATGTAACATCCATGCCTAAGTCGTCGCTGTTCGGCACAGATACTTCCCCAGTGTACATTACACCTGACAAGGCTCTCTCTCCCATACCATTTTCCAACAGAGATGAGGATGAGGGAAAGGAAGGAGTCTTCTCCCAACATTCCTCACCTGCCAGGCAAGCTCATGAATCTCCGAAATATAGATCAAGCACCAGACATCATAGACAATCATGGTATGGACCACCATGGTTCAGGCCACCCATACCTTTCCCAATTCAATGGCCCAACTGGGATACATGGTCCGCCTATACAAATTGTAACAGCAAACCTCTTAGCCCCGATAGCAGGGGTGGCCAAACTGTGGCTCGTGAGCTGCATGATGCTTTTTTATAGTTAAAGTGCGGCTCGCAGTGCAGCCCCTATACTCCCTCCATTCTCCGCCTACCAGACTGGGGCGGAGAGCTCAGAACTTCTGCCCTGTGACAGGGTGATGGGGCTAGAGGATTCTGCACAGCAAGGAGGGAGATGTCAGTAAGTTTGGCCATCCCTGCCTTATCGGGACAGAACCAGATCTTCATCACAATCTGTCTCACTCATTTCTGAACCACCTCTGGAGACTACTGAAGAAAGGGAGGAAAGTATTGAGCAAGAAACATCTCCTCCAATGCATAACTCATCTTCATGTGATATGCATTTACGCTGACAGTCCCTAGATCTAACTATCTGGGTATTATAAGCAAGGCATTTTCTGTGTAGAGGAGGTCTAGAAGTCACTCTCCATATTGATCAGTCACAACCTGAGTCCATTGATCTTCAGGGCATGGTGCAAGGCTTATCTATTCATGCAGCTTTCACTTTTGGAAGAGTGGGGGAGCTTGGAGTGTGAATGGATGAATAAGTACATAAAAAGAAATTGCCAGGCAGTTCAATAATGATAGCTGCTCAATGTGCAGCAGCACTGCAAAGCCAAGTAAAATATTAGGCTTTATTGAGCAGGGAATAGAGATTAATATAAAGCACCTTACAATCATTTGATGGTATGTTTTTTATCCCTGAATGCTGTATTCAGTTGTGAGCACCTCATCTTATTAAAAAAGAAAAAAAAAAAACAACAACAACACAGAAGTGAAGGAAGGTAGAGGAATAATTGGAGGCATGGGTGGGGGAAAGTAGTAATCCATATTCAGGGATTAAAAACCATGAGCCAAATTCTGCTCTCCAACATTGGTGTGCGCCTTAGTAACTCCATGAGAGTCAATAGCAGAGTGCTTTTAATTTGGAAAGAAGAGCAAGAGTACATGATAATGATGTAAAAATATTGGATGGCTTAGTAAATTCAATTTACCTTTCCCATGATACAAGAACAAGGAGACATACAAATTAAAAAGACAATATATTTTAAACAGAGTAAAGGAAACACTTTCATGCAACATATAATTCACCTGTGGCACTCATAGTAGGATGGCTAGTGGAGGGGATTTTGCATCTTTCCCTAAAGTATCTAATTACTTTTGAAAACAGAATAATGAACTAGATGGGACATTGATCTCTTCCAATACATTGATTCTTATATTCTGATGTTACTATTAGGTGCACCAGAAATCAAGTAGAGTTACAGAAAAATGATTGCATGTATATATGATTTTTGGCACTATAAAAAGCCCCATAGATAATCCTAGTCAAATATAAGAAAAAAGAGAAGTCCATTAAACTTTTTAGAGCAGTTAGATATTCAATCACAGAGGAGTTTCCAGTCAACATATTTCCAGCTCATTTCCAAGTCTATTATCTCATGCATTGGCCTTTGTTTTCTTTTATAGGTCAGAATTGTAAAGCTGAGAAAATAAGAAACAAAGCAAAAAAATTCAGAGGCAGAAACGATGCCATTTGGCTATTATACAAAAAATCAGTGTTATTATATAAACTGAATCATCGTTATTTTAAGGCATTTAACGAGTTTAGAGCTTGGGGGAAGAAAAAGTTGTAGAATTCATACTATAGGAAGACTTGAGTCCGTTTATCTACTATATGGAGACAAGATGAGATGTGTATTTGCAAGTTTCCCCACACTGCTCCATCAATATCATTTGGCAGAATTTGATTTTTATTTTTTTATCATTTCAATAGATAATACGAATGTTTATTGAGTTAAGATTTCACAACAGTGACAAATTATGGTGGGGGCTGACAAAATAATGCGGATTAGACAATAATTATTTATGACAGTAAATAATGAGATGGAAAACTTGAAAGGTTTATAACCATCAAAAAACAGATTGTGAACATTAAATGTCAAAATATACAAAACATCCTTAACTCAAACTCTATTAAGTTCCCAAGGAGCATTTTTCTTACTTTGCCTTTTTATAAATTTCTATTATTATTGATGGAAATATGTTTTGTGTATATATGGCAAATTTTCTTTCACCAACATTTACTAATAAAAATCTAACCCTTCCAAGAACTCATGTAGGTCACGGCACCAGAACAATGCAGTTTCTGTTTTATGCGAATAACAGCCAAATTCTTGACCCTTTTTGAAATCAGGTAAAATTTGCATGGACCAATTTTTGGCCCTAACTATTTGGGCAACTGAAGAAACAGAGATGGTCCTACACTGCAACACCAGATTTCTTGCAAAGTTTGGGGATGTTAAACTCCAGGGTTTTGATTCTGAACCCTTTCTTGTAGAGACATTGTTATTATTATTATTATTTTATTATCTATTTAGCGCCCCAGAGTATCTTAGCCACCGTACACAAGAAAGAGCTGATCCGTGCCCTAAAGAGCTTATAATCTAATTTCAGATGTGACAAAACAAGCAAAAGTAATAACCAACAATGGAGAAAGGACAAGGGTTACGATAATATCAGCATAGTCACTCAGTAAGGCGTATATACAAAGCATACCTTGAGGGTTCCACTAACTGAGGGTTTTTCCATTGTGTTAACTTGCTTCTCATCAATGACGCAGCAATTATATGAAAGTTTCTTTTAAAGTTGATTACTTTCATTAAATTATCCTCCCAGTCAAGAATAAAGATTACTGGATCCTGACCCAGACTTACCTCCAAATGAGTCCTCAGCATTCATATCTGTCATGCAAAAAGCAATGTTTTTCCTAATTTGGGGTGTTACTCCAAAAAATGAATAAATCAAAGGAATTGAGTTGTTTGGAGTAGGCGTCCCATGATCTTATATCTTCAGTTTATGAGAACCTAATATTGTTTATGGCACGTATATGTTGAAGAAAAATAAAGCAGCTATGATAAATACAGCTATGCTAATACAATTGAGCTTATCAACACTTGTGGATAACACATTGATTTTACATCAAAGACATTTGAATACTTCAGTGATGCACAGCAGTATAAAACCAGAGAGAACTTTAAGGCAAATTCAAAATTTCTCCTAGTTTTAGATAAATACAGCAAATAAAGTTGACTGTGAGCCTGATACTCCTCTTACACCAGTTGTACATTGACTTCAGTGAAGTTACTCCAGATTTCTACTTCTAACTTTTCTATGAGTGAGAACAGAACTATGCTTCATACCAGGTGTTTACTTTCACTTTAAAAATTTGATTTTCGAAGGTTGTGTAAATCTTCTGGCTCTACTTATTGTAGTACCGCTGACAACAGGAGGTCAGGGACCCTTACCTTTGGATAAGAGTCAGGTAGCAAAGGAACCAATGCTTTATGGGAATGGCCCTGGAGGACTCTTGATACCTGTGGCCTAGAACATGCCACTTGCTCCCGTCCACATTGTGTTGTAGATCAGGTGTGGAGCCATGCTGCAGTAGAGACATTTACACATATATAGCACACATGAAGGATGTGGTTATCTTTAATGCTGTGTGCTTTCCTTCAGGAACATGTTCAGATGTGGGCAATAGGGGGCTTATGGCACAATATCACACATGTAACTGTGTACCATCACAAGTGTAGCTGTAGGCCTACATTGAGCCAGTTGGGTCTACATGGGGCAGTTAGAGTGCACAACATTAGTGCACTTTGCACATCACACCCTTCTGCTGCACTTTGCCATTCTATGCAAACAAACACAAAGGCAATAAGTATGGATCAGCGCAATTCCATTTTTGCAGTCACTTGTCAGAGTAAAATCCCACTTTTAAACTCACTTCCTTCCACCAATCCTTCCTGTCTTCGTCTCATCATCTGTAATCCCCGCACCTGAACTGACATCCAAGGTCTTGTCTTGTGTTGTCTTACCTAGACAGTAAGGGGTTGTTTCTTAATCTGTGTATGTCCATTTATGGTGGTGTACATGATTTTTATTGGTATTTAGGATATTTGTCAGTGCTGTTTTTCAAAAACATGAGTTTTTAAATGTTTCCTGTACTAAACAGAGAAGGCTTTCTGTGGTTCACCAAACTTTCGTTTTCCACTCATCTTCCTCCAACATGTATGAATGAATTTAATGCCTTTGAAAATGAGGAACTCATAGCATTAGATTCAGTCAGGCATAGTAGAGAAAGAGATTTTCGTGCAAGATTCTCCCCATTGTCCTGTGACAAACGTTAGTTCAAACTTTTCGAATCTAGGTGCCTGAAGATAAGCACATAGACACACATTTAGGCAAGCAAATAAATAAAAGGCCTGACTTTCAAAATGCCTAAATGTGGATCTGGGTGTCTAACCTCTGTGCAAGATTATCAGGAGAATCTTCTATTTATTAGGTGGTGTTTTGTGCTCTTGGTAACTCAGCAATAATGCAGTGTTATACCTCAGGCTGGATCTAGAGTTGATCCAGATTTCAGGCAGAACTGCAGCCTCATTTTAGCAAACAGATCAGTTCATTGTGTGGTTTGTTGATATTTGGATTACTGCCACTGCCACTTTTAGTTGTATGTCTTTATTCTGCACTGTGCCAACTCTTATTCTGCAGTACAGCAGTCAGAGTTAGGAAGTTTTCACTCTGGATCAGGCTGCTAATGGTCTCCTGGAATACACTTATAAAGTGCTTCAGAGGAGAAAGTCTATTGCCACAGATCACACACAGGACCCATTGTAGTACAGAAGTAGATTCCCCTCTGTGTTCCATTAATCACTTTTATCAGATAACTTTAAGTGTAGGGCTCAATAGGAAGGGCTGATATCTAGCCCTGTCATTCCACAAGGAAATGAAATTCAGCAATATATTGAAAACAATAGAATCATGCATCCTAGGACAGAGCAGATTACCAGCCATAAAAAGGATTAGTGTCATTGGTGCCATCAGAGCAAGTTCAGCCTTACATACACATCTGGTGCTTTTGAAGAGGTGAGTGGAACATTCTGCTCCCTGTTACCAGCTAGACTCATCTACCACCTGGAAAGTAGCTTTACTCTGTTAGCTCATCATGTTTACTCTATTCAGTGCCATTTCTATCATTCTAAATATGACTGCAGTCTCCTCAAAGATCTTCCATCACTTTTTGTGATGCAATCAGTAGTGAAGAGCACATCATTCATGATAATTGTCCACCTAAAGAAATTCCCAGCTTTGGACAGCGGGAAGTGGGATCTTTCTACAAATCCTCTTCACTGTATTTTCCTATATAAATGTTCAGCCTTGGTGATATCACAAAATCTTTTAAATTAGGGTTATACTTTTATAGTGTATATAAAATAAAAATACTTTTATAGTGGTATGGTCAAATAAGCCATTTCCCCCTATGGAGTAGTGTGAGATTTATAGTAATTTGTTTAGTCTAGTTTTCAATGTCTCAGTAATGGGCTTTTTCCTCACTTACCTTAGTTGATTAATCAGAAGTC
This sequence comes from Emydura macquarii macquarii, assembly GCF_026122565.2. Taxonomy (NCBI): domain Eukaryota; kingdom Metazoa; phylum Chordata; order Testudines; family Chelidae; genus Emydura; species Emydura macquarii. The sequence goes on along the minus strand of NW_027133000.1, from coordinate 4,585,213 downwards.
TAACAGAAGCCACTGTCAGGAGTTTTTTTTTCCTGCTATCAGCATTATTTTTCTTTTCCTTCATTTCAACCCATTACATCTCCCTGATCAGTCTCTTACCTTCAAACCTACCATTCACTTAACAGAGACTGCTTAAAAAACCCTAAGCAAAGACAAATGCCTTTTGGAAACTGCACAGTTGCGAGTTGTGCAGGTCAGACTGTCTCCCCGCTGATAATGATGCCACTAAAAATGACTGCCCTTGACACCCTGTGGTTCAGGTGACAGGTGTTCAGACTCTGACTCCTAGAAATGAAATAACAAAAACAGGAAGTGATTTTCCTGACAATTCAGTTTCATTCCAGTGGAATGTTAGAATCAGTCATGATTGTGATACAGCATGGATAAAAATACACCCTTGGTAAAGAATTTTTTTATTCCATTCCATAAGGGGAAAACTACATCTGTTTTGTGTATACACCCAAATTATAAATAAAAGTTGCTCTTCACCTCCTTGGGTCACCAAACATCTTCCACGGTTTCCATTCAGTCATTCTTTGTCTGTTTATCTGAAGTAGTTATTATTTAGCCAGTGGCTAGGTAGACACAGTGGACTTTGTAGACAGGGAGCCAAATAAATGTGTGTCAGTCTTGGAAACAGTGACATCCAATTATCCATATTTTTGCCTTTTTCTAATTCAGCCTGCTGATGCCTTTTATTTCTAAAAAATATATTTATTTTATAATGGCAACAGAAATTTGATGTATTTTTAGCAATAAAAAGAAGTGTAGCTTATTTTGTTTAAAGTGAATTTAGTGATGTTCTATTACACCACCACGGATTCGGCTCCAGTTGCTACAGTTTCAAGCTCAACAGAGTGAAATTGCCTCTGTTGCTTTTCTCAAATTTGGAGGCTTTAGGAACATACGAAGTCCAAGGATAATGACCACCGACACAATCACAAGTGCAAAGTCTTATCTGTATGATAAGTTTTATTAAAGCAATAAGTAAAGTTATAAATACCATGCATATAGAAAATCCTGTGCAACAATTATAACCTAGTCATACTCAAATCCTCAAAGATATTTTAGGGTCTGATGGACCGCTTAATAGACTATCATTGCTAGAGGGATGGTTCTTGCTGGGGTTTCCTGTGGGGTCATCCCTTGGGTCTTCCCACTTTTACCCAACCAGGAAATCCTCTTTTATGTTTGTAATTCTGACCATACCTAGCACTTCATGCATATGCATGAAGGTGTTAACCCTCTTGTCGTAATCTGTATTTCCACACCCCATGAACACTAGGGTGCCCCATTTTTCAGAGGTTGTTTGTAGTTCCTCTTCTTATTTCATTAGTATCTATACACAACATGTACCCTGTGGTCAAGACAGACATTCAAAGATGTTACAGTCAGTTGTCTCGTGGTCTTGGACAATACACTGCAGTCTATTTCAATCCATTTTTCCATAACCACCTTATGCAGTAACCTTGTAATCTTGCTGGCATAAAGCTATTTCTAGGTCATCCACTCACGTCAGGCTTTCTTAAGCCTTTGGCCTAGCATGGTTAAGCTAAAATCTTACAGGTCTCAGCCAGTAGGCCTTGCATTTCAACCATGCTTTACTTATATACCTAATACACACTCATCGCTCCTAAATACTCATCAATCCTATACTTCTATAATCCTACCACTTAAATCTATTTAGCATACATTGATTGTATATGAAATAGCATATGAACTGACCATAACATCACATAACATAATGATAAATGGATGATAAAAATGAACTAATTGACTACAAAAGTCTATTGTTCATACATTTATGTACACTTGATTAATTAAAATCTGACAAAGATGACCAATAGAGCAATCAAAAGAAAAAAAAAAACTATTCTGCTGAATCTGTAGTGGTCTGACCTGCTCCCGGTGCATTCAATGGCAAAATATCCATTGACATAAATAGGATCTGGAACTGGCCTAATACATTATGTATATATTTCTGCATGATTGTTTCTAACCCTTAAAGCGTCTAGTTTCTAGGGGCTTGTCTACACTTACCTCGGAGATTCAGCAGCAGTCGACCGGAGTTACGCAAGCTACGCAAAAAACTTGCGTAACTCCCGTCGACTTCTCTGCTTCTCTTCTGCGCACCGTCTTCACTGCACTGCGCCAACGGGAACCGCGTTCCTGTCGACGCAGCGCTACGCCACTTGAGAAGGTGGTCTTAGTACGTCGATTTCTGGATCAACTGAGCGGGTCTTCACGGACTGCTCAGTCGATCGAGAGAAGTCGATCTGACGGCGGCGACTTTGCCGCCATCGGTGTAGACATAGACATAGATGAATGACTGGAAACTTTGAGGGATTGGGTCCAGGGACAAGGGCAGTGAGAAGATGGGTCAGAATTCTTTCATGGAATGAATTCTAGTTTTTTCTATATCCCTGCTAATGGAAACCCTCACTGATTTCCCCACACTCATTATCCCCTTGCAAGCTTTTGTCATTGTCAGGACAGAGCAGAGAGCACATATATATATATATATAATTGGAAAGGAGACTCGCAAAGAACTGAAGTGGGCAGCAATGGTAAGCTGGGAAGATGGGAATAGGGAGAAAAACAGCAGTACGGCAGTGGGATAAGCTAGAACTCTGCTGTTGAGTCTGTGGGAGGGGAAACAAGCTGAGAAAGGGCCAGTTTCTTCTTGAGAAAGTGAGAGGAATAGCAGGTGGGTGAGGAGCATAAGGCACAATCAGGTGAAGTGTTAGTAATAATACCTGCTATCTAATTCAGCCAAATGCCTAATCATATTCTGATACCTGGTTAATAGCCCTACTGCCATCAATGGCAACACCTGCACATTGTGCCCAGACAAGCAAAGAAAAATCATAGAAAATCCTCCAAAGTGGGCCTTTTATTTTTAAAAAATATATCTATTTTATAATGGTAACAGAAAACCTGGCAGGGATATTTTCTAAGGATTAATGACCACCTTAAACAATGCAGTTACTCCAGATTTACACCAGTTTAGATGAGAGCAAAGTTGGGTTCAGTGCCCCTTAGGACATCAAGTTCACCTGATCAACCATTATTCTCTAGCAAATTTCCTTTATCTTGGCTGCTTCTGCAAAAGTAGACCATCCCCTGAGTGGAAACCTGGCCTCAATGAACTCAATGGCAAAACTCCATTGGTTTCAGTGAGGCCGATCCATTTTCACTCTATCCATTTTATTTATGGCTGTGTTCAAGAGTTACTTTCTCTCTTCTCATGAGAATATGCTTCAGCTGTCATACTCCCTGGTGACAGAAATTTCCATTACAGTTCCCCTTATCTACACAAGAGGAACAGGTGTGCAAAGTGAAATTATTTCCAGGTACCTTGACACAATGCCCCTTTATGCAGTGTAATACACATAACTTTGAGCAGCCAACCCGCTCTGCTGACCAATGTTTAAGAGGTGGGAGCAGAGCTACAGTTCCATCTACTCCCTATCCAATTCTCACCCAGATAAAATGTCTGGCATGCAACCCCTTTTTCCCTTGATCTCCCAAAGTTGTAATGTGGGTGGCCCTTTTCAGGTGCACAAAGGTGAGGGTGAGGAGTCGGGAATTTATACTTCCTCCCACTAATACTCTGTGCACCTGCATACTGACTAGCCACCTGTATATTTGTAGAGAGAAAGCTTATTAAACGTATGGTGCAACAAGTTTATACTTAGTTTGCTATTGGGTGTTAATTTTCAAGATGTTTTATTTTTGGTACAATACTAAAATTAAAGAGTCTCTTGTATCCTTACCAAGTTAATTTTTTACACATGATTCACCAGTGATATTTTAAAACAAATTACAAGACTTGCTTTCTTCGCTATCTGGGCTGTTATGTGTTAGTGAACTTTCCTCTTTCATCAGCTGTTGTTTTAATTGTTGACAAAAAGATTACAGAAAAATATTATCAAAGTTCTTGGGACTTTTACACATGCTGCAACTAGAATAAATACATAAATTCTGATAAGGAGGGTGAAATAGAATTTATCACCATTGCACAAATTGTGGGAATGGTACATCTCTGATGTATTAGATGATTAATCTTTTAATGAATAAGAGATGGACCCTGACTAAAAACCTAGAGGTGCCCAAACCAACCCTTCAGATCCAAACACCACCAATCTTTGGAAAGCGGGGAATGTGATATAGGGGAGATATGATAGAGGTCTATACAATCATGAATGGTGTGGAGAAAGTGAATAAGGAAGTGTTATTTACGCCTTTACATAACACAAGAACCAGGGGTCAGACAATGACATTAATAGGCAGCAACAAAGAAAAGGAAGTATTTCTTTAAACAATGCACAGTCCACCTGTGGAACTCATTGCCCAGGGATGTTGTGAAGGCCAAAACTATAATTGGGTTTAAAAAAGAATTAGATAAGTTCATGGAGGATAGGTTGATCAATGACTATTAACCAACATGGTCTGGGATGCATCCCCATGCTCTGGGTGTCCCTAAACCTCTGACTGCCAGAAGCTGTGAGCGGACAACAGAGGATGGATCACTCAATAATTGCCCTGTTCTGTTCATTCCCTCTGAAGCACTTGGCATTGGCCACTCTTGGAAGACAGGATACTGGGCTAGATGGACAATTGGTTTGACCTGACATGGCAGTTCTTTTGTTCTTAGTAAAAGTTTGGATCCATATCCAAACATGAACTTGCTTTAACCAACTGTTAAGACATGACTTAAGGGTAGCCCTAGAGTACTGCTGCTAATTAGGGGAATTACCATGAGGAAAATAGTTCTTCAATATTGGAAGCAATCTTGGATTCAAAATTTGATCCCCCTAGAAAAAGCTGCTAGGATTTTTGTATGGCAATAGAATAAATACTTGCCATGTTTCAGGAGAACTGGAGCTCTTTCTTCAACCTTAATTATTTCCTTTGTTTCAGTCTGTAATAAGAAATAGGTTAACTCTGATAGACAGTGATCCTATATCTATATAATAATTCTATGGATTTATAGCACTGTATACTCTCAAAGCACTGTAATACAGAACGTAATCCCCACAACACCACTGTGAAATATGGACCTGTTATCCGCATTTTAAAGATGGAGAAATTGATGTTGTGATATACCCAAGGCCACACTGTATCAGAACTGGGATAAGAATTCAGGAGTTCCTGCCTCATTGACGTATACTGTCTTTATGCTCTTTGAAGACCCAAGGAATGTGTATAAAGTGTCTCCTGGCTTCTATTATAGAGAATAAAGTGGAAAGGAGGCAAAGCTCCCTGAGTATGAGGACTGAGAAAGAAGGGCTGCTGACAGTGGAGCTGAGATGGGTTATCTGGGAACACAAGCTGACTGCTATTAAAGGATCTAGCGGCAGCTCCATTCCTATAGGCATTGGCCTCCCTCAGGTACAGTGCCCCAGAGTGCTTCTATTGAGGCAGTGTGACTCCAATATACCCTTACCACAGCTTCACAACCACACCAATGCTTTTTACTGACCGCCCGGCCTGTGGTGATTTAAAAAAAAAAAAAAAAAAAAGAAGATCTTTCATGGGGAAAGTTGTTGAGCTCCCTCTGTGCTCCCCAGCCTTCTTAGGTACTTTGAGATGCAGGTTTGCAGGAGATCAGGGAGGAAGAACACTTATGGTGCCCAGCGGAGTTTCTGATGAACACCCTTGTGGACTCTAAGTAGTAGAACTGCATCCTTCTGCCTGGGCAGGGGTCGCTTTCATTAAATCCAACATGCAAGTTCAATAGTGTGAGGGCACGCAGTTCACTATCCCCCAGCAATCATACTTGCCTCAGTGGTCCTGTATGTGTAACGCAGGGAAAGAGAATCTCTTGAGGCCAGATTGTCCCTGACAAACACTGGGGGCAGCACAAATCTGCTCTCCCCAACTCCTAGTACGCACTGCAGCAGGGATTATAGCAGTGGTTCCCAATATGTGGCCCGGGGGCCAAAAATGGACCGCAGGATCTTTCAAAGTGGCCCGCCGTTCCCCTCCTACTGGCTGCAGAAGGGAGCTGCTGCCTAAGGACCCAGGTGGAGCGCGTTGCTGCTTGGCTAAAAGACCGGTGCAGGCTCCTTGCTGCAGCCAAGGGGACGGGAGATCAGCGCTTCCCTCCCCCCGGCTGTAGCAGGGAGCACGGCAAAGCACTGCGCCAGGGTCGATAGGTGCTGGGGTCCCTGCTGGAGCCAGAGGGAGGGAAGCACTGATCTCCCATCCCCCGGGCTACAGAAGGGAGCCACTGCCTAGGGACCCAGGGGGAGCGCACAGGACTACAAGACACATGCGGTTTCCCTGCTGCAGCCAGGGAGACGGGAGATCAGTGAAGAGGGAGGCAGCCTCCTCACTGAACTCCGTCCATCTGGCTGCAGTAGGGGGCGGGGGGAGGGCTGCTGGCGGAGACTTGTGGCCCTTCAGGGTTGAAATAATGATATCTGTGGCTCTCAAGCCAAAAAGGTTGGGAACCACTGGATTACATGATCTTTCCCAGAGGTCCTGGGTATAGAGAGGAGTGCACCCACTCCACCACATTTGAAGTGGTGCAGTATGCTACCTCTTGTATCTGGGCAAGAGGTGAGCCAGGAATTCACCTACTGCCTGCTCTCTTTGCTACAAGCTGGAGAAGAGAGCAGTCCCAGTCCTCTGGGGAGTGCAGGGACTGTGGTTGTGCTTGGCTCCTAAGCCAGGGCTGTGGGGGGAGGTTTACACCCTAACGCTCTGCCGCCTCCTCCCTTGCTCACTCACACAGCAGCTGGATGGAATCTGGCCTTGATAAACTAAAGTATCTGATATTTATTTTGCATAAAGAAAAGCTGTAATTAGTCCCCATTGTAAGTGTGAATACAAGTTAATAGACAGTTTAATTCAATTATAATGAAAAGAATGACTGTGTTTACCACTGCAGTATAGCCCCTACAAAAGGACCTAGTGTCTTGAATTATTTGTTTCTCTTCACCATTGGAGGTCCCCTAAATAAAATGTAACATTTCCAGTGGCTTTAGATGTCCTTAATTCATCAGACTCTCCTGCTTCCCATTTCAGCAAACCAATGAATAGTTAAATCTCCCTTCTCCCGATTTCAGGCTTTCCACTTCCTTTGTGTTTTGGGTTACGCCTTGAGTCGGTGCGGCCAATGTTTACACAAACCTTTCCATTAAAGTTGTTTATACGTTTCTCTTCTGATACTTCTTTTCTTGGCAGACCTATTTTTTTTTAAACTGGACTCATCACTTTCTGGAACACTCCACATAAGTTGTCAACCAATATATTAGTCATTTAAATGTCAATATCTGTACGCTTCTGTAACTAAAGGAAAACTAATGGGCCTGTTCTGAAGCCCTTATCTTGGGCCTGATCTAAAGCTTATTGAAGTCACTGGGAGATTTTTCATTGACTTCAGGAGGCTTTGGCTCAGGATCTCACTTGGGCACAGTGTCCATTAGCACCAATGGGAGCTTTTGCCTAAGCAAGGATTTGGCTCATAGCAAGGTGCCTGCTTTGCAGCCCTGGAGGCCAAACTCCTCCGTTTCTCTCTAAGAGGTTCTCCCTGCTTTTACACCAGTATCTCTTACCCCGACCTAGGGGGCATGTCTAGGGGCGAGAGAGTAGTTCAGTTTCCATGCTCTCTTACGGTTCGACTGTGGCTGGTTTCCATACATAAGAGTGGAAAGTGCAAAATGGGCCTTACCCCTTTTGTAGCCGCCCCGTAGGGGCCAGCCAAAAGTGCAGTCCTTATGTCCTTCTGAGCTCAAGGGCTATTCAGGGCTAGTTTCCTCACATTTGCTGGCCTCTCCAGAAGGAACGAGGATGGGTGGGAAGGACCATCAGTGGAATAGGACAGCCACAAAGGAGAGCTCAGGAGCTGCACTCACAAGAACTCCCAGCAGGCATTGCCTACAATACCTCACTGAATCATTCTGACTCCACTCAAATCCATGGCTTCTTGGCCCAATCTGGCCCAAAGTGTGAAATCCGTCCCATTGCAAATGCCCACCAAAGGTCAGTTACCATCAATGCCTTGGGCTTCTGTTGTGCAGTGGGCCACGTGTTCCTGTTCTATGCAGGGGGAATTTAACACTTACTCCTTGGAGTCTGTGCTGAAACTGCCTACCAGATTGCCAGTCAGTGCCAACTGTGATGGTGGTTTTTCATGCTTTTCTGTTGGGAAACAGGGGGCACCAATTCTTTACACATACAATGTCATATTTTTAAATGGAATTTCCCCCACCCTCCCAGCTTTTTAATCATGATGTATTAAATCCCTTTCCCAGGATTAACTGCCATCCTTTAAAGTGGTGTAAGCTATTTTTGCACTGCCAATCTACATAAATCTCAATGGCCATAAAAAAACCAACAGAGCCATATTTTATCAAACAGATTTGATTATGGTTGAAAACAAAGGTTTGACTCCAAAACTGACATATGGAAATATTCAGATGTAAAGGGCTGTATAACTTTACCTTTGTAGCAAGTGCTTTGGGTCAGATCCTACCCTCCGCCCCATCTTCTTTATGTCACTCCAGCAGCACGAAAGGAATGGAAGGCAGGCTTAAAGGCCAGGCTGAGGTTCTGCGTGCAGAGGGGAATCACTGGGTGGTGTAAATCCAGCATAGTCAGCTCTTTTCCACCTGCTTCCAGCCTGATTAACCAAGATGGCAATCAGAGGGTGTGTGCAGAGATCACTGTGTGCCCTGTGGCTATGCTCACTTGAGCCAGGGACCAAAGTGGCCTCCTGCTGCTTCCAGGATGGGAGGGTTGGTCAAAATTGGCAAAAAGCCCCTTGTGCAACTGCCCCTCCTTGAGTTTACTGAGAGCTGCTCAGATACACCTGAGATGTGGCCTTTTGTGTTTGAAAGCCTGTTTGTAATGGCAGTCACCCTGATTTCTAAATACATGTTTGTTTAAAAATACAAGTCTCCAGATTCAGTGGGGACCATTTTAAATAGGCTATATTTATCACAGATACTGCCCAGTAATATTTCTGAGATACCACAGTTAATTCCCTAATCTAAGTATGGGAAAATAGCTGTGCTAGCTCACATGCTAACTGTTGGCAAAGTACTGTCTTAATGATCTCAAGGGTAAGACTACAAAGTCATTTGCACGTGATCATTTACAGACATCATTTACAGTTGAACTTAATGATATGCACAGAAAATGCCTTTGGGAAAATTATGTGGTTGCAAAGTACTACCCGATCTTGTGACTAAAGCAATGGGCTGAGACTTAGGAGGTCTGAATTCTATTCTCAGCTCTCCCAGAGATTTCCTGTGTAATCTTGGAGAAATCATTTAACTTCTCTTTGCCTCAATCTCATAATTCTGTTCTGTGCTGTGAAAAATCTCAGAGAGAAGGTATTGTGGGCTTCATCCAGTTCCCATGGGACTTTGTCCATTGACTTTATTATGAGTTAGATTGGGCCCCATCCATGTGCAAATGGGTAATTTGATGCTTTGCCATGTTACAGATTGTTTGCCATATCGATATGATCATTGGTTCATGATCATGCAACTCGTGCCACTTTTTATAACAAACATATGCAGCCAAATGCATGATATATGCAAGCTCTGATGGGCAGCACAAATTCTTTTTGTTTCACTTATGCACTTGATAGTTTTTAGTGCATAGGGCCATTTATGTTTATTAAGCTGCTGGGCTAATTAACTTGCTAGCTCCCTCTCTTCATGATGCACTTAATGTAAAAGTTTATAAAAGAGCCACCAAAACCCAGCTATCAGTATTCAGTATCAGAACTGTGCTGAGGAAAGAGGATTTTAAAGGGGATGGTCCAAATGCATCCAAACTAACATGAATGTTAGCACAATAATGTTTTTACTGTTTCATACTCTGGGCATAATTGCCCTATATCTATGTAAATCTTGGACTTTAGCTGGCCTCAAAGATACTGAAGTGCTCCACAAATAGGGATTCTTACGCTCTGTTTTACTTACATGTTTATCATTTAAAAAACATTTAATTGTGCACATAGCTAGTGTGGAGCCCCAGATTCACTATCAAGGGTGTGAAAGGGTCAGCTTTCTGCTCTGTCGCCAGGATCCTGGTGGGCTAGAGAGCTGGAAGAAAATCCCACCCCTGTTGCCAGCTGTTTTCTGATTGAAGGAGGAGGACTTGATTTGAGAAGGGTTGCAGGCTGCAGGAATGGATAGAGCAGACTGAGAGTTTGAGTTCAGGGCTGGGACACAGGCCTGGGCCTTTTTGCATGGCCTGTAGGAGGCTGACACTAAATGGCGTGCAAGAATCAGCCAGAACCCAAAGGGAAGAAGATGCTATGATCAGTGACCACGGGATCAATGACCATGCTGGGGGGCACCTGGGCTGTTTGTTCACTCATGGTAGGTCACTGCTTCTGATGAAGCTAATTGTTTGTTACTGATAACAGTCTTGCAGTGCTTTCTGGTGAATCCCTGCCTCCCCAAACTGTGGGAGGAGTCTCCACCCCAAGGCAAGGAGCCCTGAAACATTCTGTGAGAGAGGGGAGTCCCCCTGCACTAGCCTGTGTAACTACATGTCCCTATTAAACATTGACCTCCCTTCTACACTGCATCTCATTGTTTTTTAAACCCACCTGTCTTTTAGTTCCAATGGTAAACTCTTCAGGGCAGGGACTATCTTTTGTTATGTGTTTGTACAGCACCTAGTGCAATGAATCCCTGATCTTGATTAGGTTCTTTGGGTGCTATTGCAATACAAATAGGAGCTACTAAGATGGGTGCCATATAGATAGACAATACTTACATATTGCAGATTAAATATTACTTATTGCTATTTTGCTTCCACTCAGAAAACTAAGTTGTATTTTATAATGCAATTTACATTGGAAAATTGTAATGTTTGCAATATTTCTCACACTTCTATTGTGCAGTGATAGTTTTCATAAATATAGCTTTATATCAATATTTTAGAAAAGAGAATTTCATTATTCTGTTCAAATTGTGTGTCCTGTCTAATTACCTCATTTGGTATTTAATATCTGACCATTTTTAATTGCTACATTTGTACTAAAGATAAAGAGAATTGCTGACAGTGCAAGTTATTTTTATATAAGCCTTAGAAAAATGGTGGCATTTTTAATGGATGTTTAGTGTTCTAGATAATTCCAAAAAGAATTGGTCTCATTACATCCCTCGTCGCAACCATGATACTATATAGAGAATGATAGGGCAGGATAAGACAGAGAGATTTGAAATGTCAGCAAAAAAATAAGGGCTTATTAAATCCTTGAATGGAGATAATAATTAACATGATCATTGCTGTAAAGATTATACTATCTTCTTGAGCTATCCCATTTCCCCTCTAATAAAATGACCTTTAATCATTTTTCAATGGTGAGGGATAATTCACAATTGAATAGAACCTTGCCTAAGAACACTTTCTCTGTAATCGTAGGTATGTTAAAGGTTCTGAGAATAAGCTTCATGTTCTTGGGGCCCTTTAACAGGCACGACTGTCTGCATTTCCAGTGGTATCTTACAGAAGGCAGTGACACCTTCCCAAATTCATATTCTTGAGGCTGGGCCTCCTCCTCACCTTTAAAGATACCAGCACAGAGGTTGCTAACTCTAGTAACCACTTGGCTTCTGGGCTTTTGTTGTCAGTCATCTCCAGTTTCATGCGCTTTGCGGACCGTGTGCTCACAGAGTGAACTGGAACCCAGTGAAGAGGCTGGTGGGCCTCACAATGAACTCATCACTGTGTGTGGTGGGTACTTGAAAGTGAGAGCACTGCAGGGAGACAAGTGAACCCTCTGAAGTGTTGAGGGACTAGGGATAAATGGCCTTTTATCACTGAGAGACAGGCAACTGGGCATTCATGGGGAGAGGGATGGCGCCACAGCCACGAAGTTCTCATGTGAGAGGAAGGAGCCCTTGTTCAAAGAGGTCCAACCTGAAAAAGAGTTAAGGCATTTTAGCTGGAGGAAGCTCACATGAGCCTCTTGTTTCCAAGTCTGGACTTTGGGCTCTATAAAGGAGTGCCTGACCTGTAGAGTGCTCTGCTGACCTAGTGCTGCAGACGCTCCATGCCTCAATTTCCCTTCTCTCAGGGCTCCTCAAGACCTCTACACAACCCAAAAGAATTCAAGACAAAAATTCCCCTGCTTAGGTTCTACTTTACTAAACCCCTAAATAATCTGGAACCAAAGTCTCCCCCCATGCCTCACAGGGGTTGCACAGCCCTCCTCCTTAGGGTCTGTGATTCTCAATTCTGGCCTCTCCAGGCTGTAGTCTCTCCCTTGGGCTCAAGCCATTGCACAGCCCTCCTCTTCCTTGAGGCCCTCTCACTTAGGAGTCCTGATGGCTTTTTATCAAGCTCAGGTAGTCGTTATCCAATTAACTGCCTAGACAGGCTCATTCCCCTTAAATTAGCTCATCACAGGTAGCCCAGGCTAGACGCCTCTTAAAGGGGCCAGCAATCCTCTGATGGGGAGAACCTCAGCTTTCATTTTCAAACAGACTTGTTAGCCTTTTCTCTCATGGTAATTGCCTTAAAATTGCAAACTGATACAAATATATTGCTAAGATTGAAAGTAGCATTCCTCCGGTCTCCAATTCTGCAACAGGAGGCATATGGGGGAACCTAAATTTGGTCCTCCCCACACCCATTCCTCACCACATTATTTATGTGACATAAGTGGAGTTTAGATTGACCTGATCTAAATTTTTTTTTTTTTTTTTTGGCTTGCAAAAAATTTTTAGATGAACTTTTTGTCCAAATCAGGGACCAGAAAATTTTTTGAACTCTTGAAATTTCATGTGGGATGGGAAAAAGTCTGACCAGGTCTAAACAACCTGGCAGTGTCTCCCAAAATGATTTCCTTGACCTTTCCCAAAACCCTTAGGCTGACTCTGTATATAGTGAGTGACCATGGCCAGAATTTGTTTGTATTTGTGGGAAAGGTTCTCAGAAGTTGTAACACACTCCAAAATACTGACCACACTTGAGAAATTGTCCAGCTCTTTGAATGTTCCCACTAGTGCTGTGGCTATGGCAACACATGCTTTTAGGTGTTGTACCATGTAGTCCCCGTAAACTACATCTGCTTGGGACATTGCCTAGAAACATAGGTGGGTAATATGAGAAGGTGAAACTGTTGTCTGAAAAATGGAAAATTTCAACAGTTGAGATGGCAAATTGTTGAGAGAGCCCTTTGTTAACATTTTGGCAGCATTTCACTTAGTCTGATATTCAGTTTGGTTGAGGGGGTGAGTAATATTTCCATTCAATTTTTACGTCTGTCAAACTGGTTCACCAGTCACTAATCTGATGTTAGTCTGGGCAGAAGGAGAGCTTTCCAAATAGTTAGGACATATTAGTCACATAATGAACTGACTGCTGCTACAATCACAGTAAAGCTATAGATGACAGAGTATCATGTCATAAATAGTTCAGAAGAGCTAACCATCTGAAATTGATACATGCACTAATAAATCTGTTGCATTCCTCCAACACTCAGGCTGTAGGATAGCCATAACCTTTCACTGAAGACTCACCGTTAAACATGAAAGTAAATCCCTCAAAGTCAATGGAGAGACTCTTAATTTACATCAGTATAAGTTGGATCAGAATCTGCCAGAATGTGATCATTAACACAGCACATGCAAAATCTGTCATAAATGGCCCCAAGGAATTATGAATTGCATGTATATTCTGAAAAGGTACTCAACGTAGCATATACTAGCACTGGCATAAACTGGTGCTGTACGTGGTTGATCCTGGTACAGGCATATATTGGTACCCTGTCAGGCAGTGGCTGTGCAGCCATGGCCCAGGAGGCAGATAATCTTAAAAATGGCAGAATTTTTTGTCTACCGTATCAGTGGTCACAGTTACCATAGAAGGGTCTGTTTATTCCTTGCTGCTCAAGCAGGATAAGGTCATCGTGGATATTTCATGGTCAGTACCCCTCTAATCTTATGAACCTTGCTATTATAATTACAACATAAATATTCCCACATGGATATTTGAGAAACCAACTTCCTTTGGTACTGTACATATTTTGCATAATTATCACTGCAATCTTGACAGATTTAAACTGTCAAGTCTGTTTACACTGCAGTGGAAAACTATTTACTGATCCATACAAATGTTACATTTGCATTTGTAACAGGAAAATGTGTGCTGCTGCAGTTTGCTAATGATAAAAATTATACGTCTGGTTAAGAAAATGTCAGAGTTGGCCTTCCCACATCCCATTAATATAGGGGCACACTTGTTTCCCCCCCCCCGGGAATTTCAATCAAGTGTAAGATTTGGTTGTCTAGGAAAATGTTGAGTAGTGCCAGGATTTATGTGAATTATTAAAATAAACCCCAGGCTGCTGAGCCATCCACTTACCATAGTTACAGAATCATTTGGCTGGCAAAGTAACAAACATGGCAGTGGCCTAAGGTTTAAGATTAAAACAACCAAACAAATGAGACATCCCCCTGTTCTTTAAAGGATCAAAAGCTTGAGACTCCTGGGAAGTCTGAATAACTTCATCTTCCCAGTGAAATCTAGGAGAGTTGAAGGGGATTCAGCACCTTGCAAGAGTTGGCACTAAAATAACTGAGTTCTCTTTCATTAACAGACGATTGAATTAAGAAGGCACATTCTGTCCTAGTTTCGTGACTTGTAATAAGAAGAAGTAGTACTGCCAACTCCAAATGCTGAAAGATCATGATTGGCTTAAAAATCATGCACATTTTCTAAACAATAAACATTGGTTTTTTTTACTTGCTTTTGACTTCTGAGCATTTAGGGTGTATCTGGGTCACATTTTCAAGCTTTTCTCTGCAACCATGCAGAGAACCTTTTATTCAAATGAAAGCTGAGGTTCTCCGAGAGTTGAGATGTTAAGTACAATATAAAATGTCATGAGACTTGAAATAAAATCATGAGACTGGCAACAGGAGGTCACAGGACAGAACCCCCTCAGCCTTCTGAAGACCTTCTGAATATCCTGTTCAATCACAGAGGTCCCAGTCCTGAAGTCCTTACTCTGGCAAAGCTCCCATTGCTTTCAAGCCTCCTATAGGAGTTTTACCTGAGTAGGTGTAAGCGTGTTCGGCTCCGGGGGAGGCCACAGCAGCTTCCTACAAACGGGGAATAGCTCGCACTTGGCGAGGGAGTAGTTCTAGTCATCCACCCTTAAGCAGGGTGAGCAGCAGTTAGTCGCGCAGGCCCTTAGTCAGGGCGAGCGACCAGGAGTCTATTGCTCCAACCCCTAGGTAGGGTGAGCAGAGGCGGATCGCTCAGGCCCTCAGGCAGGGCGAGCGACCAGGAGTCTATTGCTCCAACCCCTAGGCAGGGGTGAGCAAATCGCTCAGGCCCTCAGTCCGGGCGAGCGAACAAGGAGTCTATGGCTCCAACCCCTAGGCAGGGGTGAGCAGAGGTGGATCGCTCACGCCCTCAGACGGGGCGAGCAAACAGGAGTCTATGTTCTAACCCTTAGGCAGGGTCAGCAAAGGAGGCAACGGCTTCAGGCGGGGTCAGGAGAGCAATTCTCCTGGGGTGGCTAGGGAAAAGGGGAAGGGGAGGGGGAGTAGCTTGGCCTCGGGCAGCTCCTCCAAGTCCTGTCCTGCTGCAGGGAGGGGCTCGGCAGCCGGCAGTTCCTCCAAATCCGGCCCGGCCTCCGGGGGTGCCCGCCACTCGGGCTGCTCTGGGGTCTCAGCCCAGCCAGGCGGTTCCAGAGCACGGCCCCGGGCTCAGAGTCGGGGTAACTCGGCCCAGTCATCCTGGCTGGGTTGCCTTGTCCAGCTCCTTGAGGGCCCTATCCAATCCCCGGGCCCAGGTGGGGCCGGGGTTCGTCGGCGGCGGCTAGGTTCTGGCCTAGGCCTCTGCTGGCGTGGCAGCAGTCTGGAGCCTACTGAGCTCAGGGGCCAGGCTTCTGTACTTCCCCTTCCTGTTGGGGCCCCGCCCTGCGGCAGCCAATTGGCCTGGCTGGGTTGTCCTATCACGGCCCGGGTCCCTTGTTGCCGGGCAGACTCCGGGGCAGGGTGTGAGTTGAGCCAATCAGAGCGCAGGCGTCCTTCCTCAGGCTCTGTCTCCGGGGGAGGCCACCGCGGCTTCCTACAGTAGGTTACAGATTTTGTCTTGCTTTCTCCAACTAATAGTGGAGGTTCAATAGGACATTCTCGTTGGCTCTCTTTTTGGAATAAAGCTACTTCAAACATCTATGTGCTTCCTTTATCTGTCTGCCTAGATTCTTATATCATACCAGTCACCATGATATTGGAGACCTCTTTCATTTCACTTTTCTTTGCCATTGTCATGCTGATTATTCTTAACTCTTTTTCTCCCATTCCTAGTAGCCTTTGAGAGATGGAAATCTTGAAGAAGGGCAGCACTTTTTGAAAGATATCACCAGTTGCCCTCTCTTGAAGAGAATCTTCCTTAGTGAGCAACAGAATCAGATGTCACAGGGAGACACAGGCCCAGCTTAAATGATTCTTTCCCTTAGTTTTTAACTGCATTGGGTAATAGGCAAACTAAGAGCATTACATATACAGTGTTGAAGAGTGTCTTAGATTCATTTCATTTCACACCGATCTGAAAGAGCACAAAGTGTATCAATTTGCACTTGAAGGTTGATGTCCTTATTTGCACAAGAATGGAGTCCAGCCCCCTCTTTGCAATGGACAGGTATCTAGGTTCTTATGCAGGTATAATTGTGCTAATATTTTAGTGAGTACTGGTAGCTTAAGCAGAAAATATAGTGCATGCTATGCAGACAACTTCTGTTGCCATGTGCTTCTGCTTCTTCCAACTACAGAATGTGAAGTGCGATGCAAAACATATGTACACAGTGCCATTCATATAAACATCCTAGAGCCCTTGTTGAAGTAATATACATTATGTTGGAATAACTGGGCTGATTATACACAAGTTTAAAAGAAATTTGAATTTTTAATACAATATTGAATTCATCCAGTGTAATCTTCAAAAGAACTCCCCCACATAGGGGATATGTGGTTAGACATCTCTGTGATTTGGAGGTGAACTAAGCAATCCTAAAACAGAAGACCATTCTATGTAGAAGGATTGACTTGAGCAACAATGTGCCACAAAAATGCAACAGTAGAATACTTCTAAAAAACCCTCCAAATGTTGCACCTTAAATTCCTTTAGGTCATGCACATTTAATCCAGATTCTCAAATTAAAGGCAGGATGTCCAAACACATAGAAAACACTCTTGGAAATTTAATTAGCATAATTTAATTGCCCATATCCCCTAGCTCAAAGGCTTCATTCTCTTTCTAGCCAGTCCCAAGGATAAACCTCTTCCACCTTCAGCCTTTGGGGTAAAATCTTTGGTAGAAAAAATCCCTGCTAGGCAGGAGTCTCTGAGGAAAGCCTTTCCAATGAGCTCCCAAAGTAAGGCTTATACAGTTGCAGGCAGGGCCTAAAAAGCCCGTAACTGAACTCAACCCCTTTATTACATTCCCTAATTAGGCCAAGCAAGAACCTTTATTCAAGGGCATCCAGTTCCCCTGACTCATAGGTGGCTACTCTGCCACAATTTCCCAGCATCCATCACTTCGCAATGAATTCTGCAAGCATCTTGTGAAGCAAGAGAGGCAGAACAAATTGTCTGACAGGTAAATAAAATATGATGAGCTTTGTGTGGTAGACCATGAAATGCCTTGAATGTTAATAATGGAATCTTTGTTAGAATGGGAAGCTAATGTTATGATCTGAGTACAGATGAAATATGACTGAGCCAGAGTTTAGATGCATGTAGAGCATTTTTTCAAGATATAGGGTGATAGCTTCTGAGTTTAAAAACTAGCCTTGTTTGAACTGGCTGGTATTGATGTATAGTACCAGCTGGAGGACCTGAGAACAGAATTGCAATGGTCCATTTTTTTTTTTGAACACTATACTAAATATCCCTAAAGATCATTTTATTCTTAGAGTCAAATCTTGAAGTTCTTACTCGGGAATATCTCTTATTGACTTTAGCTGCAGGAATTAGGATTAATGGCTTTGTATTATGTTTAGCCATAAATACACAACAATAAGGAAGGCTATGGCCAGGTTGGGTGAAGGAGAAAGATCAGGGCTGGTTTGGTGTGACTGGCCAGTGTTGGTGAATATAGGCTCTAGGAAACTGAAATTGATCATCCACTCCCCAGAGGAGAAAACTATAATGAGGTTATAACAAAATTATAATCTAATGACTCAAGCTTTAAATATGCTTTGTCTATGTAACTCAACGACAGCTTCCTGGTACCTTTGTTGTCAGAGGCAGATGCATTCTGGGGTGTCAAGGGGAGCTGGAGTTGGCTAGAATGACTTTGTGGTACCCAAAAAGAAACACAGGGTAAGCTTTAAAAATAATTTATGCTTTTCTTAGCTTTGCTATTTGTTGCATTCTGCACTCAATTGCCTGGCTAACTCATTTCCTCACCCAAAAAGAATTGTAGATCACTATTAAATTTCCACTGGTTGCACAAATTTGAAAACGTGTGTAGAATCACTGAGACCTCTGCAATGCTCATCGTGACAGGTCAAAGAAACATAGCTGGGGCATAGTGTTTGCAACTGCATAAGCTTTTTAAATTAAAATATGCAATATTCTGCTCAGTTTTTAAGTTTTTTGGAAAAATATTCTGAATCTGATAAGTTTAAAATGACACCATTTGAATTATGCAGAGGGTTGTAGCCATGTTGGTCCCAGAATATTAGATAGAGAAGGTGAACTAATAAACTGAAAATGGTTGGGTATTGAGTATATACTTTTGTAAAAGACTAACAAATTTAATATTTGTAGACATAAGCTTTCGAGAGACTTCAGCTCTCTTCTTCAGATGCAGTAATAAAGAAAATAGGTAACACAGAGGCATCTATTTTCTGTATTACTGCACCTGAAGAAGAGAGCTGAAGTCTCTCAAAAGCTTATGTCTACAAATATTAAATTTGTTAGTCTTTAAAGTGCCACAGAACTCATTGTTTTTGCTGCATACAGACTAACACGGCTACCCCTCTGGAACTATTTTGTAAAAGAGTTAACAGCAAAATTCAAAGAGAAGGTTTCAGATTACTAATACTTCATTATTTTAACTAATAAACATTTTATATTAAGTATCTTAATAGATAATTAAAACTGAACTATGTTTCTCAATATAGATGAACAAAGTACATTTGGTGATGATGCATTATCCTTACTTTTTAAAAGTTGTTTTTGTTCATTTGATAACTCTCAAAGTTGAGTAATTCTCAATGGGGCTTCCAGTCATTAGTAGCAATTAGCAAGTTTCTACTATATTTTGTGTTTTTCTTTGCCAGGAAATTTTAAAGAAAAGTAAACATTTTTACAACTTATTTAAGGTACTTAAGACCCCTAATTACAGAAAGTGCAAGAATGAAAGATTCAGAAAATAAGGCTTATGCACAAATTCATTATACTCACTGATTGTTAACTTAATTATACCGTCCATGGGTGAAATGCATATAGTTTCTACTAATAAAAAAAATAGAGCAATTAAGTTCTACATCAAGGAGCAAATGCAATTACCATTACTGAGTAATTCCATAACAGTTTTTTCATCCCTGGTTAATTCAGTGACTGCCCTTATTTATGCTTCCTAGCATCCAAGCTATGCAAAATGTTTACCAGAAAATGGTAGAGATGTGTTTTCTCTCTCTAAGGCAGTTAATTTTGCCTTGCAGCTTAAAACTAAAGCTCTAAGGTTCGTTCTTGCCATTCAACATGCTCATCAACTCCTTTCATATGTATGGGAGTGGAACATGAATACCCATTGAAGAGAGAGTATAGCCTATACTATCCTGTCTGTCCCAAATCCCAAGAGGCAAATTTTACTCAGGCTGTGGTCATATTTGACACCCTTTCCCACTAGGGTAATAGTCTGCAGATCTGATGTTTCAACATGTTATGTATCTGTATCTCTCATCGAAGTCATGCCCTGTATCTGCACATACATATTTATTTTCATCTATCCATATCCTAAAGTAACAAATGCAGATTTACTTTGACCTGTAAGTGGCAGTATATGGCTTAAAAATGCTTCTCCAGTAGTGGTTTCTCAACCAACTACATCACTTCAGCAGGAAAGGATAATCACAGTGGTTACTGAATTCCAGTGAATAGAAGTTTACTTAGACAATCTTCTATTTGTCTGCACAATCTGACATAGCTTCCTACTGTTCCTTACATTGATCAAGCATGTGAAAAAATATTGCCAAAGATTTAGAATCTCTGCCTTTAGATGATCTTTTATCAAGTTGTTTTTAAGCTGCTGTATATAACACAATCAAAATATGTCATTCTCAGCATATTTTGGAGTCTTTCATTTACCAATCTGAATTCTAAAATAACTTGCTTGACTAATTTCTATATTATTCTTTGATGTCATCCAACCTCGCTGTATATTTAGGAAAAGAATTGTTCAATCATCAAGAGAAAAAAATTAACTTATGCATGTCATTCTGGTGTTGCAAAGTTGGTGGTAAAAAGATTCTGGTATTTTCAAAGTGGAATGTACTTAGTAAATATTACAGCAACAGCAGTAGCTGCCTCTGTGGTGCTGATAATTTTGTTAAGTACTCACATACTATGGTGACAGGTACAATATAAATATTTAGATTATATTTCGCACTATCTTTTGGAGCATTAGCTTGTGCAAACCCTGAAACATTGCTAATCATGGCAGGAGTTTATCTCCACAAAGATTAAATCAGCAGCAATTTCTGTAACAGGTATCCCACGCTACAAGTGATTCCTTCATTCCTCCAACACCCATTGTTATCCTTCTTTCTCTAGTTCATGGAGGGCTGAGATGATCCAGTCCAGGGGCTTTACCTATGGGACATTCACACCATTGGGTGGGAAAGGATCTAGAGGGACTACTGCCAAAGTTACTGGAAGGTGGGTGTATGATACTCTTTATTAGCATATATTCTGTTGCTGGGTTTTTCCAAGTTTATGACTGTCCTTCCCTTATCCCTTATCAAAGATTTCCTTGTTTGTGCACAGTCTATGAGTGCTTGCAAGTGGGGGAGTCCTGCCTGTTAAGGGCACACAAAGAGGGGAGGGGGCTTGAGCCAGGTTAGTTATTTGGCAAGATGGACCCAAGATATATTGAACCCAGCACTTTTTGCTGCTGTTAACCCCCTGCCAGAAGGGTTATGTTATTACCACCATCATAGCATCTAGAGGCCCCAACTGTGAAAGGAGTGTCCTTGTGCTAGGAATTGTACTTGCAAATGGTAAGAGACATTTCCTGCCCCAAAGAGCCTATAATCTAAATAGACAAGACAGACAAAGGGTGGGAGACAGGAAATATCTCCATATTTTATGGGGAAATGAGGCAAACAGAGATTGTCACAATGAGAGCTGCTGGGTGTACTTTTGAAAAATCTGGTTCATTTTACATGTTTAAATTGTCACTGAGCTCTCAGGAAAATATGGTTCTAAGCAACCTGCCCAGTGTCACACAGGAAGCATATAGCAAAGCATGGAATTAAACCCAGGTCTCCTAAGTCTAAGTCTAGTACCTTCATCACATCCTTACTGGGACTGAAGGAACATGGAGCTAGGACTCCTCTTTCATTGCGGCTTCCTGTCCTTGCTCCGTTTTTGTGTAAGAAAGTAATATCCTCTACTCTTGTGGTCTGGAAGTCTGGTACCTTCAACAGGTTTTCAAAAATAAATCTTAAAAGAAAACATTTGGTTCTGTTTTTCAGTATGCCATAGAGGGCATTGAAGGTTTTATATAGCATTTATTTCATAAAGGTAATCACTGCAATTACAATGTAAGTGTACATATCGTCCAGCGGTAAAAGCAAGAAATGTTACAGATGAGAAATATTACTCCTAAGAAAAAGTCCTTGCTTTAAGAAAAAGAGAAAACATCTATACTTGAAAAACAGAATGCAAAATGACCTTTATGTATGTCAGCCTTTCTATGGTGCTCATCACAATCACTTAAGTGCCTCATAAATATGAATTAGTGTATCCTCACGGCTCCTCAGTGAAGTAGGGAAATATTATTTCCCATTTTAGAGAAGAGAAAAAGGTCAGGGAGAGATAAAATGACTTGCCCCAGGTCATCGTAGCAGAGCCAGGAATAGAACCCTGCTTTCCTGAGACTCAGGCTACTCTTTGAATCACAAGACCATTCTTCCCTCACAGATAATTCCTGGCATTTATCAGAGAAAGAATCCTCAAGAACAACAGCCCCACTTTCAGTAAAATAAAAATAGGTAGATTGAATGAGCCAAAGCGGCAAATATCAAACACTCCACCAGGAATTCACTGGACCATTCAAGAGCATTTAGATGATGGTGATGTTTCTGAGCATACCTCCAATCTCTGGATTTAATTATGTTCATGAGGTACAAACATTTTAAAAAATAAATTACATGAAGCAAGAAGTCCATATAATGTACAGATTTATAGAGCAATAGTAATCTTTTTTTTAAGCTTTTTTATGTTACTGGTCGGTACCTCTGGCCTTCAAACTATCCACACATATCCTATTTTTAACAACCTGGGTTTCTACCTCCTGTCAGTTTTATCATCATGTGCTTCAGAGCCACCGTAAAAGCCATATTTCAATCAATATGCTGATGGTGCCATTTATGGGGTAGGTCTAGCTGAATCTTGGTGTGCTAAACTGAAACAAAGGTGAGGCAAACCTGGTGTGCTGTGTTTTTATATTTACAAATCTTTATTGTTATTATTATTTATTTAATCATTTTATTACAGTAGCATCTAGAGGTCCCAAGTGGGATCAAGGCCCTTTGTGCTAGATGCTATGCAAACAATTAAGAGACAGTCCCTGCCCTGAGGAGCTTATGCTGTAAATATACAAAGGCTTGGTAGGAAATAGAAGCCCAGAGGGGTGCACTGTTTTGCCTGAGGCCCCATAGCATGTCAGTAGCAAAGCCAGAAACAGAACTCAAGTATTCTGTGGGTTAGTTTAGTGCCTGGTCCACTATACCACACTGCCAGTGTTCCCTTTAACATCCGGCTATCTTCGACCATGAATAACTCATTTGTTTTCACATTACTATAACAGGCTGGGAAAGGCTGATAATCTGGCCAGTGGGTACGTATAATTAATTTAGCTACATCAGAATGTAGCCACATGATAGCATATTATGAGTGATATGTGCTTGTATGCATATGTTGGGAATGGGCAAAATAGCTTCTCTGAAATATGAATCAATGTGATTTTCAGACCATTCCCTGAAACTTCCTCTCACTTATAACCTCTTGTCTCCATCTCTCTGCCCTCCAACAGGCACTCCTCCTTGGCCCCGTACTGAGTCCTTTAAACCTCTTCCTGTCGATCACCTTCAGTGGGCTCCACAGCCCCTGAAAGTTTGGCTCCCTTGTAGGATTTCCTAAAGGGCTCCCCCAGACATCATGCTCTACAAACTTTCCTCATGCTCTTCTAAGTTCACCTATCTCCAGCTATCCTAACTCTGAAGATCTTTGAAGGGTGTAATAGGTCCAGCAGTATGTTTGCTGGGCCATAAGGCTGCTGCTGATTTTAGTCACAATCTGGATTCCCAGTCACATACAGCCCAAAGCACATTTTGTACCTTTGACTGGGAAAACATAGCGTATCCTGGTATTCATACAGCAGCAGTCTAACAGCCCAACAGACACACTGTCATCTTACAAGAGTCTCCAGGATATGGGAGCCAAAAATGTTAGAGAGAGGCTGTGGGAGTCTCAGACAAGAGGGATTGCAGAGAAAAGGGCAGCACTAAGATAGGGGTTGACTATCTGGGTAAAACTGAATGGGAGTTCATCCAGAAAGAAGGGGACTGGTGTAACTTGATGGGCAGTGAAGGAACCCAAAACAGGGCCATCCAGAGGGGAAGAGGAATGTGAGGCAGAAAAATGAGGTTGGGAGCAGATTGGAGGCCAAGATGAGAAGTGAAAAGGGATAGATGAAACATTTTGAAGTGTACTGTTCCCCAGTGTTTCCCACTCTGACTCTCTGGTGTTAAAAGGTATGCTTATAAGGCTCGCTATTAAAAATCCAACACCCGCTATGGGGTACCACACAGCGCTATCTGAGATACACAGTGTTACCCATAAACCACTGTGCGATCACTGTTGGCAAATGCTGTCTTTCTGATAGTGACCACTGGGCCACTCTTTGTAAGCTTTTCTCTGCATATGTTAAACAAATGCTTAATTACACCTGATGATAATTAAAGATCAGATAAAGGACGATATTACCTGCAATATCAAAATCAAAGCTCTGTAAATATAACATTATATAGGAGCCTGTCATCTAGTGGTAATTGCCATAGATGTTCACCTTTAATGGCTTGTCTCAACAGTAAGTCTATAAGCAAATACCGTGGCTACCCTAAAGACTCTTTCCTTTCATGGGATTCTGCTGCTTTAAACAAACCAAATTTAAATTGCAGCACGTTCTTTGTTCTGAGTTCTTCTCTTCAGCACGCATGTGCTGTTGTGTTTCTTAACACGTAGTCCAATATTATCTACAGACATGCATTTGATTTGTGTTCCTAATTGTGGTGTTGGCCTTCACATATTTTCTAGTAGCAAAAAGAGAGAGAGAGATTGGAATGCCAGAAGGCTCTTGTGATATTGCTCCTCACTAGCAATACCATAAATAGGGTAAAACTACTTGATGGCTGTTAGGCTTCTGCACATATCTAGTTTTGTGATATGCCTTTATTCTGCAAAGTAGGAGGTAGAAGTTGTATATAAAAAGATTTATTCTCCTTTGAGAATTAACCACCTAGAATCCTGCTCTTAGTAGATGCAGGTGTTCTCAGCACCTAGGTAGAAAGTGAAATCCTCTTGAAAGCAGGGCTGTGCGGTCGTGTGCATAATTCCTGGCCACACCAACTGTTCAGATCTTGAGACTGTATAGGAAGCAACAGTGAGGGGGGTTTTTTTGGCCCCTATGAACAGAAGAATTTGCTCCTTGCTGCTGAACTAAGTGAAGATTCACGAGCCAGGGGAATCCGAGGGGGAGCACCAGGAGGGTCTGGTGCCTGGCTGGAGAGTTTCCAGCCTTCTTACTAGTGGTAGGAGAAGCAGCAGCACCTCAGGAGTGTAGTAGTATGTCTTATATGTACCTCACTAGCTCTTTCTTCCTTCCAAAGAAAGAGGAGAATAAGTAGACCCTTGCTGTCAGCAGCATGTGGGGAGAAGAAAAGCAGAGGAGAACCTCCCCATTCCCAGGGAGAGGAGATCTCAGGGGCAACAGAACATCAGCTTCTTATCCCTTTTGGGAACTCTGTAATGGGGTGCTGTGGGAGGCAGGGTAAATTTAAGAGGCCCAAATGGGAGTGAGGGGCAGAAGGAAGGAAAGGGATAGAAGGGGGGAATTGGAGAGGACAGGGAGAGATTTAGATGATGGAAGATATGACAGAGGTAATCATAGGGAAAACTAACAACCCTGTCTCGACAGGTTATGGATCTCCCAGAGTCAATAATCAGTCAGTTGGATAATACAACAAAATTTTATTAAGGAATATGGGGTACACGCTGTAATACTTAATACGTAGCTTAAATGATTATCATATAAAGCAGGCAGAGAAACAGGCAAAGCAGTTACTTTTTATATCTCACCACTAGGCACAGAAGGAGTCGCATGTCGTTCGATACGGGCCGGCTTTCACATTTCGCGCTCAGAGTACGGGAACGGGAGAAGCGGGGCGGTCCAGGTGATCAGGCTGGCGAACGCTTTCTCAATTTGGGCATGGGGCATACCCCTTTTTATACTAGAGAATGCATCACAAGTTTGGTAGCTCTGGATTGGGGGAGGGATATACATTAGTACGTGCCAGACTATGACGAGGCCTGTGGCCTTGGGTGAAGCTGTTATGGCACTGGATACATAGACCGTTATCGGTGGGCAACAAAGATATCTGTGAACAACATAGGCACTGGGATGCGTAGGCGGTTTTCTTATAGCAGCATAACAACTAACTGCTGTAAACAACAGATGCAGCCTAATAAGGTCAGGTCACGGTTTTACTGTTGGCACCGAGCGGGCGGGGGGCGAGGGGTGGGCATATGCTGGGAATTCTGCTGCAACAAACCCAAGGGGAAAAAACCAGCAAACAGAAGGAAAGGGAAACAGTGAAGTGACTTACACTGCTTCTTCAGTGCAAACACCTTTGATTGAAATGACATAATTGAATCAAACTGGCTTCTCTCCAAAGTGAAATCCCAAGATTCTTCCACACTTAGGCCATGTCTACACTTGAAAGTTTTATCGATTGTAGTTATACCGGTGATAAAAAAGTGCTATAATTATGTCATGCATTAATATAATATATAATTAGTCATGCATCTGACAAGCTGGGTTGCAGTCCACGAAAGTTTATGCCCACAGAAATTTGTTAGCCTTTTAGGTGCTACAGGACTTTTGTTGTTTTAGCTATAATTATAGCGCTTGCGTCCGTCTACACAGCACTCATTTTATTGCAAAAGAGCATCTACACTTGATGTTCTATTATCGGCAGTGAGAGCAGTGCATTTTGGGCAGCTATCCCACCGTGCAACTCTGCAGCTTCTGCCGCTAGGAATTCTGGGATGGGGGAGAAGAGTGAAGAGCACCTTGGGTGCTGGCTCAATGTTCCATGGTGCAATGTGTTTCTGTGCCATCATTCATTGCGTTTCTTGTAGCAACTTGTGCCCTTTTTTCAACAGCTCCCCGTCGTTTCCTGCGTGCCCACCATCTGAATCTGAAAAGATGGATCCTGCACTGCTCTCCACTGTTGCTTTCAGTATTCTTAACACATCACGGCGGGTCATGCAGTATATCATGAGCTCCGAATCGGAACAAAAATCCGAGGACCCTGACCTGCTGAGTGACATGCAGACAAGCAGCACCGCATTACTGTTATCGTTCACGGAGCATCTGCACATGGTGAACCGTCAGTTCTGGGCACATGAGACAAGCACACTGAGTGGTGGGATCACATTGTTATATAGGTCTGGGATGACGACCAGTGGCTACAGAACTTTCAAACGTGTAAAGCCACCTTCAGGGAACTCTGTGAGGAGATGGCCCCTGCCCTGCGGCGCAAGGACAGCAGAATGAGAGCTGCCCTCTCGGTGGAGAAGCGAATGGCGATCACCATATGCAAGCTGGCAATTCCAGACTTCTACCGGTCAGTCACCAATCACTTTGGAGTCGGCAAGTCCACTTTTGGAGCTGTGTTATCACAAATGTGCAGAGCCATTATTCGCTGCAAAGGACTGTGACTCTGGGCAATGTTCGTGAAATAGTGGACGGATTCACAGCTATGGGATTCCCTAACTGTGGCAGGGCGATAGATGGCACACATATCCTGATTTTGGCTCTAGAACATTTCGCAACTGAGTACATCAATAGGAAGGGGTAATTCTCTATAGTACTACAGGAGCTTGTGGATCACAGGGCATTTCACTGATATCAACACGGGTTGTTCGGGAAAGGTGTATGATGCTCATATCTTCAGGAACACAGGGCTGTACCAGAAGCTACAAGCAGGGATCTTTTTCCCAGAAGAAAATATTACAATAGGGAATGTTGAGATGCCCATAGTGATCCTGGGAGACCCAGCCTACCCACTGATGCCATGGCTCATGAAGCCTTACACAGGAAACCTGGATAGCAGCAAGGAGCGCTTCAATAACAGGCTGAGTAGGTGCAGAATGACTGTTGAATGTGTGTTTGGAAGGTTAAAAGCACGCTGGAGATGCCTTTATGGCAGGCTGGACTTAAATGAGGACAATATTCCTGTGGCTATAGCTACCTGCTGTGTGCTCCACACTTATGTGAAGCTATGGGTGAGAAGTTTTCCCCTGGGTGGACCGTTGAGGCGAATCACCTTACATTTGCATATGAGAAGCCAGATGCCAGGAGTATTAGGGGGACACAACGGGGTGCCATATGCATAAGGGAGACAGAGTGCCCATTTTGGCAATGACAACCCATAATTTCTTTTTTTTAAACATCACTGATATTTTACTGCTGTAAAAGGTAACAGATGTGTTGTGAAAGGTAAAAGATGTGTTGCGGAGGTGCATATCTCATGTTAACACAGAAAAACAGTGCTTATTGTTCTGAGAACTGACTTTTATTATTAAACTCCAAACAGTGCACAACATAAACAAATCATGGAGGAGAGAGTGCAGGGGGGGCAGTGTCTGCTATTATAGCTGTATGTAAGTTCAGATGTCGCTCTCGTAGCTGTATGAAAGCGTGGAATGAAGAGGGTATCGGGGCGGTCCATGACTTTTGTAGGAATGTGTTGGGGGGTTGGTGGAGTGCAGGGAAAGAAGTTCTGTTGTGGCTGCAGGGGTGGGGGGGCAAGCTTGTATGACCTGTGTCTGCAATGAGACTATTCTCTTTAGAAGCTTTTCCAGGGCCTTGAACATGAGCTCATGGCCAGCAAAAATCCTCTGCTGGTTTTCCTTCTGTTCCAGTCTGTCCATCTTCTGGGATTCTGACACTGATTCTCTTCATGCCCTTTTCTCTCTTTTGGATGCCTCAGAGGACTGAAGGAGTTCCTGGAACATCTCCTCCTTGCTTCTGCGGGGTTGCTTCCTTATCTGCTGGAGGTGGTCCGTGAGTGTAGGGGCTTTGGCTGAGAAGGTCACATCTGTGTAAGGACAAGAAACAATGAACAGAACCACTATTGTCAGTGCCCTAACAGTACACATGTATCACTGTGAAACACACCTCATTCTCACTGTCCCCCCTGCGCAGAGCACAGCTCCCTGATCAGCCTGGGAATGGCAAGTTTGAGGGTGAGGGGACAAGATCAATCGGATAGGTCAAGGTTCTCAGTTCTGAGTGCTTGCTTGGGACATACATGCAAGTGCACTGGGAAAACAAATTTCAGATTGTGCCACCATTGTCCACAGGCAGGGGCCATAGAAACCAACATCTCCTTAGAGTCAGCAAGGATGCTAGGCTGCATCTCCTCCATGCGAGCAGCTTCAAACTGGTCCCTATGCTGCAGGCATTGGAAAGGGAGGGAAGAAACCAGCTGCTCTGCCAAGGAATCCAACATCTCCTTAGAGTCAGCAAGGATACCTGCAAAATCTCGTCGAGCGGTAACGGGTATCTCAGCCGTACTGCCTAGATGTTCAAGAAAATGGGAAAGCACATACAAACACACCTATTCCTGTACATTTCAATCCCTTCCAAGACCTGTATGTTTTAGCCAAGCTAAGGACCCCCATGCCGCCAGGATGCAAGCAGCATCAGCTTCCAAATACTTACCAGAGCTCCCCTCTCCTGCATCCTGAGCGCCTGAGCTGAAGGGCTGGGACTAGCTGTATCCTTCTGAGGTGGAGAACAGCTCCTGACTCCCAACCTCAGCAACCGAGCTGCTTCCCGGCTCCAGGTCATCCTCCAGCTCCACTTCCTCATCAATTTCCTCTTTGTCGGGGTTTAGTCCACTATCTGGTGTCCCTGGGGCCGCAGAGGTGTTTACGGGTGTCTTGGGGCTGATGTGGGGTCCCCACTGAGGATGGCTTCCATTTCTTTGTAGGATTGGCAGCTCATTGGCTCCACACCAGAGCGATGGTTTGCCTCCTTGGCCTTCTGATAGCTCTGCCACAGCTCCTTGATTTTAGCTCAGCACTGCAGTGTGTCTTGCTCATAGCCCTTCTCCGCCATGGCACAAGAAATCTGGCTGTAGATATCAAAGTTCTTTTGGCTAGAGCAGAGCTGGGACTGCATGGAAGACTCCCCCCAAATACTGATCAGGTCCAGCAGTTCTAGTGTGCTCCAAGCGGAAGAGCGTTTGCTGTGTGGAGCTACCATGGTCACCTGGGAAGATGAGATGCAAGCTCTCCACACCAACCAAGCAACAAGTGGAACAAAAATTTCAAAACTTCCCACAACTGTAAAGATGGAGGGGCCGGTGGCTGCAGAGCAGCAGAATGCAAACGGATGTGCAGAGTGGTCAGGATTGGCATTGTGGGACATTTCTGGAGGCTGTTTAACATGACATAAAAATACAGCAGTTTCTACACTGATGCTTTTGTGACAGAACTTTGGTGACAAAGACTCTATGCCTCTCATCTAAGTGGTCTTAGTTTGTCGACAAAACATGACTGTTTTGCCGACAAAACGCCATTCTAGTGTGTACACCAGGACTGTTTTCTCGACAAAAACTGACTTTTGTCCACAAAACTTCCTAGTGTAGACAAAGCCTTAAAGGAAGAGAAAGAACAGAAAATGTGAAGCCCAGGCAGAGATTCATTATAAAGACATTTCTACATTTCTTTGGTGGTTTCTTTTTTCGCATTTGACTTCTGCTCAGCCTACTGGTATATACAGTAGACAGTCCATGCCTGCTTATTAGATATGCATTTTTTACTATTTTTTAGTTTGCTATGCTTGAAAGTGTATGGGTTAATGATGAAATGTCCTGGGATGTCTTACATGGAAAAGCAAGCAGGCCCATGCGCATCTGTCATAAGGACTTCTTGGACTTTCTGATATTCCTATTTTAGAAGACCCATTTGTTCCAAGTGCTCTTTCCCCAACCCTCTAGAAGGAGAACTAAGGCTAGTTTTTCCCTGTTCCTGGCAATCTTATAGCCAGGACTAACCTTAAAGTTTGCTGGGAAGTTTTATTTTGTTGATAGCAAGAGTTAAACATTGCTAGAGCTCTTTCCCTCCAAAAAAATACAGTACCTTAGAATTTTTGGTATATTGCTTTCATTCAAAAGCCAAACATAGAAAGATTTTTATATTAAGGAAATTGTCACAAGGTGCCCCTCCCTGAAGTCAGGCTTAAGAGAGGGCACCTGGGACCTAGAAAGAAGGAGACGGGGGAATCCATCAGGAGGGATAGGTGAGGTAAAATGAGAACTGCCTCAGGAAGAAAGGAGAGACTCAGGGAGAAACCAGAGCAGCAGAGGAGAGTTGTTCCAAAGAGCCACTGAGAAGAACAAAAGGTGAAAAAAAATGTTGGTGTGGTCAGGCCAGAGCTGGGGAAGTCCTGTGAGGTTAAAGGAGAGCCTGTGCAGGTTCCCCTAGGAAGAAGTGGAGGAACCAGCCTGCTCAGGGGAAGCTGAGCCTGAAACAAGAGGGCTGGTGCTTAAGGGTGGATCCCAGGATCAGAGATAGGACTTGCAGGCAGAGGTGAGTGGAACACCATAGGAAGCCCCCTTACAGAAGGCCTGAGTAGAGAGCTTCAGGAACAAGTGAGCACAAGGACAAGTTGCTGGTCCTGTAGAGAGGTTCCCTAAGTAGGGGTCGGACTCACAGGCAAGGAGGCCTGACTGAATAAACATGATGGGGAGCTTTGTCACAAGAGACCCTGACTTGGGGTTACACGTTAGGATTTTAGGGAAAATGGATTTATCATGAAGTTGCTGTAGACTATTGTACATGTACAGCAATAAAGTATACCTAAAGGAAAGCTTTTGAATTGGCCATTGAGAGAGACTGTGTTCCTTCTGTGGCCACATGAAGGGGAAACTGAGGCCTGGCCTACACTGGTGGCAGCGGTGTAGGCTGTGTACCAACACATTGCAGTGTGTAGATCCATATGGCAGTGAAAGGCTCTGGCAGCAGGGAGCTGCCGGAGCCTTTCCCCATTGCCTCCCCTCTGTCAGAGTCTTTCCCCACCATTGTAGTCTTTTCCTGTGACAGAGAAAGGCTCTGCAATGGGGATGCAGTGGGACACTACTAAAAATAGCAGTCTAGACAGGTAGGCGCTGCTTGGGTGAGTTGCGAGCTCTGTAAGGTGTATAACCTAAGTGTTCAGGCATGTCTTTGCTGTACTAACCTAAGCAGTGTCTCACCATCTGCACTGCTATTTATATCAGTGCTAGGGGGCATGCAGTGTATGTACTCTATACATTGCCATAAGTGTAGACATAACCTGAGGCAGGCACATCAGTCATGCCACAGGAGGGTGCTCCAGGAGAGGAAGCCCTACAACAGAATTAAATGCTCTAAAAGAGTAGCTCCAAACCCTGCTCACAGTTACACCTGAGCAATCATGCAAGCAGAATCTGGCCCCTGGTATCAAAACTGACAGCTCTGAAATTTTACCCACTTAATGAAAGGTAACTTTGCTAAAAAGCCCCTGATAATAATAATAAAAAAAGAGTATTGGCCAATCTGATACTGCTTGTGACATTAGCATTAATTAAAGTCTACACAGAACTTTCAAGATATGAAGTACAACGCATAGTAAATATTAAGTATTATTATTACTAAATCTCAACCTCTGAACTGGGCAACTGGCAAAGGGCAAACCCAAGACACTGGATTTATTGTGATCACAGCCCCACATATGCCGCGTATGCAAGTGCTTGCATGTGTGTAGTGACGCCCCTGCCAGCTCCTTTTCTTGTTAACAGGCATTGACACAAAGAGCATGTTGCTCTCTGAAGTGCCCAGAATGTAGGATTTTTGCCAATGTCAGTATCCTGCCAGCTCACCAGAACAGAGGCAGCAGACAGAATGGAAGGCTGCATGAGATGGACACTCTCATCTGCGACCCCCTGAGCTCCCATGGCTGAGTTACGCAGCTGAGGAGCTGGGTATGTCTCGTTGCAGCTCTCATTTCAGAACAATGCAAAACTTATTTCTTTTACATCAGGAGGGACAATGGGAACAACATTTGCAGGTGATGTACTGGAGCCCCTTTTAATACTGCAAATTGAATTGACCTGGTAACTGTAACACACATAAATTTGTAACTACATGAGAATTCCAAGAAGTCTGATCTCAGTGTGTAACAGTTGTGTGAATGTTCATATATATTAACATTTCATTTATTTTGTTTTCCTCCAAACTTAAAAATATATAGGTTTCCATCTAGTGCTCTGGGCATCTATCCCACATGTTAGAAATTACAACTCAAACACAGAAAAGGGATTGCCCATAAATACATCCATTTCAATATCCAGACCCTCTTCAGCAGCTTTGAACAAAGAGCAAATAAAAAAGATGGGCTCTGTGTTCTGCTTAGAGTGTTAACACATTTGGGCTCCGGCAGACCGAGAAGGAGGCACAAGTCTCAAAATCAACGATCCATTTATATTTATTTACCACTGTTAAATTCATTGGGGCACTGTTAAATTCATTGGGTTCAATTTATTGACACCTCAGCTGGTGTCATAGCTCCATTGACTTCAAATTGCCATCTGACTACTTGAAAAGTTTCTAAATCACATTTAGTTGAAATGTTAACTTCAATGGTGTTATGACAATTTCCACCAAGGATCTGCCCCAATAACATTTATGAATATCAAATGTGTAGGATTTTGTTTGCATTTGCTGATCAGATATTATTGTTTTTTGAAGGAGCACATCAAAATATGAAATAAAGGAAAAATAGCATTTTGCAGCTAAGCCATTTCAACATTTAGGGCCAGATTCTGCCTCCCTTACTTCTCTTCAGTTGTGCTTAACTCTACTGTTAGTCTAACTGATTCCAAGGGAGCTACTCACAGATTATGGCACTTCTCATTGTAAGTGGTGCTGGTCAAATCAGGACCTAAATAAGATATTACTCCTGCTCTGATGGTGCTATGGTCCTATGTTTCTGAGGGACATGCCAGAAGAGCTGGGTGAATTTATTTTAGCCAAAACTTTTTTCACTGAAAAGTGCAAATTCAGGGCAATCAAAACCATTTTGCAAATTCATGATGAATTTGCCAAACCGTTTCAGTTGGGGAAAAAAATTCTGAAAAAAATCAAAATGGTTCATTGTGACATTTTATAAATGTTTTGATTTTTCTATTCAAAATATAGTTCAACTGTGTTAAAAATAAACAAACATTTAAAAAAACTCAATATGAATAGGTCAAACCAAATGTTTCTTTTGCCCTGAAGCAAACTGGCTTTTGTCTTTTTGTGATGGATAGTGAGATAAAAATCCAGTTATTTGTACAGCTCTACACTCCAGTCAGATGGGGTGGCGGGATGGAGAAATGTATAAGTTTGGACAAAACCCATCCGGGGTTCTTTTGCCATTAATGACTTCTCTTGGAAAATGTTTTGAATAATACAAGATTTACCAATTCTGGCAACTTATATAAACATCACCCCGTACATATCTGCCATTTACAGAATGTTATTGTATGAGAAGGTGATATGATTACTCCCAGTTCTTTCTCTTTGTCTGTGTTTGTACTAGTGAAAGGTGCCAGATTGTCAGCCCCATAGCCTGGAGTCTTCTGTTTATTCACATAACAAGTGGAATACAAACAGCAGAATTGCAAGCTTCCTCACTGCAGCTTTCTTATATACCTCAAACCTGGCCTGGAGCGACTACTTCTAAGGGAACGACAATAGTTCTCCTGCTTGATTCAGTTCTCTGACTCTGTGCAGGGATTGCCAGCCATTACAGTGGTGCCAGTTGGTGCCAACTGTGGTAGGTTTTGTGATGTGAGGATCTATCCACATGGAAATGTACTAAACCATCTCATTTCACTTGGATTACCAACTAGCCAACAGATGGCAATGATGTGCGGTCACTAGTGGCAATTCTTCATTTACTATTTTTGATAGTGAGTGTTAATGAACCTGCCAACTTATTCAGAGCTCTCTCCAGCCCAAGTACACTTTCACAGCAGCTAGGCCTTGGAAAGTTTGTGCTTTATCATGATTTTCAGCAAATCCAAAGGCTGCTCCTAACTACAGGAGAGAAATACTGTCCTCAACTGCAGCTGCAAAATGCTGGCTAGGCATTATGGCCAACATTTTTAACAATAGAGGTGCCTAAAAATAGACTCCTAGATCCATATTTAGGCACCCACAAATGTGGCTTGATTTTCTAGAGTGCTGAAATCTCAGCACTGAAGCCTCTTTCTGTCTGTACGTGCATATGAACATACACCCACAGTTAAAATATTGGGCCCCTTTGAAGTCAATAGTAAAACTGCTATTGACCACAGTGAAGCCAGGGTTTCACCGCACTGTGCGATAAATAAATTTACGATTCTTTGATGCAAATCCAGATTAACTTCACTGGTTTAAATGGATTTGGATTTACACTGGAGTAACTGAAAACACTATTTGTCCTACTGTCTTTCATGTCTTGTTATTGTGAAAATAGGCTCTACGCTTTAGCTGCCCAAATTCCAAATCAATTTGTGACGTGGATTTTTGTTGTGTGTAAAATGTACAAGATTTTGGCCCCAAAAGTAGCTTCAGTCACACATGGGCCTGTAGGCTCAGCAGTGATGGCTTGTGAATGGTGGGAAATAATTTTTTCTTTTTTGTAGGTTTAGTTTCTGCATTGCGGTCTATACTGTACGTCCTTCCGAGTACAGTAGGACTAAATCTTAGTATAATTGTGGACTCATTTTTGATCTGCCCAAAAGGACACCAACATGAAAAATTATCATCTTTGTCTAAATTTGTATAGATGGTACATTCTTTAGAATAAATCTACAATGGAACAGGCATTATTGACAGTTGTGTCACTTTTCCCAGATGAATAGCTACGTGGATTTCCCAGCAGTTACAAATAATGCAAATTAAGGATCTCTGCAGCTCATCTTTCAAGGGTGAAACAAGAACCACAGATATGTTTCAATTTGGAAAGCCTACAGTTTATGATGCAGTTGTTGTTTTGGAGGACTACATGTTAGATTTTTGGAGAAGCAAAGAATTAGTTTAGATTTAAAGTGACCTTCATAAGATACAACATGATTCAATTTTATGGAAGGCTATGCCAGTGTAATATACATGCCTGTATGTCACACTGAAAGCAACTATGGTATGTGTTCTCAAAGGCTAACATGTTTCCCCTTTCTTGTTGTCCCATAGCTCTACATTCAGCTGAATATTTTTGTACACATAGAGAATAAACATTTTATCAAAGAAAAAGAAAAGAAGCTTGACTAAACATCTCTTATGGGGAAGGGAAAGCCTATTGGAGCAAAAATCTGTTTACATGAATGCAGAGAACTTAATAATTATATGGAACTGTACGATGAATAAAGATGAAATGGGGTACAAAATAAATTATCTTTTGGACACTTTTAGAATTATAATAAATTATTAAATTCCTTGAAAGTTGAGAACACTTTGAACATTAATCAATTTGTATGTGTAATGACAAGTCTTTTTGTATAACAGTGATATGTATTGTGAGAAGTATGTTTAGACCAAAGTGGCATGGTTAGAATTAAAATTTCACATGTTCACATTTAATCTTCAGAATTGCTGCAGGGAATATTTTTATATTTATGAAATTCTACAGTGTGTGGCAAGTTTCTACAATGTATATAGCTTCTCTTTTAGGAAAGCTAGGAAGGTAAAGAGTAATAATCAGCTAATCAGCCATCAGTGTTGGATTTATGCCAGGGATGAATGTAGTGTCCAGTGATAAAATAAGGATTACATTTAGAGAATTAATGTCTTTGGATTTAGAAATGGTACCTGAAGAAAAGGAGAACCAGGAAGTGGGCATGTATGGCCTAAAGAATTGTGAAACGTATAAGCCAAAAGTTTCTCCTCCTGCTAATTAAGAGAATCCTTTAAAATTGGTCATTTTGCTACAATAAATTAGCATTTTTTTCCTTCACTTAACACACTTAAGAATTAAACTGATACCACCAGGTCTGTGCCTTACTAGTTTAAGAAGGAGGCCTGGCAACTCTTAGGATGTGAGGTCACATTAAAGGAAAGTGGGCCTGCCTTGCTCCTAGCAAATACATTGAAGTGCAGTAGCCAATCATTGTTTGCAAACATACTGTTTGAAAGAAAGTGGTGTTTTGTGGCTATGTTCATTATTTCTTGCCTGCATAAATGCATTAGGTGGTAGAGACAGCACCTGAGATGCATATTCTGCTGGTGAACTCTTCTGATCTTCTAGTTGGCTACTGCCATTTCACAGTATTATTATTATTATTTATTTTTATTTTATTATTTTCAAGAGATTTCATTAATGGTAAAGCTAAAAGATAATGCTACCTAACAAACAAATATTTTCATTTGGAAATCCCTAAAACCATTTTTCTACAATACATCAGGAGTCTAAAATTACTTTACCTTTAAAACTATGGCATCACTCAGTTCTTGGATTAACATTATGAGTCCCATTTTGGCCTTGACTAATCTACAAGTGTATGACAGTGCAGAGTTCTCTGTAACCTTTGATAACTGAGTCCCCACCATTTGAGCACCTAGTTTGTCTACAGTTACAGTAAATGAAGGCTCCATTGTTTTCTTCTGAACAGATCCCTAGGAAGTTTAAGAATTATGTTTAATAATTAGTAGTATTTCTTAATATAACACTCAATCTTCTACTTCCTTGCCTTACTCCAGACCCTCTCTCCTAGGTTCTTCTCCCAATAAGTTTTGATCCAGATCCAATGTCCATTGAAATCAGTGGGAGTCGGATCAGGTACTTTGTGACTGCTCTGCTTTTCTGTCCTCTTCTTTCTTACTTGTTTTTCCCCCCTCCTAACAGTGAGTCAAATTCTCAGCAGGCATAATGCCTCTGATTTCAGGGTCATTTTGCCAGCAGAGAATTTGGCCTATCATCTCCAACTGCTCTGAAAACCAGTAGCTAAACATCTTAAGACACTGGGCAAACTTTTCAAAAGTACCTAAGTCCCATTTTCAGAAGTCATTTCAGCACTTAGAAGTTTAAAACTCCATGTAACTTCTTAGTGACTTTTAAAAAGGGGATGTATGATCCTCAGTCACTTAGGCACTTGTGAAAATGTTACCCAGAATCTTTTTTCCTTCTTGAAAAGTCTGAGCGGATGGGAGAGGGTTTTAATTATTACCTTTGACACTAAAACCTGTTACTATTTCATTAAAAAAGATAAATACAGAGAATTAATTGACCTAATACTGAACTTTGAAAGTCAACCCCATTGCAAATAAGAGCTTATCTATCTGTTTTAGAACTTTATTCTGCCACTTATCAGTTAGTATCTGAGTGCCTTCCATGTTGGGTGACCAGATAGCAAGTGTGAAAAATCAGAAGGGGTAGAAGGTAATAGGCACCTATATAAGACAAAAAGACCAGGGGCAGCTAACATGGGAGTTTTGCAAGGGAGTTTAGAGGGAGAGTGGGAGAGTAGGCGGGGTAGATACTTCATTAACATTCTGTAAATTAAAGACAATAACCCCCCTCAATAAAAAACAAACAACAATAAAAGAAAGAGCTGCAGGAGTAAAAAGAGAATTCAGGCAGAAGTCCAGCAGCAGAGTGGGGGCTATCCAGTTTATTGCACTGAATGCAACATGTATGATTGCACCCTGTGGGCGAGTGGCATATGTGTGCATTCAGTTCAAGGAGCTCCTGGCCCTCAGAGACTGCATGCTGGCTTTGGAGGCTGGCTGAACTGGGGGAGTTAAGGGAGACAGAGAGGTACATAAATGAGACTTTCCGGGACCCTGTAGAACGGAGGAGAGGAGGATTTAGATTTATTAGGAACTGGGGAACCTTTTGGGAAAGAGAGAACCTCTACAGGAAGAATGGACTGCACCTGAACCAAAATGGAACCGGATTTGCTGGGACACAAAATTAAAAAGATGGTAGAGCAGTTTTTAAACTAAGAGGTGGGGGAAACCCAGTAGGTGTGGAGGAGCATGTGGTTCAGACAGAGACATCCCTTAGGGAAGGATCTATTAATGGAGATTCTCTATATGCTAATAAGGAGGAGGGGATGGAAGAGAATAAAATATGGCTAGGATCTGATGAGAAACAGTCAAATGAAAAACAGTCCCATGCAGTCACATCACATAATGGCACACAGCTAAAAAGTGACCATTTTTAAGTGCTTATATACAAATGCTAGAAGTCTAAATACTAAGATGCGTGAACTTGAGTGCCTCATATTAAATGAGGATATTGATATAATAGGCATCACAGAAACTTGGTGGAATGAGGATAATCAATGGGACACAGTAATACAAAATATATCGGAAGGACAGAATAGGTCATACTGGTGGGGGAGTGGCACTATATGTGAAAGAAAGCATAGAGTCAAATGAAATAAAAATCTTAAATGAACCAAACTATGCCGTAGAATCTCTATGGAGTAATTCCATGCTTGAATAATAAGAATATAGCAGTAGGGATATACTACCAACCACCTGAACAGGATGGTGATATGTGAAATGCTCAGGGAGATTAGAAAGGCTATAAAAATAAAGCACTCAATAATAATGGGGAATTTCAACTATCCCCATACTGACTGGGTACATCACCTCAGGACAGGATGCAGAGATAAAGTTTCTTGACACCTTAAATGACTATTTCTTGGAGCAGCTAGTCCTGGAACCCAGAAGAGGAGAGGCAATCCTTGATTTACTCCTAAATGGAGCACAGGATCTGATTCAAGGGGTGAATATAGATGACTGTTTGGTAATAGTGAACATAACATAATAAAATGTAAAATCCCTGTGGAGAGGGAAACACCAAAGCAGACGACCACAGAAGCATTTAATTTCAGAAAGGGGAAATACACAAGAATGAGGAAGTTAGTTAAACAGAAATTAAAAGATTAAGGTGCAGTGCCAAAAGTGAAATCCCTGCAAGCTGCACAGAAACTTTTTAAAGACACCATAATATAGGCTCAATTTAAATGTATACCCCAAACTAAAAAACATAGTAATAGGACCAAAAAAGTGCCACCTTGGATAAACAACAAAGTAAAAGAAGCAATTGGAGGCAAAAAGGCATCCTTTAAAAAGTGGAAGTTAAATCCTATTGAGGAAAATAGAAAGAGCCAAGTGAAGTGTAAAAATATAATTAGTAAGAACAAAAAAGGATTTGAAGAACAACTAGCCAAAGACTAAAAAATAACAGCAAAAAATTTAAGTATATCAGAATCAGGAAGCCTGCTACACAACCAGTGAGGCCTCTGGACGATCAAGATGCTAAAGGAGCACTCAAGAAAAATAAGGCTATTGCGGAGAAACTACATTAATTTTTTTCATTGGTCTTCACAGTTGAGGCTGTGAGGGAGATTCCCAAATCTGAGCCATTCTTTTTAGGTGACAAATCTGAGGAACTATCCCACATTAAGATTTCATTAGAGGAGGATTTGAAACAAATTGATCAGTTAAACGGTATTAAGTCACCAGGACAAGATGGTATACACCCAAGAGTTAAGAAGGAACTCAAATGTGAAATTGCAGAGCTACTAACTGTGGTTATGTAATCTATCATTTAAATCAGCTTCTGTATCAGATGACTGGAGTATACCAAATGTGATGCCAATTTTTAAAAAAGGCTCCAGAGACGATCCCAGCAATTCCAGGCCCATAAACTTAACCCCGGTATCAGGTAAATTGGTTGAAATTATAGTAAGGAACAGAATTATCAGACATATAGATGAATACGATTCGTTCGGGAAGAGTCAACATTGTTTTTGTAAAGGGAAATCATGCCTCACCAATCTACTAGAATTCTTTGAAAGGGGGTCAGCAAGCATGTGGACAAGGATGATCCAGTGGATATAATGTACTTAGATTTTCAGAAAGCCTTTGACAAGGTTCCTCACCAAAGGCTCTTAAGCAAAGTAAGTGGTCATGGGATAAGATGGAAGATCCTCTTCTGAATCAGTAACTGGTTAAAAGATAGGAAACAAAGGGTAGGAATAAATGGTCAGTTTTCAGAATGGCGAGAGGTAAATAGTGGTGTTCCACAGGAGGCTGTACTGGGACCAGTTCTGTTCAACATATTAATAAATGATTTGGGAAAAGAGGTAAACAGTGAGGTGGCAAAATTTTCAGATGAGACAAAACTGCTCAAGGTAGGTATGTCCAAAGCAGACTGTGAAGCCTTACAAAGGAATCTCACCAAACTGGGTGACTGGGCAATAAAATGGCAGATGAAATTTAATGTTGATAAATTAAAAGAAATGCATATTGTGAAACATAATCCCAACCATAGATATAAAATGATGGGGTTTAAATTAGCTGTTAGCACTCAAGAAAGAGATCTTGGAGTCATTGTAGATAGTTCTCTGAAAACATCCAATCAATGTACAGTGGCAGTCAAAAAAGCTAACAGAATGTTGGGAATCATAAGGAAAGGGATAGACAATAAGATGGAAAATATCATATTGCCTCTTTATAAATCCATGGTATGCCCACATCTTGAATACTGTGTGCAAATCTGGTTGTCCCATCTCAGAAAAGATATATTGGAATTGGAAGAGGTACAGAAAAGGGCAACTACGATTAGGGATATGGAAAAGCTTCCATATGAGGAGAGATTAATCAGACTGGGACTTTTCAGATAGGAAAAGGGGGGATATGATAGAGGTCTATAAAATCTTGACTGGTGTGGATAAAGTAAATAAGGAAGTGTTATTTACTCCTCCTCATAACATAAAAACGAGGGTCACCAAATGAAATTAATAGGCATCAGGTTTAAAATGAACAAAAAGCAATATTTCTTCACACAATGCACAGTCAACCTGTGGAACTCCTTGCCAGAGGATGTTGTGAAGGCCAAGACTGTAACGGGGTTAAAAAAAGAACTAGATAAATTCATGGAGGATAGGTTTATCAATGGCTATTAGCCAGGCTAGGCAGGGATTGCTGTTTGCCAGAGGCTGGGAATGGCTGACAGGATGGATCACTTGATGATTATCTGCTCTGTTCATTCCTTCTGAAGCATCTGGCATTGGCCACTGCCAGAAGACAGGATACTGGGCTAGATGGACCATTAGTCTGTCCCAGTATGGTTATTCTTATGTAAAGCCCTGAATATTGAGACTATCCCTATAAAATCAGAACATCTAGTCACCCTACTTCCATGCAATATCAATAGAAATAGCAAAGTCCTTTGTATAATGGACTTCATGAACTCTAGGACTTCTCCCTTTTTAAGGGAAACTCTGCTTGGGGTAGCAAGCTCTTCTGTAACTCTTATCCAGCAAGCACTCTCAGCTTTGACACAACCAGGTTTTCATCTAGTGTAAGATTTACTTCACACACTTGATGCTTGATGACGTCCGTAGGAAACATGAGACTTTGATGTCACAGCAGTAAACTGTGAGTTTCTCTGTTACAAGCTGAATGTGCATTCCAAGGGCTAGTGCTAAAAATGCTTTCTTTGTTGTCTTTAATTTGTGTTCCTGTGTTAATTTGTTGTTTTTCTTATCATTTTACCCTTTATCTGAGTTTGTCTATTGGGTTTAATGTTTTCCTCTCTCTCTTCCTTTTTTTTCCTTCTTCAGAAAATCATTTTTTGGGATTTAATTAATTTTCCTAGTGTTACCAGCCACTATAATTGGCTTGACCTTTGTATTTTTACAGTATTGGCTGATCTAATTGGCCTTATAACACTGTCCCCATGTTTACAGGATTCCTGCCATTATTGTAAAGTCCCATTTGTTTGGTCTGTGCAATAATGCTCTCTTCAGCTTCAGTTTACAAGAATCATTTAATGAGATCTTTTTTTTTTTTTTTTAACCACGTCTCTCTTTAAAGGAAATTGCATTAATTTAGTTTTTAAATCAGAAGTTAAAGACCACTACATAGTTTCATTCTCATCTTTTAACTCACTACACCAAGGCTGTCCTCAGTAGAGGGTGACCACTATTATTTATAACATTCTTGACTGTAGAGCCACAATTATAACTCTATACAAAGGGTCAACTGTGGTTTTTACCTAGAACACATTTCAACAATTCACAGAATATAAATGACTGAGGTATCACTATAGAATGTAAAAGGTACTCTCGAAGACTAGGGTAATGAATTTTCTAAGCCAGAGGAGGGGTAGGAGTATTACCTACCCATAGAGCAGCGAGAACCCATTAATATCAGGTGGGCGTATGCCATATGATTCGTATCTGGGTTTTTTTTTTTAATCTATTGTTATTTCAAAAGCTTTTTTTATAATATGATGTCTCCCCTTAGAAGATGTACATGGACAGTATGGCTCACTCCATTAATCTAATCTAATGTCTAATTAATCTAAGAATAGATATAATCAGTAGATCCTAATACAACATAAACCAAGTTAATATGCAAATAAAAATAGAAAACAATTGGCTGTCATTTCAATTTGTCTTTGTTCTTATTATTTTGTAAATAAGATGTACATATTGTGTATTTGTACTATATAAACAATGTGCTTCTAGGTGTTCATGATGATCCCAAAGATAGTTGGGTGCAGAAATCCTAATTTTCTTCCATAAAATAATATAAAAGTGTTCATATGAGTTCAAAGCTTGGGGCTTGTCTATGTGATTGACATGCTGCTGTGTGGTTTTTGTGGGGTAAAGGAGTGTTTTTTGTGAATGTATGTGGGCAGGGGGGAATAAGT
This sequence comes from Emydura macquarii macquarii, assembly GCF_026122565.2. NCBI lineage: Eukaryota > Metazoa > Chordata > Testudines > Chelidae > Emydura > Emydura macquarii. The sequence continues at coordinate 4,541,971 of NW_027133000.1, read as the reverse complement.
CTGCAGATTTCCTGCAGTCAGGTTTTTATGGTTGTTGATTTGGACTTCCACATCAAAGTTATGGCTTTTAGAATATCTTTGTAGTAATTATTATCTTATTGTATTGATTGATTCTGTGCCATGAATATGCATTAGGCAAACCAGGACATCAAAAATATGAGAGAGAGAGAAGGGCTGGTGGTAAATGGGTCTTTCTTTTGTTTTATTTCACAGAAGTTTTTGCAGATATTTTCATAGAATATATATATCAACTGAGGACAAGCCCAGTATTCATTGAGCTGTGCAGTGATCCTTCTCTAATGTTGCTGCTTTGACAAAGGGACGAGGAGTCTTTCTTGAAAACTGCCAAGAGAGCTATAGGTAAATATATGTTTTAGTCTCATAAATATTAACTTGGGGTCCACTACTCCAATCAATGGTTCTGAAGTGTTTAGATTGCCTCTGATTTCTGTAAGCCTAACAGCTTTTATCCTTGTTTTAATTTTGTGCTCCTCTTTTATTCAGTGCCCTGTAATGACACTGTAACACACTGGATAGGACTTGATCCCAGCAAACACTTGCACATATATTTAATTCTACTCACTGCATAAGTGTTTGGGAGCACCAGGTCCAGGATTAGGATATTGGTCTAATTAAAATTACAACAGCTGGACTTAAGAAGGGCTCTTGTAAAAATAATAGCCACAATTTGTGTATATATTAGTCCTATTTTCAGTGGAGTTATACCAGGTGCAAATTTAGCCAGGGTTCCCAAATATAGCTCAAAGATAGAAACAATTTTTGGAAAGCTGAAAATACCTTCCTGTGGCATAATATATTTGAGATCATAAACTTTTCCCCAAGACAAAGAGTGGATTAATGATATTTTCAAGATCTTGCATTGTTTCTTTTTGCTACTCCACAAAATTATTTAAAATGCCTATTGTAGATTATTTAAGGTATGCATAATAATAACAATAATTAATTAATACAGCCATCTATAACAATGCCCCTAAAAGACTATAGTTTCACCATTGTATGTGTTAATGTCTTGGACCAGTACTCTCAGTAGTGGAGTCCCATTTTATTAGTTTACCATGTTTACTATTTTTACTGCCTTTATAATCTACATTTCGTATTTGCCATCTAGACAAGATATAGCTTGGTCTGCATCCAGTTATAATACTGAAGATGGTCATCTGGCTCATGGGCTGTTGGTGAGGATGGCACCTATGAGAAATCTTCAATACGAGGAGCAGGTTGGTGATTACTGATTTGTTCAGACATTTGCTCTAGAGACTCTCATTTGATTTGGTTGTAGGTTCTAGTTTTGGATAAAACTTGGCTATTTGTTTAACAAGCACAATTTTCATGGAGCTTGCCTTTCGGGAGCCACTTCCTTTCTGTTCACAATCTTCATTAGTTAGCCTCCTCAATGAGGAGGACTTCATGTGAACAGAACTAAACTCTTTTTTGTTAGAGAAATCATTGCAGCTTAGTTCACAACTCTGCCTCCTTCAAATACTACACAGCTTGTGCAGGAAATCAGAATCCATTTACTGCAAACTGGTGGCATGTTTCCATAACAGAAGCATGACACCTCAGAATAGACACACAAAAGTCACAGGACCTAAAGTTAATTGTGAACTCTTTTTAAGGCTACCAGAAAATAAATCCTGAATGATCTCCATAATAGTCTGATTACAAGTGTCCACTTTGTTGGGAATATTTCTAGAATCTCAACCCTGGAATTTTATCTCAATCCCTGTAGGGGTCTACACCGCTCGTGATTTACTATTATTTTCTGCATTTAAAGGCCAACTGACTCTAAATTCTGCTTCTGGGCTTGAGTGGATCCTTGTCTGGTTTTACCTGAAATAGATGCAAACAGGTATCCAAACAGAGGACATGTATCAGTAGTTACCCAGCAACTGCTCTGATTTACTCAGGGGACAGTATTCATTGCTGAGAAGAGTCCTGCTGCTTGGCTAACGGCAACGGGACCACACAAAATCCTTCTATGTCACTTAACCCTCCTCCCCTGCCCACCAGATGGCATGAGTAACCCTGACCGGTTGTTAGGAAAGAGACTTAGCATGAGTCATAATTGTCCCTGTTGTTCATTATCCAAATGTTGGAATTCATGCCTTTAAGTGACTCAAGCAAAAAATTAAAGATTATGGGGCTGGGGGGATCTAGTTGGCTTGGTGGAGGAGAAGGGCAGCAGATGGGAGACACATAATGGTGTATCTAGACCCCTGGTAGCCTTAATCTATCCCTATTTACATCTGTAACCAGCACCCCTTAGTCTGGAAACTTCTGGTTTATTTTATTCTTGTTTGAAACTGATGCTTAACTTCTTCACAGTAATGTCTGGGTGGGAGGTGGGGGAGAAAGGAAGGAAAATCTTCTATTGTTTTAATACTACCTGCATAAATATTTATTTTCTTTCCTTGGGCTCCATTTATTAAAAGCTTCCTGAACATTGAATCTCTAGTACATGAGTAACCACAGGCAATCAAATCTATCAGGAAGAACACCTGAAGATTATTTATCCTACACAAGATCTCTGTATACTAGGATGGCAGATAGAGAAGCAGGCTGTGAAAAATACATCTGTACAGCAGGATTATATAATTGTGTTTACAGTAAAGAAGGCAATAGGCTTTCACTCTGAACTACTACTTCCACTTGTATTGTCTTAATTACATACTTGAGTGTAGTTCTTCCTCTTTGAGTGATATTATATGGTTTACCACAAAAAAAAAAAAAAAAAAAACAACCTTCTAGCTATATAGTAGCTTTGCCACTACCACACTGTTATATGCCATTTTGCATTTGCAGTGCTAGGATTTAAAACCAGCTCATTTGTCCAACAGGTTCTGCTTTTCTCTGAATGTCTCAGTTGCTTGAAATGGCTAATGTGCAATGACTGATGATTGTCAATGGCCTAGAATCTACTTTAAGCTCTTTGTAAGCTCTTTGCCTGCATGAAGCTCATTGCAAGATCAGAGTCAATGTTTGTATAAAAGCTCTATGTAAGTGCTAGCTGTTTGTGTTTCTACAATATCTGTGAAGGGTGATTGCTCTTCTGGAGTAGAGATGCTGCTAAGTATCTTACAGATTTGGGTTCTGCTTATAAAATTATTATTCTATTGGCTGTTTGCATCTCAAACACATTTTAAACTTTCAGCAAAAAAGGCTAAGTTATACTGGTGCTTTCAGTAGAGCAGAGTTGCACTGCCCCAGAGGCAATGTGCAATCAGGCAGACATAGTCCTCAAGCAACCCTGGGGAACACAGCACACAGTCATCCTTCCATAGGCTCTAGCATTTGTTCCTCCCTGAATGGAGCCTTTGGGGCGGGAGGTAGGGGCGCATTGGGACTGTGCTCCTCTCCCTTCCAGCACCTTGTTTCTTCTGGGAAGTTTAGTGCTCATAGTGGCAGGTCCCTGAATGCAAGGACAATGATTGTATCCAGCCCTAGCACAGAGGTCCAGCGATGGGATGAGAGGAAAGTTTTCTTGAAACCTCTTTTCTCGTTTTTTTGTGCATCCACAGACAGCTGGGCCCACTGGAGTCCTTAGGATCTTTTCAGGTTCCCTAAATCTTTTTAACTAAATCCAAATCAGTCAAAACCAAGATGCCATTGTTCTGGACAACAACTCCAATATGTTGTCCTTGAGAACCCTATCCAAATTACTGTCTTTGGGATGCATTATCAGTTGTTCTGAGCCTGTGACAGTGTGAAGGCTTCTTTAGCACTCTCTCTTCATCATACCGCAATGTCTGGCTGGCACCGCACCATACTTTGGACAGTGCTGGTTGGTGAGGCATGACTATGTAAACCATGTCCGACCCCTAAGTGACTTTGCAACCATAACTAAATCTCCCAAGGACCATTGTCCCCTGTGTCATGTTTCAGAAATAATTTGCTGGTGTTATGCTTATCAGCATTGTTGACTGTCTGTCTGTCTTATATTCTACTCTGTTCTTATACTACATCCTTTATTATAGTATCTGAATACCTGTTTTTGACTTTATTCTAACTCTAGGAACAAAAATCATGACTTTTTAGCTTTAATTGTAAATAAGTTTTGAAAAAAAAGAATTAAGTTTCTGTCTTAAAATATCAGTTGTGTTTAAGAGAAAAGAAACGCATTAAATATCATCTTAAATCTCTGATTCAACTGAAGCCAAATTTCACTTAAATTCACGAAGAATACATGCCTCTGATTCCTGTGAAAAATTCTCCTTCCCCTCTTCCCAAATTATACCATTGTATTACATATCAATTTGAAATTGGATTCCGAATGCGTTCTTGTAGACCAACAAAAAAAAGGCTTTAGACTTCTGCAAATGGATTAAAAATTTGACCTAAAGTAAACAATGTATATTTTAGTCTGAGAACAAAACCTGGATTAGACAAAATCTTATTTTACAATGAATACTTATTAAAATTTTATTATGTAAACAGAAAAGAAATGACGAGCTGTAATACACAATATTACACTATGAACATTCAGGATCAGCAGTGCAATTTTTATCAAAACTATATCACCAGGATAGATTCCACCAGTATGCCATTTGGTATATATTATTTAACTGAACAATATATTTTTGACTGACTATCAACAGAATAACTCAGACAAAATTCAGATATTATTAGCCCAGGCAGTAATTGCTATCTGATTTAAATAATGCATTTAGAAGTTTGTGGTAGAAAGGTCTAATCAAAGATTTCTTGTTGATGTATTTGAACAGTGCTACTGCAAAGAAGCTTAGGGACATGGACACTAAACCGTTAGCTGAGACCACTCCCAATTACATTCAAAATGTATTTCTTTGCCAGGAAATATATTACCTCAAAGCAAAACTCAAGGGACCTGGTTCAACAAGCCCTATATGTGACTTCAGTGATAATTTTAGCCCTGATTCAGTAAGATACTTCAGCAACTGAGTAATTTTAAGCATGTGAGCCATCCTATTGACTGCTTACATGCTAAAATTACACATGGACTTACGTACTTGCTGAACTGAAGCCCAAGGTGCTGAATTTAGATATACGGCTTGTTAGTATCATATTATCTTTTATTTACTCATTATTTATTAATATGAGGATTTGGTCGGATGAAGCCCTGGAATAGCAGAAGGTTGTAAAGAAATAAGAGCAAGTATGTGGGGGAAGAAGGAAGGAAGGGGAAGAGGGAGGGAAAGATGAAAACCAGAGGAATGAGGCTAGCAGGAGAAGGAATGAAGAAGAGGTGCTGGAGGAGATGGGGGCAGTCAGCAGGCAGAAAATTATGTCTTCAGTTCAAAATTCACAAACAAGTCTGCCGACATCAGTAGCATCCATGGGCTCTGAAGATAAGATGGGGAGGATGGGGACTGGGGGGGGCTCAGCTGGACTTCTTCCTGCTCTGCTGATTCTCCCCAGTTGCTGTTGGGGAAACCCTGGGGGCTGGGTCCACACCAATGTGTCCTGTTCTGCTCCCTCTGTTAGCCCAGGACAGGATAGGAGAAAGGACCACTAGAGGGTGTAGTCAGGGGAACAGGGCCTCCACTGGACTGGAGGTGCCAGAGTGATGGGACTCCATTTTTTTTTAAAAGCAGAACCCTACCAAAATAAAGATTGTTTCCCATAAAACTCAGTTACACTTCAGTCCCACAAAGATATTCATCAAGCTCAAGATGAAAATGCTTCGTTCCAAGCTCATGAGACATTCTCCTTCGATACCAAAACCACCGCTCTGAGTTTTCAAAAGACAATAGAAACAGAGTTGATGTGGTATCTGATCAACAGCATTTTTCTTATCAACATCTCTGGTAACTATATTTATGTAGTGTCGATGAAGTTAATGTTCAGTGTAATATTTGATCAAGTACTAGCTATCAGAATATTAGTTCCCTTTAGAAGATTTGCAGCTACTTTGCAAATATAAGCATCAAAGATCCAAGTAAGTGCCACAATTTGCTGTTAAACGGATAGTAGGGTCTTCTGTAGGCTCTGCAGCGACAGCCTTAGAGTTTTGGGGCAAGCTTGTGAAACAATTTTATGCCTTTATCCCTGCCCCAAACTTAACCAGCTTCTGTCCAGCATGATGCATAGAAAAGATAGCACAGTCCAGTGGCTAGAACACTAGACTAGGATTCTTGAGACGTGGCTTTTCTTCACAGCTCCATCACTGACCTTACGTCTGTATGACCTTAGGCAAGTCACTTCACCCTTCTCTTCCCCTCACACCCTGTATCCGTCTTGTCTAAACTGGAAGTTCTTTGGGCCAGGGACTGTCACTTATTATGTGCCTCGCAAAATGGCATCTCTACAGGTGCAATGGTAATATAAATATAATGCACAAGAATACATTCAGGATTTGGAAAAGGTCAGCAAGACTAGACCCTCCTTCAAACTCAACTGTCTCATTTACATATGTATAATAATATATAGGTGTGAAGGAGGAACTGTTGGGCCATCATCTGCCTCCTCTGCTGTAGAAGTGGTGTCCTGTTGCCTTTGCTGGAGCTTGTGCATAGATGTCAGACTGTAAAATAAACTCTCAAGAGTTAAGTCTCTAAACAATACCAAGTAGCACTTGTCCCCCCTTGGTGAAAAGGATGCTTTATGTGAACAGCTAGTAAGTTTTTGATTATTATTGGGCGGGTTTCTGTTTCTTGGACTATAGAATCTCAAGCAGTCAGCAATAGCAATATAAGTACTCCTAACTACTATCCTACCTGCCTTCCACTGAACTAGCAGAGATGCAGAATGTCTGCCAGGGAAGTACCATAAAAAAGCTATTAAGTGAATTTTGAAATGTTTAGCAAGGTTGCAGAATCCAAAATGCAAATATTACTGAATGCTCCTCAGCCCTGCTTTCTTGGACTGCACAAACATTCTTGTATATTTTGGTTTATTCCTGTGTATTATCAGTTCAGTGTTTAAATTGGAAGGTCTTGTTACCTGTCTAGTTGTATTTTTAACTATTAAATGGCTAACGGCCTGTTTAGAATTTGTTTCTAATCTGGGAACAGGTTCGAATGAAGCCTTAGCAACCTGAAGGAGACATGGGTGACTAGCCATAGGTCATCATGGCATGATACAGCAAGGGAATGTCAGCCCCCAACCCAATATCCCAATATCAAACTGAATATCAAAGGTATTTTACACGGCAGTTTTAACATGAAATCAATCGCTCAGTACATATTGTGTTTCCATGGAGCCAATGCCATAAACAGGCCACCAGAGAGCACGGTGCTTTCATACTGATGGATGTGCAAACAGTTCTGGAAGTGTACACAGGCATGGTTTCAATGGAACATTTAACCAGGATAACTCTCCTTTCCTTTTAGTAGCTCTCCCTCATCTTGTCCCCTTGTCATAGGTGTTTGAATTACCAGTGAACTTAAACGCTTATTTAAACATCTCTAGGGGAACTAAATAGTTCGTGTGAATCCTTGCAAATCTAGTGCCCGGGTTATGTAATAGTAAAACAGCTGTTGCCTGATCAGTGTCTTCTGGGAAATCTGTTGATGGCTTCAGTTCAGTTCCTAACAAACAAAACCACTATTGGTATTGCTGACTTGTTGTGAAACTTGTCACTGGTGCCAAGAATTAAATTGGTCAAGGAAATTAAACTGTCATTTACCTTTAGAGAGACAAAGTGGGTGAGGTAACATCTTTTATTCGACCAACTTCAGTTGGTGAAAGAGACAAGCTTTCGAGCTACATAGATAGAGCTCTTCTTCAGGTCTGGGAAATCGACTCAGAGGGCTAATCTACACTTAAAATGTATAGCGGCACAGCTGTATCAGTACAGCTGTGCCACTGTAAAAGCGCTTGTGTAGCCACATTATGTCAACTACTCTCCCGACAACATAATAAAACCACCTAAACAAACAGTGGTAGCTATGTCAGCGAGATAGTGTCTCCCGCCGACATAGCGCTGTCCACGCAAGTGCTGATGCCGGCAAAATTTATGTCGGCTCAGAGGGGTGTTATTTTCACACTCCTAAGCAATGAAAGTTTTGCTGGCATAAGTGTTAGTGTAGACAAGGCCAGAGCGTCACAGCTAAATACAAGGTGGAACAGATTGTTTAGCATAAGTAGTTAACCATTGTAAGAGACCTAGGGTGAGCGGATAGCAAGTGTGAAAAATCTGGACAGAGAGTGGGAGGTAATAAACGCCTATTTAAGATAAAGACCCAAATATCTAGACTGTCCCTATAAACTCAGGACATCTGTCACCCTAAAGAGACCACTCAAGGTGAAGTGGCCAGTTAATACCTCCACAGTTATAGGGGGAAAACGAGGGATAGGGGGTGCTAGTGGGTTACAGATTGTTGTAATAGGCCATGAATGAGTTCATTCACACAGAAAAATAATAAAAGAGAAAAAAATCATATCACCTGTGGGGGAACATTTTTCACAAAATAATCACTCCATTCTGACTTCTCTGTCCTCATTCTCAAAGGAAACCTGCACAACATCTTCGAAAGACAAGCCTGGGAGCTTAAATTTGTAAGTTTGCTAGACACCAAAAATCACGGTCTTAACAAAGAGACTGCATTTATTGTCTCCAAAGCATTTATGGCTTCTTACAGCAGTCAGTAACCCACTAACTCCTTCCCTGTCCCCAGTTTTGTTCTATGAATGCAGAGATGTTAACTGGCCACTTCACCTTGAACGGTCTCTTACAATGTGTTAATTACTTGTGCTAAACAATCTGTTCCATCTTGTTTAGCTCTGACACTCTTTCCCAGATGTGAAGAGCTCTGTGTAAGCTCAGAAGCCTCTCTCTTTCACTAACAGAAGTTGGTTGGTCCAATAAAAGATATTACCTTACCCACCTTGTCCCTCTAATATCCTAGGACCAACACAGCTATCCTGGAACCAGATTGCTGACATATAAAATTTTAAAAGAGCTTTTAAACTAAGAGCTCAGGGAAAGCTGACAGTGCAGAGTAGCACACGGTACTGACACAGACATCCCTTGGGTATGATTTATTAAATCTATTACCTAGTAAAGCGGAGAGAATAGAAGTTGGTAAAGTACAGGTAAAAACAGAAGAGAAACAGCCAAACAAAAAACAGTCTCATTCAATTACATCACAAGAAGGCAGGCAACCAAATATTGACAAATGTTATAAGTGCTTGTATATAGATGCTAGAAGTCTAAATACTAACATAGGTGAACCTGAGGACCTGGTATTAAATGAGGATATTGATATAATAGGCATCACAGAAACTTGGTGGAACGATGATAATCAACGTGACCCAGTAATACCAGGGTACAAAATATATAGGAATGACAGAGTAGGTTGCACTGGTGGGGGCGTGGCACTATATGTGAAAGAATGATAGTCAAATATAGTAATAATTTTGTATAGGAATTAATCAAAGTGTACCATACAATTACTATGGATAGAAATTCCATGCTTGAATAATAAGAATATAAAAGTAGGAATATAGTACTGACAACTTGACCAGCATGGTGACGGTGACTGTTAAATGCTCAGAGAGATTACAGAGGCTACAAAAACAGAAAACCCAGTAATAATGGGGGATTTCAAGTATCCCTATATTGACTGGGTACATGTCACCGCAGGACAGGATGCAGAAATACAATTTCTAGACACTGTTAATGAATGCTTCTTGGACCATGTCATCCTGGAACCCACAAGGGAGGCAATTCTTGATTTAGTCATTAATGGAGCACTGGATCTGCCCATGAGGTGAATATAGCTGAACCATTCAGTAATAGTAATACTAATGTAATTAAATTGAACATCCTCATAAGGGGGAAAATACCAAAGAAATGGATGACAGTAACATTTAACTTCAAAAAGGGGAACTACCCAAAAATGAAGAAAGCTATTTAAATAGAAATTAAAAGGAACAGTCACAAGAGTGAAATGCCTGCAAGCTTCATGGAAACTATTTAAAACATCACAATAGCAATTCAAACTATATGCATATCCCAAATTAAAAAAAGGGGGATGGTAAGAGGACCTAAAAAATGCCACCATGGCTAATCAACAGAATAAAATTGGTGATGAAAGGCAAAAAGGCATCTTTTAAAAACTGGAAGTCAAATCTTACTGAGGAAAATAGAAAGGAACATAAACTCTGACAAGTCAAATGTTAAAATATAATTAGGCAAGCCAAAAAACGATTTTGAAGAGCAACTAAAAAAAGACAAAAACTAACAGCAATTTATTTTTAAGTACATCAGAAGCAGGAGGCCGACCAAACGATTAGTGCGGTCACTGAATGATCAAGCTACAAATGAAGCACTTAGAGAAGACATTGCCATTGCAGAGAAGCTAAATGAATTCTTTACATCAGTCTTCCCTGCAGAGTATGTGAAGGAGATTACCACACCTGAGCCATTCCTTTTCTAATCTGAGGAACTCCCAAATTGAGGTGTCAAGAGAGGAAGTTTTGGAACAAATTGACAAATTAAATAGTAAGAAGTCACCAGAACCAGATGGTGTTCACCCAAGAGTTCTGAAGGAACTCAAAGATGAAATTGAAGAACTACTAACTGTGGAATGTAATCTGTCACTTAAAGCAGTCTCTGTAACAGAGGTCTGGAGGATAGGTAATGTACAGCCGATTTTTAAGAAGGCTCCAGAGGCGATCCTGGTAATTACAGACTGGTAAGCCTAACTTCAGTACCAGGCAAATTGGTTGAAACTATAGTATGGTACAGAATTATCAGACACATAAATGAACACAATATGTTAGAAAGAGTCAACATGGGTTTTGTAAAGGGAAATCATGCTCAACATAAATGATCCGGAAAAGGAGGTGAACAGTGAACAACAAACAGCAAAATATTCAAGATAGTTAAGTCACAAGTTGATTCCAAAGAGATACAAAATCTCACAAAATTAGATAAATGGGCAACAAAATGACAAATGAAATTCACTGTTGTTAAGCACAATGTAATGAATATTGGAAAATATAATCCCAAACTATACATATAAGATGATGGGTCTAAATTAGCTGTTACACTCAAAAAAGAGATCTTGGAGTCTGTGCCTGCCCCTCACTGGCCTGGAAAGGGTTAAGAGGGCCCTTGGAGAGGCTGCGCAAAAGGTAGCCAATAGGAAGGGGCTACAAGGCAGCCAATCAGGGCCCAGGAGGCTGGTATAAAAGGGAAGGCCGGCGCACACACACAGGGTCCCTGGGCTGGGACCCACAGTAATGGGTGGGCTTGGGTTCACCCCTCCCCTGGCCACCATTGGAGTGCTGGTAGGACTGTGGTGGCCACAGTGGGAAGTGCCGAGAATGGAAAGGGGAGGAGGGTCCACCAGAGACATGACAAAGGCTGAGACATGGCAGAGAGTGGCATCTGCCTGGCTGAGAGTTGATTCCTCAGATAGCCAGCAGGAGGTGCCAAGGTGGTGGGTTGAACCATGTTAGTCATTGTGGATAGTTCTCTGAAAACATGCACTCAGTGTGCAGCAACAGTCAAAAAAGCTAACAGAATATTAGGATCCATTAGGAAAGATATAAAGACAGAAAATATAAAATGCTACTACATAAAGCCCTGGTACACCCACACCTTGAATACTGTGGCAAGTTCTGGTTGCCCCATCTCCAAAAAGATACATTAGAATTGGAAAAGGCACAGAGAAGGGCAACAAAATGATTAGAGGGATGGAATAGTTCCATATGAGGAGAGGTTAAAGAACTGGGACTGTTCCTCTTAGAAAAGAAATGACTAAAGGGGGGGTATGGTAGAGGGCTATGAAATAATTAATGGTATGGAGAAAGTGAATAGGGAAGTGGTGTTTACCCTTCACATCACACAAGGACCAGAGGTCACCCAATGAAATTAATAGGCAGCAGATTTAAAACCAAGGTGAGGAAGTACTACTTCACTACTACTTCACGCAATGCACAATCAACCTCTGGAGCTTGTTGCCAGGGAATGTTGTGAAGGCCAAAAGTATAAATGGGTTCAAAAAAGAATTAGATAAATTCATGGTAGACAGGTTCATCAGTGGCTATTAGCCAAGATGGTCAGGGGTGCAACCTCATGCCCTGGATGTCCCTAAACCTCTGACTGCCAAAAGCTGGAAGTGGATGACCGAGGATGACTCACTCTAATTGCCCTGTTCTGTTCATTCCCTCTGAAGCATCTGGCACTGGCAACTGTCAGAAGACCGGATACTGGGCTAGATAGACCATTGTCTGATCAATATGACCGTTCTTATGTAACATTGCAAACAACAATTATCTTTAAAGACAGTCAATATTAAGACACATTTGGGGGAAGTATGGGGAAAAAAATGTGCAGCTCCCCATGCTGTGCTTGTTCAATAACCTTCCAAATCTACCAAGTTGGGTAAGTGAATATCTTTTAGTGGACCAGCTTCCATTTGAGAGAGACAAGCTTTTGAGTTTACACAGAGCTCTTCTTTGAGTCTGGAAAGCTAAAGCCTTGTCTACACTAGCACTTACGCCAACAAAACTTTTGTCACTCAGGTGTGAAAAAACACTCCCTGAGTGACATAAGCTTTGCTGGCCGAAACACTTGGGTAGCTGTGTTGTGTCGACAGGAGAGAGTTCTCCCGCCAACAAACCCTAAATGAGCAGCAGTAGCTGTGTTGGCAAAATGTATGTTGCTCAGGGGTGGTTTTTTAACACCCCTGCGTAACACAATTTTTCCAGCATAAGTGCTAGTGTAGACAACGCCTTACTCAGTGTCACTGCTAAAGACAAGGTGGAGGAGATGGTTTAGCATAAGTATCTAACACTTTTCAAGGAACCATTCAAGGTGAAGTGGCACACTAACACCCCGCCAGTCATAGGGAAGAAAAGAAGTAGGGGAACTGTGAGGGAGTGGGGTTGTTAAAGGATTATAGATTGTTGTAAAAACCATAAATCCATAAATGTCTCTATTCAGTCTATGATTTTTAGTGTCTAACAAAGTTATGAATTTAAGCAACCAGGCTCGTCTTTTGAAAGTGTTGTGCAGGTTTCCTTTGAGGATGAGTACTGAGAGGTCAAATATAGAGTGATCACTTTGTGAAAAGTGTTCACACGCAGATGATAGGGTGTTTTTGTCTCATCAGTTTCCTGTGAGTTCATTCTAGAATGTAGTGACTGTCTGGTTTCACCCACATAGTTGCTATTGGGGCATTTAGTGCACTTGATGAGTGTAGGAAGGCGCAGTGGCCTTCCTCTGAGCCTGGGCCCGAGGAAGGGCTGCAAGCACCCAATCAGGTCCTAGACAGGCTGGCAGCCCAGTCTGCCTGGCAACCAGACAGCTGGGCTCCGATAGGCCCGGCCAGTCGGCCAACCCGGAAGCAGGGGGGCGGGGCCTCAGGGAGGACAGCAGCCATAAAAAGCAGGCCCCGTAGCTCAGAAGGGGGAGGGCAGCCAACGGAGGCAGACGCACTGTCTCACCGGCTGCAGCGAAGGGCCGAACCACGCCAGGCCTCCGCCTCAGGTAACCCTCTCTCGGCCTTGAGACCCCAGGAGCGACGCCGGCAGCCCTCCTCTAAGGCCTGAGTCGGGCCTCCGGGCCCCCTGGACTGGCTGAGGCCTGCAGGCCCGAAGCGCTGGGCCCAGCCGCGGGGCCGCAGTGACTGGGACGAGCCCCCTGAACCAGAGAGCTGGGAGTTCCGCCCGGAAGCCGGTCCGGACCTGGAGGAGCTGCCGGACGCCCAACCCCTGGAGGCAGGACCAGACCTGGAGGAGTTGCCGGAGGCTGAACCCTAGCCCCAGCCCTGCGATCTGGAGGAGCTGCGCCTCGCCGAGGAGCTTGCCACTCTACCCCCCGTGGACGCAGAGGGACTGACTGGTCTACCCCGTGCGGTATACCCCAGTGACCCGGAGGAACTGGCAGACACAGGTACTGGGGAACCCGGGGAGGAAGAAGCCCGGGGCAGCCAGAGGTGTGGCTATACTAGGGGAAAACCCCCGTCGGCGTGTTGCAGCGGGAGCCCCGCCGATTGAGTGGCAACACCCATGCCACTGATAGGGCCCTGGGCTGGGACGCAGTGGAGTTGGATGGGCCTGTGTCCCCCTCCCCTTCCCCCCGATCCTTGCCAACCCCAAAGAGTGCCTAGCATCTACCGTTCACCTGACTCGAGGTCACTGCTCGCCCGCCCTGCCTGAGGGCCGGGGCGAAAGACTCCTTGCTCACCCACCCTGCCTGAGGGCCGGGGCGAAAGACTCCTTGCTCGCCCGCCCTGCCTGAGGGCCGGGGCGAAAGTCTGCAGAAAACTAATATTCCCCTCTTGAGACAGGAAGGTGCAGTGGCCTTCCTCTGAGCCTGGGCCCGAGGAAGGGCCGCCAGGACTGGACCGGGCAGGAGCCTGTCCTACAAAGAGGTACACCACATGTTAAAATAGGCACGTGTAGGACCCATGGACGTTGAAAGGTGTGTTGTATAGGGTGTTGCTCATTATAGCAGTGGAGATGTGTCTGCAGGTTCTGCATCTGTTCTGGCTGGATCTGGTGCCCCTTTGAGTTGGTGTCCTGATCTGTGAGGAGCTTTCTTCTGATGATGAGCTGGGAGAGGTTGGGATTGTTTGAACACCAGAAGACGGAGGGTTCAGGAAAGATTTTTCAGGAAATCTGGGACTGACACGGCTACAACAACCTTCCAAGTATTTTAGTCAACAATTGTTGATGAGCACTGAATTCACTCTATTTTTCTTAAAAATCCCACTCATTTCACAACCAGAAAAGGACTTTGTTACTTTTTAAAAACAAACGGTTTTACAAAACATGTTTTCATACATATAGCTACAGTACAGATGATATGGGGCCTGATTCTCCAATAGCGGAGACTGCTTGTACATCAGGGTGACTCCATTGACTTCAGTGGAGGTGTTCCCAATTTACATCAGTACACCCATGGATTTTTTATATTTCTGCCATGTTTGAAAGTTCTTATAGTAAAAACTGAAAGTTGCTCAGTCACACTTTTTTCAGTGGGAATCTGTCTTGGAAACTATAAATGCTCCATCTCACTGATATTATAAAACACTACTTATAGTCATCAGCATGAGTTTTTAAGAAGAGAGAAAGAAGATTGATAATGATACCTTTAAATGGAAATCACCTGCTGAGTCAGACCTACCTTGATGCCAAGATCTATAATGGAAATCAGAGATACTATCATAATTGTGATATTACTATTTCATTCTGTATTTGACAGTGCCATATATATGCAGGCAGTCTGATTTTCTCACTTGTACCAAACTACAATAGGCAGAACCAACTCAGTCATGCAAGCAGAACAGGAGATCAATGAAGTCAGCCAAATATTTTGTAGTTCTTCATTGAGTTCAATAACTGTGATCCTGGAACGGGTATAATTTCCAGTTAGCCTATGGTAGTGAAGCACCCTACAGCTAGTGTGAATAGCATCATATATATGGACTATGCTCTTTCTGTATGCAAAAAACAGTAAAGGTTCACCCTACATGTTTGGGTCCCTTTTCACATCTAACCATGTACTATGGTAAATATAAAATCAAATAGAGGTGTGCCATATATGTGCAGTACAGTATGCCTGCTACAGCTGATTTAGCACCAGGCATTTGGCTGTCACCTTATTATGTGTGATTTGTGAGAAAGTTAGCCATTCGTTAAAAGCAGTATATTTTTTTCCACTACTTTCTAATTAGCTTTGTTTCTTTCTGTAGTACAATAGGCCTGAATTCAGATGAGAAAATATTTGGTCTATTCCCCAGACACTTATCTGTAACTACTAACAATTTTAAGTGCCAAATGTCATTTATTTTGGCGGGACCAGAATGTAATTACCACTAGTACTATCTGGAGGAATTTGTGGCATTACTCTCTAAGAATGATTAATTCAGTGCTGGCCTTGATTTTGGCTTCATTAAATGTGATTTAGCTGTGAAACAACCTAATTTCCAAATACATGTTTGAAAGAAATCTGTGTGAGATATTCATTGTATTAAGTATGGAGAGCCAAGTGTGTAGTTTTTGTTCTTTACATGATTAATAACTGGCAATAAGGCTTTTTGTGTTAAGCAGGGAGATCCTCTTATATTCTGCTAGTTAAAAATGTAACAGATTTTTAAGGTGACCACGTGTTATAGCATGCATACAAATTTCTAAGTACATAGTGCTCATGAAAGATGCTGTCTTGAGTGTTCTAGTGAAAAATGCCATCTATCCACAAAACAGGTGGTAATGGACTAAATTGTCATTTTTTGCATTCTGCTCTGAGTACAGGGCAGCACATAGTTGTATAACTTCCAGCAGAGCAGGACTCAACTGTGACTCTCTGAGTTATGATGCAGTCTCTAGTTCCCCCTTGCTGCAAGGGGGAAATAATCTGTCGGCCATTTACCAGATGCAGATGACCTCCCCCACTGTGTCAGTTCAGCTGTGCTGGCCAGTGCAATGGGGGATAGAGTCGAAGCTCTGCCCATTCCTCACCCTTGTCACCCCACTGCCCACCCGCCTGCATCAGAGGAGAAGTAGTGGCCCCATAGAGGCTGTGGGTGCATAATGATCAATGATTTTGCCCAATACAAGTGGTACCAGTACAAGGTGCCTCCTCTGCTATGGAGAGACCATTATTCGGGGGGTTCCATTGCTGTTAATCTCAGAAGAGATGCCAAAGATGTAACTGATGCTTGTTGATTGGGATGTGGACACTTGTCCACATGATAAAGACTGATAATACCATCTCCTTTCAGATATGCTGCTGATAGTATCTGAAAATGTTGGTGCCCTAAAATAGCTGATATATGCCTCCTACAGTACATCTTCCACTACAACTGTTTCCATTACTAACAATTTTTTTAACTGCAAAATGAACAATAATTTATCTTTTTTTTCTATATGTTTGTCAACTCTCATAACTTTCCTGAATTTTAGTGATAATTTGCGTATTATGTAGGGTATAGATGGATGGATGCAACATAACAAGAAATACACTAAAACTGGAATAATTTGACAGTCAAGCATTGTGCTACTTAGATGATGCATTTTTTAAAGATAAGTTTTCTCCATCTAATTTTGAAAACACTGATTTACACTACTTTACACAGCTCTGTGTGCTACACGATTTACCCAAATCTGCAAGAGGGTCCCATGTGGCTTACATGTCCTAGGATTCCTAGGTCTGGCCCAGGGATAAAGGATGGTCCTTTCCATCTCTGCTCACAGTCCTAATAATCAAAGTCAGCATTATGGCCTATACCTGTTCGCTGACTTTTTAAAAAGGCATTGAACTGTAAAAACATTTTCTAGATGAATTCATAAAATGGTTGGAGTGAATCACAAATCTTATTTTTGGGTAGTAAAGAGCAGATGTCATTTGGTTTGAAAATATTTCAAACTTGCATGTAACACTGATTTAGAGAGTAGATTTCCTCAGTAGAAGAGCGGTATGAATAGAAGGAGCTCCTTGTTGTTCCACACTTTCCATAAAGTATCCCCGTAATCTATGCAAATTATTTGTGTAACCAGTACACTGGACTGTGAGATGTCCTTTATAGAAGCAAAAAGTGAAGGTCAGGATTTTATATCCGTACTGCTGACAATGTTTACCCACAAATCTATCAGATACTCTATGTACAACCTGATTTCATACTCAATGTAGTGAGATTTGTAGTAGTGATGAGCACTTTTCTTCTCAATATACAAATGTGGATAGGTATCATCATCCCAGTTTCACAAGGTCACACACCAATTAGATGGCAGAACCAGGAATAAAACTCAGGTAATCTAATTTGTATTCTGGAATCTAGCCAGTGGAACCACAACCTCCAGTATAGCTAGTAATAAAATTAGGCCCTAAACGTCAACCTCTCTGTGCTGTATATGGAAAAAATCATTTATTTTTTAAGATGGATGAAAACTAAATAAGTTTCAACAACTGCAGATATTCTGGAAATCTCATGAAAGTAGCTGTTGCAAGATTCCCACCACTTTGGTTCAGAAGCCAGACCCAGACCACTGCTGTACTTTGAATAAAAACTGGAGTCCTGAACAATAACTTTGACAACATCTGGATCTAGCTGCCAAGCCAGCCAATCTGTACACTATCACTAGTGGTTACCTGTAAGCGACCCTTCCTCCACAGGTGACCATCAGGTTCCTGGGAATTATATCAGGAATAGGGTGTTTTGAAAACCATCTGCTGTGGTTTCACAGGTCAATCTTGGTGGATTTTTCTTACCAGTTTGAATCTATTCATCCTCACTTGGAATTCAGTTTTGGCACTAAACCAAAAAATGCACGCAATCTAGAAATGAGCTGAGCTCCCAAATATCAGTTACTGAAAGAAGGAAAGAGTAAGGCAGAGAGAAAAATCAATAATTCATCTGTCATATAGAAGCCTGTTTTCAGCAGTCATCGTAATTACCAAAATTGGTCTTTCACAAATATTCGTTAAAATTATCCAGTTTCACAGTTGACAAAGACTATTTGCACAACTGCGAGTAATTTAACCATACATTATTGGGATCTTTTTCCCTCGATTGCATTGTGTCTATTGCAAAAAATTCTATATTAAAATCTCCATTATGTAAGATTGTTTTTACAAAAATCCTTAAATTCCATGAAAAGAGACCTGTTCTAATTACATGATCAATTGCTCTCTTTAGTGTACATTTTGATACTCTTTATACATGTTCTTCTGATCTTTTATCTTTAACAGAGGAAAAGAAAGAATAGAGCTACTTATAGTTCTAGGATTACAGTACTATAAATAACGCATACAGTGGGAATTAATATGTCTAAATAGGATTAGTGCATTATTTTCTGCTTATTTGAGGTCTATTTTTATAGAATTTTATTTCTACCCACCTTCTCGTAGCAAACCATAACTGTCAACCCCCACTCCACATTCCCCCTTTAGCGTAGCCCTGCTAAAGTTGCCTGAAAGAGCTGGGAGCTAGTTCAAAGGTACAACTGTCTTCAATGGCTTTTTATTTCTTTCTTGCTTCCCGGCTCTATTGTCCTGAAGGAACACATTTCTTCCCGTGCTGTCCCCCATGTTTCCTAATAGAAACATAAGCGATTTTTGTTTGAACGGTTCGGACTAAATCCTCAAAGGAGAGTTGGGCTCAGTGTTGTAATACCTACCAATAGGCACCCTGGCACCTAGTGGAATACTTAGCTCTGAATTAAGCTCTTGTTACAATGCATGGGGAGAGTTGGGCCTGATCTACATTGGGTCGACAGGAGATACTCAAGCTACATACTGTATAATGTGCATCTCCCATCGACTTACTTGGACTCCTTTAATGTGGCATCTTCACTGTGCTGGGCTGATGTGAAATGCCCTCTCATCAACTCAGCGTTACTCTTTTTTGGGTGGGAGTTACTGTGTTGAACGGAGATTGACTGGGTGGCCAATGGAGACCCACTCAGTCAATCCCGGAAGTGCTTTCCATTCAATCGATCTGCTGCATTGATCCGCGGAGCCCGACACAGCGGAATCAGTACAGACTTACCCTTAGCCCTGGTCTACACTTACCTGGATATTAGCTTGCGTAACTCCCGTCGACTGCTGTGCTTCCCTTCTGCGCAGCATCTTCACTGCATTGTGCCGATGGGAACTGCATTCCCATCAATGGAGCGCTCCGCTGCTTGAAAGGGTGGTTTACCAGCATCAACTTCCTAATCAATTGAGCGGTCTACACTGACCACTCAATCAATCCAGAAAGATCGATCTGATGGTGGTGACTTTGCCGCCATCAATATAGACATCCTTAGACACTTAACTATGGGATTCAAAAAAGCCATCTAACTGAGCGGGGAGCTGCTTAAACTAGCCAGTAAGAAATGTCAAGGCAAGGTTTGTGCCCTAAGCTACCTGCCTCTCAAGGGACTTAGGTGCTAACTCTGGGTAGGAGGGAGATGGTTCCCTCCACTTGTGTTTCAAGCTAGCACTGTCCTAGAGTTAGGTGCCTAAACCAGGTCAATCCTTTCTGGATCTACTTGCCTGGAATATGGGGGAGAGGCTCAAGTTCTTACTCTGCCCAGATTAGAGCAGGAACTTATTATTGAAATTATACTTCCATGCACCTTCCTCTTCCCACTTTATTTTTAGCATTATCCTCTCATTTGTTCTTTCTTTCATTCCTTCCCTGTGCTTGTGTTTTATACTGATGATGAAAACTACTTCTGACATCAATAAAGATGACCAAGTTAAAATTGCATAATAATTCAAGCATTGGTAATGCAGGTATTGGGTTTGGAAATAGCTGAAAATCCATCCTTTATGCTGCTTAGAACAATTATAGAAATTGTATTGTGCTACTTAAACAAGTATAGAAATCATACATTTTTGCACTAAATATGCACTAAATATCATTAAACTCATAAAAGGCTCCAAGGTCTCAGGTGAAAAAGCAAAATAAACCCTGGATTGGAAGTTGAAAGTTATGAGAGTGGCATAAAGGAATACACAAATTGGTTAAGAGGTGGAGAAGATGAGAGCAACGAAAAAAACGAAAAAAAGCAGAATAAGTTAATGCTACTCAAAGAGACTTAAAAGAAATAAGGATTTTTTCAAATATATGAAGGAAAAATGGGACAGGAAAACAAATGAGACTAGTATATCATTAATATCACCTTTCTAGAGAAATTCAGTATGTGTGACAGGAAAAGAAGTTGAGACAATCAGATAGTAAGGAAGACCTAGTAATTGCTATGGATCTACTAATAGCAGCCAAGAGAATATATATAAAATTTGAACATATACAGATCACTTACTTTGAATTATATACATCCTTGGCTATCCAGTGGACATATGTTTGAGCCCTTAAATCAAGAGTTTTTTACAAATGTGCTCCATCAATCAGCATGGGATTGGGCACTGATGGAATTAACAATTTTGGAACTTTTCAACAATTTTACTGAACCTCTGACAATGCCTTTTGACAAACTATGGAAACCATGACAAACCATGGAAAATGGGGAGTTACCGGAAGATTGGAGAAAAGTAGGTATAGTGCTGTTTTTCTGAAATGGAAAGAAATGTGATCCTGGCAGTTACTGTCTCCTAAATCTTACATCTATTCCTAGTATATAAGATAACAAATATTGAGAGAGAACATCACTAGACATCTAAGGCCCGAGTGTCCCCTCACTTCCACTAATGTAAATGAGGAGTAACTCCATCAAAATTAATGGAATTACAATTGAGTAAAAATGGTGTAAGTAGTAGAAGAATCAGGCTCCTTGAGGATAATAGAACCATGAGTGATCAGAAGCATGAGCTCATGAGGGAAAAATTGCTAAGAAAGTTTGGTAGCTTTTTAAAAGAATTACAGAATGAATGGATGAAGGAAGGGAAAGCAGTACATAGTGTTTTTGAATTGTCAAAAGCATTTGACAAATTCTTCCACTCAAAATTAGTTCAAAGGGGATTGGAGATACTGTCACAGGGTTTGAAAACAGGCCAAAGTACCATAAACAAAGAGTAAAGGGAAACCTAAATGTGCCCTACCAATGGGAGGTGTCTTATGAGGTTAGGCTGGTCTTATTTGATATCTTTATTAATGAGAGCAAATGGAATGTTAATGAAATTTCAGATATTGCACTGCGGGGAACTGCAACCACAAGCAAGGCCATGAGAAAAGATACAAAGAGGTATAGCAAGGATGGAACATGGGCTTAAAATAACAATGTAAACTAATACATCTGGGGGAGAAAATAACCCAAGGGGGAGAGAATCCTGGAAAGGATTTCTGCTGAGAGATATGAAAGACATAGGGATGAACATGTAAAGCAAATATAATGAGTTTGCAATGTGATATGGCAGGGGAAAGAAAAGACTAAATCAGTTCTGAGCTTCATATATGAAGGCACAAACTGAGATTATGTGCCTTGCCTCCAAGAGAGTCTAGTATAATTTCAGGGCTGTAGTAGTAGATTATGAAGTTACTCTAACACTCTGCTTTCTTGGGGATAGGACTGAAGAGGAGAGGACTACACCCCTGTAAAAAATTTACCCTGTGTCAATCCTGGTTATGCAGGGGAAGATTTTTGATCCTAAATTTATAGGTTTAGTTTGACTAAGTGGTGACCAAGGATGTAAACTGGGGGAAAATTGGGGAGAGGAAGGACAGCAGGACAGGTCTATAAATATTTGATTAATCTAAATATCAAGAAGGCAGAGGAATTTTTATGGTGATTCCAGTGGGTATAAATAGTAGACGTTGGCATGGATCAGAACCTGTGGATTTTGATTTTGAGCACTCCTAAAACTGAGTATTTGGATCTTGGAATTTGGTCGGGAGATCGTGTACATATTTGGAATTTCACATTTTAGAGGTATTCAGGTCAGAGGTGTTGGTTCAGGCCTGTCAATAATAGTTACAAGGTGAAACTGAGGAAAATTTAGGATGAAGATCAGGAAAGTTGTTCCAATCTGAGAACTATTAGACTGTGAAATGATTTCCTGAGGGAAGTTGTGGAAGAGCCTGGTTTTGAACATTTATACCAGATTGGACAAAGCACTAGTAAATATGCACTAGAGAATAATCCTTCAATGGCAGGGAGATAGATTAGATGACCTAGTAGGTCTTTTCCATCTCTAACATCTATGATAACATTATGAAAGCATTTTTTTAGCTCCTGGCTAACTCTTGTGTACTTTGCTCTGATCCTATCTAAAAGGCTGTGGTTTGGGGAGTCAAGTTTAGCTACAAATTCCTATCTGATTTTCTCCAAAATCTAAAAATAGAATTAGTTTAAAATGTATGGGCTGAGTTATGATCTAGAATGAAAACAGAAAAGTTGCAGGACCCAACGGACAAAATGCAAGTTATTAAAGTGATTGGCTCTCTGTAACCATAATAACATGTATTGGTGACTTTTTTGTGTTCAAAGCACTGTTTAGACATTAAGTAATTAATCTTCACACTAATGTCATAAAGTAAGTAGATAAGAAGTAGTATCCCCAATTTGCAGATAGGAAAACTAAGGCAGTGAGAAGTCACTCCAACTCTGTTCTGAAGAAGAAACCAGAACTGCCTCACTCACCTCTGTACTGAGCCCTTCGACCCACAATGCCTTGTCTTCTCATGCGTTTTCTGACTTTGACCCTAGACAGGCATTAGGAGGCAATCACCTTATTAAAAAAAATCAGACATTTTCAAAATAGTTCATGGCTTCAACAGTTATCTGACTTAACAATTGTTAGCAGAACTGTTTTATTTCAGAGAGGCAAATAGGAGAACAAAAGATATGAGGTTATTTGTAAGTGCACCAGAAGTTGGTATTTTTACCAGGCTTATAAAATGCTCCACACAGTCACTGGATCCTGTTTTTTTAATTAAGGCACTAACTACCAGCATAGCTGAGAACTCAGCCACTTCCTCCTTTTGAAATTCCACTAGTTCACCTACATATCACTCTGATACCTATTGACTCTGGTACACAGTAATAGCACTCCATGGTATTTCCTACTGAATCATGGGAATGCAGAGGTAACCCCCAAAGCTGCTAAGGTGGGACTGGGTCATGAACTGCATCTTTTCTCCTGGAGGGGAAAATTGAGCCAACCTAAACTGTAAGTCTGCTCAGAGAAGCACAGTCACTTGTGATTAAAGCTTATCCTGTGCTCTCTCTACCATCCAGCCCACACACTGGTCATAGGAGTGTAACCATCAGGTGCTACGCTTGCCTTACTGGTAACTCCAATCACATCATCAGTCTCAATTTCATCGGTTCTCAGATCTGCTAGAAATAGTTCTGAATTCTACTACCTGCAGATTTAGGAATCATATAATAGTCTTCATAACTGCACAGGCCACTGCACTGCTGCTAAATTTTTTGCAGCTGCTCACCAGTGCAGACAGAAGCTACCAAATTGGAATGATAAGCAAAACACCAGGCTTTTGACCGGAAATTCAAAAGATGCAAGTGTCTCAGAATAGTAAAATAAATGTTATCATTAAATTCAGTTAATATCACAGTGCACTCCAGTTATGTTCATAGCTTTTGGATCACCTAAGAAAGCCTGTACATAACCAGAATTGGCAGTTAGCAGTTGCCAGAGGCAACATCACATATTCAAGTCTGGATCATAAAGAGGGCATAGATGCTGCAACTGAGAGTCTAACATTTACTTGCCCTGCATTTTAGTTAATCTACCGCCAGAGTTAGGCACCAGACTCCCTATACTATGATGGGAAGAGTTAGATGTTTAAGAATAGGATCCACAAAAGCCAACAAACTGGGTGGGGAGCTATCTAAGTTAACCAATGGAAATGCTGAGGAGAGGAGTGTGGCCTAAGCCCTGCCACTCAAAGGGAGATAGATATCTAACCCAGATCTCCTACCTCTGAGGAGTGTGCCCTAACCATTGGGCCTTGGATATTCTGAGTGGGTGTGTCTCAATCTCTCCTGTTGAAGATGTTTAATCATTAGTGCAGGGACTGGATTTTAGGTCTCCCAGGTAAGTGTCTGAACCACTAGACTATAGTCATTCCAACATACTCTCTGGCCCATAAATAGTGCACCTAGCAGACTGAACCAGAGGTGCAGACCTTGGAAGCCCTAGGGTCCCCGATACTGAAGTTCTCCTCATGGTAGGCAGCCCCACATCTGTGGGCACTGAACCCTGGGAGCCTGGACTGCTGAGAAACCATGAGCCTGGAGGCTGGGGCTTTCAGAGTTTCCAGGCTCTTAGCTCCCCATCAGCCCACCAGGCAGGCTGACAAAGAGCCAGGCAGATGAGCTGGCAGGAACCCTCCTGGGTTCTGTCAGAATTTCATGAAAATTGACATGTCTCCGCTGCTCCGACGAACATTTCAATTCCGACACATCAAAAAATTCCAATGAAAGTGTTTAGTTGGAGTTTTCTCAACCATTCTAACCGACAGCTGGTAAAAGTGCTGGTTTAAATATAAATGTATGGCCTTATATTTCAGAGGGCTGTGCACTCACATCTCCAATTGGCTTCTGTGGAAGTTGTGACTATCATCACCTCTGAGAATTAGGTTGTCTCTCTTTTCAGTAGCTGCCAACACAGGTCAACTTCTTCCCTGGAGGAAGCAGGCACCCATCTGAAGTCGTACCTAGTTCCTCCATGATTGAATTTGGCCTCTTCAGAGACTATAGTGATCATGAGCTCTCTTCTTTAGAAGGGCAACTTTATATTTCTATTACCAAGAATCTATTAGCACCAGCTGAGAACAGGGTCCTATTGCAATAGGTATGAGACAGTCCCTCCCACAAAGAATTTACAGACTGAACAAACAAGACAAATAAAGAAAGAGACAAGGTGGGTGAGGTAATATATTTTGTTAGGCCGATTGTTGTTGAAAGACGTGCTTTCAAGCTTCAGAGCTCTTTTTCAGGTCTCTGTAGCTTGAAAGCTTGTCTCTTTCACCAACCAAAGTTTGGTCCAGTAAACTATCTCACCACCTTGTCTCTCTCATGGCTATAACACTGCAAAAGACAGATAAAGGGTAGAGAGTAAAATAGAGGCATTTGCCCATGGTCATGCAGCAGATCAATGGCAGAGCCAGGAAGATTATTCAGGTTTCTGAAGTCCCAGATCAGTGCCTGTCTACTGGGCCATGCTAATGGGGTCTTCAAATTTGCATGCAGAAAACACTTTTGAAATCATGCTTTCAAAATATTTTAATTTCACCTTTACTTTTGTGCTAAAACAAAAATTCACAGAGCCTCCAACTGACTTTTCTTTTATCATATGTTTTTAAGCAATATTTTTCCTACTCTCGTTCAAGTCACAAAGTATTTATTGGCTATATCTTAAGTCTGTCTGTGCCTTGGAGAATTTTACATTTAGCCACAATGAAGAAAACAGGATATCGTAGTTCTAAAATGTCAAATCTGCTGCTGGATTTCAAAATCCACTTCCAACTCGCTAATAAAATCAGGTGAGATGAATATGCAAAGGAAAAAGAAACATTACTTTCCTTCATTAAGGGATCCAGGTTCTCATCTCAAATTCACTTAACTTTTTTTGCAGATTCATAAGCACACCTATCATGTCAAGATGTTAACTGCTATTTTTCTTTTAGCGAAACATAAAGGATCTTGCTAGCTCAATATTAGTGTTTGCCAGTTGCTGTTTATCAGGCTGATGTGTAGTAAGTAAGTATTAAAATCATAAGTGACTGTTTTGGCAAAATCTAGAGCAATGGTAACAATGAAATTACTTTTACAATCTAAATTGTGCACTCTTGCCAAAAAAAAAAAAGGCCTGGGACAGAATGAATTAAATAGGGAGCAAAATTCTGCTCTCAGCCAAGAAAGCAGTTACCATTTCTTGACTGTGTATTCAGATAGGTGTGATAATCACTAAAGGCTGAGCCCTACCTTGTCAGAAAATAAGACCTCCCTCCCCAAAGGAATACCATTTGTCTAGCAATAGGCAGACTTCAATGTGGGCCATTTATTAAGGGATCAGATCTGATTAATATGAAGGACAATTTATACCACAGCTGGTCGTTTTACCCCCAGTGCAGATCTGGAGTCCTCAGTGGTACAAAAGGAAATGCTGTGGGTTGGTTATTTAATTGTTAAACACGATTAGTCACTAAATACAGTGACTGGTGTTTACACAGTACTTTACATCTACAGCTCTCAAAGGAGCTGTAATCTCCTGAAGTCACGAGACTACTTGTGAAAGGGTTCATGGCACAGGATGAGTTTCACACGAGTCAGGAACAAGAACCCAGAGCTCCTGATTTCTAGCCTTTAGCCTATTCTAGACTACACAGCCTTGCCGGTAAGTCTTAGCTCCTGTTTGTCAGCGTGGAACATGCATAGTTTTAAAAATTCATACATGCTGGATAATTAGTCCATGCATTAATTGGTTTTTTTAAGTGACTAAAGAATCGGGCGTTCTATGACCAGGTCTGTCTGTCCCCCAAACATGGTTGACGCATGTGGAACAGTTATCATTAGCTCAAACTCTTTGCTGTGTCCATCTTAACAATAATGCCAGTTAGTAGTCTAAGAAAGCAACTGGGATTTCCTCAACCAATCTGACATACATTCTGCATCTTCAGCTGTGTTCATGGGAGTGTTTCACAATATGCATGTAGTAGTAGTAGCAGCAGTGTGTGTGCAAGTAAGCAAATCTCTGGGGGGAGGGAGGAAAATCCCTGCTCATATCAAATGGTGGTTGCAGCCGGTTCCCAGGGATTAGATGTCCTCATTGCAACAGGGAGAAATAAAGAGAAAATGAAGTCATAGCTAGCAAGCCTGCTTGTGTAGTTTATTTGTGGATTCAAAACAAATACATACTTGTAATGACCAGAAAGGCTTGTCTTGTGGTTAGGGCACTGGACTGGAATGTAGGCAGTAGTGGTTCAATGCCTTGCTCTGCTGTAGGCTTCCTATATGGTTTATGCAGGTCATCTAGGGCCAGATTAACAAAGGCAGTTAGTCTGTTCAGTGTTGCAACGTCTAACCCCTAGATCACCTGCTACCTGGTAGACTTCTTAGCCTTAATTTAGGTGCCCAGGCTCCCCATACAATGTATGAGCAGAGTCTAAGAAAAGAATCCTCAGAAGCAAACTGGTAAGACTGAAATGCAAAGGAAAGGTGGGGCTTAGGACTAGATCCCAAAAAGTATTTGGGTACCTAACTCCCAGTGATCTAGGGCTTAGCATCTGACTGACCTGCCAGAGGTAGGCGCCTCCCTCCATTCAGATCCTCAGCTGTGAATATGTCCTAGAGTCCAGTGCTTAAGCCAGGCCTGCTCTTTTGGTAGCCCATGCCTTGGCAGATGAAACTGAGACCTTTGGATGGCTTTTGTAAAGAGAATAAAATGAGTAAGGGAGAGTATCCAGTAGCCCGGTGGTTAAGGCACTCACTCACCTGGGAGGTGGAAGATCTAGGCTGAAATCCCTGATTTGGAGCAGGAACTTGAACCCACATCCCAGGTGAGCACCCTCCCACCAGGCCATGGAATATTCTGTGGTGGACCTTTCACACGGTCTTGTTTGGAGTTCTTCCACTTCGTATGCATAAATGCTCACTGGAGCAGGGATTTGAACTTGGGTCTCCTACATCCCAGACAAGTGCTTCACTTACCCACTTCCCAAACAGTAACAGAGTTCAGGCATACTCTGAGTACACACCTGCAGGATTGAACTTTGGGGTCACTGAAGCTTCAGCTTGAGCTAGGATCCTGGGCAGCTTGTTAGCTGCAGCCACTTAGGTGGCTTTGTGAATGTCAGTGGGCAGAAACATAGACACCTATGCAGTTAGGCAGCAGCTGAGGGGCAGTGGCACCTAAATACCTTTGTGGATCTGGACTTTAGTTTCTCTGTGCTTCAGTTACCCACCAGTAAATGGGGATAGTACTTCTGATCTCTCATTTATTGATGTAAGTACTTTGCAACATGGTCTGTTTCTCTGTCTGTGTGTCTGTACAGTGCATAAGGTTCTGATTGTTCATCTTTTTGCCCTTTGGCCTGAAGCCCTCCCCTGAACTTTGGTTAAAGTTAAGTTAAGTTTGTTTTGTTTGGGTAAGGAGTTGGGAGGAGGGGGAGGCAAATGCAATGCTATTAACTCTGTTGGGAAATGAAAGAAAAGAGAACAACACCAACTGTGCCTGGGGTGAGGACTCATCCTGACTGAGACTGCACTCGGGCACAGTTGGGTAAGAGCTTGGAGAGGGTAGGGCAGAGGGATCTTTACCCTCTGTGGTAAAGTGAGTGCTTTTCTGGTGATGAGGACTTTAAGGGTCCTGTGTACCATGGATTCCCATCTAAAGTCTCAGCACAGAGGGAGCAGACAGAGCTGAGGTGGCTTTGACATGGGGGGGTGAGTTGAGATAGGTGATGGCATTGAAGTGGCTTGGACTGCAGCTGCAGAGAGCAGCAGTGTACCTGCCTACAGTACCTGGGATTTCTAGGTTATCTCCTGTCCAAGTACCAGCCAGGCTTGGGACTGTTTTAGTTTCTGGGATCAGACAAGATTGGATGCATTCAGCCCTGGCCATCAGCAGCCTAGCTGAGGGACCTCTGTGTAGGCCTCACTACCCAACAATCAAAGCTGAAATCACTTCAGCTGGATTAGGTGGTAGAGCCCCCAGAGCAGTCCAGAAAACCCTTCCCTTAGGGCTGTAGACTGACTTGCCAGAATGCTTGGGTTCCACCAATCCTGGACAACAAACTGAGTGGGGGAGCTAGGGAGGAGGGAAGTGGCTAGAATGCCTTTGTCACTCTCAAGTGCAAGAAGAGGACAGAGGTTGGGACTATTGTTAAAACCCCCAGGAGGATAGTGAGCCTTAACTAATAGTGTCACTTTGTTTTTTCTAAGTTTATTCTGTCTTTCCCCATTACCCACTACTGCTTCCAGTAAAGTCCTCTTTGCTTAAAACCTCTGGACTCTGTGCTTGCTAGCAAGTATTGATTGATTGAAGTATTGCCTATTAAGGGCACCTAGGGTGATTATATATAGTTTCCTACGTTTCTGAGTGGGGACTTAAGGCAGCATTAATTCAGTTTTTAGAAAGAACCCCCAGAAAACTGAACCCAGCCCTTTTTGCTGCTGACAAACCTGGTGGAAGAGTTACAGTATTTTGCAACATGGACTGTCTTAGTGTGGGTACCTACAGTGCCTAAAGCAAGGAGACCCTGATCTCAACAGGAGCTATTGTAATGTAAAGAGAAATTGTTCAATGAAAATTTACTGCTGAAGATCTGGCTGTTTGTCTCTTTTACAGTATGAGTGGGATTCCTATAATAAACGGTATTACTTAGGAATGATGGAAGGGAGAGAAACTGAAAATGGCTTTGAAACTGCTCAGAATAGCTTCACTGTACCATAAACATCTGAAATATTTATTTTATAAATACATGTTCATTATCTAACACGTGTTAGAAAGTAACTCAATAAGCACGCACTGCCAAATATTACTGAGGGGAAGTGTGTGTGTAACAGTTAATGACTTCCAGCCAAGTAGCATAAAATTAATCGCTCAGGGAGTTTACTGCTAACCCCACACACTGATAGTTTTGTAAACCTCAAGGATGATACCCTGGCTGTTTCAGGAAATGGGTAATGGATTCAGAACCTTTCACTTCTAGGTCATCAGTTCAAATATAATCCAAGTCAATAGTGACCAAAACTCATTAGTGTATGACAGTAGTTGAGTGGCATGTGACACGAGAGGGCATTCCCTCTCCTAACTGTCATGATCTGGACACTTATCTATCACCATGACTGACATTAATTGGCACCTGTGGCAGCTTCAGAGGCAGCTTCAGATGATAAATCAAACATGGAATATGCATGAAAACAAAAGTTTCCTCTCACCCCTAGAGGTCAGGGTTGAGGCACATTGATAGGGTGGTGTGGTGAATTATGTACTACTGCTCCCTATGCTGTACCTATCCTGTAGATTGAAGTCCTAATTCACCAATGATTTAAGATTGCATTTACCCTTGAGGTCAATAGGAGTTAAGCACATGCTTAAGTGTTTTGCTGTAATAAGGAGAGCTTGCTGAATTGTGGGGGCCAAAGCAAGAACTTCAGTTTATGCAGGGATGGCAGCACTAAATTCATATTCAGGAGCACTAAACTCATTTTGAAAACTCAGTTTAAAAAGCACGCACAAGAAATCGGAATGTGCAAAATAAATCTGACTGCATACATACCTCTGTACTGTGGGTGAAAATCAGCTGGCCAAAAACCCAGAGGGAAACTGAAAATTTAGTCAACATTTGTTGGTTTTTCATCAAAATTTCAATTAAAGTTCTAAAAAAATAAAAAATGTTTGATCAGCTCTAACTAGGCCCAAATTTTACTGACTTCAATTGGAAATTTGCCCATTTATTCCAGTATTTAATTTGGTCCTAATTGTTCATTAGAACTGCGGTTTATTCTTGTTAGAAAATCTATTTTTCCCCCACTGTAACCAAGGCTTATTATAAACCTTATAATTAGAGAGTGCTGTTCAATAGGTTTATAATATTATCTGAACCTTGTCAACTAATAGATGCATTAAAATTGCGGCTATAGCAAATTGCTCTTTTTGAAATCTGGTCTTTCAGGCATAACTAAGAAAGTTCTTACACTGAGTCATGCTGGTGGACATTTTATTTTTCTGCTTGTCAAAATCAAATGCGTGGAATCATTAACCTTATGCTTCAATGCTCATATCACAAAAAATTATAGCCATATCTGCACACAATTTCAGTATGGCCCATTGTTGTACAGGGAGGCTGAATTACTCCAATGGCAGCTACCCCAGAGCACATTCTCACCAAAAAGCACTCTTTTTGATAAGATGACTAGATGAGCTAGTAGTGCCACCTATATTTAAGATTGCTTGACACTTCCTTTATAATGCACAGTTTTCAGTTGTTGCTTAAAGTTTGGCAAAGCTATAACCATTCATGCAGAAATTTTCCATGAGTTTCTGCTTAAACTGAA
This sequence comes from Emydura macquarii macquarii, assembly GCF_026122565.2. Taxonomy (NCBI): domain Eukaryota; kingdom Metazoa; phylum Chordata; order Testudines; family Chelidae; genus Emydura; species Emydura macquarii. The sequence continues at coordinate 4,510,603 of NW_027133000.1, read as the reverse complement.
ATTTTACCAAAAAGTTCAGCTTGAAATGGATCAGTTATTACTGAGAACAAGATTAGGGAAACATACATTATTTTTTGCTCATGTTAAAAAATCATTCTTACAGCAGTTTCATTCAAAAGATCATGCAGTAGAGCAGAAGCTTGAAATTTGTTGGGGGTAGAGGGTTGCAATTCTCATGGGGAAAATTCCCAAATTTGGCCAAGTCTGAAGAATCTATCTGCACTGAGCATGCACCATTCCCATAGGCACGGGAAACCTTAATTCTAACATGTCCTTACTTCTGAGGCTTGGTCTACACTTACCCGGCAATTTGGCAGCAGTCGATGGGAGTTGCACAAGCTACGCAGAGTAGCTTGTGTAATTCCCGTCAACTGCTGTACTTCTGTTTTGTCCGGTGTCTTCACTGCACCACTTGAGGCGGTGGGTTTAGTACATTGACTTCCTGATCGATTGAGCAGGTGTACACCGACCGCTCAGTCGATCCAGATAAGTCGATCTGATGGTGGCAACTTTGCCGCCGTCAGTGTAGACATACCCAGAATGTTTGACTTTACATCTTTTATGTTCCTTTAGCATAGGTGTTGGGGTGTGTGTATAATATAAATACAAGCTAATAAAACACACAGCAAAATAAACAATGCCATTGATATAAAAGTATGCTAGAGATAAAGAGCCTCATTATTCTCTCATTTGTATGGATACAAATCAGGAGTAACTCCACTGAAGTTAACAGCAGTATAAAATCAGGGCTAAAGGTATGATCCAGCTCCAGTAGTAGTCAAGGTAACAGCCAGCTTTTTCCCGCTTTGCTACTCAACTTAGCCATTAATTGGCTAATTTCTTATCAGTTACAGTTTACTGCTTTTTTAAAGTAAACTGAAGTGATTTCTGATCCAAAACAATTTCAGAAGTTAAAAATATGCATTTTAAAAGTACAAGTCAGCTATTTAAAGATGTGACTTCTATAAAAATAGCCATGTTATAAGAATATTAACTGTTTAAATTATCAAATTAAGCAAGTTCAAAATTAGGATGAATTTGACCTATTTTTACCTTAACCTCAGTGAAATCCTTCTGCTTAAGGAAAGGGCTAGGAGGTAAAGCCTGTGAATATTAATCATGTCTCAGGTGAAGCATGCTGACTACCTATAACTGGGTGAAATGTAATGGCCTGAAACATACTAGAGGTTGAACTAAAATAGATGAACTAATGGTCCCTTCTTGCCATAAATTATGAATCTAACAGTTTTCCTTTAATCTTGAAGTCTTTTTTATCATTTGGGTTCTTATACTGCACCCATCACTGAAGTATTTCAGTGCCTAAAGGAACCATCAGTTAAAGGTTAGTTCAAGACCCTGGATTAGGATCACTATTTTTCAGTCAGCTCATGACTATGAATAGAGTGGAGCAGCATAGATGCTGAAGCAAGGGACCAGCAAGGTGGTGGTGAAGTGTAGTCTATAAGTGAATGCAGGCAGAAGATATGCTGTAAAAGTCCAAAATCTCAATTTTCCTATTCTAAATTTATTTATGGCTTAGTCTTGCGGAGAGATGCATTGAAGTTGCAATGCAATTTTTCATAGAAGTGCTCTATACTATTAGAAAGGGAGGGCTTTTAATCTTGCAGGATGGGATTGCAAAGTGGTGCCATTTGAAAGCAGGTAGCAAGCCCATTCTCAGTTTCAGCTCTCAGGCACTAAAGGCATGTCTGCAGCATGTCAAGGTATGCGTAAGTAAATGCATCTCAGATCTCAATCTGGCACTATTTGCTCTCTCTCATAGCTTGATTATATCCTATTAAGATATAGAAAGATAATGGTATTTTATATTATATAATATATTTCTCTTTTACAAGATATATGCATAAGACTATTTATATTTAAAGATGTTTAATTGAAAAAAACATTCTCAAAGGGGGGGGAGGGGAAGATACAGGGAACTGTAACAAACTGGATGATTGTAGCTGTTTGTACTCTCTCAAGCAATTTTTCTATTCCCTTTGTTTTCCTTTATCTCCCCTACTTCACCCTGGATCTTCAGTGTTACATTCTGTCTATTTTTAGATTGTAAATTCTTGGGGGTAGAAAGCATGGCTAAAATCCTTTTCCTGTTGAAGTCAGTGGGACATCTACCCACTGGGGCCAGGATTTAACCCCTAGTCGTCTTGCTTCTCTCTACAGTACTAGAGTAAGGACTACAATACAGAATCTATAAACCTTGTGCAAATTCACAACTTTATTCTGGCTGTTTATAGAACACCCAGATGTGCATGGTGCTTTACAGGCAATTTCTCAGTTCTTACTCAGACAAAACTCTCATAGATAAGTTTCAAGTACAATCCAATACCAAATCTGACTTTTGTGCATGACACTGAAGTCAGTGGGAACTCTCTTTGAGGAAGACTGATTAACAAAGAGGGATCACTCCATGCAGGCTAAATCTAGCCCCGGTGAAAGCTCATACTGAAGTAAATTACACCAAGGATGTATTTAGCCCAATGTGCTTACAAAATCTCTACTATGTTTTGGAAGTGAAAAATGTCAAGAACAGTTCAGAGTTTCTAGGGCATGCATGTGCAGGCTGATGGAAAGATGTGATTCACTTCTGCTCTATTTAGAATATTTTTTTAAAAAAATTGTGGTAGCAATGTTTTGTTCTGTAAAATTGTAATTTGATGAGACATATTTGTTTTCTGAGCTGTGTTGAAATCAGGGCTTGGCTCTTGTGTGTGAATTTAGGGCTTGTGAAAGGTGTGGCATTAACAGACCCAGGAAGTGGGTGGAAAAATTGAAACATTGAAAGCTTGCAGAAAAAAAATAACTTGGAAGTCTAACAGTGTCAGATTACTGATTTAAGAATGAACATGATTTTTTTAAGGTTCCTTCAAATAAAACTCTTCCCCTGTATCTGTAAAAGCTGCTTGTCTCCTGGTTATCTACAGAGCAGGTACAGCATGGGGAGCAGCATGCACAGTCCACTGAAGTGCCCCAGAAGGATCACTAGAGGAGAGGATGAGTCAGTCTTCATGGCCATCCAGTCTTCAGCCTTTCATTTGAGACTGACTTGTAATGCCATTTGTATGGATGTATTTTGTAATATCAATACTTGTCCACTAGGAACTGGACTGAGACCATTCAATTCACTCCACATAGGCCATAATTTATTTTATTTAAAGTCGCATAGAATAGTATGTCCCCTGCACAATGGTTTGCCTTTAGAAGCACTCCATTAATTTGGGGGTAAATACATTAATGCAGTATAAATAAAAGTGGGATCAGCCCTCAAAGTGCATAGCATGTGCATGCATAAAGACATGGAGAAGGGAATTGGCTATGGATACATTTTATTACTGGTTTCATTTATGAGGTGGGAGAACACCTCTCTTCACCAGGAAAGGGGAAGGCACAAATACATATTACAGTGTAATCAAGTCCATGATTCAGTAGGTATGCACTAGACACAAGGAGGAAATGTAGTACTTTCCTGGGTTGCTGTTTGCAAAAAGAACCTTCACAAAGTGTCGACACCAGCTGAGAATCTAACCTATCTATTAAAGTGGAAAACATCCCCCATGATGGTTCCCACCAGCTAAGAACGTGTCCCAGCAACTCTATCTTTACATAAATCTTAGGAGGAATTTGAGCCACATGCAGTACATTTAGCCATCTGCACCTCTCTTTGAACCTATACCAATTCTCCATTTAAAGGTATCCTTCAGTAGCACACTTTAATTTCCCTTACTGTAGCTGTATAAAATAAATCATGTACACAACCACATTGTGTGTGCTTTCTTTTAACTGTTGCCTTTCTTTGAAAGGATGGAAACTATGTACCATTACAAAATGAAGAACTGTAATGTGCATATTGTACAACTGGATACTGCACATGACTCAATCCAGTGTATTGTAATAAAACTCAATGTATTTTTAATATTTTATTGGTTTCTTATCTGAAATTTTCTTTATTTGAAAATATGGTGTCATTTTCAAAAGCGCTCAGTCTACTGTGTGCTTAGCTCTTTTGAAAATGCAGCCCTGTGAGTCCTGAACACTCTTGACAATCTGGCCCCTCATGAATAGTATATTCAACAAGGAGTTCAGCTATACAGTGAGACCTGTACAAGAGTCTCCCACTGCAGTTTATTAAGCAACTTCTTAAGAGACCGTCCCAAAGTATCTTAATGGGCTTGATTCCACCACAGTATCGAAGCTCTCTTGTCCTGGGGCAACAGAGGGTCTGCGAGGAGAGGGTTTGCAGTGGCACCAGCTGCTCATTCCAGCAGGGAGGTCTCAGAAAGGAGCAGAGCTCAGAAAGTGAGCAGAACTGTTATGGGATGATGCAGGGCCAAGATACCTGGCAAATGCACCAAGTCTATGCATTCCACTAGCCATGCTCAGGTGATGGACTTCTGACTGGCTAGCTTTAAATTAAAACTGCTGTCTTCTGGCAGAATCTCTAGCCCTCCCTGAGGAATGAATTATACTCACCTCAGGGGTGCCGCTTCTTCCTCTGATACATCGTGTGTGATTTGCACCTTGTCTGAGCCAGCAGGAATGTATCTAACCCAGTGAGTATAATTCTACTCCACCTTTATTAGACCACTTTTGTTGAAGAATTTTGTTGTTCTTATGAGTAGGTGCTTAAGGCAGATTTCACTGTATTAATAACTTGGGACCAACTTTTGTTCTTCTTTACATCTTAAATCCAGAGTAACTCAACTGAAGTCAGTGGAATTATTCCAGATGGACACCATTACAATGGAGATGAGAATTTGGCCCTTATTTTTCATTCTTTTAAATAATTTCTATTAATAGTGGGGCTGCCTGGTCTCAGTGATCATCTTGTGCTGTGGAAAATGGAAAAACATTAGCCAGCTTTGCAAACTGGAAAGATTATTTTTCTGAGTCAGGCTGCGGAGCTAAAAACAGGGAGGGAAGCACCAGTAACAACTGTCGTCCCAGCACTCAGGAATGCACACAGACTGCTCCCTGTCCTTTGGATCAGGGTACAGAGCACTCCAAAAGGAGCAGAGTAGAGGTGAGGCCATTCCCATTCACTCTTTATTTACCAGCTTGTATTTATGTGCAACTCGACACTGCCCACTGCAGGGCTGTGCCTTAGTCACAGTTCATGAGCTTCATGTATTTGCCTCAGCAGATCACATTGGTAAGTATAGTCCTCCTATGTGACAAAATACAAATCAACACTTAGCTACAGTATTACAGCATGTAGATATTCCCATGTTTGTGCTCTATAAATGACTAAAATAGAGATTTACAAGTCTCTTTTAGCACTAACTTTAAAGCACATTTTAATTTTGTTGAGAATGTATATAGTGTCTATACAGTGTAATAATACTTTGCACTTAAAATAGCACCTTCCCTCTAAGAATCTCCATTCTTTTAACATAGACTAATGAATTTAGCCTCACAAACCCCCCTGTGAGGAAAATAAGAATTATAATCTCCACTTCACAGAGCAAAATTGAGGCAGAAAGGTTAAGTAACTTGTCAGAAGACACCTCAAAACTCTGCGGCAAACCCAGTCATAGAACCCAAATCTCCAGGTTCTCAGTCCTATGCCTTAACCATAAATAGTGTGTGTGTATAATTCTAAGTATTGGCCCATTCCCATTAGACCTGAACCCACTGAAGTCAGTGGCAAAATCTCCTATTGACTTAAATGATGTTGGATTAGGCCCATTGACCCCTGAAGCCCAGACTCCTGGCAGCAGAAATTTTGCCTAGATGGATAGGAAGAAGCAGCACAAACCAGCCATAATCCCTATTCTGCTGCAGGGTCTTGGAGCTGGCTTGAACACATCAGGAAGTGGGCAGGGTTGGTCAAGGAGGTTGGGGGTATGTGACCCCAGGCATCCCCGTATTCACACCCTACACACTGCTGCAATGATATTTGTACAAAATGTCTTGTGAGGTATCATATGAAAACTAATATGCTGGTTATTAATATCATTGTAAAATGCACGTGTTACTATATATGTGAAGTTATGAATTCCCTCTGTACAATGTTACCTAGAACATGTTTAAGACGAGAGATCCTAACCTTGGTGGTGATAAATAGGTCTGTCCTAGACAAAGAATGTGGGTTTACCTCAGTTTACATATTAGCAGTAAACAAAGCTGTTGAACTTAACCAGTGAACTCCAGAGACAGAGAATTAGCATAGCATTTGCACCCCAGAGAGACAGGAGACTGAATTCCCCAGGAGGCCTTCCTGACTTGAAAGATAAAGACCTACCTTTGGGAATACAAGAATGGAGAGAGACTCCTTCCTTATCCTTAACTAGGAGATGAAGACACCAAGCAATTTGATCTCTATGATGGGTCCTGGCCAGGCAGGCCAGTAAAAAGCTGGAAAGGGGAATGGGTAAAGGAAGACATCTTGAATAAAAACTGTATCTTGCTAGATTAAGTTTTAGACTTTTAGATGTGTTTTCACTTTTATTTGCTTGTCACAATCTCTACCTATATCTCTCTTACTTGGAGTCACTTAATCCCTGCTCTTTTGTTAATAAACTTGTTTTACTTCTCCTATAAACCAATGCAGTGCTGTGTGTGTTTGAAGGGAAGGGTGTATTCACCCCAGTTAAATTAATAAACTATGATGTACTGACTCTTTAACAGAGTAGCAACCTTCATATTGTCTATGAATGCACAGTGCAAGGGGCCGTGCATTGCAGAATAACATTTGAGGAGCTCAGCAGCTGGAGTTCATGGATTGCAAGGTTTGGGCCAGTAGAGCTTTGAGGAGTCTTCTGGGGAGGAAGACAGAGTGGGGGGGCAGGGAGCTGCTACAGTCTAATCACCAGCAAAATGCACTCTTGCTGAGGGCAGAGAGGAACACAATGACTCACAGCTCTGGGTATCCCCAGCAGCATGTTACCAGAAGTCAGGGCATTGATTCAGTGCATCCTTTTCTAATCAGGCTATTCTTTTGCTGGAGTTCTAGACAGATTTAAAGATACCCTCCCCGAATTCTCACTGTGGACAGTTGCAGTGTTTGGCCCTTTAAGACTTGGATTTGCTGACCATCCCGGTTGCTGTAAGACTCCTCTTTCTTCCCCAACTTTTCTGGGATAGGGAGAGGAAGAAGACGAGAGGTGAATCTCACACAGCAGGAGTGGGAAGAGAATAAGGACAGAGGTGAATTAGTATAGCTCAGTTTGGGACGGGAAAGTAGATTTCTGATGTCTGCACCTAGAGAACTGCTGATAGGTGCAAATGTAAAGGAATCAGAGCCAGATTCTGCCACCCTTGCCTGTGTGGAGTAGTACTTAATACATAGTTCTGGTGACATCAGTAGGACTATTTGAGAAGTAAGATACTACTCGGGATAGGTCAACCCTACCACTTACTTCGGTTTAACTTACATCGCTCAGGGGTGTGAATAAGCCACCCCCCTGAGCGAAACAAGATACACTGACCTAAGAGCCAGTGTGGACAGCACTGTCAGCAGGAGAACTTCTCCCACTGACATAGCTATCGCCTCTCGTGGAGGTGGATTTATTATGCCTATGGGAGAGCTCTCTCCCATCAGCCTAGAGAGTCTTCACCAGATAGACACAGTTGCGCCGCTGTAGTACGTCTAGTGCAGCTAATATAGACTAGCCCTCAGTTTGAGTAAAGGTGGCAGAATCTGGGCATAAGTAAATAGAGCTTCCTGAGCCTTCTGAATTAGTAACAATATGCCTCTCCATTCAGAACTAGAGACACAAACCATCTCCTGGATGTAGCTTTCACACAATATCCCTCTCAACCACACATCGGCATCCTTTATTTTTTTTATTTTAAAAAAATCCAACCACTAACAAAGTTTGTTCCTGCTATAAGGGAGAGAATAAATATTTTTGTATCGGCTTCTTTTGGAAGGTACCTGGACACACTGGTTAGATGTGACCCTTTAAAAATCTAGATAGTCTTTGAAAGTTTAATTGTTCTACTATTAAACATACTGTCTGGTATGCTGAAGTGCACAACGCTAAAGTGCAGTACCTGCATATGTTTTCCCTCATTTTCTTCACAGCTTCCAGATGGTGTAGAGCAAATGATTTTGCTACTTAGAACTTCAGCATTTGAAGCAGGTGCCTGTAAATGTAGGTGCAGCATTTTGTCTCCCATTCATCACTAACTAAAATTAGTAGCCCAATTGATCAAACAAAAGAACAAAAAAAACCTCAGCAGACAGCTTTCCTTTTTCATTTTTCCAAGGGAAGCTGAGTCATCATTGAAGAAACTTTTTCAATGTATTAAAATGAATATATTTAATATTTTAAAGCTACATTTTGTTATTAAAAAGAACCCTTCTTCCTATTTCTAAAATCACTGACCCTTCAGTTATATCTGTGTAATCCCATTAAAACCAAAAGGATTGTGCAGTGTAACTGAGGATAGAATTTAGCCTATGGTGCCGGCCTGTCATTGTAAATGACTTGGTGTATGGGTTTTGCATTGTGCTTCTATATTGGATTTAATAATAATGAAAAATAACATTGTTATATCACAGCTCTGCTGTTGGAAGATTCCAAAATGCTTTACAAGCAATGGCCCCAATTCTACCATTGGCAGCAAATGGACACAGTAGGCAGCTGGATCAGTGCCTATTGCACTGATTCCACAATCAGATCTACTAGTCTGGAGTCCTGCATTTGTGTATATCCCCCCTGCATTTGTACATGGGCACAGGGATGTTTGCTAGAAAATCCAGTAGCAGGATCAATGTCTGAATGCATTGAAAAGCAGCCATCTCTGGAGTAGAACTTAGCAGCCATTTGGCACCACCATTATTACACAGCAATTTTTTTAGAAGAGGGAGTGAGCTATTTTGTTCATTGGGATGCAGCAATATTAGTTGTGGCAACTGTGAAAGTAAAAAAAAATCGGCAGAGAGCAGGGACTAGATGAGTACAAAAGTGACATTTTTCTCAGTTCAGTTCCCAGACAAACAACTTAAGTCATTGATATTTATTTACCACCTTAAGGGGGGGAAAATCATCAAAGAACATGGTCAGCCAGATTTTCAGTAGTGCTTAGCACTCCACAGTTTCTGTTCTCAGACTTTTGAAAATCTGGCTATGTGGTTTAAGTGACTAGATGGGATCTGACCACTTTTGAAAATCCCTTCAAACACAGAGACCAGAAATGTTAAATTTATACTTTTTTAAAGTATATAGTTAAGTATAAGTAGAAAAAACAGCGCTAACTCTTGTTTGTACCCTTCTAGCCTCACCCACTCACCACCCAAATATATCCAGTAATGTTACACTGGCACTCACACAGCTAAAGTTGTCCAAACAACCTGACCCTCCCCTGTACCACAGCATCACTCAAAACAATCTTTTAATATGAGTATCATGCAGCCTTCAGTATTTTAACAACTTTTTAAATTATTCATTACGGAAAAAATACCTGAACTCCTCTGTGTTTTCTCTGCAGAATAGGTAAAACCATAGATTATATGGGAGAAAAGAAGTATACAATTTTGTGGCTGAAATACAGGAGTGGGTGTCAGGAAACATGGTTTCTCTTCCTGGCTCCATCTCAGACTTCATGTGTAACCCCAATGTTCAAATTTAAGTGAATAAAGTTACATCCCTAAATTCATAGTTAGGTACCCAAAGTTTGAACATTTTGGCCTTCATCTCTGTTTCCTATCTGAAAAATGAGAATAGTATTTGTTGGCCTGACAGGCGTGTAGTGAGAACATAAGACTGGCCATACTGGGTCAGACCATTGGTCCATCTAGCCCAATATCCTGACTTCCAACAGTGGCCAATGCCAGGTGCTTCAGAGGGAATGAACAGACCAGATAATCATCAAGTGATCCATCCCATCGCTCATTCCCACTTTCTGGCAAACAGCAATCCCTGCCCAGCAAAATGAGATCAAATTCATTTCTGTAAAGCTGTTTGATCTTATCTGGTGCTGTAGAAGAAAAATATTTTATTTCATTTATTGCTTCTGAGTATGAAACATTCTGGAGTCTGTGGCTGTATTTGCAGAATGAAAAGGTTCAAAGGAGACAGCTAGTTACATGGAGTCTTGGAGTCATATGGAGGGAGTAAATAAGATCTGTTTAGGGCTATTTCTAATATCTATGGAGAGGATAGATTGGTACTTGTAGTTTATAGTGGAGTGGCTGAGAAAGGAAGGGTGGTATTTGTGGAAGGTACATTATGTATGGGACCCTATGTATTTCATGACCACAGAATTTGCCATGGAATCCACTTCTTGTCATAGAATTGAAGCTTTCATTTTAAAAAAATGTTTGTCCCTCGTGGTTGTGAAGAAAACCTTGAAAATAGGCACTGAGCGTGCAGGGATGTCTGCCGGAATCTATAGACACCCATAACAATAACTCTTTCAGATATAAACTGAACCCCAAAGATGACTCTAAATGTCAACAGTGTTAACTATTTCACTGATGATCATTTCTGCAGAAATATCCAGCTAATGTGTTTGTTATCCCCTAATCCCAAACCACCTCCCACACATCCCCAGATGCTAAAAGTCCCACCTCTTCTCTATCAGTTGTTGAAACTGCCATCTTCTCTTACTTCTTCTGCATTTAATTGTGCTTTGTCAGTATAAAAATCTTTGGACTTTTGAAAATGGAAAGTGTGGGAACAGTGTAAAATGCACTGAATTTAATAATAGAGGCTACTATGCTAGTTGTATTATTCATTTGCATGTCTAATTCATTGCAAACCCCCAGTGTTTAACTTAAATAAAGTTCCCAAAAAAATTCCAGACAATCAAATCAGAGTTAGAGAATCCAGGGATCCTGCTGCAGAGCACACAGGCTCTGGAGTATGTAGAAGGTAAAATGGACACACTTTGTGGTCTTTTGGCTACAGTGGGAATACAAGATGGTGCTGCACAAGGGCTTTGATTACTAACGGGAGGTTAGTGGCTAAACTGCTCAGGCACTTCTGAAAATCCCACTAGGTGCCTATCTGCATCTTTAAGTGTCTCTGAAAATCTGTCCCTTTGGCTTCAACCTCTCTGTGCCTCCGTTCGCCATCTGTAAAATGGGGATAATGATACCCCCTCATTTCATAGGGATGTTTTTGAAGATAAAATCATTAATGTTTGAGAAGAACTGAGGTGGTGGGAGCACCACAAAACACCCTTGAAGATATTAATTGTGTTCAGTGCAAGGTTTGGATGGTGTTAATTAAATAAGGCCTGGGGTGTCGTACTGAATGAGGAGGATAAAAAGAAATAATGAATAATTTCCCATTCATTGGATAAAGTAGGGATCCTATGGGGAAAAAATAGTATGTGAGCATGTAATAACAGACTGTATCATAATGCATACACACAAAGAAGCTGAATTAAGGTTGCATAGGTAACCTTAATTCTGGCATTTCCTAACTTTTGAGTGATTGACTTTATAGCCTTACCATTCTTTTAGCATAATTTTTGGATGTAATATATATTTACAACCTTAACTGCAATTTAACAAAGTTTTTATGAGAATTTCTCTACTTTAATAAAAATTTTTTGCTAGAGTTCATGCACTTTGTAAATGTCCAGAATATATGTGAATTTTATAAACGCCCAAGATTTCATGTGGAATTACAAATTTTCAAGAACTTTGTGTGAGGATCATACAGTAACTGCAGAAGGATTCCTTGCAGATCTTTTAACCATTGCAGGAGTTCTGTGAGATTTTATAAAACCTGCAGAGATTCCTGCTAGTTTTATAAAACTCTTGAGAATCCCAGGGGAGTTTATTAGCTTGCCCTATCTCAATATTTCCTGCACAAATTACAACTCAGTTTGAAATCTGTGACTGTTATATCTACCAAAGAATTCTTGCACAGGTTCTAAATATTGCTGTGATTCCTAGAGGGTTGCAGCCTGCAGTGATTATAATTCTCACAGAGGTCCCTGCAAGAATTATTTCCTGGGTAGAAATCCCTGGTGGTAGCAGTTATTATCACAGGAATCCCTACTGTAGCTATAATCCCTGCCATAGTTTTATTTACAGCATTTTAGAACCTTCATCTTTATCCCATATATATTTTGCCAGCTATGACACAGACTTTAAGAATTCTGCAGCCTTAGGATGCAGACATCCTAAACCTCACAAACCTCTAACTCACCTGCAACTTCAGACTTTTTAAAGTCCCTCCAATCTGATCTGCAGATTTCACAAATTTACCAAATTTCTTGGCAAACTTTCATGAAAGGCCCTTCTCCTTCCAGAGGGCAGCACAGTAAACTAAATCTTAATCCAAACTCTCTTTGCTTATGAGGTGGGGGGAAAAGTTAGAAAACTTTTCCAAAAGTGAAGATTTCTGATACTTCAAACTGTTGTGGCTAATGACTTGTGTGAACCTCCCTCTCCCTTCCCCCAGTGTTATTACAGACAAGTCTCATCTGTCAGTGACCTCACATGAGACATTGTAGGTGGATTGGTTTTGTTTGGGCAAAATTAGGGGCATGGAGGTGGTTTTAGTTCAAAAAAGACTTGTAGTGATGATTTGGAAATTATTGGGTGTGGTTCTGTGGCCTTTATCAGGTCAGAGTAGATGATTATGATGGTCTCTTCTGTCTGTAAAATCTATGAATTAAAATAAGGCTGAGTATAGAAAACAAAGTACAATCTTACCTATGGAGAGAGTGCTGTCTCCCCATAATAACTGTAGCTTTATGGCAGCAATGTGCAAAAATTCATGTGGCTGCTAGAAGCATACTTGCAGGACACAAGATCACCCTCTCAGAACTGGGACATTGCCATCCAAGGCTAGATTTATTCATTAAATAGGGCTATTCTCTACAAAACCTCATCACGACGCATCAGTTACAGTGATCTCCTTCATATTTTATACGACATTGATTTGAACACATATCAGTATAAAAATGTCTTATTGAAAAATACACATGATATTGTTTTGAGCCAATGAGGGCCACATGTAGCCTTTTGGGCACAGCCCAGCCTTGGAGTAGTGGGAAGCACCAGAAGACATTGTTCCTCAGGAAGGCAATCCCTTGCATGGTATTGGCTAGGCAGCGCTACTGGTTGGTGTGGAATGGAGTGACAAAGGGTATCATGGCTTATGTCTGCTTTGTGGTAATGTATGGTAATGTAGCACCCAGGAGGTGCTAGCAAAGAGCACTCCCATCATTCAGGACAGCAGAGGTACTACATTTGTGGTGTGTCCCTGCACAGGGTGTGCCCTTCTTACTCTCTTCTACACACATATACATCGGGTGCCATTTCAGATTTGGGGGGAGGGCAACTTTAGCCATGATTCCAGGGGCTACTTAGGCACCTGAAAGTTCTAGTTTTTTTGCATTTAATAACTTAGAAATTAGCTGACAGGAGCACCGTATCTAATTCCTATATAAAGAAAGAAAATTACATAAATATTAGACCCACTCACCTCTAATACTAATATGTTCTGTGTCAAGTTATTTAAAGGATACTGGTTAGGTATAACATTTTAATGTATATTCTCACTTTCTTACAAACTCTCGAATACAACAATTGAAACACTGGTAGACAAATCTAGATTACTTTCTATCATTGAGGCTATTTACTTTTTGCAGTTCACCAACCTTGGAATAGATCATTTCACTTTTGGAAGCATTCTACTACGGCAAGGTCCTATGCGTTTATACTGCATCTGCCTGGGGCTATAGGAGGTGTTACCATTCTACAAATCATAGACAAGAAAGTGACTTTAAACAGGAATGAAACTGCCACTTTCACAGTATTGCCAACCCCAAGTAAGCAAAATTCATGAGATGAAAATCATAAGATTGGCTTGAAAATCATGAGATTATGTAAAAATAATAGATGTCATGTTCTTTTTATTTGCCTTCTGCATTTTGAGCCTTTAGGGATCACATTTTGAAGCTTTCTCCAAACCATGAGGGCTAGAAACTTTCTTTTCCTTTAAGAATGAAAGCTGAAATCATCATATCTCCACTAGACTTCAGGAGCTGGGGCTTTAAGGAAAATAATAATTATCATGCGAGTTGGCAACACAGTTTTCACTTCTGTATAAGGCTAATTACTTTCTAGAAGGCTCTTAAAAACCACAGTGCAGTGATTGAGTTGCAGTTCTCACAGGAGAATATTTAAAATCAAACACCAAGAAAATTCCACATTTTAAAGTTGAGAAAATTGAATCTTCTGAGGTATATCAGGGCCACTGCAGGCAAGAAAAGAAAATAAACAGGCACAACTCTGAGCAGCTCTTCCTCTTGGAAAAAAATAGTTGGAGGGTCAAATCTTCCAGTCCTTAGAATCAATGAATCATAGAGTTGGAAGGGACCTCAGGAGGTCATCTAGTCCAACCCCCTGCTCAAAGCAGGACTAACCTCAGCTAAATAATGAGGGTTTTTTCAAGCCGCAGCTTAAAAACCTCTAAAGATGCAGATTCCACCACTTCCCTAGGTAACCCATTCCAGTGCTTCACCACCCTCCTAGTGAAAAACTTTTTCCTAATGTCCAACCTAGACAACCCCCCTGCAACTTGAGACCATTGCTCTTTGTTCTGTCATCTGCCACCACTGAGAACAGTGTAGCTCCATCCTCCCTGGAACCCCCTTTCAGGTAGTTAAAGGCTGCTATCAAATCCCCCCTCATTCTTCTCTTCTGCAGGCTAAACAAACCTAGTTCCCTCAGCCTCTCCTCATACGTCTTGTGCTCCAGCCCCCTAATCATTTTTGTTGCCCTCCGCTGGACTCTCTCCAACTTCTCCACACCCATTTTATAGTGGGGGGCCCAAAACTGGACACAATACTCCAAATGTGGCCTCACCAATGCTGAATAGAGGGGAATAATCACTTCCCGCAATCTTCTGGCAATGCTCCTACTAATGCAGCCCAATATGCTATAAGCCTTCTTGGCAACCAGGGCACACTTCTGGCTCATATCCAGCTTCTTATCCACTGTTACCCCCAGGTCCTTTTCTGCAGAACTGCTGCCTAGCTCGTCGGTCCCCAGTCTGTAGCCGTGCATGGGATTCTTCCGTCCTAAGTGCAGGACTCTGCACTTGTCCTTGTTGAACCTCATCAGATTTCTTTTGGCCCAATCCTCCAGTTTGTTTAGGTCCTTCTGTATCCTATCACTACGTTCCTCACCTCTACTCACTGATATCTCGCATCTCCCTCTTTTCTGAATGTAACCTTGGATCAGAGGAGTTGGCTGTATTTCTTAGTTACCTGAATTCTCTCTTCAACCCTGACCCTACACTTCTGCTGAGGGATTCCTGTGTACAGGCTCATCTAAGGACTTTCATAGCCTTAATCTAATCACCAGCCCTTTCTTATCTTAATCACCCTGCCTCTGTTTATAAACAAAATACTGATTCCCTGCCCCAGGTGCAAAAACTGGGAACAGCCTCTCTCCTCTGCAGAAGAACCCACATTCAGACATCCTGTACAAAACTCGGAGGGCCTCCTGCACCCCCTAAATGGCACCCCTGAGATACCAGCAACAGTCTGGTCTTCAGTCTTATCTGCTCTTTTTGTCTCCTTTCATGCTGTCCTTTACTCTTGGAAACAGCACACTAACGAATGTACTGAAAGCAAGCACGCTTTCTCATTAAATCACTTCTGAAAACTCATCTGTTCTAGCCTGACAGTAATAAAGCCCCTATGCCACTTTGTCTACCATACCTGTTCATACTTTTACATGGTTAGTCAAGGCTATTGTATTCTATTTAGTTTTTTGCTTAGCATATCTTACCTGTTGTAAAGCATTACGTATAGCTACAGCACTATCCAAATGATAAATAATTCTAATATTGGGTGCAATCTTGAGTGGTGCTGAGCATTATAAGGATGATTGTGTGGTCAAGACACAGAGCTGAGGTTCAGGATATCTGGGTTAAATTCCTGTCTTTGACAAGAATCTCCTGTGTGACCTTGGAAAACTCACTTGGGGTGGGATTTTCAAAAGCACCTAGTTTTGGCCTAACTGTGCTCCTCTGGGAAGTTTTACTATTGACTTCAGAGGAAGCAGAGTTGGGCCCACAGTCGGCACCTTGGAAAATCCCACCTTTAAACTCTGTGTGTGTCAGTTACCCATCTGTCAAATGGGAATAATATTTCCTTTCTACCACTCTTTGTCTGTCTAGTCTATTTAGATTCTACTCTTTGGGGGGAGGACTGCCCCAGCACAATGAGGGCTTGATCTCATTTGGGGTCCCTAGGCACTACACTGATTAATAATTCAATTTTGCCAACTGTTGCAGTTTTAACATCTTGTGATATTTGGTGTTTTGCTTAAAGTCCAAGCCCCTGGAACCAGAGAATGACCCTGAGAATTTGTTTTCATTTTTAAAATGTTCCCCATGGGCTCAAAAAACAGACAGCAAATAATAAGAACCTGATTGATTAGTTGTCAATATCTCATGATTCTGGAGGGAGGATGTCTGACTTGTGATTTTTGAATGGTTGGAGTTGACAGTATTGAAAACTACAAAGTGTGAACACGCTCCAATCTCTTGAACTCAATGCAAGTTAAGAGCACTCAGATCTTTGTGGGATCAGTTCATTTATGGCTAGATTTCTCTGCTGCTGTAAGCCTTCTGTCTTTAGACTGCAAGCCCCTGTGGGAGTTGCGACTGTCATGGGTTTGGCACAACTTGTCATATTGTAAAGCACTGAGTCCATATATGGTGCTGTCTAACTAATAAATCAGTGGAGATGACATCCTGGTGTCACTAATGTGATTGGAAAGATGTGAAAACAAAGCTATGGACACGTAAGTGCTATATATGATGATTATGGGAACACAATGGTTAAACAGTTAGCAACCTGGAATCCCAAAGATTGTACTCTAAATAGTCACATAAACAACACACATGTTCTAGCCATCTTGGGACACTTGGCTGTGAGTGCCTCTCTATAGGGGAGAGGTGAATATAGAAAAGTTCAGCTACAACCACATGTCCACAAGTGATCATCTGGTCTGCAGTGATTGTACCTGCCACATGCAACTGCATTAACATATGAGCATCCTGCTGGTTTCCGCTCCTCATTCATCTCTCCCCGCCACCGTCCTCCCGCGCACATAGGTACAACACTTAGTCTTACATCACTTCATTCATACCTCGATTACAGAACAATCTAGAGACAGGGTTCATTTGAACTGGAAAAAATAGGGGTTGGGTTCCCCACTAACTTATTTAGACCTTTCTGACATATTTCACAACAAATTAAACATTTAATTTAGACGCTAAACTCTTTACCTAAATTTCAGCCCCTGCTTGTTTATTTAAGGATCGCTACAGCTGACTCTCATTTCAGTGTTTTTGTTTAATGTCTTGACCATCCGTATAGACCCTTTACAGGAGAGTTGTATCCCCCTTTTCAGATCTCAGTGGTGCAGTCCATTTTGACATTCGGCTACAGAACCTGTCTGTTTCATCAACTGCAGAGGGAGAGCTGTCTCCTGGGTCCTGAAGCCCACCAAATTCATTACACTTTGCATTCCTCCCATCAACCAAAGAATGATAAATTCTTCTACTAAGGACCCTGTCAGATCAAATTCTGCCAGATATTTAGCTCTCAGAATTGAAGCTTTATCAGAATCCTAAACGCAATAAAAATATTCCAATGGTTTAAAATTATTTTAAAATGATAGAAGCTACTAGTGACTATTCCCCAGCAGTGTTTGCCATCTAACTAGTGCCGTGGTTTTCAACCTGTGGTCCATGGACCCCTGCGAGTCTACAGACTATGTCTAAGATTTCCAAAGGGTTTCTCACCTCCATCTGAAATTTTTTAGGGGTCCACAAATAAAAAAGCTTGAAACTCACTGACCTAGTGCATCATTGTGTTGGAGCATGGCCTTGGAAGTGAAAATGACTAATGACAAATGTGAAAATGACTAGTTTCAGTGTTTAAGCTGAAAGACGAAGAAAAAACAGCATAGAAGGACATTTTGCTAATAAAGAAAAATAAGGTGGTGGTTGTAAAATAGTTTAGGAAGTTTGTCCTCTCTCACATGATGTTTAACCTGACAGCATCTATTTAAATTGTTTTGTGGGTGCAACTTCCAACTGAGTTGAGAAGGGTGAGGGGAAATAAAGGGGGAAAGAGTAATGTGTGATGTGCAGCAAATATAAGTATCTATATTAGTGCTATCCATCCTACCACTCTATGCATTTATCGTGTGCCCGTCACCATGGTTTCTAGGGACCAGTACCAACCGGGCTGAGTTTTCTGGTCAGTCATGTGCGTTAAGATGTGCCCGAGAGTGAACAGTGATTGCCGGAGCAGAATCTGACTGATTGGAATAAATTATTCGAATTAGTAGTAGTGAGGAGGGAGAAAGCATTTGATTGGGACAGTTGATCTAATTCCTTCCCCGCCCTGCCCGCCCACTCCGCGGTGATTTCCTGTCACAGTCAGCAGGAAGGATCACATCATTTTCACATCCATTTAGTGCCTTTTTAAAAAGGGGAAATGGAAAGGAAAGAAATGTGAATATTCAAATCCAGTCTCTGAGACAATCTGCTTTGAGCTTTGTTCTGATATTAGCAGTACTGAATGTTTCCTGGGATTGGTTTGTTTTTACTACTTTAACGTGAAATAGTGGGTGAGGTCATTAACAACTTCCAGTGCTGGGAGGAGTGTCTCATTCAAAGCCATAAAGGAAGTGAGCGTGATTAGATGCCAAAGAAGCCAATGCTCAGGGGTGATTCCCTTACTGCTGCAACCTTGGGAGATCTTATTTCCCAGATTTTGCAGGAGTCTCGTACTAAACACTGGAGGATTTTCTAGCTCAGCTGCTACTTTCTCACTTGCAGGAGGTCTGCATGTCGCTGTGAGGAAGCAGAGGCTGAGCTATACATAGACGGGCACTAAGACCGCAACGCCTCCATTTCCTCGCAGGGTGGATGCAGAAGCTGAGAGGAGGAGACCTCGAGAGTCGGGTGGAGAAGGCTAGGAAGAGGAGAAAAGCAATGCGAAATCAAGGATATAGCTGAGAGACAGACAGAGAGAGACAGAGAGAGAAAGGGGCGATTAAAGGGAAGACACGCCGGGGAAAAGAGCTGTAGAGAATAGATTTATATTTAGACATAGGAAGGCATCCCCCAGAAGATTGGTCCAATGAACATGTCAGTGTTGACTTTGCAAGAATACGAATTTGAAAAGCAATTCAACGAGAATGAAGCCATCCAGTGGATGCAAGAGAATTGGTAGGTGATGGTTAATGTAGTATTTACCAGTCGCTACTGTAGCTGTCTCTCTGAGCTTGTGTGTTTTATATCTATGGATGGATTAGACATAATTGAGTTCAGGGTAATCGCTGAGCCAATCTCTGTATATTGCCGGCTCTGATGAGGAGCAGTGGTATGTGTATGTATGTATGTGTATATATAAACATACATACCGATATATGCAGACATTCATTAGTGTGTGCATATGCTTAGCTGTGTGTGTGTGTGTGTGTGTGTGAATTATTCCAGTGACATAACCAACCACACAACCAAAGCTCCACAAGGATACTAAGATTGAGACTGCCCTGTTTTTCTAAATCTAAAAGTTATGTAACACGATGACATCCCACTAATAAAAATATTTTTATAATGAGAGAAAACGATTCCCTGCGACCTGCTTCCATTTTACTTTTGTTCCTTTTTTCCCTCATTCTCGTTCGTTCTTTTCCATCTCCCTTATGTCCTTCTTTTCTCCTTGCAATTCCTTTTTGTACGTGTGCCCCATTTCCTCAATCAGGGTCTCTTCCCCCCCCCCCCCCCCAAACTGCTCCAGTTACCTCCTTCCAACTGTAATGCAGGAGAAAAAGTTAAACACGAGGAAGTGTAGAGTCCCCTGCTTCAAATGAAACTTAAACTGCAGCCACGCTCCTATTAACTTTTTGTGCCTGCCTGTATCTGCAACTGGGGAGGTATTCAGGGACCTGGATTTACTAGTTGATGGAGCAAAGTTAAAGTGCGTAGGGGCCGGCAGGCAGGCAGGCAGGGAACTAACTCGAGCAGTAGAAGTTCGCATGCAGGGCACATGATGTCTGCGATGGGTGCCTGCAAGCCGTGCACTGGCGGGGCACAGCAGAGCATGGAGTCACCCGGCAGGGTTTATAAAGTGCACTGCCTGTGTATTCACCGGGCGGAGATGGGAGAACAAATACACGTAGGCGGAGGATTGAAGCTAGGGCAAAAAGCCTGTTGTGTGCGGAGGTCTAGGGCTCCCCAGACCCCGGCTGGCGGCATTCACAGAGCTAGGGCTCGCCGGCGAGACTGGCTCGCTCTCTTTCACAAACCCCTTGTCTCTCATTGATGAGCCGGAGAGAGGAGGGGGAGCGATCTGAGCAGGAGCCGCGGCAGACAGGGCGCTCGCTCTTCTGCGCTGTGGTTTTTAGGGAGCGGGGCTAAAAGCCCCCCGTGCCCGGCCGATGATGAGCTGGCCGGTCTCCGCTGGCCTGCCACCGCCGCGCCGCCCGGGACTGCAGAGCCGCCATCCCCCGGGCACTGGGCCACACACACACGTGCGCCTCTCTCCAGTTCGCTCGCCTGCCTCCCTTTCAAATCTTCCACCTCCTCCTTCCGCTCCCTCCCTCCCGCCCAGCGGGGCTGGACCGGCGGCTGCTGTGGCAGAGCATCGCCCGGCCTTCGCTGCCGCATTTAACCCGCCTCGCGCTGGGGCCTAGGCTGGGCGTGGGGGGGTCTGCACTGCTGCGTGGGGCTGGGGCTGTTCCCTGCCGTGGAAGCTGCTGGAGGCTGGGGTACAGGAGCAGCTGCAGCTCTGCTCATGAGGGGGAGGGGGGCTCCTGTAAGGGGAGAAAGAGAAACCATTGCCACCCCCCGAAATGGCAGTGTTGTATTGCCACCCCCAAACGTCTCATGAGTCAGGCCCCCCAAAATGACGAGATTGCCTTAAAAATCATGAGACTTAAAAATAATTCATTACAAATGTTGGGTTCTTTCTATTTGCCCTCGGTTTTGCTGACCTTTGCCCTGGGGTCACATCTTTTCAGTTTTTCTCTGCAACCGGGAGAGCTGGAAACTTCCTTTGTTTCGGGAATGAAAACCAAGAGTCACACCTCCTCACCTGCTTTGCAGAGCTGGGGCTTCAACAAACACCAAATATCAGGAAACTTGTAAAATCACCACAGTTGGCAACGGTTGGGCAGGTTAGGTGGACAGTAGAGCCCCGGGTGCTTGGCCCGGAGCCTGCCACTGCCTTCTCTGCTGTGGCGGTTTGATTGTGCGAGAAAAGCAAGTGCCTCACCAGCTTCATCTGGTGCTGCACTTGCCCCTGTGCCACCTCCCCCCTGTCCTGCACCTCTCCCCTATTTGCCGCTCTTGCTTCTTTACCCTTCATTCCTTCTCCCTTGACTGTTACCTCTCCCCCCCAATGCCTTCTTGCTGCACCTACCTGGTGTCCACAGTACTCTTCTCACTCACTGAACCCACCTTACCCCATGTCCTGCGCTCTTCTTTCCTTCCCTCCTTCACAGAGAGAAGCTGTGCCCATCAGCCTTCTCCTTTCTGGCTCCCACCTGACCCCACATCCTGTGGTCCTTACCTCTTCTCCCCCCACTGCTTCTGATGCTTTCCTTCTATATCCCTCATCACATGCCTTCCCCTTTCACTGCAACCCACTAGGTTCCCTGCACCTCTCATCCCTTCATTCCTTACCCTCTCCATCTGCCTTCTAGTGCATATTGTGCCTGTCATTCCTTTGCCCTCTGCATTCACTTCCCACTTTGTGCTATATTTTTTTTTGCCTCCCCTCCCCTCTCCTCCCTTTGCCCCTTATGCTTACCTGTTTTGCTGCACTCTGATCCCTAACCTGTCTCTCATTTCTTTGCCTCTGTGTTGTGCCCTTCTCCTCACATCGTGTGTCCCATCCCTTCACTCCTTCACCACACACACCTTTCACATCCCTTGCCATCTCTCTTCTTCTGCTTTCCCCTGCCCCCAGCCCTTTCCACAGTATCTTCCCTATTTCTCGGGTGGTGATAGATGGGGGGATAGGAGCCAGCTACAGGTTAAGGCTGCACATCCTGGTTTTGCAAGGCAGAATGATCCAAGGCCCTGCTGGGGTACCAGGGATGCTTCTGGGTTGGCTTAGTGGCACCTGTGAGAAAAGCAGTGAATTAAAATGACCATTAAATGTTTTGACTTCTCTGTTCACCTGCAAGAGACATGATTAGGGAGATTAGTCCAGAAGGGTACCCACTGAGGCACTCTGTTCAGCTTGATTGTTGTTGGTGTGCCTTTGTTTGTTTTTATTTTCTTAGGTCTTACACATCTCATTAGGCATAGTAGCTCTTGTTTCTTTAGTTCTCTCTCTACTCCTGGAGAAACCTATCCTCATGATGTAACTTCAGTAAAGGAGTGGAGGCAGGGATAGTCAATAGGTGGAGCGCAGGCCAAATCTGGACCTCCAGATGTGTGAACAGACCACAAAACATTTTATGTACTTATTATCATTATTGTTATTATTTTTGTAATATTTTCCCTGGAGTCTGGACCTTGACTATGCCTTGACCAAGAAATTTGGATCTTGACAAAAAATAATTAATTATGCCTGGGTGGAGGAGATTGTTGCCTCAATAAATATTTTCATAAACCCACAAGAGAAGCCATGTGGCCTAATGAATTAAGCATATGACTGGAAGTCAGGCTCCTATGGTCTCGTCTTGGCTCTACAGCACTTCATTATGTGATTGTCACGTTGAGGAAGTTGCGTTGCTGCTGTGTGCTTCAGTTTCCCCAGTTGTAACATGAGGATAATATTGCTTGCATACCCACCTGTTAGAGTGCTTTGAAGATTGATTAGTTAACGTTTGTAGATTGTTTTGAAGATGTAAAATACTGTATGAGCACTAGATAGTATTATTAAAATCACTTTAAGTGCCTGAATTTACTGCAAAGGTTTGCATGCTGGAATTCCAATAATATTAATCTCCTGCTCTTTAGGTTTAAGAGTGGAACAAACATTTTCATGCTATTACTTTTCAACTGAAGAGACTTGGTCTTCTCAATCTAACTTCTTCTATTATAAGGGCACTGATGAATTAAGACCTCCATATTAAACTGTAGGAGAGGAGAGATTTGTTTCAGGTTTGAGAACATTATTGAAAACGAAATGGAGTCATGTCCATTGAGATGCTTTTTGTCTTGTGAGCATTCCCTTGGAAATGCTAGTACAATTCTTTATAATTAAAGTAAATTTTAAACTTGTTCAGGAAATTCACTTCTCTAACAAAACAATTCATGATGTATCTAGTATTTTTAATTTTTAAGAGAACTTACGTGGTAAAATTCTGTAGCTAAAGAGAATGAGGGAAAAAGGCCTCTTTATCTCCTAACAGAGTGACATCAATGGGATTTATCCATATCGAGGATAGTAAGTGGCTTCTTGACTTCGTTATAGGCTCAATATGCGGTTTTCTGGACCAGTGTCATTAATATAAGGGTCCTAAAATAGGCATATTTAAGAGCATGTTCCAGGGATAAACATGTTTGTTTTTGTAGCAAATGCAACTATCAGTGGAATAAGCAAAATTGTTGCTTTAAAAAAAAAATCAAAACATTCCACTGGTGGGAGGTTTTATACTAGAGTTTGCAATAGTCCTTTAAGTTAGAATACATCATCATCATCATAACATGGAGGTAGAAAGAAGATCACTTAAGTGTGGCATTTACTATTTCAGTTCCATGTTTGAAATGTATCTTGATATTTTACCAAGCTACATAAAATAAATCTGCAATGTTTTAAATGACTGTTCTGAATGGATAGGGTGAAATGAGCCTAGGGAATTTACTGCGTCTGCATTTTGGATAGCATGTGTGGAATCTCAGATAGTTTATACAATATTATTTGTAGAGACTCAGGACAGAAGTTGAAGCCTACGGGAAAGTATGGCAAAAGTGGCTTTTCCCCCTTTCATGCTCTCTGGATTCTGGGCCACTCAAGTGATCGAAATGTCCCTCTAACTTAAAATGGCCCATCGATTGTGATACAGTCCAGAATCCTCATAGCAACATACACTATTGGCACACTTTCACCCTCCAGCTCTGCCCTAGCAAGCTTCCAACAGGGGGACTTGTGACAATGAATGGGAATTAGGCGCTAACTCCTATTTGTACCTCTTAAAATCTCCCCCTTGGAGGTCGAAATTAATGGAGTGCCACTGATGTATAGTGGGAGTAACCATGGTAAATCAGGCCTTCCATGTTTTAACTCCAGATGTTCTCCTTCTACTTCATAAAGACCCTGATCCTGTAGTGAGTAGCACATAGGTGGACTGCTAGGCTGGTGCAGAGTCCCAATGAAATTTGGGCCTAAATTGGCAATATAGTAAGTAGCATAGTGTCTTTAAATGCAGGCAAAATGAGCAATTTTTTTGTGATCTGTATGAGCTAATATATCTTATGTCTCTGTTAATACGTGTGTGTGTAATGTAAATACACCCCTCCAGCTATCCCCCCATAATCTCTCATTCTTTCCCACTTAAAAAATTAATTAAGAATGATTCTTCTGGCTGCCAGACGAAGACCTGGTAATGCACCACTCACTGAAGGTGAGATTACTGACTCAGCAGTTAATGTACAGAATCAAACAATGCTTTTAGGACTGGTAGGTCCACTTGTCATCATAAAAACTTACTTCACTTCATGATGCAAGTATGTTTTTTACATGTAGCTGATGGCTTTTATAAAATACCAAACTATACTGTCTCCCTCACCCGTGCTCTGCCCAAGCTTTGGGAGTGTTGACTTCAGTGGAAGCAAGACTGGGCCCAAAACTTGTTGAGATAATTTCTTAAATTATGTAAAAAAACCAACCAAACAAAAAAAACGCTCTACATTCTTGCAAAAAAGGAGGGTATAGAAAGAGGATATAGAAAATTAGCAAAGTCTGCAGACTCTTGTTTCTCCAGCTAAACAGCTGGGTGAGGAGTTAATACATTTTTACTTATTTGTTGTATTTATTTTGTGTCATGTAGAATGTACATATAAATCATTTGTTTGAAGAAAATTTACACTGCCGTCAGATGGACTGTGGAATGGATTCTAGAGCTGGGCTTCTGATTTACAGCTGCAGTCAGTGTGTCAGTGATTTGAAAAAATCATAAAAATTCACTGAGTGAGCTATAAATGCCCACTCTCTTTCTTTCCTTATGTGCCTGCAGACTGCCAGGTTTATGCTATCAGCACTAAATGACAGTTGCTCCTGTTGTAATTGTCTGGCCAATAATAATTATCTTCTGATGTCTGCTGACACTGTGTTCACCAATAGGAAAGCTGGAGGTCTGTGCTGACTGCTCGGAGATTATCTATGTAAGGTTACGTCAGGAGAGGGTTTGCCTAAAACCTCACAGAAACTTTCCCCCTTCTGTTTTCTGGCACTGTATATAGCTCTTCTAGTCATGTATGCTACCTATAGGTACTTTTTCCTCAAACTGTTTCTTTTTTCAGATTTGTTTTTTCAGGTTTGTTTATTTCTGAAATAATTTAATCTCCTTAAAACAAACAAACATGCATACATATATATACTATACAGGCCAGTTTCTGTTCTCATTTAACACCTTGCAGACCAAATGGAGTTCCAGGTATCAGTTAAGAGCAGCATTGGTCCTAACTCTGTAAGTTATTTTGCTACAAATGTTCTTTGGATATCTTCTAGCAGAGGGCTGTTTAATAAGAATGAACAGAAAGAACAGTACAGAATGAAACATTGTTTGAAGTAAGCCAATTATTTATTTAATGGTCACAGGCAACTCAAATATGGCTCCAAAATTATCTTTATAAACCCGAGACAAATAGAAATGTTTCTGCAATTTAAAAATAAATTCCAATGGCAGCAATTGTTTTTAACCCTTTATTGTCTGAAACTGTAACATTGCTGCACTGAGAACTTGAAAGTGTTATTACAAAGAAACTTGAGTCTAACAGTTGATTTTCAGAGTCAAAGCTGAGATAATGAAGAGCATAAACATGGATAACTAAATTTTTGGGTTTTTTTAAATTCATTTGCTTTTCATGATTTGTAGAAGCACCAAAACTAAAGAATGTGTGTATTTTCCACATACGGAGCGTGAGTTTCTCATCTGCTTGAGCTATGCTCAACCCAGGTCCAAGGTTAGAGGCACATGTGGAGGGCAGAGAGGGGTTTAAGCCACCCCCTGGCATAAATTAGAATAATAGAAATGTAGGCCTGGAAGGGACCTCATTAGGTCATACAGTCCAGTCCCCTGTACTGAAGCAGGACTAAATATTATCTAGACCTTCCCTGACAGGTGTTTGTCAAACCTCTTAAAAACTTCCAGTGACCAAGATTCCACAACCCATCCTGGGTAATTTGTTCTAGTGCTTAACTACCCTTACAGTTAGGAAGTTTTTTTCCCAATGTCTAATCTAAATTTCCCTTGGTGCAGTTTAACCCCATTACATCTTGTCCTGTCTTCAATGGGTAAGGAGAAGAATTTATCACCTTTCTCTTATATAACAACTTTTTACATATGTGAAGAGTGTTATCTTGTCCCCCCTCAGTCTTCTCTTTTCTTCATAGGTCATGGTTTCTAGACCTTTAATTATTTTTGCTGTGCTCTTCTGAACTCCAGTTTGTCCACATCTTTCCCAAAGTATGGTGCCCAAAACTGGCACTCCACCTGAGGTCTTATCAGTGCTGAGTTCAGTGGAGGAATTACTTCTCGTGTCTTTCATACAACACACTTGCTAATACATCCTAGAATGATGTTCACTTTTTTTTCATAAAAGTATTACATTGTTGGCTCATATTTAGTTTGTGATCCATTATAACCCCCAGATCCTTTTCTGCCAGTACTCTTTCCTAGGCAGTCATTTCCCATTTTGTATTGTGCAATTGATTATTACTTCCTAAGTGTTGTACTCTGCATATTTCCTTATTGAATTTCATCCTATTTATTTCAGACCAGTCCCTCATCAGTTCGTTCTTTAAAGGTCACTTCCACATGTTAAGAAAAACAAGTTTATATGAGCATAGTTGAGGTGCTGTTAGCAGTTAGTTTGTTACATTAACCATGATTCTTGACTACTCTCTGGTGTTGCATAATATTCCATTCATGATTTTCATTTTTTAATCAGACCTTGTCAGTGTACCACTGTTATTTAGGTTGATGTATTCTTTTTTTTTTTTTTTCCATTAGTATTTGTAATAATGTATTTGCAGTTATCAGCTCTTTGCAACTTGGCGATCCTTAACATCCCTCATATAAAATCAGTAAATACAATCAACCAAGGAGATTGTTCTTGTGCTGCTGCTCATAATAAATAGATACAGTCTGATTAAATTCTCCAGCAGTAATATGACTAGAAAGGTAATGTGGGCAGACTATAGAAATATGTTAGGCTGCAGTCGTCTAGTGAACTCCATGGGGACAGACTTCTGTTTTCAGTGGGGCTCCATGTGAGCATGGGTCCACTCTCATAGAGTTCATTGTAGGATCAGGACTGTCACTTACTATATTTATATACTGCCTAGCACAGTGGGGCCCTGACTGGTTGAGGCCACTAGGTGCTACTGTGATAATAATTTAAGCATTCATGATATCCAGTGGGCCTGCTGGTCCTTACTAACGGAAAGCCCGACCCTGCTTCTGTTGACTTCAGTGTGATAAGGATCCGGCCTATAGTTTGCTGCTTGCATTTAGCTGTTGGATCAGGAATCACAGCTCCAATAAGCAGTGTGTCAAACAAAGGCTTGGAAACAACATCTTAACCCATTCCTTCTGAGGGGGAAAGAAACAAAGAGTAATTTTTGTCCTGGTAGGAATTTACTGCAAGTAAGCTTACACCCCCAAGGATCATGGTCACTAAAGTATAACTGGGGACAATGGCAACAAAGTTTTTGAACCATACATGGCTACTAGGCCTGGTCACCCTTGTTTCAGTTATTAGGCCAGTTCTCCATCCTGTTCAAAGCAGCCCACAGCCTGGTCCTTAAGCAATAATGTCATAAGAGATACAGTAATGACATGGAGTTTTCAGCCTTACTGCACAGATCAGTCAAAGGTTAGAGTTGATAAAAGTCATATGTCAGAACAAGTGATACACAGGGTAGACAATCCGATGCCACAGTGATGGATGCAGCATACAAAGCCAAATAGAATAGGATCATATTGACCGAACAACAGGTTGTAATATCTCTTCATCTGCTTTATTCATTGCTTTTTCTTTACTTAAGATTTGTTCACTTCTTTTTAAATAAGCGTCCTCCTTGGTTTTATTATTTGGGAACAGAAATGTTTGGCAGAACTGTGAAGCATCTGGTACACTGCTGATTGTGTTTTAATAATAAATAACAATAATAACTTTCCATAGTTTTGGAAATAAGTCATGGCTACCTGAGAAAATAGTGGACAGAAGTTTTGCATGTGAACCAGTGTATTTCAATATTGCTAGAGTGAATCACATGAACTGTAACAATGTATAGACTAAATTATCTGAACACTAATGTGGTTCTGCTCTGCAAATAAGTTTTGAAGAACTGGTATTGGGAAACTGTATTTCCCCCCAGGCACTGGCTTCCGTGTAATATTTGCCTAGTTGACACCATCCACTTAGGCTGGTGAGAAGTGGCCAAAACTGAGCTCTGTATGTCAGCCTGGCAATACCCCAAGGGAGAGCAGAGGGAATTACTATCACATGGTTCCCCTATGTCTGAGTCTCCTCTCCAGCACAGCTGACTCCTGCAAGCGCAGGGGCAAATCATCACCACAGATGATGGAATTGAGGATTGATTATTTGTATTGTAGCTGTGCCTAAAAACCCAGTTGTGCACGCTGAGCACCAGAGTGCTAGGCACTATACAAACACAGCTTCAGGAGCCTTGCCCTGTCCTCTCCCAGGCCATCCCTTCTTCCCTTTTTGTTAGCTGAGCCAGTCAGTCCCACCTTCCTGGGATTTGTGCTGCTGTGTTTCCCATGTAGATGATCTTTCACATCTGCCGTTCCTAGTGTACAACCTTCACCTGGGATCTGAAAACATGTCACCAGGACTAAAGAACCCATAATAAGAACTTTGCTGTCTGTTTTGTGGGTGATGCATGAGGCAGAGTGGAATCCATCCCACTGTTCCACAGATGTCTTGACTCTCCAGTGCTAAGAGGAGTCAACGCTTTTTTGTTCGGGAGGTAGAGGGGGGTAATGACAGTATTTTGTGTATCCTGAAATCCTGTTCACTAAAGAATTGCCATGCTCTCTTAAGGCTCAATCACTTACGACTTTTCCATCAGCCCTGAGCAAGTGGCAGTGCATTGTCATGCTGCCACAGGAACAGACTGGAAGGCAGATTGTGCCTCTCAGTCACAATCTTGCCTCCAGGTTTCCCCTTACTCTGCAGAGGAAGTACCCATAGCGAGGCCTCTACTCACAGCAGTGTGGGTCCCCAGTGCACCTGTATAACTATGCTATAAGGCTCTGCCCAGGCCCCACTGCTTGTAAGAGGTGGGAAGGCATCCGCACTCTGGAAGGCATCCGCACTACAGCAATGCAGGCAGGCAGCCAGCACAAAGGTGCAAGGGAGTGGTTTATGCATCTATACTCCTTTGTACTGCCACACAATCCCAGGTCACAATCTGGCCTTTAATGAAGGCTTTTATCATAACCCCTCTTTAAGCGAACTTATTAGAGCTGCTGACTTCTAGCAATAAGTTTGGAGAAAAAAGGATCATTGATATTTTTTCCTCTGACTGTACTGTTTCTGTTTTTATGGTTGTTTATACTTTGGATAAGATGGAGGATGGTTGAGTTAGGAGTTCAGGGAATTGTGGCTATGTAGTAATTGGGGTGTACAGAGTACCTGCCTACATAGGAAATTAAAAATTTTCCGGAGACCATCTCGGGAGCAGAGCTGTAGCTTCTGTTCTTATTACAGTCAGTGATAAACCTCATTAGCATTCATGGAGATATGATAGCTTTGTTTTTTATAGTACAGATTCTGCAGGGAGTGCCCATGGCAAGACTCTCTAATCCATCATTTTAAAAAAATTAGATCTGGGGAGAAGTTTTACATGTTTTAAAAGGGGTATATTCATTTTAACCTTCACCTATGGCTTATGGTCTTAAACTGGAAATTTGCATTGGTCAAGATTTAAAACAAATGAACTTCCAGCTGACTCTGACTTCATCATTGTAGGCACTAGCTCGCCTCATGTAACCACACTATCTTATCATTGCTACTCTCACCCTTCCTTCCCTTCAGTCTCCTGTTGTTTGACAAACTCACTTGTTGAGTCTAGTCTTATAGTTTTAAATTGAAGTTCTTTGGGACAGGGACCGTCTTTATTCTGTTTGTACAACGCCTAGCAGAATGGCTCCCTGATCCTGCCTGGGGCCTTCAGGTGCTACTTTACTAATAATAACAGGGTATTGTGCTAGTTCTCATATGTGCGCTGACGTGAGATCAACCCATATTTGAGTTTATTTCCTAATCTCCTCAGACTAGCAGAAGCAACTGGTTGAGCCCTTGTGTGGGCTTGCTTACTTTGATAACCATCAGCCCCGCTTATTGATTAAAAAGCAGGACAGAGATCTCCAAAAGGAGTACCGTCTACTCTTTGTCTAGAAGAATAGTGACCTGGCATAGAGTCTGTGCAGAGTAGGTGTACCACAGTGAAGAAATGGTGGACAGATCTCAGGTGTGCAGAGGAGCCTCTATCCTTTGGTAGGAAGAACTAGAGTGTAAACTGCAGGAAAAGATTTGTTCAAGATTTGTTGTTATTTAGCCACAGCATCTGATGTCTGCAAATTGAGTGAACATTAAAAAAAAAAATCCTCTGTTATAATGAGCTCTTCAAATTTAATATCTTGATTATAACAACTGACTGCCTCAAGTGTTCCAGGATATGAAATTTATGCCCAATGAAAGCGCATTTGTATGAATAAATACCTTCTCTGTAAATCTTGATTAAACATTCATTAAATATAAACACACTGGAAAAAATATGATCCCAGGACTGCATGGGGTTAATTGACACTTTAAGAGGTAGAGACAATGGGCCAAACTGACCTCAGCGAAATGGTCCATTGAAGACATTGGAATTATACCAGGGATGACTCTGACCCTGTGTTTTAATACAGCTATCTACACCGCGGTCTCTGTCCCTTAAGATATATTCATATGTGGACAGAAAAAAAGGAGACAAATTTAATGAAAGAAAAATGAGGTTGTTGCACTGTC
The DNA here is from genome assembly GCF_026122565.2 of Emydura macquarii macquarii. Classification (NCBI taxonomy): domain Eukaryota; kingdom Metazoa; phylum Chordata; order Testudines; family Chelidae; genus Emydura; species Emydura macquarii. The sequence goes on along the minus strand of NW_027133000.1, from coordinate 4,479,416 downwards.
CCATGGGGCATGGGAAGATAGTGGTTTTCATTAATAATTGTTTACAAAATCTGTCTTTTTAAAAATTCTTTCCTCTCTGATTTGCACTACAGATCTATGTTGCTTATTTTCTCTTCCTTCCTTCTGAATTCAGAATTTGTATTGACATCACTAGGAATTGGGTATGTGTCTCAACTGCAGAATATCGTAGAAGATTAGGGTTGTAAGGGACCTCTGGAGGTCATCTAGTCCAACCCCCTGCTCAAAAGCAGCACCAACCCTAGCTAAATCATCGCAGTCAGGGCTTTGTCAAACCACACCTTAAAAACCTCTAAGGATGGAGATTTCACCATCTCCCTTGGTAACCCATTCCAGTGCTTTACCACCTTCCTTGTGAAAAAGCTTTTCCTAATGTACAACTTAGATCTTGCCCACTGCAACTTGAGACCATTGCTCCTAGTTCTGTCATCTACTACCACTGAGAACAGCCTAGCTCCATCCTCCCTGGAACCCCCCTTCAGGTAGTTAAAGGCTGCTATCAAATCCCCCTTCATTCTTCTCTTCTATAGGCTAAACTAGCCTAGTTCCGTCAACCTCTCCTCATAAGTCATATATTTCAGCTCCCTAATCATTTTTGTTGCCCTCTGCTGGACTCTTTCCAATTTGTCCACATCCTTTCTGTAGTGGGGGGCCCCAAAACAGGACACAATATTCCAAATGAGGCCTCATCAGTGCCGAATAGAGGGGAATAATTCCTTCCCTCGATCTGCTGGCAATGCTCCTACTAATGCAGCCCAATATGCAATAAGGGCACACTCTTGGCAATAAGGGCACACTGTTGACTCATATCCAGCTTCTTATGTAGAACTGCAGTTCTCCCCCTCCCGTGTTCTTCAGGGAATGGTTGATTGTAAAGCTCTTCGTCCAGTGGTATACTGCCTACACTATTTGCCACTCATTTTCTTGCATTTGCTACTGCAGTACTGGCCCTTTATCTCTAGGGTCAATTGATACCCCAGAGTGCACTGGGCCTAAGGGAAATTCCCTTTCTCGTACAAGAACAAGGTGAGTATTCTGTACTTTCATGATCCCCACTGTATGCTGCTGGATACACTGGCCACTGTGGGAAAACAAGCATTTTCCTGAAGATACCAATTGTCAGGTAGAAATAGGTCTGCTTTGCAGACCACACCTGGAGAGATGGGATGAGGTATAGACTAGATGGCCCCTCCTTGAAGACACTGAGAATTGTGTGTGTAACTCTGTCTGACCAGGAGAGTAGAGGGGGGCTAGGCTATGGGTGCTGTGGGGAAGAGAAGTTCAGGATTATGTGAATCCAGCAAAACACACCTGGTTCTTGTGTTTTCACTTTGTGTTTCCAACGTGAAAGTTTAAGTCGTGAAAACTGAACCCTACCAGTAAATATAATAAAAATTTATGTGAGCAAGGTTTTGTACCGTCGTATGAAACGTTGTTTTCTTCTTCTTTTTTTTTTTTTTCCTTTCCAAAAACATTTCTAGGCTTCCTGTTGAAACTCTCAGAGATTATAATGTCAAAAGGTCATCTAATCTGACCTCTTGTATAACTCAGGCCTTAGAACTTTCCTGGATTAATTCCTGTTTCAACTAGACCGTATCTTTTCGAAAAATATCTAATGCTAATTTAAAAACTGCCAGTGATGAAGAATCTACCAGAACTGTAGTACATTTTTCTAATGGTTAATTACTCTCATTGTTAAAAATTTGCATCTTATTTTCCCGTCTGACTTTGTCTACCATCAACTTCCAGCCATTCAATCTTGTTAGATCTTTGTCTGCTAGATTTATCAGCTTGAATTATCAAGTATTTGTTCCTGTAGGAAGGTGCTGTGGCCTCCCCCGGAGCCAGGACCCGAGGAAGGGCTGCAGTGGCCAGGCTGGACAGGAGTAGACCCCACAGACAAGTCTGTCCGGCAACGAAACAGCCAGGCTGTGATAGGGCTGGCAGGCCAGTCTGCCCGGCAATGCAAGGGCCGGGCAGGGATAGGACCACCTCAGCTGCCCAATCAGCCGCAGTGGGGTGGAGCCTCTCAAGAAAGGGGCAGTATAAGAGACAGGCCCCAGAGCTCAATCTGGAGGAGACCGCTGCCGGAGGCAGATGTGCTGCCCCGCCGGCTGTGGCCTAGGCCAGAGCCGAGACTCCAACCATCCCCGGACCAACCCGGTCCTGGGGACTGGGTAGGGCCTTCTCGTAGCTGGACCAGGCAACCTGGCCAGAGAGACTGGGCCGAGATACCCGAACCCCGGGACTGGACCAAGCCCCCGAACCCCGGGACTGGGCCGAGCCCCCTGAGCAACCCAAGTGGACGAGCTGGAGGAGCTGCCGGCTGCCGAGCCCCCAGAGTCGGGACAGGACCTGGACGAGCTGCCTGAGGCCGCACCCTCCCCTGATCCCTGTGACCTAGAGGAGCTTTCCCTCGCAGAGGAGCTCCCCGCATTGCCGCTGGTGGACGAAGAGGGACTGGTGGGCCTACCCCGGACGGATTGCCCCAGTGACCCTGAGGAGTCAGGTACATGGGGATACGGGGAGGAAGTAGCCCAGGGATAGCCGTAGACAGTGGCTGAGTCTGGGGTAACCCTGTCGGCATATTGCAGCAGGAGCCCCGCCGACTCAGTGGCAATGCCTTTGCCACTGCTAGGGCCCCTCCCGCCTTCCCTAGCCGCCCCAGGGAGATTCTCATCCTCGCTACCGCTCCAAAGAGTGGAAGCACTGCCTGCTCGCCCTGCCTGAGGGCCGGGGCGATCGACTGCATGCTCGCTCGCCCGCCCTGCCTGAGGGGCAGGCTAAGACCCACAAGAGAGTGAACTGTTCCCCCTTTAGGAAGGCGCTGCGGCTCTCCCAGAGCCAGGACCCGAGGAAGGGACTGGACTGGATCAGACGGCCCTCCAACAGTTCCCCACGTAGGTACTTATAGTCTGTGAATGAGTCACCCCTTAGCCTTCTCTTTGTTAAACTGAATAGATAGAGTCAAGGAGCTCAAACACTCTAAGGCAAGTTTTCCAATTCTTTAATCATTCTTGTGGCTGTTCACTGAATCCTCTCCAATTTAGCTACATTCTTCTTGAATTGTGGACACCCGAACTGGACATGTTATTCCAGAGGCAGTTGCACCAGTGCAAAAAACAGAGGTAGTTTAACGTCTCTCCTCTTGCTTGAGATTCCCTGTTTGTGCATCCAAGGATTACATTAGCCCTCTTGGCCACAGTGTCACACTGGGAGTATCTGTTCAGCTGATTATCCACCATGACCCTCAAGTCTTTTCCAGAATCCCTGCTCCCAGATAGAGTCTCTCATCTTCTAAGTATAGCTTTTATTCATTGTTCCTAAATGGATAATTTTACATTTGGCCGTATTAAAACACATATCGAAAGCTGGGCTCACGAAACCAAGTGTTCTAGATCACTTTGTATCCGTGACCTGTCCTCTTCATTATTAACACTCCCCCAATTTTTGTGTCATCTACAAACTTTCTCCGTTATTGATAAAAATAGTCTATAGCCCTGGCCCTCAATCTGGGTGGGGCGGGCAAAGAGTCAGTGGCCCTGGCCCTTGGTCAGGGCGGGGCAAGCAAAGATTCAGTGGCTCTGATCATCAGGCAGGGCGGGGTAGGCAAAGTAAGTAGTCTATAGCCCAGGCCCTCTGGCAGGCAGCTCTTCCCAGTTGCTGGTGACAGGTAGCTCTGGTCAGCCCCCTAGCCGCCAGCCAGTAGTAGCTCGGGTGGCCCTTTAACGGGCCTAGGGTCGGGCTCAAGTCCCAGCCCTGGGGAAGAGACGTCCTTCTCCTCCAGCAGCTTCCCTCTGACTGAGCTGAAAGGCCTGGCTTTTATACTTCATCTTCCTGTCCTGCCCCTGCACTTCCAGCTTGCGAGTGTTGCCATACTCGGGCCTACCCAGTAGGTGGCATGTGTTGGCCTCTTGGTGTCGGCCTCGGAGGGAGGGCACACTGCTTCACTACAGTATTACATCAACACTATTACCTTTACCAACCAAACTTGTAATCCCATTAAAAAATATCAGTTTAGTTAGTTAGGGTCTATTTTCCATAAACCCATATTAATTGGCATTAATTATATTATCCTCTTTTAATTCTTTACCAATCAATTCCAATATGAGGCTGGCAGACCTATAATTACCCAGGTCATCCCATTTACCCTTTTTAAATATTGGCACAAAATTAGCTTTCTTCCAGACTTCTAGAAATTCCCCAGTGTTCAAAGAGTTATTGAAAATAAACTTTAACAGTCCAATGAGCTCCTCAGTCAGTTCTTCTAAAACTCTCTGGAAGCAGGTTATCCAAATCTGCTGTTTAAAAATGTAGCTGCTGTTTAACATCTTGCTGAGTTACTATTTAAATGGAAAATGTTTCTTCATCTTCATATGATATGATTACATCTGTTTTTTCCCAAATACAAATAAGAAATATTTATTGACAGCTGTACCATTTTCATCTAGTAACAGACCCGTACCATTGTTAGGATTTTTTTGTTCCTAGTAAACTTAAAAAAACCCCAAAACCCTTTATTGTCCTTAACTCTGTTGACTACAGATTTTTCTTTGTGTCCTTTTTTTACTTCCTTTATTGATTTTCTACAATTCCTAGGTTCTGATTAATATTCATTACTATCAACTTCCTCTTTTTTCCATTCATTATATATTTTTTTAAAAAAATGTATAGCTGCATTCACTGCCTCTTTAAGCCAGGTTGATTTTTTTTTTTTTTTTTTTTTGAGCCAGTATGTTTCTCCATTGTTGCATCTGGTAAAATGTTCCTAAACAGTTCTGAATTATCATTCACATTTTTCTGTTTAAATTCTCTCTCAATTGATTTGGTTCATAATTTTTTTCAGCTTTGTGAAACTGACCCTTCTAAAGTGCCAACTATCTGTATTACTGGCTTGGACTTTATTCTGTTTGCACATCACAAATGTGATTAACATAGGCAGACATCAGCTAATTTTTGTTACATCATTCTTTTGCTCTTTCAGAATTTAATAAATAACTTAGAGTTAAATCCTGTTTTAAAAAATTTATACATGGCCTGACGGATGATGTGGACAATTCCAAATTATTATAATATATATTTCAGTAGCTCCTATAGGCCTCAACCAGGCCAAGTCCTATTATGACAGGTGTTGTACAGACATGTTGTAAAAATACAGTCCCTTTTTCAAGTGCCCCAAGGCTTAGTTTTAGATAAGTGGGTGAAACAGTATGACTTTTTTTTTCAAATGGTCAAGGTAAATATTAGCAGTTAGTGTCAGTAATGCAAGAGTGAGATCAGCTGTACTATGTCATCACCATCAGGGTGATAAAATTATGAACTTTACACTGTGCCCACTGGCGTGATGGAGAGACAGTAGCCTTAGAGCCAGCTGTGCTTACTGGCACAAAGTATATGGCAGGGCCGGGAAGTCGGATAAAACAAACATACAAAAAGGTCAGGCTAAAAGAAACAGAAGTCTGTCTACTAGTGGTCTCTTGCTTCTGTTGCCAGATGTCCTAAAGATGTCAATCCATTTTTAACAACAATAATAATATATAACACACAACATACATTTTTATTCTGAAAGATGCAAAAAGCTTTGCACACGTATTTATAGAACATGGGCGTCCTTTCACATTCTACTGGAAACCAGCAGTGAGTTGATAGTGTACAGCAATACTGCTGCGCAATTTTCTAAGCAACTTCAGGACAAAAAGAAAAATTAAAACTTGAAAAGCCTGCATAATAAAACAAACTGAAACACCAATTTCACAAAGAACTGTACTGTCAATAGACACACTAAATGTCTAAAATAGTTTCCCCCTTTGACTCTTTTTTAACAATTTCTAGTGAACTTTCAGACTCTCTGTAGAGCATGAATCAGATTTTCAAGTACTCCGTGCTCACAGATGAGGCCAGATTTGCAAAAGTTTAGCTCCCATATATGTGATTAAATAAGGGCCTGATTTCAAAATTGCTCAGGACTTAGTAGCTCCTATGGCCAGATTTTTCAAAAGACCTCAGTACCCAAGGTGCTAAACTGTTTGAAAATGCTGCCACTTCTTTTAATGTCCAAATGGGATTTAAATTCATTTTGAAAAGCTAGGTTTTGGAATCTGACCTCTTCTGAAAAACTGGCTCACGGTGCCTACACAAGGTGTTGTTTTGACAACCTTGGAGACTGAAGTCATCTGGTCACCAACCGAAGTGGTGTAGGGTGGACAGTGGCAGTGCATGCTTCCCACATGTGTGCCTTGCTCCTGTTCTGGGTGGCTTACCACACCGATGACCATTCAATCTCTGGCGTTTGTTGACTGCCAACAAGAGTGCAAGTTATTATTCATTATTATATTAATAGTTATAGATTCCTTTTTGCCTTTCAATCACTTTGCAGACTTTATCTAGTTAGGGCTATTTCTGGTGATTTATTTGTGCTATGGATTCCTGTCTAGTAGGAAATGACTGAAACCAAATTCATTTTACATAAGCCTCCAAACTGCCATGAGATGCCATTAAATTTCAGTCACTAGAGTCCTGAACTAAAACAAGTGAACTGCAAAAAAAGACTTAGACAAATTGACATTGTATATTTGTAAGAGACCTGTGAGTCATCTCTAGTCTGTGGTGCATCATCATAATCATAATGATGCAGCCTTCATGTGGGATACCAGCATTGATCTAACACAAGGTTTTGGACTATGGTTTGTCATCTCACTCTGTATCTCCTTTGTTTTTATTGTCTTCCATTGTCTCTCGACCTTATTCTATCTTTCACTTTCTCTACATATTTCCACCTTCTTCCTCCTCCCTTTGTCTCTGTCTCTCTTTCATCTTTGCTGTAACTTTTTTTGCTTAAGAACAGCCAGGCCAGCAGCTCTGGCAAGAGCTTGCCAGCAGCACTGATTGTAGAGTAAAAGTGACTAGTGAGTTTCAATCTGAGCTGAAGCTGCTGGAAAAACCCTTCTGCACAGGCATGCTGCACTATTAGAATCTTTCTGCACCTGTTGTTGCTGCAGATACTAGTTGCTGTAAGGAGGTAACACACTACCTCATTCAGGTGCATCTTGGACAGGTAGGATCACTCAGCTCCTTATTTTCTGAAATTGGACAATCAAAACCCCCCCAGTGAAGACCTAGCATTAAACCTTATTACAATCAAAGCAGACGGAGTCTGAATTTCATGAAAACGTTTCAGTTACAAGCCAATAGGCTTGGGAATGGGGTTAAACAATCCCAGGGATATTTGCATTTTGTCATGTTCAGATGATTTCCAATGCAAAGAAACACCCAAACTATTATTATTTACTGTTTGCATTATGGTAGCACCCAGAGTCCCAATCTAGATCAGAGCCACACTGAGCAAGGCACTGCAAGAGATCCTCAACCAGTATTATCATATTATTTGGAAGTCACCAGAGCTATGACAATTTACATCAGTTAAGGATCTGCCCCTGCATAAACACATAGTAAGAGACAGTCTCTGCTCCTAAAGAATTTAGAATGTGAATAGACCAAGGAAGGTTTATGGTTCCTATTTTGAAGATGGGGATCTGGGTTATAAAGATGTTGAATGACTTGCCCAACATTACAAAATCCATCATGTTCAGTAATTTGTTTCCTTTTATGTCTTGACTGGATTATCATGTTTCTTCTTTTGAAAATTGAAAGGCTTATCAGAAGAAAGATACATATTGAAGTCACAACTTGGTACAAATAATGAAATATTTGTATATAAACTTGAGGTGAATCAAATAATGGAAACAACGATTGCTTCCCAGGAGGAAGAAAATAAGTAAATTTAAGCTTACAGTGAATGTTAGACAAAATCATATTAGCAACATATAAATGTGCTTAATGGAAGAAGTAGTATGCACAAATAACATAATAATACATTGAATTTTGCCCTGTATATCTTTATTAGCTGCTAGTATTAGTGAAGGCAACTCTACTGAAGTCAACAAAATTCTCTAATTCAGGTCACAATCCTGCAAACACTTAACATGCTCAATTTTACACACAAATAATCTGATCTGATCCTTTGCCTTCAATGAGACTGAGCACGCATGAGTGTTTGCAGGATTGGGGTTTGACACATCTGGTGTGTCTGGCCCATAACTTTTGTTGTTGTTGTTGGAAGAGAAACATTTTAAAGATATTTTAACTATTTTATTCCCAAAGTTTAATTACTTCTCTATTCTTTAGTTGCAAAGAGCAACTTCACACTTAAAGGATCGTGTCTTGCATTCATTCCATACCCAAAACTTCAACTGGCATTAAGAGCAGTTATAGGAGTGTAAGGAATTCAGGTTAGGACCCTAAAGGTATGTCTACACTGTAATAAAATACCTGTAGCAGCTGATGCAGGCTCTGGGGCTATAAAATTGCACTGTAGATGATTGGGTTTGGGATGGAACCTGGGCTCTGAGATCCTTCCCCCTTATGGAGTTTTGGAGCCTGGGCTCCAACCTGAACCTGAACATCTACACTGCCTTTTTATAGCCCCACAACCTAGTCCAATGACACAGGCCAGCTACAGGTATTTTTATTGCAGTGTACATATCCTGAGGGACTGTGGCAAAACTAAATCAAAGGAGGTATATACCATTCAATTTGAAATACATGTTCGTGTTCTTCCTCTCTTAGCAACTTGAAAATAAACATTTTTTAGTGTTGGATCTCATCCTTCTCAATTCAGCAACATGAAGCACCTAAAACAAGAACGAGCGCCTTTCATATGATGTCCATACATTGCATTTAGCCTAGGTTTCGTGATGAACTTGTTAGCTAAGATATAGAGAGAGACTATAACAGAATAAACCAGTTTACTCTTTGCAGCATATACATTCATTCAGTTGAGCCACAGGAGGCAGCCCAATTTGGAGTAACTCCTGGTTGGGCCAGGTACGGGGGAAGGTAGAAAGGTGGCTCATGGTATTTGACGCACTGCACTGCGAATGTACAGAAGTACTCACAACCTAACCTTACCCCTCTACCACCTCTGAATAGGGTGACCATATGTCCTGTTTTGGCCAGGACAATCCCTTTTTTAAACCCTTTCCCGGCCATCCCAACTTTTTTGGTGACCGGGACAAATGCTCCACTTTTGCCAAAAAAGTCAGATGTGTGGGGGGGGGGGAGTGAGCAGCGACACCAGCCCCCCTGCGGGGGGAGAGTGGGGGGAGGGAGTGGAGGGAGCAGGGTTTGGGTGGGGGATGGCAGGTCTCCGGCGAGCAGCAACGCCAGCCCCAGCCTCATGCAAGAGGGAAAGGGGAGATGGCAAGGCTTGAGCAAACAACGATTCCAGCCCTGTGGGGATTGAGGGTCCTGGTAGTGCTTGGGCAAGCAGCAATGCCAGTCCCCCATGGGGATGGAGAGGGACTGGACTTGGTTGAGCGGCTCAGACCAGCCCTTCACGGGGAGCGGGACAGGAGAGGACTAAGGCTAGCCCACACAGTGTCTTGTTTTCCCTTTGGGAGATATGGTCACCCTACCTCTGAATGAATGGAGTACCTAGTTGTTCTCAGTACTTTCCATAGTGTGGTGTACAGTGCATTTCTTCCAGGTGGATCTGTGGTGCAATGGCTTGCGTGTTAGCCTTGTGGAGGGCATTCAAAGGTTGTGGGTTCACGTCCCACCAGACTTGTCATCATTGTCTTCTTTTTTTTTTTAAATGGTCTAGATAATGATTGGTCCTCCCATATGTTCAGGAGATTGGACTAGATGACCTTTAAAGGGCCCTTTGAGTTTTATGATTCTATACTATGACCCCAGATTACAACAGAAAGACGTTTTGGGAGCCCTCTTTCATCTAGTCATGCAGATAGGGTATTTGGGATCCTCTTGGCATAATCCAATATGAAAGTTTCCATATAACCTGATATGAAAATTCCAAATGAAGTCAATGGCAAAACTTCCACCAACTTCAAGAGCAGCAGGACTGCAACCTGAACTAATACTTTTTGATAAACGACAGCATTGCATAAACTATGTAATTTGATTGGTATGACATTCATATTTTGAAATTTATTGTTTATAAAGGCTCGAAACGGGGATCAGGGTTCCATTATAATAGGCATGATAAAAACATCTAGGGAAAAGAAAATCCCTAGATTTAGGACAAGACACAACAGGGAGATAAAATGGATAAGCTAGGGGAACAGGGAGAAGATGAAGAACAACGGCTAACCTGAGCTTTTTAGTATGTGTACATGCTTCGTAAGTGCCTTAGCTTACATAGTCAATCAAGTTCTGCCAAAATTGTATAGCATCTTCCCATCTTTCTTTCATCATGGACTAGATGACGTACTGAGGTCCCTTCCTGACCTACATTTCTATGATTGTGCTTTCCATTGGTAATAAACTGAATCATGCCCTGATCCAGGGGAAGGAAGTTGTGGGATTTGGGGATGTTATGGGATTGTGTATTTTCTGTTAGCGTTAAAGCCAGCTGTGCAAACTTAATAGTCAAGTTCTCTAGGTGTTCTCCTTTCTCCAGTATTCAACTGTTCGGTGACGTCTCCAATTGTTTCAATGTTGTGGTACATTCACAACGTCCTTCCCAATGGAATGTATATGAGTTCAGGTAGAGGAAGTATCTATTGTGCATGTGGTATCTGGGATATTCTTTTCGTTTGTCAAGAATAACTCTAGTCAGTGAGGCAAACATTTTAGTATTGGGTCAATTTAAATTACACCTTCATTGAGAGAGGTTTTTTGATAGACCACATACATCTTGCTAGCACTCATCTGTTATGCTTAAGTTCAGATCTCTTGCCTTTTACAGGCTGTGCCCTACTGACCTCATTAGTTATGATATGACTGTAAATCCTGGGCAACATGGTCCCTTTTTGCTGCTGACAAAAAGCAGGCACAGATTCATTGAAGTTAAGGGAATTGTATCTGCTTACACCAAAGGTTAATTTGGCACATGAGTTGGAAACATCAGAAGCCCTGTTTGTTTTCAGATTTGTCCGAGTTGGGAAGTTTCAAGTAGCCCTCATGCTGTTTTTGTGAAGCGCTGTATACCTTAAAATAGTGACACTTGGGTGTGTCTGCACTTGACCTTATTTTCTCTGAAACATTTGATAGGATCACTTAGTTATTTTGGCAGAGATCTTTTATTTTCTTCCCTTTTCTTTTCCATCCCACAGACTCCTTCTGCTATAGACAACAGATCCCATAGTCACATTTCTTGGTGAGTCAGGAACATTGTATAGCTTTGCGCCATAAAATAACATATACCTAAAAGTCAGAAGGAGACAATACCTTTAAAAGGATTAGTTTGATTCAGCTAAGCTTCGAGAAGTTCAGATCCTTATCTGAAGGCTACTCAAATCATTCTGGTTGGAAATCTCGCAAGATGTCCAAACCAAGAAGAACTGGAAAACACTAGAAATACCATGGTAACACTGTTCCATTTCTCCTGATGTTTCATTAGTAGTAAAAATAGTGAGAACAGGTGTATTGAAAATCATAACACTAACCTACTTCCCTGGGATGCTGAAGGTTAATTATCTAAAGGCAGTAAAGCATTGTGAGACTATGAAGTTGCGTACAAATACCAGCCTTATTACCAGGCTCAAAAGCTACTATCGTTTATTCGGGGGGAGATATTCAAAGGCATCCAAGGGATTTGAGAGCAAAACCTCAAATGACTTTCAATGGACTTCTGCACCTCTATCCCTTAAGTCTCACTGAAAGTCAATGGGACTTGTGCTCTCTGGTCCCTGAGATCAAGTATCCCCCTATATGTACTAAAGCTCCGAGCATACCAGTACTACTTTCTGATAGCTGAACTCATCATGCTGTCTACTTTTTATTTATTTTATGTAGACACTGGACTAGAGCCTGCACTTCCCTTGTTCTCCAGCACATAGGGTAGTAGTGGTGAATTCCTGGCCATACACCTTGCATGGGGTGGCATCAGGACAGGCTACCATAGTGAATCTGATCATGTTTACTGCTTCTTGAAGTTGGAGCCATTGACTTAGGGGCAGATTCTCCCCATTACTCATGCTGAGTAGTTCCTTACTGTGAGTAGTCACATTAGCTACAGAAGGGGGAGATAATCTGTCCTTCGTTTGCTATGTTATCTGCTAGCATGTGCCAGCATATATTCTGGCATGGACGTGGCTGGCTGCTGGTAAATTCTTCAGGTGGACCTTCAAATGCACTCATGTGCAGTATGAAAGGATCGGACCTGGCTGTGTGCACAAGGAGAAAAGGCTCTCCCATGACAGCAGCCAAACATTCAAATTTGTGAATTAGGCAAACATTGTTACCCATTCATAAGTGAAACCAGGAATATAGCTTGCTCAGATAGTGACCTGGGCTATAGGTACCAGAATATCCAGTTCCACCCGTTTTGTTTTGTTTAATCAATGGGTAGAACACCAGTGTGAAGAATTGCAGTTGTGGGGGAAAGGGAAGTTGTCAGCTTTTAATACATCAGACAGGATGATCTGTACTTGTGACTTCAGTGCATTTATGGTCATGCACTAATAAAATTAGTGCTGGAATCAACTCCCATTCTAGCACTTAAATTTTGGATATAATTTTCTCATGTAGACGAGGCCTACAGAATGTAAAGGAAAAATCCAAGTTCACATCACCATTTTAAAGGTTGTTTATATGTAGGATATAAACTGGGGAGGATGAAAATGTAGTTGAATTAAAATGTCCTGAAAGTATCCCTGGTTCATAAACAACAGTGGCAGAGGCAAATAATAAGAATGCAGGGCTCTGATAAAGTCACAGTGTATCAACTGATTGGAATCCTAGATTTTGGAAACTCTCATTGTAACATCAAGCAAAGCCAATCTGCAAAATGCAGGATTCAGATCAACAAGATTGCAGAGTATCCTAGTTTCCTTAAGGTCCAGTGATTTCAGCAAAAGCACAGATTGCATTTGCTTAGAGGCTGATTCTCCTCTTACAATAGTTTGTATGCTGATGTAGTCCACTAATTTTAATTAAATTATTTCTAATTTATGGAGTCTGACCCATTGACTGAAAAATATTTCCAAACCTGTGCTATAGGCAACATATTTGCATCTTCTTTCTATACAGTCCTCAGGAACCATGTAATGTTTCTTTTACTTAGAAGTGCCTGATTTCAACAGAATAAGCCAGAGCACTGGCACAGATTTGTAAAACAGAATTAACAGTGCATTATATGACAGGCAAAATGAATAGGCAAATTCTGAAAATGCATTCTTTGTCATGACAGTTTAATACAGCATTAGCATGACCTTAGTCCTCTGTTTTAGTAAATATAATATAGACTACATACAGATCTGTGTCTTTCTAAATATTATATAGATTTCCCCGCCCTCCCCCCTTCTTAACCTTAACTGGAGTAATGAAAGAAAACTGCAGTGATGCCTTCCACAAAATACTATTGAAATAAATAGCTTATATTGCAAAAGAAGAAGGCCATAACACAAGAGTGATGTATTATCTAAGTAAGCAGAGCTGGATGGGTTCTGATTGCACATATTGATTTTGTCTGGGATATTTATAATCTCACAGTGAGTTCAAAAACACACATCAGACTAACATGTGAGAATGTGCTGACTCACTCTTACACTGCTTTCCCCCCCGCCCTTCTCCCATTTGTGTTCTTTTTTATCTCAGCTATTAGTGTTGTGCGCAAACACTGCAGCAGACAGAGTACTAACATTTGTCTCAGATTGTGGTGGGAAGTGTCGACATTTGAATACAAATATTATCTACCTGCAAGCTCTCTATCCAGCCAAAAGAAAAATGCATGAAATCTAGATTTAGTTGGTCTTGCATGTTGGGACTCATAAAATACCCAAAACCAAGGAATCCCTAAAACATCAATGTAGAGAGCAATGCCCCTCACTGGATTCTTTCCTATTGTCTAGAGGCTCTTGGTGAATCCCCCTGTGTTGTTTCTACTATTTAATGTTAAGCACCAACAACATGCTTCCCTTTGTAGAAGATACAAATTATAAACAGGCCATGCCTCCAATGACTTTTCAAGCTACACATGACAGACATGGTATAGAGGACATGCACTGTGAAACCCAGAGGAGAGAATAGCTAGAATAATGTATTTAATATAATGACTGACTTACTTCTTGTGGGCACCAGGGAGGAAGTGAATCCCTAGAGGAATTTGAAATAAGAATTTCCTTGTGATTGGGCTTTTGAGGTTGGCAGCCTACAAAATAAAACTTTAGAAGTGCTTCATCTTGGAGGGACTCGCCTTCTATGGAGTATTGTCATGCTCACCACCATGGTCCTACTTACCATCAATTGTGCACCCTCTATATTTTCCATATGGGAAAGTGAAGAAAGCTATCTAAATCTTGTATGGTGGGAGAAAGGACAAGTGAAAGACATTTAGAAATGATGGAAAGATATTCCTGGGGATGGGAGCAAGGGCCCCCTGGAAGATGGTCTTGAGGGACTGGAGTCATCAGGCTTCAGCCAGCAGAAAGAAGCAGTGGTTTGGGTGTAGCACACATGGAAGGGAGCAGTGTGATGCACCACAGTTATAATGACTACAAAAGCGGTTGCCTTCCACTGCAGCCCCATGAGGGTCCCAAAAGCAGAGAACAGCATCATCAATAGTACATGTTGGGATCTGATCACAGTTATGTGCAAAGTTTAATTTCAGTGAGTATTGCTTCAAAGCTGTCTCGTTGGGTGCACTGTTTTCATATGAAAAGTGACATGCTTCTAGGCAAAATCAGTTAGATGATATTGTCTGATAATATAATCCAGTCATCTTGGTTTATTAACATGTGCAGAGGAGCAGGTACCAAGAATAACTTGATGTAAGGCCCAACAACTCTTGAACACTGAGCTGCCAGGCAGCAAACACTTCCACCTGCAACCAGCTTGTGCTCCACTACGCATGACCTCTGTGGACACAGACCATGGGAAGCCCTGCCTCAAGGGGTCCAACAGACAGCCTCGCAGCTCCTGATTGGCTCCCCCCTCATGTAAACCCAGGGGGCATTCCAAGAAGTGTCCGGGCAATAGCACCAATCTCCTGTAGCTGCCACAACCATTCCTGCTCTTGAACTCCCGGTTTTGGCTTCAGCTTGATTTGGACCTTGCCTGCTGACCCAGACCCTGAAACCTGACTCAGATTCTGAATTTTGGTGTCAACCCTGACCTGGAACTTGACTACGAACTTCTCCATTACTGTTTGATGCTTTGACTGTTGGTCCTGACTGCCCTTGTCAGGATCCTGACACTTGGCAATGCAGCAAGAGCCTGTTACCTTGTTACCTCTTTGTCCTGCTCTTCAGTTTGTACATTGTAGAGAATTCAGCACTTGCAGTAGCTTTAAAATCTTTTTTTTTCTTTCTGATGCCGTTCCTACATCTGCCTGTTGGTCTCTACAGCTTCCAAGTGTGGCAATTCTGAGTGCTTTGGGCTTGATGGCTTTGCCTTAAAGTAATCCATCGGAGGGGTTTTAGCTTTTGTTTTTTAGGCATGCTGAACCAGGTTGTCTAGGTCACTCCTTAATTATGATTTAAATGGTGCAGATTTCGCATTATTAGCCAGAGCAGTGCTGAGCATTGGCAAACAGATATTCTGGATTTAAAAATAGTAGTGATTTAAGTTGGGATTTCCACAAGAGTTGGAGGGAGTTAGGTGCCCAACTTCTGTGGTATTTTCATTGAGCAGAAAGTCATTTTTCAAGGCATAAATGTCATTCTGCTTTTTGAACCAAGTCCTCTGTAAGTCTTTTCAGTGCAGAACGTCCATTGGCAGCTCCATGTGTGAAGAGCTCGCAAGATCAAGCCCTTTATTCAGATTTGTGTTCACATTTTATCATCTGTTCCAGATACAAATTGGGCCAAATATTTGCTTCCAACAAGATAAAATTCTGGTTTATTCCTATTGAGACCTCAGTGCAAAGGCATGGTCCCATCAGCCATTGCAACTATGTTTAAAGGATGAGCAGAGTTTCATATCCTGCATAAAATGTGACCGTTCTTTTCTAGCCCTTTGAATTTTCATTAAATGTACTGGTGAAGAGCCTTAGCAATCTCTGATTTGAATTGATATTTTTATTTCCTCAAAGTAACAGAAAAGTTTGAAACAGACATATTAGTGTGAGAGTTTAAAAACAAAAAATACTTTGTTTTTACCATTAAGGTATCACTCACGCTATTGGGTCTGTTCTGTAACATAGTTCTTTGCTTCTAGTGCCTATTGCAGGCAAATGATTTTTTTCTTTTACCTTGCACGCTGGTATAGGGAGGCCTGAACCAAGCGAATGAGCTCTTTCCTTCTCACACACATCAACTCTTGCTTCTGGTAAAAAAAAACAAAAAAACCCCAATGTATGTCCCCTTCTGCAGCTGCATGCTGAATTTCTCAGAGCAGAATAGTTGCTCCAACACAAAGCTAAAGAACCCCCAACATGCAGGACCAATTGGAAAAGAGGCTTTGCAGCCCAGCTTTGAAATATCTGCTTAAAAAGTAGGGAGACATGACTGTCCTGTCTGGAGACTATTTCCCCAGAATTTAGAGGGCTCATCCCGGGGCTGAATGACACACACTTTGGACAAACTGAAGCTCCAGGCACTTCTCTTTAAGGCTTTGTTCCCACTGCTATTTGCCCCGGCTGTGTGAAGATTCTTTGTATAAGCTTTGTGAAATCTTCCCCTTTATAAATAAATACACTGTTGTATAATTATAGAAAAGATAATCTTTTAAAAACACCCCAAAACATAACATTGAATTCTACAAGGTCGTTTATAAATCCCTCCCTCATGATGAGTTTATATCTATCTTAATTTACTGAAGAACTGTGTAAGAAAAATCAATCCAGGCAGAAATTGTGGAACTACAAATGCTTAGTTAATTTCACTACTCAATCTCATTACCTTTAATTGCTCTCATTCTCTTCTCCTTTGTCTGCATATGATCTGTTTAAATTATGAGAGACCTTGTCTATAAAGAGCCTAGACTAGTACACTGTAGACAGAGCTTTATATGGTGATATTATGAGATAGACAGATGTCCACACAAGACCACCAAATTTCTAACCTCAGCCTGTTGAAACTCTGGTCTTCAAAGGTTAAAGACTAGTGACCAATGACTGTATCATTTAGTAGGCCCTAAAGATGTCAGCATTTCTGATATAGCAAATGTCAGCTTACTAGTTCTTGAACCAGAAATGCTACTTAATATGCATTAGTGATTGTTAGAATAACAATTTGTAATTTCATAGTGTTACTTGAAATTAAAGGAACAATATTTTATAGAGGCCTGATCCCAGTTTCCCATTTTGCTCCTACAATCAAGAACAAGTGCCAATAAAAACGTTAGCATCACATCATCAGGTTTTCTGTATATGCCATGTTTTATGGAAGATTATTTTATTAGAGATGTAGGGATTGATTCTGATCTCATTGAAACAGGTATAGCTCCATTGACTTTAATGGAGCTGCTGCTGATTCACACCAGAGTGATAATAATCAGAGTTGTATTTCCAGATACAAAATTCAGGTCCAGATCTCAGATTATCTTGAGGGCTTTGAGGATCTTGGGTTCTGGGTCTAAATTGTCTCCTACCTTGTGAGTGTGAACTGGAACCTAAATCCCATTATATTGTACTCTTTAAAGTTAAGTTCATCTTGTTGTTCAGTATGAAAATGTTTCACATCAGTTTGTTGGGTTTTTTAAGGTCTTAAAAAAAGTTTCAATGTTTCTACCACAGTTTTGTTTTACAAAACTTTATTCCATATCCACTACAGCAAAACAATAGGTCATCATGTTTTCAGCATCACTTGGTTAACTGCATTAGTTCTGATAAAAGGTTAATTTAGGGGATTTTAAAATCTGCCCTAAAGCTATTGTATTGATGTGGATTGTGCTGACAATGACAGTGTATGTTATTGGCGGGATTTCCACCATATCACTTTAATGCTTTTTCTGCAAGTAGATTCATAAATCAAGATACCAAATTCTCTAGAGAAATTAATAAGAACTGAAGCATAAAGTACAGACTTCTTGAAGTGAAAGCACAAACCAGTTACTTTTTAGATGCTCACCTTGCACAAGAAGCTCTCCAAAGAAAAGCTACAGTTCTCTTTAGGGGTGTGTGTGCATGCACAAGTACACACACGCTAAATGGCTACCTCAAAATGTAATGTAACTGAGGATCAGGGTTAGTAACAGTCTCACACCTTTTATGTAATATCGTTTTCCTTCTCCTTCCAAGCCACAGTGTTTAAGAGCAATGCTAGCCACACAGACATGTACAGTATAGCAGCTCAGTGCACAATATTCCTCTCCCAGAGCCAGCGTCTTACTTTGGTGAGGGTAAGGTAAAATCAGAGAGGTAGAAATCTCTGAGAAAGTAGGTACAGCCAAGCACCAGACTGGGTTTCTGTAATTCATTATGCCTGGAGCTGGAGATGAAAGCAATACAGAGGCTGCAATTTATGTAGAATATAGCAGTCCACCCCCTAGCATGATAGGCTGCTGTGAGCATATCACGCAGTGCTCCTTGTCCTCACTGACTAACCAAAGACTTTCATTGCCCGTGCAAGGCCTTCTATCCTACTCTTTAAAGTCATCAACAGATAAGGAGCCTGCTATGCAGGTCACCATTTCCTAATCTATGGCTCTTGGAAGTGACTCTGCTCTTCTGAGACAATGCAGCTAAGAGATCCCAGAGGAAAAGGCTTGAGAGCTGAAGAGTTTGTCACCTAGGGCAAGGGGGTCTAGCTACCAGATTAGACTAACCAAAAGTCTCACCACCTACAAAGTACACACACTGCTTTTTGATTTTTAAAAAAAATCCATGAAAATGAGAATGAAGAGAGTGGGTAGAAATCCTTTCCCTGAGAAGAAATCTTGGCATGTGGGAAGGGAGGAGAGCAGAATACTCCTTAATATCCAATCTGGACCTCTTGGTGCAGATCTAATTTATCAATGCAGTACTAGGCATTATAGAACACCTTCCATCGAGAGAATGCGCCTGTTAATATGAAAAGGAAAAGACTCAACTAAAAATAAAGGGTGATGCTTTGTTTCTAATTCTTTTCCCCTGTTCATTGTGGTCAGAAATCTCTTCTACTGAAATCCATTGTCCATTTTTACCCTCCCCCCTTCTCTTTGGTTTCCTATATTGCTCCTGTCACTCTTTATCCGCACTTGATAGCCTGTTGTTGGGCCTGTAAATTAAGCCTGTCTTGCCTATTAAAATGCGTTTCAGTTCAACTTGTTTTTTTTAAAAACGTTACGAGCTAAATTCTGCCCCAAATCATTCAAGGAAGAGGAGCAAAAACATTGCCCAGGGCATCTGATGTAAATAACTCCTGCCACCCAAGACAAGAATCCACAGGAAGGAGAGGATGGATGACAATAGTCAAACAATGGAGTCATCCTCTGACCAAAAACAGATGTATCCTGACTAGGGCATGCAATAACCAGTAATGGTGTTGAACTTCTCCCTAACAACTTTGCCAAAGGGCTGGGGTCTGTGTCTCATGGCTGATGTGTTAACCTGTACGCTTTCTCTTAGCACTCACCATGCACTTGCTCTGTCCAGGGATGCTGACTCTCTATCATAGAATCATAGAAGATTAGAGTTGGAAGGGAACTCAGGAGGTCATCTAGTCCAACCCCCTGCTCAAAGCAGGACTAGCTTCAGCTAAGTCATCCCAGCCAGGGCTTTGTCAAGCCGCAGCTTAAAAACCTTTAAAGATGGAGATTCCACCATCTCCCTAGGTAACCCATTCCAGGGCTTCACCACTCTCCTAGTGAAAAACTTTTTCCTGTGTTCACTTACTCCTGCTCCCTGAAGCCAGCCATAGCAATGTAGCTTAGGGAATGATTGAGCTCCAAATCTGCAAGAAAGGAGAGGATCCCAGAAGACAGAAAAGTCCCTGCTGTGGTCTAAGGTTTGTACCCAAACTTTATTAGGAGCTGGGAAAATGTAATCCGAATATGAGGGTATCTATTAATCTTTTTAAAATTCCAGAGATTGTGTATATGGTTAATGACCAGAGTTAGAGTACAGTATCAGTTGAGCATCAATTTCTAGTGTCTCCTTACCTTTCATTTAACCCACGTGTAATATTTGATATCTCCTCCTTAATTACTGAAACTACACATAGAGACGTAAATATAATCAGACTTTCCCTGCGATATATTCGGCCAAATTAATCCTGGGACAAGTGGATGGAATTACATCAGGGTTGATTTTGGCCTGTTATGTCCATTAGGAAATCAGGTGCATCACAAATTTTCCTTTCAGATACATATGCACAAATGCAGAACTTATGGAAGAGTCTTATCAAATTTACTAGGAAATCAGATCTCAGCTATAGAACTGTTAAATTCTCTAATTTTTTAGAATAATTTCCTTAGAACCCTAAGTATGCATCCCTTTAAAGATATATAGGACTTGTGTATGTAGGGAACAATGATGAAAGTTTACAGAAGACACTTGGGAATTAATGCCAACAGATGTGATGTTCATCAACAGCAAGAAAAAACAAAAAAGCAAATGCTGTATTAAATTGAGTTTGATTTTTTTCCCCCTCCTTTCAGTATTTGCAGATCATTCCCTTTCTGGCTAATTAGAGTTACTTTATGGGAAGTTTATGGCTCTAAACATTATCTAGATGTATGCCCAAAGCTATTGATAAACTGTTACTTTTGAGATTTTAAGATGATACAAAAAAAGGAGCCAAATTCAGCAGCAACATTCATCTTTGCAACCTGATTACCTTCAGCAGTGTAATATGGGGTGAAAGCACAAAGTATGGCCAACTAAATTTAGAGCTAAGGTTCCTGTAGCAAGTATAACTCTTCCTGTATGCATTATAATAGGCTCTTGAAGTATATGATAATATGACAAATACAAAATGTAACATGCATCTATAATTATAAGAAAGGGTACATTTCAAATGTTCATGAATAGTACAGAATTAAGCACTTTTATGTAGTCATATTGAACAAGGAGTATTTAAAGTACAGCTCTGGAATAATTACAGAAAAGCAAATTACAACATTTATGCATCTGCTGTTTAAAATGTGTAGTTCCTTGTACATTGTAAATTTGCTGAATAAATACATCACTTTGCCTAGAGTTGCACAAAAATGTGAGGAATGCAATGCACAAGTGCAAGAGGACAAAGTTAGTTTGGGAATGGTAAAACTAAATGTCCTTACTTTTGTGCAATTAAAGTCTCAACCTTTACATTGAATAATGAATTTTTTGTACAGTATAATTTCTCTTGATTCTTCCTGCTGGCCATCTTATCCTGAAAAAGAAATGCACAAGGTTTACTACATTCTTATCAAAACAGAGATTTCAATATCTCAGTCATGACAATGTTAGCATGTTGACTCCATAACTTTCATCCATTTTCTTACTGTGACTTACAACAGGGAGATCTATTTAAAGCACTCTTTAATTTATCTGCTGTTTGCCACACACAGTCAGAGAAGAAATGAAGATCTCATGCAGAAATAATATACCAAGTCTCTTTTTTTTTTTCTTTGTTACATGTAAAACAACAGCATCCCTCCCTACTCTCTCCCTCTCTGAACTGTGAATTGTTCAGACATATACTTAACCTTGATTTCACATAGTAGGCCTACCTGGGGTTTTTCTATACTTTTAGTTGTAGCGCTCTTGCTGTTGTGTGCTCTTGACATTTCCATATTTCTCAGGTTACAAAGTTTGGGAAAATGCCAGTATTCACCTGCTGTTGGTCAGCTGGCTTTCCCCCCCCTTCTTGTCCAGCCACAAATGACCAACAAATCAGTGCCTTTCTTCACACTGTTGCTGTTAATCTTTAATAAAATAGATGGTGGGGAAAATGAGCAGATGCAGCATGTGTTTATGGGCTCCAATCAGAAACAATGGTGCATGTGTGTGATTACATCATGTCTCCATGCATGTGTAGGAATCAAGTCTGACCCCCTCACTATTCCTGTTCTGGACTGAGACATGTCAGCATTTTCTCTCCATCAGAGCATTGTCAAATGTCTGAAGAGGAAGAAAAAGCACAGGAGACATTTTTGTGTATATTGGAAAAGGTCAGCTAATGGTTAGAGTCACATGCATAGGCAGAAGTGGAGCCAGGACCTTTTTACTGGGTTTACAGGGATGAATGTAGGAGAATCTAAAGCAGTGGTTTCCAATCTTTTTGGCTCAGGGGCCACAGATATCATTTTTACAACCCTGAAGGGCCACCAGTCTCTGCCAGCAGCTCCCCTGCACTGCAGCCAGATGGAAGGAGCTGCCTCCTCGCTGATCTCCCGTGTCCTGGGCTGCAGCAGGGAAACCTCACACATCCTGTGCGCTCCATGTGGGTCCCTAGGCAGTGGCTCCCTTCTGCAGCCAGGGGGACGAAAGATCAGTGCTCCCCTCCCTCTGGCTCCAGCAGGGACCCTAGCGCCTATGGACCTAGGCACAGCGCTTTGCCGTGCTCCCTGCTACCACCAGGGGAAGGGGAGCACTGATCTCCCGTCCCCTTGGTTGCAGCAAGGAGCCTGTACCGGTCTTTTAGATCCAAGGAAACGGACTCCACCTGGGTCCTTAGGGAGCGGCTCCATTCTGCAGCCTGCAGGAGAGGAGCTGTGGGCCACTTTGGCAGCCCCTGTGGGCCACTTTTGGCCCCCAGGCCACAGGTTGGGAACCACTGTTCTAAAGGCACTGTACCAAAATGCCACACCCATTGAAGTCAATGGTAAAACTCCTATTGACTTTAGTGGGACATGGGTTTGGACCACATCCTAAATTCATTAATTTCTACTTTCAGAGAAGTTACTGGCTACCCATCAACCCCGTCCATTGGGGAAAGGATTTACATGTTGACACCCTTACCTCTGGCAGTGTGCATGTTGCCAGTAAGGACAGCAATCGGGACTCGACACACTCTTTATATGGCTGCAAAGAGCAAATTCCATTTCAAAAGACTCTTCGTGACAATGAGGGAGATCAATCTTGGTCACTCTCAGGAAAAGTGAGAAATAGAGAGCTGATCCCCAATGACTCGTGAAGAGAATGATTCTCACTCTTCACAAACTGCAGTTGCAAGCATACTAATGTAGAATGTTTTCTGAGGCTGATTAGAAAATTGGACCGAGTTTTCATTTTAGATCTATTTTGGGCTGTTTAGCTAAAATGGGGTTAAAAATTTTTCCAGACCATATTTTATTAGCTTCTACCCTGGTCACTGTGCCTTCACTATTTCCTGTGTAATTCAAACTACCTTTTTCTCTTTCCAGAGCAGATTTTTTAAAAAAAGAAAGAGATACAAAATGGAGGCATGGTAGAGATGGGTGAAATTCTGTAGTTTTTGTTGTGTAGGAGGTCAGGCTTGATGATTGTAACATTCCCTTCTGGCCTTAAAATCTATAAATCTATGAATAAACAAGAGTGAATTAAATGTGGGATCTGGAGTGTTGCCCTGACGATACCAAGCTTTGGAACATTATTCTTCTGGTGGTTTTACACAGACCTAATCATTCTAATATAAATACATACAAATCAGTTTAATAGGTACCGTATACACAGAGAAATATACAATGGGGGCACGTAAAAATGAAACATTTTAGTTTTTCCAGCAATATTTTCTATCAGTATAAATAGGAACTCTTCTTGAAATGCTACATATTTTTACAGGCACCTACACTATAGATACAAAGTGTTAGAAAACTCATCATCTTTATGGGGTGATCTCAGATTTTTTTTTAATTGAAACAAAGTAAAGCAACTCATATTAAATTAACTTTGATGTATAACTTTACATGCACACAGCTCTGGGTACAAGATGAATCAGGAAACAACCTGAATCAGGTTGTACACTGTAGCTTTTTGTTTCCTACTCTAAGTCGGGGTCCTAAATGTGGGTTTAATGATCTGATCCAGTGCGCTGCATATATTTTAAGCTGCATAGGTGGTGACACCTAGAGTTAAGGGTGTCTGACACCTGAAATTATAAAACCCTATTTTCAGTTGCTTATAACTCTGCCAAACTTAAACCATTTAGGATTAAATTTTCCATGCTGTGTCTGCCTCAGGCTGATTTTTTTTGGGGTGGGAAGGGAGGGCTGGAAGTTTCAGCTTGTGTGCGCTCACTGCTCTCCCACTGGGATCCGGATAGTGTGGAGGAGAAGGTGCAAACAGTTTGACTTGACTGTAGGGGGATGAAGAATGAAGTCAGGGAGGAAGAAGAGACGCAGTGCAAGGAACAGGGATAGGAGCTTGGGGGGACGGTCCAGTATGAGCTGTGACCCAGGAACAGTCACTTTGCCTCGCTGAAGCCTGCCTACATAGCACAGTGTTCCTCAAAGGTAACACTTCCCTTCTAATCTGACTCTCACCAGCAGTGGCAGCTGCTGCAACAAGACCCTGTTCAAGTTGAAGTTCTGGGGCAAAGACTCCTTGGGACACTGTACTTTGGTTCTAACTAAATCCTTCCTTCCTGCTCTCTTTCCCCCATTTCTCTCACTGGTATTCAGGGAAGAGATGGATGAAAATCAGTGATTTCTCTGACTCCATCCCCAGGACTCCTCGTGCCACCGTTCTCTCAGAGAATGCACTGCCCCTACACAGTCTTGCTTATTGACAGCCCGCTGAAAATCACTGAAAGATTTTCTGGAGCGTGATGCCATCCTGCTGTCAGTGAAAGTATGGAGAGCATGAGCACAGTTTCCTGTTGCAGTTACAATGGTAGGAACTTTGTAGCTCTGTTCATAAAGGAAAGTGCATCATACTACCTAGCGGTTGCTTATTATAAATTCTTATCTACTGCTGAATTCAGGAAAATTGCCAGCCGCACACAATGGCCTGATTATTGTAATAACAGGCACATTAAGAAAACTAGAGATTAGAAAAATTAAAGATTGGTGCTTAGATGCCATGGTGGCAGTTTGATGTCAATTTAAACATCATCTCTGTGAGTTCTTTCACTGCTGAACAACAAAAGCTGGGAGATTTTGGACAGTCAACTGTCAGTAGCATCAGTAGTGGGCAGAGCTTGGGAAAGTACATTTTTTTCTCTCCAATCTAACCCCTAAAAAGATATTACTTACTAAGTATATAGTATTGAGCCACAAAACTCTCTTCATTTCTTCTTCTGTGCAATATAACGCACATAGTTTGTCCAGATAATAAATGCCATGAAATGTGAGTTTACCGGTGAATGAGAGCTTTCTCCTATATAGAGTAGAGGAAGCTTTATGGAAAATAGATGCAACAGTGAAGATTTTCAAAGGAATTAAAGATAAGTAAAAATGCGAGAGGTGACCTGTGGGGGTTATGAAACCACCCTAGTATTTAAGGTACCTAACTCACATTGAAGTCAGGGGTAGTTAGGTGCCTCACCTGCTTACACTTTTTTAAAAATCCCACTGGGCACCTACCTGCCTCTTTTGAGGCCGAATTTCAAAGGTGCTTAGGTGTCTAAAATCATCCTCTGATCTAAGTCTCTTTCCGCACTCCAGTCCATCCACAGTCAGGGAGCTCTTCTGGCCTTCTGATCTAGCAGCAAGTGACCTCGTGCTCTCAGCGGGGATGGTGTGACTCACTAGCAGCCTGATTCTATATAGACAGTGTAGTGCTGATTGGCAATGTGTCAAACTCAGCAGCCATCAGGGATTCAGACACAAGTTCTGCTTGTGATAATATGAATCAAAGGCAGACAAATCAAAACAATTGTAAAATTAAAAAAACAAAACAAAAAAAGAACCACCAACGGCGTCTATAGCCAAGGTCCATGGGTGCAATTGCACCCAGAGAAAGCAGGCCTGGATCAACCAATGTGCACTTGGTGCACTTGCAGACAGGGCCCCCATCTCAGGTCTGACCTGGCTGCCCCTCCAATATGGTTGAGGGGCAGCCAGGCCAAATCTGAGTAAGTGGTGTTTTGATCTGGTGTGCAGATTGGGGCCTGCAAACCGGTGTGCAGGTTTGCTGCCTGCCATGGTTGTGCTGGGAGTGACTTGGCTGCCTAGCTGGGTCTGAATCCCACCACTGCCGTTGTTGTGCAGAGCTTGAGGTGGGAGCGGAGGCAGCGATACCATTCCCACTGGCAGCAGGGCCAGAGCTCAAGGAGAGGCGGGACAGGCAGTGGCCTCCTAGCTTCATGCAGGGAAGGGCAGTGACCCCACACTGCACCCATTGAAGTGGGAGGCTGTGTCAGTCCCTGAGAACAACCAATATACTGATTTGCTTATTAACATGAAGATGATCTCTCTAAACATGAAAGGTTTCGAACAGTTTCATCCGTGGCAACTTATTCTGTCTGATTTGAAAATTGTGATTTTTTTTCCTTAAAAAAAAAAGGAAAACTGGTATTTTAAGTACTGAGTTGTCTTGGGAAGCGGGATGCTGATGTTAGCCTGTCATAGGAGTGAAGTATGCAGTTAGGTCAACAGAGACGAGCTAAGCCTTGTAAAGCTGCTTACCTTGTATTAGAGAACCTATAAAATAAGAAGAGGCTCATTATTTCTTCTCTAAAGTTATTTCAGGAATGTCATTGGAAAGTGTAGTGGATCCCACTGTGAAAAAACCCAAAGGGTAAGATATATTATCAGTTGAACAGCACCAGAAATCAATGGAGAGAACATATTTTACAACTTGATAAAGACATGAATGCTAGAAAAAAGATTAAATTTCTAGTGCAGCAAACTGTAAAGTTCAGGTTGAGCTATTAAACGAATTCATTTTTGTGTACCGTGGTTATGCATTAAGCTAGATCCTAATGTACTATAATTAAGACTACCTGAAAAGGATGTCCTTCTAACAGCATTGATGTGAGTCATCAATGTCAAAAGGAAATTGCCATGTAATAATACAGTAGCAGATGTAAATATTATAGAATTACATAATGCACAAATTGCTCAAATTTGATTGTACTGAAAATGACAATGCATGTAGATAATGTGGAGGGTGCATAATGGTACTGGCTTCCCCTGGTATTCCTTAGAATGTGGAAACATTTCTATTGGAAACCTCTGCTTTCAGGGGCCTATAATCAAGATTTAAAAATTCATTCCAAGGTGAAACTCGGAACACAAAATTAAAATGAAAGAAGAAAAATTCATCTGGATGTTTGGGAGTTTTGAAAAAGCAAATAAATAGGATTGAGTGGTTTCAAATATTTAATTAATGTATTTACATTTGCTAGGGCTGGTGGAAAGTTTTCTTTCTAAACTGCTTTTGACAGACAATTGGGGGTTTGGTTAAACTAATTTTTCGTGAAAATCATCAGCTTCCTGCAGAAATTCTTGCTACTCCATGTGAAAACTGAAAAGTTTTTAGTTTTCAGACAAAAATGGAAATATTTTAATTATAAAGAACTCCATGGTGCCACATGGGAATTGTAATTCAGGTGTCCCCTGTCTTGTTCTCCCCAGTGGTCCAGGTTGTCAGGCCAGACTGCGTCTCCACTTAGGAAGGAAGAATCCCATGCACAGCTATAGACTGGGGACCGACGAGCTGGGCAGCAGCTCTGCAGAAAAGGACCTGGGGGTAACAGTGGATAAAAAGCTGGATATGAGTCAGCAGTGTGCCCTGGTTGTCAAGAAGGCTAATGGCATATTGGGCTGCATTAGGAGGGGCATTGCCAGCAGGTCACGGGAAGTGATTGTTCCCCTCTATTCGGCATTGGTAAGGCCGCATTTAGAATATTGTGTCCAGTTTTGGGCCCCCCACTACAAAAAGGATGTGGGCAAGCTGGAGAGAGTGCAGCGGAGGGCAACAAAAATGATTAGGGGGCTGGAGCACAGGACTTATGAGGAGAGGCTGAGGGAACTGGGCTTGTTTAGTCTGCAAAAGAGAAGAGTGAGGGGGGATTTGATAGCGGCCTTTAACTACCTGAAAGGGGGTTCCAGGGAGGATGGGGCTAGGCTGTTCTCGGTGGTGGCAGATGACAGAACAAGGAGCAACGGTCTCAAGTTGCAGGGCGGGAGGTCTAGGTTGGACATTAGGAAAAAGTTTTTTACTAGGAGGGTGGTGAAGCACTGGAATGGGTTACCTAGGGAGGTGGTGGAATCTCCATCCTTAGAGGTTTTTAAGCTGAGGCTTGACAAAGCCCTGGCTGGGATGATATAGCTGAGGTTAGTCCTGCTTTGAGCAGGGGGTTGGACTAGATGACCTCCTGAGGTCCCTTCCAACTCTAATATTCTATGGTTCTATGATTCCAATGATGCACCATGGTCAAGGACTCCTCTGATGCACCCACTCCTCTCATTAAGAGCTGCATCGTAGGAGATGTTGTCCAGACTGACAGCCCACCCATAGATGAGAATGGGAGTATAAGGCACCCAAACTACAACAGGCAGCAGCACCTCAGTGGCGTTTGGAATAAAAATATTTTGCTTTTCAATATTTTGATGAAAAGTGGAATTTTTCTAGGGAAAATTGACAAAAAGGAAAAACAGTTTTTGTTAGAATTTTCCATGGAATAACAACCTATTTTTCCTACCAGCTCTAACTTTTACCTCTGGAACTCGATAATCTCCAGAAAATGAGCTAGAGTGCACAAGAATCATATCCAGTCAAGGTATTGCAGAGTTTACTTTGTGAATTTTAGTAGTGGGAGCTTCTTCATGGTGAGAATATTCCAGATTTTATTCAGTCGTGCTCATGGAAAGAACATAAGGGGCCAGCCCACTGTGCAGCTGTAAAGACTGCTACAACAGTCAAGTGAAGAGGGAGCAATGGATCCAATTTGTTCCTGGGGTGGACATTATTATCTGTCAGAAGGGCAATAGGCATGCTGAATTGTATAGGGAAACTGTCCGTATGTGTAGCACGCTTAGGGTTGCACATGTATATGGTCTGCCCAGGACCAGAGAATTTTCTTTAGCAGTGTCTGTTTTGGTTGTGTTCTGTTGCTCTTCTTGTGCTGTACATGAAGAGGATAAAGAGGTCTGCAGGACCACCACCATCTTAAGTTCCTTCTTAGCACTCACAGGCTAGGTAGGAGCTTCATCGTCCGATACCTCCACTGCATGGAACTAGGAATCAAAGCAGACTCTGAGTTCCTGGGGTAGAATAGGAGCTCCACCAGTCTCTAGCTGTTTCCCCTAGGCCTTAAATAGCATGCCTGGGACAATCAGGGAACATGGTAGGCTCTGTCAGTTTGGACCTCCGTGGGTGGGTCATCCAGTGGTGCTTGAACCTGTAGGGCTTATAGGTTGCTGTTTCCTGCTTTGCCAGAGCTGTCAGGTGGCAGTGTGGACCCAGGAGCCAGCAGACCTCACTTCCTGACCCTTGGATTCTCTCACAATGGATCTTGAGAGCCTCTGATTCTACCACAGGCTCAACAATGTCTTCCTTGAGGGAAGCATGAGAACTCACTTGACTAGAGCTCAGGCAGCATTAATAGCTTCCTGTAGAGATTCTTTTCTGTCACTGTCATTTGCAGAGCAGCACCTTGGAGTTCTGTGCAAACCTTCACTAAACACGATCAGTGCATATGTGTAGTGAACTACCCGCCCTTCTTCCCCACTGCCTGGTTTTCCCTGTGGGACTGGTGGTAGAGAAGGAACTAAGATGGTGGCAGCCCAGCAGCCCTCTTTGCACAGCACAAGAAGGGTGGGGATACATGCATGGACCATATGGACAGTGCCCAATTCTCTGGGCCTGGAGGAATGGTGCACACATGCAACCTGAAGTGCTCTACACATAGGGACAATACATCTTGAAGAACTCAGGTCACTACAAGGTGAGTAACCTCTCCTTCTTTGTCTACATTGTTTGGTTGTTTTGGGGGGACGGGGACGGGGATGGGGGTTGGTTTTGGTTTTCTAGTGGTAGGATGTGGGGGTCTTTTTGTTTAGTTGGGGGTTTTTGTGGGTTTTTTTTGCTTTATTTACACTTTTCCCAAAAGCCTTATACTGTGCTGCCCGTGATGACTGGAACTGGAGAAAAAGTATCAGCTTTCAGGAGGGCATAGTCTCAGAGTTGTTCCTGGAAGTTGCATGAAAACACAAGACCCTGAGTACATAATACTGGTGTCTCACAGTGATTTTAGGTGCCCTAAACTTTGGGTGCCTGATATGAAATATCCTAGAGGTGTGTGATTTGCAAAAAGTGCGGAGCAACCGTCCTCTGAAAACCAAGCCCATTAAAGGGGTCTCAAATTGACACCTGAAAATTGCGGCACTCAAAATCACTGGTCACTTTTGAAAATTTAGGCCTTTATGTTTAATAAATCCCTGTTCCTTGCAACTCTGACTGCCTGATGCATCCTTTATTGCTAATGAAATACCAGCTATGTATGTTTACAGTAGAGTTACATCGCCAATATAGGCCAGTTTCAGTGTGGCTCATTTAATATAATTTGAGGTGATCTTTTAAGAGTTTCTCTGGACTCCCTGGGTTTAGCTATCTGAAATGTTGCTTTCTGAAAGGGCCCTAGACTAGCCTGGGTGAAACTGATTATTGTATGTATTGCTGTGGTTTCCCATGAAACTTTGCTGACCACACAGTACAAGCCTTTCATTATTGTATTTCTCCTATCCCCGAACACCGAGACAATCCAGGCACTGTATCTCAAAAAACACCTTTAAAAGAATGATCCAACACAGTACACTAATGTGTGGAGGGTGTGGCAGAGATCCACAGACACAACTTTTATCTGCATGGCAATAATTTAAGTTGCATCAGGCTGATACTAGCCACAAGAATCCATAAGCCTGCTCCCTCCTCTACCGCCAGCACCACTCCCAAGAGAGAATATAGTCCAATTAAAAACCCCCTTCCTATGACCAAAAAACAAGCGAAGAGAAAGGTATAAACAAGAAAGCTTAATTCAAATTACGATATGCAGGATGATATGTTCGTGTTTCTATTAAAAATAATAAGTATTGTAGGAAATGGGATACATGGGATACAGTCAGTAGCAGTCTTTCCTCTGAAGCAATGGTCCAGCATGGTAGTAAGGGGAACTGCAGTATGGAGGTGCCATCTTCTCAATTAAACAAAACCTAGGTCTAGACCACGTGTGGCTACAGGAGAAGGGAGGTTAGCCTTGATGAACTGGTTGGATTTCTATTTGAATAATTACATGATGCCTTCCTAAAATTCCCCATATAATTTTAATCAGTTTCAGTTCCTGTGTGACCTTGAGCAAAGAACTTAATTGCTCTATGCCTCAGTTTCTTATCTGTAAAATGGAGGGAGTATTTTTCACTGTGCTCACAGGGATGTTCTGAGGATGTATTCATTGATTTTTTGGAGAAGCTCAAGTACTATGTTGCGGGCCATCTAAGGATCCAGATGGAAGATCCAGTTATCTTCAGTTCTGTTCAGAATTGTGTATAGGGTTATGGAATTTTTTTAAAAATTCCATCTTACATGCCAGAGTGTCTCTGCTTCAGCAATCACTATATTACTGCAGTTTGTCAAATGCTTTGGGATCCTTGGTTGAGAGGCATCATAGAAACTAGTCGGTACTTATTATGTTGTTTGTAGACCTGAACAATATTTGCAGCAGTTTAGTCTACTATAGTGTCTTCATCAGTTGCCTCTACCAGATGCTTAAGAATAACAGAAACCTCCACCACTGATAATTCAACCAAACAATTGTACAAATTGCTAGCATAGAAGGAAATTTCTTCTTGAATCCAGGTGGTGATTAGTTTATGTTCTGAAACATGAGAGGGGTGATAGCTTTGGTAGGTTTTAGCTGAGCTATTGTTGTTTGAGTGTCTAATTCTCTTTTGAAGCTTGCTAAGCGGTAATAACTTGCAGCATTGAGTTCAACTTGTTAAATTGTATATTGCATCAAAACAACCTTTCCTTTTAAACTAATACTTCTTTCCCTCAATTCTTCTTCATTGTATTTACTGCTGATGAAAGGTGTTGGATAAACAACTCTGAATACTGAAGTTTTCTGTCCCCAGGCCAGATACAGTACAAGCAGTGGCACAACACTGACTTACAAAAGTGCTTGAACACTGATATAAAAAGGTTACTTCTAGCAGGGAAACCATAGACATTCTCCACAGCCCTCCTACCTTCCACCTCTCTGCTCACAGTGAGTAAATTGTGATGTTGGGTATTTTTAAGGCTTCTTTCTACTAGGAACTGGACTGAGACCACCTATCCTTGCACATAGATTATCCAGACACCAGGTAATAATGACCTTTGGTAACTATGGACATGGGCCAGATTTGAACTAATGAACCAGAGGTAAAAAGATCTCTATCCCATTACCGAACCACTATCCAGTCCCTCTCATTAACATTTTAGTGGCAAAAGCTCAAATGTTATTTCATTAATAGCCATCAAGTACATTGAAGTACATATATTTGTAGTAGAGGCAACTGACTTTTGTCCTCTAGAATAAATTCAGTCTGCATTAGGAAAACGTTGTTTTCATAGTAAATGAGAGGAATACATTACAAATGATGAAGAAGGAGAATTAAAAAAAAAAGAATGCAGAAATGTTCTAAATAAGTAGTGCTGGGTGCTGCTGATTCCTTAATGCAATCAATTAAAGGAGTAAATAATCAGAAGTATGTCTATTTAGAGAAAGAGAGTCCTGTGCAGCATTTTTATTCTTATTGCCTACTTCAGGTGTTCAGAAGGTTTGCAAAGCAGTACTAGGTAAAATGTTTGCATCACAGCATGAACCCAATTACACTAAGCCTACGTTCTTCTTGGAGTAGTGTCCCTATGGGTGCTCCACTGTAGATGTGTCTACATCCCTGCACTGCTGATCAGAGAACTTCGGTAGCAGTGGTCATTGGGCTCACACGTATGCTGTCTCTCCTCGTGTTACGCTATGATACTAGCCGGCACCCTCAGGCTAACCATCCTCAGTTCCTTCTCAACCACCCCTGGCTAGAGATGGAGCCTTTAGCTGTCCATTAATGGATCATTAGTTCTCCTTTTCAATTACTAAGTTTTAGTTTTTAGAAACCCTTTAGCTTTCTTTGACTTTTATTTGGCCATGCCTAAACAAAACAAAAAAAAAAAAGAGAGAAAAGAAAATACTTTATTCTTCTTTCGACCCCTGGTGGGGAGGGAACTCCTGGACAAGGATATGCCTGGCTCTCTGGGCTTCAAGAAGTGTTGTACTTGCAGCAAGACGATCCTGGTCATGGACAAGCACTCCCAGTGCATTTGCTGGCTCGGAGGACCACAACCAACAAAATTGTCCCCTCTGCCAACAGCTCCGACTGAGATCCTGCAATGACAGGGAGCTTTGCCATAAAATCATCTTTATGGAGGTAGCTCTCTGTCCACAGCTCTCCATTGAGCCTTCCCTTCAACCTTCGAGTTTGAAGAATAGTGGGTCAAAGAAATGTCAGGGAACTCCTCTCACAAATCAAAAAAGAGAATGGGACGTCCCCTCAGTGAGCCTAGAGATAACCAAAATCGATCTCCATCTCACTCAGTATCCTCAGCACCACCAGATCATCCAGCACTCACGCCTCAGGGCGACCATCAATGTTTGGTGCCATTAATAGGCCCACAGACCCTTTGAGCATGGGCACTAAATCTTCAGTACAGAGACACAAGGGCAAGCCCTAAGATGCTTCCAGTACGCGAGCTTGTGTTGGTACTACCAGAGGCATCAGACCATTTGGCACCAGAGAGATCGGTAAGGGTGAGGGCCTTATCCCCCCTGAGCACCATTACTGGAATGCTTGCTACCAGCAGATTTCCATCAGGCCAATGACCAGGCTGTGTTGGAAGCTCCCAACTCTCCACACCTTGGTACCAAGATCACGGAACCAAGCCATTGACCAACCAAGGGGTATTTCCTCACAGTCATGCCATCCCCTCCGATGTCAAGCAAGGGATCAGATAGTGAGCCTGATGAGGTTTCTTTCTCCTCCCAAGCTCCATATGGGACCCAATATCAACAGGGGCCAGGAATGTATCATCAGATTGCACTGCCACCATCTTTGTACAGTCACCCATGGGCACCTCCCCTGGGCCCTTACAATGCCATCACAATGGCCATACTGGGACCCCTGGGCCACATACTGATATCCTTTCTCAGGGACACTGAACATTGCTCGAGAACTTCACAGATATGCCCCCTTGGTTACAACATCACAGGCCTCAGAACCCCAAGAAAAGGGGGGAGCAAGAGATGGACACAGAGGAAGAGGTCATACCCAAGGCCATATCCCCCTCATCCCCAGATGAAACGGTCATGCCATCACCACCATCCATGGCGGATGATTTCCACCTATTCCAGGAGCTGGCAAACACGGTGGATACCCTCCACATACCACTGGAGGAGGTTAAAGATACACACCATCAGCTTATCAACATCCTCCATGCTTCAGCCACCCCCAAAATTGCCTTCTCGATCAATGACGCCATCTTAGACCCAGCCAAGACAGTGTGGCAAATTCCAGCCTGAGTGGTCCCAACATGCAGGCAAGCGAACAAAAAGTATTATGTCCTCACAAAGGACTTAGAATTCTTATTTTCCACCCACCCAGTTCCTTCATGTGGATGCTGTAAACTCTCATGGCTGGCAACACCACTCCAGGACAACACCCTACGATAGAGATTGGAAGCGCCTCAATCTCTTTGGTTGAAAGGTGTGTTCCTTGGCTATCTTACAACTTCGAGTCACCAACTACCAGGTGCTCATGGCAAAATGTGATTACAGAACTGAAACAAATTACATGACTATTGATAAATTGCCAGAGACCTCCTGAGACTCCTTCAAGGCCATTGTCTAGGAGAGGCAATTGGTGACAAAAATGTCTTTGCAATCAGCCCTTGACGTTGATTGGCCAAGAGGACCTCCCCTTTGAAGGCATGAGATTCTTTGCTGAGAAGACTGATGCCTCCCTTCACTCCTTGAAGGATTCCAGGGCCTCTCCGTATACATCAGGGCAAAAGAGATGCTTTAGCCCTCAATATCAACAAAGACCTCATTCATCCCAATTTCCATCACAATGGGGCTATGAACCCCAGAGGAAAAAGGGAAACTGGTTTTTGGCCCTCGACCTACAAAATGCTTATTTTTCACAGTTCGATACTACCAGCTCACAGACATCTCCTAAGGTTCACCCTGGGGCACGACCATTACCAATACAGAGTCCTGCCCTGTCATTGGCCCCTAGAGTGTTCTCTAAAGTCCTCTCAGTAATGGCCAGTCATCTACGATCATGGGGGAAATGATCTAACCTTAGTTGGACAGTTGTCTCCTTGGAGCTTGGTCACTTCAAGAGGCCCATCAAGCCATCGAGGACACGATATACTTGTTCATGAAACTGGGCCTGCAGATCAATTCCCAGAAGTCAACCTTCATGGTATTTCAACATCTAGAATTCATAGGGGTCGACTTTGATGCACTGCAGGCCAAAGCTTTTCTACCTCAAGACAGGTTTCTATCCCTGGTATCACTTATAGACACAACTCAATGCAGCCGTCACATACCAGCCAGAATCTGCCTCCAATTCCTGGGGCATATGGCAGTCAGCATGGTGGTGATTCCACATGCTATAATGCACATGCGTTGCCTACAGATGTGGTTCAGTCTAGACTGAATAGGAACAGGTCTGGTCAAAAATCTGTCACTACCCACCAGGGTCAGGAACTCCCTCGACTGATGGAAGAACCCGGCCAATACAGGCCAGGGGATCCCCTTTCTTCAAACACTGCTTTCATTACTCCTTACCACCGACGTATCCCTCATAAGATGAGGCTTGCATTTAAATGGCCTCACAGCACAACATAAGTGGTCACCTGCAGAGATACCCCTTCATATCAATTCCCTCGATTTAAGAGCGGTCAGGAACACCTGCACCCATTTCCTCCTACTGATAACAAGGTCTTTATATGTGATCCTAATGGACAACATAGCCTGTATGTATTATAACAACTACCGGGGAGGAGCCAGATCACCCTTCCTGTTCTCAGAGGTGATGAAACTATGGAACTGATGCATCTCTCACAATGTCACCTTTTCTACAGCTTACCTCCTGGGCTCGCAAAGCTTGATACCTGATGCAGCTCGCAATATGCCCACCAATATCCCTTCTGGCCACTCCGCATCTTCTCCCTCAGGATACAGAGTGCACCATACATCCCAATTTTTGGCGATCCTCCCCCTCAAGGCATGGCTTCTATGTGGTTCCATCACATAGAAAGCTCATGCTCAAAGGAAGTAAAGGAGGTTCTACTTCCCAGTAGAAAATCCTCCACACAATGCACTTACCTGCAGAAATGGTCCAAGTTCAAAACTTGGTGGACATCCCAGCAAATCTCTCCAGTCTTGGCAACTCTTCCACATGTTCTGGAATATGCCCTGACCCTTAAAAAAATTGGGATTATCCCTGAGCAGCCTCAAGGTCCACTGGCAGCTATTACAGCATTTCACCAACCTGTAGAGGGGTACTCAGTTCTATTGCACCTGGCCATTAAGAGGTTCCTGCAAGGAATAACAAATCTCTTCCTTCAACCTTGACTTCCTACCCCCCCTGTGGGATCTAAACCTAGTGCTGAAAGGGCTGATGAGGCCCCCTTTCAAACTATGGCCACCTGTTCACTATCATACCTATCAATGAAAACGGTCTTTTTTATCACAATTACCTCAGCTAGAAGAATTGGGGAAATACCATACACAGTGTTCTTCCCAGATAAGGTTACATTTAGGCCGCATCCAAGATTCATCCCTAAAGTGTCTTCATTGTTTCATAGGAATCAGTCTATTCATCTTCCAGCCTTATACCCTAAGCCTCACCAAGGCAATATGGGAGCCATACTGCATACATTAGACGTCAGGAGAGGCCTGGTATTCTACCTCAATAGGACAAAGGCATTCAGTAAGTCCCCTAGACTATTCCTCTCCATTGCGGAAAGATCTGAGGGGTCAGCAATATCAGCCCAAAGGCTCTCCAAGTGGGTCTCCAGTTGCATCAGACAATGCTACTAAATCCGTAACATGACTCCTCCAAACTTGATCTGTACACATTCCACAAGATCGATCTCCTCAACTGTCGCCTTCTGTCTCAGAGATCTGCAGAGTGGCGACATGGGCATCAGTCCACACTTTCGCAGAACATCGTGCGATCACCAGGGATTCTGCCTCTGCTGCCATCTTTGGCTCCACCTATCATCAGTGTCTAACCCAGTTCTGAAGTCCTGCCCTCCAGAAGAGATACTGCTAAGTAGTCACCTACAGTGGAGTACCCATAGGGACACTACTTGAAGAAGAAGTTACTCACCTTGTGCAGTAACAATGTTTCTTCAAGATGTGTCCCTGAGGGTGCTCCACTACTTGCCATCCTCCCTTCTACTTCAGAGTTCTTGTTATGACTGTGGTAGAGAAGGAACTGAGGACGGTTAGCCTGCGCGTGCTGGCTTGCCTTGTGGCACAGCACGAGGGGAGACAGCACATGTGCAGGTCCAACAGACGTTGCTACCGAAGTTCTCCGATCAGCAGCGCAGGGATGCAGATACACTACAATGGAGCACCCACAGGGGACATATCTCGAAGAAACATCGTTACTGCACAAGGTGAGTGACTTCTTCAAGATTTAATATGTTTTGGTCCTTAGGGGAAAGACATTAGCACACTAGAGAAATATGAACCCCCTTTTGAAACATCTGCCCTGGGATTAGCCTCCCTCTCTTAATAAACAACCTTCTCCTTCCCCACAAGCCTGGGGATTCCTTATTGACCATTACCGTATTCAGAGGAGCACCTCTTTCCCCTCTCTATTATCTCTGAGCCCAGTGGTCCGTCCCCTGGATCTCTGGGGAATTTGAGCTGGCCAATCTCCTAAATTCACTTTTTAAGGGACCCCTAGGCAGTGGAACACTGCCCAATGGTAGGAGGTAACAAGAAGTGGCCTGAGAATCTGCTGTGGGTGGGACAGGAAACTCTTCTATTGCTTTAGTAGCTCTGCAGGAAGTTGCAAAGACAAGTGCAATAGCTAGGGAGCACTCCGTGGTTCCCATGCAATGAACTCTCAAGAAAGTGAAGCCATGTCATTCCATGCATGTGGCTACTTGGGAATAGCTTCATTGTTTTGGTGCCCTCAAAGATTACTTCGCTACCGCAACAGGCCAATATCTGCCCTAGGGCTCAGTGTAGAGCTGCGAGGGCAGGAGGATGAGATTTTCCCCTCTCCTGCTGCCCTCTGGAAAGAACAGACATTTTCTGGCCTCACCTTTTGGTATTGGAGTGTGTGCAGTACTGACGTTGTCTGTCATCCCCTAAAAACAGAAGATGGTGGATTAGTCAGTCAGGCCCAGATCCACAACAGTACTTAGGCACCGAAGTCACAGTTTTAGGCTCCACTGTGATCCACAGAACTCCCACTCAGCTGCCACCAAACCCTGTAGGTACCTAAATTCACTCCGTGCCTACATTTTCAGGATAATGGCAATGGCAAATAGAAGGATTCAAGGGCTTTGGGAGGATTGCATAGGGAGGCGGCCCATGTTGGGTTGAGTGGGATGTTCCCTTGGAAGTTTGTGTGTTAACTCAGACCTCCCAATGAATGTGAAGGAACTAATTCAGTGATTAGGGCACTAGTTTAGTAGTCAGGAGATCAGAGTTCAGTTCCCTGCTCCATCACAGACTGCCTCCATGAATTTGGGCAAGTCATTTAGCCTCTCTGTGTCCAGTTCCCCATCTGTAAAATGGGGATAATAGCACTTCCCTACCGCAGAGGGGTGTTGTGAGGATAAAGACACTAAAGAGTGTGAGGTGCCCAGGTACTACAGTGCCTGGGGCCATAGAAGTATTTTAGATAGATGTTATACTTATAAAATAAACAGCAGGATCTTATTCAGGGGGACAAGGCAATATGCCACATTTATTGTGAATACAAACATTTCAAAAAACAATTGCCTACACACACACACACACACACAAAGTTATACAAAGATGGGGTATAGTTACCAGCCTCAGTTGCTCATGTTAGTCCACTGGCCAGGTGGCTAAGGCACAAGGGAGGGAACTGGGGTCTGCCGGTGCGCACCGATGCTCCTGGAGGATGATTATAGAACCAAACCCAACATCCTCATCTTTTTGTCCCCTTTTTATAGGGGTACACTCTTATGCCACTCTATGGGTTTTGCTTCGTTATGCTGCATCTGCATTCTGGTGTGATTATCAATCACCCTTTTTTTTCAAGTGTGACCATTGTTGTTCATTTTGTTTCTGTCCTTCAATGTGGACCCCAGGGTTATCAGGGCGGGCATTCCTTGGCCATCTGGGTCGTAAATGTTGTTATCTTCACTCCCTTAAACATTTGAGGCTGGCGCCTTTCTCCGTCACTCCCTAGTCTCACATACACACATTACTTATTCATCTATTTAAACACTAATTTCTTAACATTTACTTAAAACTTGTAACTGGAGGACGCAAGTGTCCTTCAGAAACAATAACATTTCTTTTTATTGAAAACATTCCCTGCTATTACAAAACACAATCATTTAACAATGAATCTTTCTGTTTCAGAACATTTGCTGATGTTACTTTAAACAGCGATCTTAAAATATATGTACTTCAACAATAGCAACGGTTTCCCAGGATGATATTTGGTAACTTTACAAACAGGATAATCAATGACTAAATGTTAGTTTCAAATAAACAGATGGTGGTTTCATACAAACTTATTCATAGTGAACAGATCACCCTACATGGCCAAAATGTAAAGCCTCACAGAGAGTGCTGTGGTTGTTTGTCATGTACTAAAAGAATAAGGGTATTTTCTCATAAAATCAATATAACAGAATCAAGCTTTGGGCCTATATAGATACTGGTTCTTTGCCAGACACCTCATGAACCAAACACACAGTTCAGTTTGCAAGCACCATCAGGCGCTGCATCTACAACTGCTTTCTCTCTAAATTATGCAAAGGATTGTTTATCCTATATGGTAAAGATAACCCATATTTAAAAAAAAAAGCTAATCCATCAGTGTTCACATGGTTTCAGATGGGTCATAAAATTTCTGTCATTCTTGACAGATATGAGAAATCAGCTGAAGAAAGAGAATCAAATTCTGCCCTCAGATATGCATGTCTTATTTTGTTTATTATAATAATAGCGCCTACGAGCCCCAACTGACATCTGGGCCCCACTGGGCTAGGTACTGTTCAGACATATAGTACAGAGACAGTCATGCTTACAGTGTAAATAAACCAGGCAAACAAAAATCAGGGAAAGGAAGAATTATTATCCCCATTTTACAGAAAGGGAACTGAGAAATTAAATGCCTCATAGTAAAGTTAATGGGAAAGGTATGTGAGAGTGTGATTTGGCATACAGGTTATACAACAGTGACTTATTAGTTACTGTAAAACAAAGATGTAGCTATATGCTTTGCTTTCAATAAATTCTGCTCTTATTCCTATACATTAGTTGCCCTCTAAAGACTTGTCTAGACTAGGGAAATTTCCACCAAAGTAACTACGCTGAAGTAGGCAGATCCCTAATGTAGACACATTGCATCAGTGCAAGTGAGGGCTAGCATTGGTAAGTTGCACTGGTGCCAGGAATTTAGTCTAGGGACATAAAATATGTTCTTATTTAACAGAAAGTTCCCAGTGAATTTGGTCCCTCATAGGTTCTCTGAAACTGACCTGGGAGGAAGAAGAGCTCTTTCCTGAATAGACATGAAACCAGCATACTCCTAGCAATTGGTCTGCAGGTAACAGGAGTTGCATAAGTGTGATTTCCAAGAAGCACTTTTCCCCTGAGGGTAATACAACCTTTCAGGGATATCCCCTATCACTGCCAGCTTGGCACTGTAATGAGAATGTTTATTTCACAGAGCACTTAAATAGGCTGTTTTAATTGGCTGAATCAGAACTGCATGGCCATACACGGTTCACCTGTTCAGAATTTTTGATTTACCCCTATTGTGTAACATTTTTAGTAAAATTTTCAAAAGCATCTAAGTGACTTAGGAGACTAAGTCCAGCTCTACACTAGAAAATGTTTGCTGGTCCAGCTCTACTGGAATAACTAGGAATATATTCAGGGCAGTGAGCACCTCTTGCTGCTCACGCTGTTGGGGCTACACACTCTATTTTTAGGGCACTAATTCCATCAGCATAACCACAGATATGTCTCCTTGAGTTGAGAACAAAACCCTCAGCTCAAATCATAGATATGTACCCCTAGTATAGCTGCAACTTACAATGCTAAAAAAGTGCTTTTGCTGGTGTAGCTTATATCGGTTCCCCAAACAAAATAAGCTAAACCAGAAAAAGTATTTTTATGCCATTATAACTGTACCTATGCTAGGGCTTCTGTCAGTATAAAAATGTTGCAAAAAATATCACACACTTAACCAACATTACTATGCTGGCAAAAGATTCTAAAGTGGATCTGGCCTAAGTCGCTCTTGAAAAGGGGACTGAGGAGCATAAATCACTTAAGTATTTTTTAAACAATTTACTATCTCGTTTTACCACCACTGAGTAAAATGGGTTGGCGCAAATTCATGCACAACTACTAGCAGGTGTGAACTCTCACACCATAATACCAGTACAATATATAAAAATATATGCAAACCATGGATTATTATTTACAGCATGCAACAAGAAGCTGGGAGAGTTTGGCTTTGCTCTGCCACAGACTCCATGTATGACCTTGAACAAGTTACTTTCTTCTTTGTGCCATGTTTTCCCTATCTGTAAAATGGGGGCATTAATTCCCACCTAGTGGGGGTCGTGAATTTTAATTCATTATTTGTTGGAAAAGGCTTTTCAGCACCTTCCACCAGATGTTCTCAAATTATGACTGAAAAGTACTTCCCTGTATGAAGAGTTTGATGAAGAACTAAAATTCACTATACCACAGTTAGGTGGGAATTATATATATATATAAAATATGAGATATGAGATACAACTAGCTGTTAACATCAGGTGAACTCATCCGAGAGGCACTGGCATGGAAGAGAAAAAGTATTATCATGGACTGTCATATTTAGTGTCTGTAAGAAAGTCCTAAAGGAAGAAGCGATAAAATACAATTGGAAACCAAAGCAAAAGTTATTACACACACACAAAGTAGGAAAACTTAATAGAGAAATAAGTATTTGACTTATGGGTTTTTTCCCAATGGGACAGGTGTTACGCTCTGATGCACCCCAGAATAACAATCCCAAAACACAAGGAAATCAAAACAAGACATGCAGGTAGGTGGTCAATCAAAATATGTAATAACCATGTGTAGGAAGCAACTGTGGCCTCCCATGGAACCAGAGCCTGAGGAAGGACACAAGCGCTCTGATTGGCCCAACTCACACCCTGCCCCAGAGTCTGCCCGGCAACAAGGGACCCGGGCCGTTATAGGGCCACCCGGCCAGGCCAATTGGCAGCCGCGGGGCGGAGCCCCAACAGGAAGGGGAAGTACAAAAGCCTGGCCCCTGAGCTCAGTAGGGCCCAGACTGCCGCCAGAGGCAGACGTGCTGCCCCGCCAGCAGAGGCCTAGGCCAGAGCCTAGCCGCCGCCGACGAACCCCAGCCCCACCTGGGCCCGGGGATTGGATAGGGCCCTCGAGGAGCTGGACAAGGCAACCCAGCCAGGATGACTGGGCCGAGTTACCCCGACCCCGAGCCCGGGGCCGTGCTCTGGAACCGCCTGGCTGGGCCGAGACCCCAGAGCAGCCCGAGTGGCGGGCACCCCCGGAGGCCGGGCCGGATTTGGAGGAACTGCCGTCCGCCGAGCCTCTCCCTGCAGTGGGACAGGACTTGGAGGAGCTTCCCGAGGCCGAGCCACTCCCCACCTACAACGACCTGGAGGAGCTGCCCCCTGAAGAGGAGCTTCCTGCCTTACCCCCCATTGATGAGGAAGGACTGACGGCACTACACCAGGTGGACTATCCCCGTGCCACGGAGGAAGCAGGTACTAGGGTCAGTGGGGAGGAAGTAGCCCAGGGACAGCCACGGCCTGTGGCTGAAGCCGCCTTACAGCCGGTGTGTTGCGGCGGGAGCCCCGCCAGCACAGTGGCAGCCGCTTCTGCCACTGCTAGGGCCCTGGGCTGGGACGCAGTGGAGACGGGTGGGCCTGCGTCCCCCTCCCCTTCCCCTTTTCCCTAGCCACCCCAGGAGAATTGCTCTCCTGACCCCGCCTGAAGCCGTTGCCTCCTTTGCTGACCCTGCCTAAGGGTTAGAACCTAGACTCCTGGTCGCTCGCCCCGTCTGAGGGCGTGAGCGATCCGCCTCTGCTCACCCCTGCCTAGGGGTTGGAGCGATAGACTCCTTGCTCGCTTGCCCGGACTGAGGGCCTGAGCGATTTGCTCACCCCTGCCTAGGGGTTGGAGTGATAGACTCCTTGCTCGCTCGCCCGGACTGAGGGCCTGAGCGATTTGCTCACCTCTGCCTAGGGGTTGGAGCGATAGACTCCTTGCTCGCTCACCCGGACTGAGGGCCTGAGCGATTTGCTCACCTCTGCCTAGGGGTTGGAGCGATAGACTCCTTGCTCGCTCGCCCGGACTGAGGGCTTGAGTGGTAGACTGAGTGCTCGCCCCACATATGGGCGAATTGCCTAGACTGATCTCTCGCCAAACGCGAGCTATTCCCCTGTAGAAAGCCACTGTGGCCTCCCACGGAACCAGAAACACTTACACCATGAATCAGTTACATCAGCAACAGTCTGATCAAATCATAACAATCTAAATGGCAGGTCTGTAGCAGCAGGTGCTGGGTAACTGCACACAACCAATGTTATGTGTACACACACACACACACACACGAGAACAGGAACTGGAACTGGAACACTAAGTTCAGGGAGTAGGAACCAGGAAACAAATTGGAACAAGGAGCAGGAAGTGTGTGCGCATTCGTTCTCTGTATGGTAAATGTACTTGCCAAGCTCTGTTTCCTGCAGCCCACAAGATCACACCATGAGTATCAAAAACTATTCTAGACTCTCGCCTAACCTACGCTACTTGTCCAGGACAAAATGCATGGAGAATTGCATGGATGCACTTGCTGAAACTCATATGTTTCCTAGTCACATCAGTCAGCTTCGAGGATGGTAAAGGGCTGGGATGAACCTTCTCTTTTAGCATAGACAACCTGGTCCTCATAGGCTGGCTGATATGCCAAGAGACAGGGGTTTCTCCAGTACTTTCATGAGGTGTACTCTAAGTTTCATGTAAACCAGAGCTCAGTGCAATAGGGAAGAGTGTATCTTGACATTCCTCCAATGTGAAAGCTACACACTTCTTCAGAGTCCCATGCACTAGCTCTTCGCTATCCGATTTCCTCAGGGATGGCACACAGCAGATTGATAATGTATTGTACCAATACTCATCAGAAAGCTTTCAAACTCTCTTGATACAAAATGTGTCCCATTATCTGAAACAAGGCTCTCTAATAGGCCAAATATTGCAAATACAGTGGTTAGGCAAGAAATGAGCTCCTTTGAGGTGCCTTGTGAAATTGTGCAT
The DNA here is from genome assembly GCF_026122565.2 of Emydura macquarii macquarii. Taxonomy (NCBI): domain Eukaryota; kingdom Metazoa; phylum Chordata; order Testudines; family Chelidae; genus Emydura; species Emydura macquarii. Next base: position 4,435,044 of record NW_027133000.1, on the reverse strand, counting down.
GCAAAGGGGTAATGTGAATAATAGTCTATAAAATACAACAGTGTGTAGCTATGCTCCTGTGCATAAAATTTGTCCAGCAGCACATCTTCACTGTGAGCATGGAACAAATTTTATATAATGTAGACAAAGTTCTCTTAAAGACTAGAACTGTCCAATCTGCTTGTACAACCTGCTCAGTTCAGCATCTTGAAGAGCGGTGTCAGCAGTTAGTCAATTGGCATATCATTAAGTAAAAAACATATTGTGTACTGTGCCGTTTCTGCATACAAGGATGCCAAACCTTTCTCGGAAGAGCATTGGCAAGTAAATGCTATGTGTACCAAATTAAAGTGATATTGTTGCAACTGAATAATCCACTGCTGCAGCCTCATGTTCAGCAGGTCAATGGCTTTATAATAGAAGCCCAAAATAGGCAAATGATCAGTTTCTAATGTCAAATGTCTAAGTAGACATTCAGCCATACAATAGCAAAAACCATCACCAAGAATTCTAGCTCAGTCTGGGAATATTTTGCTTCCATTGGGATGAGAGTAGGGGATGCAACTGGCTGTCCCTCCTGGAGCAGAACTGAGTCCGGGCCCCAATTGCATGCATCACTCTGAATCACTATTGGCTTCCTTGGATCAACATAAGCGTGGGATTGGATCCAACAGAGGGCTTGATGCAGGGTTTCAAAACCCTGCTTTGTATCTTTAGTCCAAACCAACTGGCCCTGGGTTAAAACCCACAGTGCTTGGCAGGGGTATTAAAATGGGGCAGAGCACATCAGCTTATATATTGAGCTAGACCATGGAACAAATGTAAACTGCAATGATCAGTGGGTAATGGTAGCAAAGCAACAGCTTGTAACCATTAGGGTGTCAGTTTCACACCATCAACTGACAGAGAATGCCCTAGAAATTCCACAGCATCTTTTGCAAAATTACACTCGGTAGCATTCAACTTATGCCAGTTTGTTGAAGTTGGGTTAGCACTTGGTCCAGAATCGCATTATGCTCAGGAAGGGTCTTAGCAAACATGAGAATGTCATCCAAATAGCAACATGCACCCTGGATATTATCAAGGCACCGAGAGACCACTCTCTAAAATATCTCAGGAGCAGAAACAAACCAAAAGGGAGTCATCGATAGCATGCACAAATATTTCATTATTGTATATTTTATTTAAAATGGATATAAGAACATTGTAAGCCTTAGGACACTCAGTTGTCAAAAAACTCCTTTAAATGAGGCTGAAAAGCAGTGTTTTGCTTTAAATAGAGGCAGCAAATCCTTTTTCACTCTTAGAAATTAAAGTAACTTGTGTGCAGCAGCTGCAGTGGTTTTTTTTAAAAAAAATGCAGAGACTTGTATTTCTTTTTCATTTATTAATTATAAAAGAAAAGTCACTAAGAAGAGTCTCATTAAACAAGTCTGGATCTGAAGGGGGGAGAAAAGGGAGGTTGCCTTCACTCTGTAGTTGGTTGCCCTAATTCAAACTCATGACTTGAATTCAGTTTCTTTCAGATTTTCATTTCCAGGTTCTCTCCTTCGACCCCTTTTTAAGTCTAGGCACAGCATCTTCAGCCCAGTCATACCAAACTAAAAAAGGACAGGAAAGACAATGAGCTGTATTATGCCCTCACTCACACCACGGAACTTTACTGTCAATTCTGACTTCTCTTACCTGGCTCTCGTGAATGTGTAGCCTTGTCACACATCTCTACATATCTGGCTGGGCTGCAGTTGTTCCTTCTAGCTGTCTGAGGGCCAGTGTGGTGATTGCTCTGGTAAGTATCCAGACAACCTCTCTGCTTCACCTCTTGCTGCTGCTCCTACTGGATCCAATTAGATCCTAACACATTTAGGTGTTTTAGAAATGTTCCATTTTGGGGAATGGGGGAGGCCATTTTTCTCCCAAGATTTTTTCAAAAAAATGTCAGCCAGCTCCAGTCTTCACCCGATTCAGGAGGGGAGCCATTGAGCCAGTTAAACAAACTAACAAAGAGTAGGATTGTCGATGGTAGCAATAGCTCTTTTAACACAGAATGGAATCTCTGTCAAAGTAATGGATTACTTTGGTGGATATCCTGCTCTTCAGGAAACTGAGCTTTTGAACTGGCTGATGAGTTTCACACAGGTTGTGGTTTTCAGTAAAGCAACAGGGACAGTGTCAAAGATCTTGGTCATCATTAAACTGATCAGCTGGTTCAGGAGTTTGAGAGAGCCTGTTCTTCAGGAAAGTAGTCATTATTATGTTGAAGGTTTTCTCTGACACAACACGATTTGACTAGTGAAATCCGTTCCCTATACCTCAAATTGTAAAAGAAAATTTTGGATGCAGGGAGCATTAATGGGGTATATGCCAAAAGATAGTTTAATATCCCTCTCCTAAACCCTGTAAAAATGCTTCCATATACTGTGTTGGAGAACAGAAGTTGTTAACAGAGAACATTTTCTCAGGTGGCTAACTGCAGCATATAAAATTCAGTTATGACCAATAATGCCATTTTTTTCCTTTTTGTTAATTAAAAAGTAATTGCATACCCGAGACAGCCGACCAAAATCACAGTGACCACAAAACTATTGTCTGTAGTTTTAAAGTTTAATTAGAACTCAAACTAATTAACTGTTTTGTTGAAACGTCTCAGAAAAGTCAACCTTTACTCGGATTATAGGGAGAGGTATGCTGCTTTCCTTAGAAAACACAGAAGTTGTACTCCTGCTTTAAGTGCAAAACAAAACACAAACTTAACAGCAGTGTGACAATGGCATCATCATAATACTCAAGGCCAGATTCTGATATCCTTAAACATTTTGTGAATGAACTCACGTTCTTTAATGGGGCCACTTGAGTAGTATCACACTATTCATTGTTAGTGGGGGTATAGGAATCTGGATTGCAGCTTTCTATATGAACCTTCCATCTACCCAAAGCACTTTGCAAACATTAAAGTGTCATAACAGTCCTGTGGGTTAGGCGGATGTTATCCCCATGTTATAAAGGTATAAACCAAAGCATAGGTTAACTGACTGGTCCTGAGATCTCAAAAACTCTGCTAGCACTGAGACTAGAATCTGTTTTGCCCTAACTTCCAGGTCTGTACCATAATTCCATTACTATTTTGGGAGGTTCTGAATATGTATCTAGCATTCTAAAATATTGGCGGGAAAAGTCCATCTCTGCATATATATATTCAAACATAAATATAAAGTGCAGTGTTCTGTATGTATAGTTTTTTATTCTTTTTAAATGAACCACCAGCTTCATATAAGATCAACAGACACCTAAAAGAATGGCTTTGTGGAACTTCCTGCAGATATCCTTGGTAGCTAGACGGATTAAAACATAAACCAAGGTCTAAAAATAAATATATTCAATTTCAGCACAGAAGTGAATGTGTTCAGGGCTGTTTGGTTTTTAATCTTGGCACAACCTAGTACACTTGGCAGCCTCTGCTCATGAGAGGCTCTAAACTGGTTTGCTGGGATACTGCAGGTCAAGGCTGAAGTCTAGTACTCTGGGCTGTTTCTGCTCAGGAGAGGACCAGGACCAGACAGTAGGTATAGTGAAAGACAGGACTCAGGAAGACTACAGAATTTCATGGAAAATTGCACAGTATCTTCATTAATTTATTCTGGAAGATAAGAGGCACGCGTATGTTATTTAACAGCTCCCTCTTCCTTTTTCCGCCCTCACCTTAATATACATCATAAAATCTTGCGGATTCATTTTCATCAAAAAACAAATCTGAGGAGATGAGAACATGGAAACAGCAAAAGACATTTTGCAGTGTATGGAGTAAGCTCTCTGAAGTGCTAATAAAGTGAGTTTCAAAGTTGCATTTGTGAGTATTCATCAAAAATTGCACACACAAGTATTCACATCAAAAGTGTTTTGTCTTCATTCAGTTGAGGATCAAATAAGATACCATGTGATTTTTCTAACTAGTCACAGCTAGTCACCATGGGCAAATACGGATAAGAAATAAGGTACAAAATTTTAATCCCTGGAATCAAGGGAAATGGTAGATTCCCAATGTATCTCCAAATCAAGCTGGACACCTCTCTGAAAGATATGTGTTAGCCAGATGCAAGTTATTGGGCTCAGTACAGGGGTAACTGGATGAAATTCAATGAGCTGTGTTGTACAGACATTCATGCTGGATGATCTGATGGTCCCTTCTGGCCTTAAAATCTATTAATTTCAAAAAGAAAAATAGTGAAAAATTGCAGAAAACTACTTGTGCCAAGCTGCAGTTGCAAAATAATAATTGAAAATGAATACCCATGAGGAAATTGGAATCTGCTCCAGGGTATTCTGCAAGCAGAAAAGTTGTTGGATATAGTATTGATAACAATTATTCTCTGAGCTCTTCTGTTAACTAGATGGCGAATATACTGTCACACTGGACCATACACACAGAATTACCTCTGTGAAACAGCATCAACCTCCCCTAAGTGGAAAAGAATGTAAAAAACCCAGGCTTTTTAGCTTGTAAAAGTTCCCACATGTGCAAGATTACCTTTATCACCAAGTCATGTAGTTTAATTTTCCATGAGAGTAAAGTAGCACAATTATATACATCGGTGACTTGTACATCTTAGTCTGTTTGTGGTGACATGGCATCTACATGATATGATTATGGTGCATTAGAAATACCTTGTACTGGATGGATGCCCAAAATGTAAAGTTTGGAATCTTAACATGTGGTGCACAGCTACCAACTTGTATAATTTACAATAGATATGAAAGCATGGCCCATGAAGGCTACTCAGTCCAGTAGGCTATAGCCCAAGTCTGCGATTCATCTGTCTCTGAATATTTTTGTCTTTGTCTTTTTCGCTGTTGAACTCAACCAACAAGCAATTTCCATTTATCTAACAAGAAAGAGACATACAAGCAACTAGTATGGTTGTGAAGTTTTTGGCTGGTTGGTTAGTTGATTGACTGGTTTTTAAAGTGTCAGCATATGATATTATACATACCCATTCAATATGGCCCTGAGAATCCTGGCAAGATCCCACTTCAGCTGTGGGTGTTGCAAAGTCTGGTCACCTCTAAACTAGACGGAGAGAGTGAAGACTGTAGTAAGTGGACTGGTATGTGTTTGCAGAAGGAAATTATTACTAATAGTAAGAAGGCATGGAACTGAAAAGACTTGTATTGTGTGCCAAAGGCATACCAGTGTGACAGCCCATTCAGTGCCGAGAGGAACACAGTTATCAGTGCTCTCACAGTTCAGCGAGTGATATATACAGGATGTGCTGGGCACACTGCAAAGAGCAATTTATTTATAAATTTGGAAAGCTTTGTAACATTTAGGGCATGTTCTGGAAAATGGTATCTTAGGGGGAAAAGAAAAAGGCTACTGCTATGTCTGGGGTTGCAGCTGTCAAGGAACCAATGTGCTCATTTGTAGCTCTTACAAAAACAGAAAAAGAGCAACAACAGTGAAAGGATGAAAGAGAATGTCTTCCATAAACTCAAAAAAGGCATTAATGTGACTGAATTCACCTGCAGTAATAACATCTGGTCATGACATGAAAGCAATGGCACAGATTCATTGATGCTCTTATAAAAACTGTAATTGTTTGAAGAAACCGGTACAGGACAGTTTTCTGTATGTAGGTTTGAATACAGCCGATACTCTTGACTTGAACTGCTTTTATTCAAAAGGCCTGTTAAGTAGTTATGTCCCATAAGATGCATTACTTCCATTGAAAAGAGCCTACTTCTTCTTTGAGTGATTGCCCATGTCCATTCTACTATAGGTGAGTGCACGCCACCATGCGCAGTTCCTGGAACTTTTTTCCCCTTAGCAGACCCCGTTAGGTGCCCCCTGGAGTCCCGCACGCATGCCGTGGTATGTGAGGCACTGTCCACCCTACGCCCCCTCAGTCCCTTCTTTCTGCCAACTCCAGCAGCGGGGACACGGGGTGGGTTGTGGAATGGACATGAGCAACACATCTCGAAGAACATCAGTTACTGGTAAGTAACCTTGTTTTTTCCATGTCCTCCATTCTATTAGAATAAAACAAGTTCTGCTGCACAGGTTTCTAACATTCACCACATGTGATGTGGCAATTTCCCATTAATTTAAGACAGTCTTGCCTTTTTAATAATCATGTTTTCTTCATCTATATATAGATCAAATATGAGTAAATAAACGTGCCACATAGAGGTATTTGTGCAACAGCCACACTATCACAGGTTTAAACAATGTGCCAGTCAGTATAATCACATCTACAGTTCCCAAAGAATTTAAAAGGCACCAATGTTTGCCAAGAAAAATGAAGACTTGAGACACTCTTGGGTTTTTTTTCCCTTTGTTTTACAACGGACCATAACTATTCAGCTTTTCAACACATTGCCTTCCATGATTAGTCCCATTATGACAAAAGACAGAGGATACCTTGAAAACCTCACCTGTCACTAACTATAATCACCTTTTTCAACATGGAAATGTTTTTGAGGAGTATGTCTCTCTTGTGGTTTACCATTGCTGTAAGTCTAGGAACCTACCTATCGTGTTTCCATTTCCTGTTGCTTAAGAAAACAGTGACTCCAGTCATTTTCCTGGCTGACACCCTAACAAGTATAATAAACCACAACAATCTGATGTCTCTATGGTTATCACGCTAGATTATTACTATAATTTTTAGCGTAGATTTTCAAAGCAGTCTAAGGGGTTTGGATACTCAAATCTCAGTCAAATTAATTAACTGAATTTGTCATTTCCTAAAATAAGGACATCAAAATGTTACAGAACTCCGGTCCAGAATTTTTCAAATGATCCAAACCACAAATCCAGACTTGGTTTGGATATTAAACAGAGCAATAACTGCAATAAATGTACAATAGGATGACTTTACTCACGAATATGAGATCAGAAATTGGACACTGATTTTTCCCACTTTTTACATTTATTTTTAAAAAAGAGTAAAAAAGCATGTTTGTAATGAGGTTAGTTTCAAATGTATAAAACCAATCGTGTCACCAGGAGGAACAAGGATCAAGCAAGGTATCAGAGTCTCTTAACTTCATGCTTGATTTCATACTTTTAATACTCTATTCTCTCTCATTCGCTCTTCGCTTTTAAGTATCCTGGTCTTTAAAATATGTCTGGTCATTTTATCTAAAGTAGCTAAAATTCTGTTTGTCTCTGTTAGTCCCACAATCCTTTCTTCTGCTTTTATTCATTTATTGAACGTCAGTGGGATGTAGTCTCCTAAGTGGGTAAGTCACTTTTGAAAATGGGACTCTGCCACATAAATCACTTAGGCCATGCAATGCTCACTAAAGCAATGCCTAAATACCTTTAAAAGTATGGGCCTAAGTGACATTTTGAAATGAGAATTAGATACTTTTATAAAGCATACCCAGAAAACTAACATGATGAATGCCAGCCATTAACCTGATCACTTTGCCTTTACAGAGGTCACATTTTAAAAGTTTCTTCCCTTATGAAAGGTTTTACCAGTTTGAGAGAGATTGCCTATAATTAAAAAGGGGAAAACCACCAGAAAAGTTAATATCTTTCCAAAAGGAAGACATTCATATTTTATAAGTGCAGCTGCTCTGAATTTTCCTGAAACTGTATAATGTGATAACTATATGATGTAGTATACTTTATTTTATTAGCTGCATAGTGTTCTTATGCTTGAGAAACATCTGTACATTTATTATAGGAGCATGAATTGCCCTTAATGGCAGTGGGAGTTCTGCTTAAAAATCACAGTCACACTCCGCCATTTACAAAGTTGGTTTTGAACTTTACACTGCTATATTATATCCTAGCTACTAGTGACTTCATTAAGTCCAATATTATGATACATTCATTTTAAAAAATTAGTTTTTGGCCCATTGTGCTGATCTTCTGTGTGGAAATGAGATAGCTCTGTGCAAGTGCAATCAAACTGAACATTGCTACTTTTGAAGAAATAGCAATTCGTTGTGCTACAAGAGTATTTTAATACCACTTACTACTTCTACCATAGCAGCAGCCTGTTGCACTAAAATCTGTTCCATCATAGTTGTAATCACTTGCACCCTCACAATCTGTTATCTTGTTTCTTAATCCCTCCCCTCCTTTGGTATTTCCCAGATTCTAACGTTTACTAATAGTTTTGTGCACCAGGATGGTAAAACGTGGGAGATGCAATCATTTTTGGATACACTACGATTCTGTTTTTTGTGTCAGTACTTTAGTAAGCTATATTATTTATATTGCTGTTTCTACATGATCCGTGAGCAAATGGAATGTTTTATTATTTGTTTGATAAATATTCCATCTTGGATTTCTGCCCTGAAATCTGTCTTCTGGTAAGGGCATCTTAGAACACCAGTGGAGCTAAAATTAAGATTTGTAAGCCTGGTTCTGCAAATTCCTGCTCAGATGTGTAGGGGCTGTGTGAGTGAATAAGGGCTATCTGGGTGAATTAAGAACTGGCAAGATCCTTGTGAGGGAAATTGAGCACCAGGGGCAGGAAATTCATTCCAGGTCTCATAGACTCCATAACTGAGATTTTACATTCCAGTGAGATGGCTGTAATGGAAGCTAAATGTGTTTTTTCATATCCATCATTATATCCTTGAATTCCTGACCAGCTGGGCTGTTCTACTTGGTTAGCAGCCCAGTGGAATAGAAACTACTTCCACTCAAAGTGGTTCTCACTGTAAAGTGGTTTCCCACCTCTCCACAAATAAAATGAAGTGGATCCAGACCAGTCTGGATATTTCCATGAGAGCTCTGTCAAAACAGGATGAGTCATACGTACTGTTCACTGCTGGAGTTTTACTGGTTTCAAGTGCAGTGGTTCTGTATTTAATGGTGAAGCTGCAGGCTGTAATCTATGATGTGGCTATCATGGATTAGTTAAAAGTCAACAACAAGGAAATTTTGAGTTTGTTATTCACTGTCGGGGATTTAAACCTCATCTCGGTATGTAAAGTGCCAATTCCCTTTAAATAATCCATGTTAAATGCTTGCTCCAGAATACACCTTTTTATCTTTATGACCTAATCAGTTAACACTCTTGGCTAAATTCTCTGCTGCATTCGGTCTTTACTGAGCACATCAGAGGCAGTGGAGCTGCAAAGGAGCCAGTTGCCATTCCCTGCTCCAGGAGGTGGTGTTTAGACTCTAAATCATGGCATAAAGTTGGCATTCTACTATTTGAACATTGCGGGAGCACAGCATGGTCTAGCTACACCCCTGATTCACTCCCTACCCTGCCCCCTACACCAGCAGAATGCCCACCTGGCTGCAGAAGCAGCACAGAGGTCCTGTAGCAGGGTTGAGCCCTCTTTCTCAAACCTTCCTTTTAGAGGGGAGGTTGAAAAGGTGATGGCAAGATTTGTGCAGCTCTGTCTGGATACCTCTGGTTTCCTATCAGTCAAGTTTTAGTTCTGGGCACTCTGCAGTGATTTCATTAGTATCCTTGGACATTGATTTCCTCCTGGCAATGAAGGAAGGTTAGGTGTCATTGCAGATTTTTTTAGTTGTCAAGCAGTCTGTGATACTGATGATCACAAGATGCTGCAGGCATGCTTCCAGGACCTATTCTTTGGCAACATTGTTCTTTCTTTTCTGAGAGGTGTCAGAAAATATTGTAGGGTAATTGGTCACTCACTCCAAGGGTTCTTACCTGCAGATTCTGTTGTGTCACCTCCCTTCTTCAGTATGTATGTGAGGTTACTACAATAGATAGCGAGTTGCTTTCTGCTGCAGTGCTATCGTTATGATAATGACAGCCATATCTACATCTTCTTTTAATAAGATCCAAGCAGTGCTGGCCAGTTCTTCTATCCATTTTTTTTTTTTTTTGGCGGGGGGGGGGGTTATATTTATCTGCTAATTTATAATTTTCATACATGGTTGCCCAGGCAACTTCTTGGGCCATCCTCCAGGGTTAAATAGCGACCATGGGCCAATCAGAAGGTCAGAAGTTGCTGTTGCTCTGGTCCCTTTGGGTGATACTTCCTTGGTGTGCCTTCTGGTGGCTGTGGGAATGTCAGCTGCCCCAGGTGCTGCATCCCTAAATTCTAATCCTGCAGATCCTTACAATAATAGGTCTTCAGATATGTTAAGGTCTGTTACAATGAGGACTGTGATCAATTATTTTCCACGTCCGCTGAAGGGAGGATAAGAAGTAATGGGCTTAATCTACTGCAAGGGAGATTTTGTTTAGATATTTGGAAAAACTTTCTAACTCTGAGGATAGTTCAGCACTGGAACAGCTTACCTAGGGAGGTTGTGGAATCCCCACTATTGAAGGTTTTTAAGAATAGGTTACACAAAGACGTGTCGGGATGCTTAGGTTTACTTGGTCCTGCCTCAGTGTGGAGGGAAGGTCTCTCGAGGTCCCTTCCAACCCTACATTTCTATGATTTCTGTGTCTTATTGGCTAGCTTAGGTGGCTCTGTGTTCATTGTGCTAGCTTTTGTGAAGCCCATTCTTAGGTGCCTAACTCTTCCTGTGCACTGTGTCAGGAGCCGAGGAGCCTAATTTTACTAGATGGCAGGGTGCTGAGGATTGCAGAGCCTAAGTGCCCCCTGTGAATCTGACCAAAGAGGTTAAAGGAGCTCTCACAGGGTGGACTGGGCCCTTTTAGAGGGAACTAGTCCAGCCCACCTGTGCCTCATTAACATAGCCTCTCAATGGGGCTTGATACAAGGTAGGTGGTCTTTATAAAGAGCCCGAGGAGGACAGGAAACAGGGAGAAGAAGCTGTAGCAGGGGCTGCAGACATCATGAGGCTCCTGCAGGAGATCCTTGGCCAGTGGGAAGGGTTTGGGCCTGAAGGACCACTTGGACACTGTGAGCATGTGGAAAAATTCCAGGCAAAAACGCCTGGGAGTTTCTGCAGAGATAAAAAACAGGGAAGGACTCCAGGTCGGAAGGCCTGAGAGTGGATGCTCTGAAGAGAGCAGGGAGTGTATTAAGGAGACTATGGTGGGCTGAAGGGAGTGGCTGATCAGAACCTGTGAAGGGCTGATAAGCTGTGTCCAAACTGGAAAATTAAAAACAGATGGGGTGGAAGATTCTTTATTTTGAGTTTGCTTTATGCTAGTAAACAAAACACCAGGAAGGGTTGTTATGGGTCACAAGGCTTTGTATAGTCATTGAGGATGCTGAGTGAAGGGAAAACTAAGGCAAGAGCCACTTCAGGCTGTGAAGGGGTGCCCAAAAGAGGGTTGACTATTACAGGAGCCTTTTGGATGAAAGGTTTTAAAATATAAGATTTTATCTTTAAAATGAAAAAAGATAATGAAATGAGAATAACTGGAAAAGAATTTGGTCACTTTGATATTGATCTGCTTTATGGGGACCCGGGAGAATTGACAATGTGATGGAGATTTAAGTTTTTGTACTGTTTTTGTAAAATGGACTTCTCCCTGTAGATATTTTAATTGAATAACCTTTGGTGAAACTCTGATACAAATAGTATCCTTGTAACTAGGTGAGATGTGGGTGAGTAGTCCCCAAGACTAGCTGCAATTGTATCTGTTTATAACACAAATCTGGAGCTAGTAAAGGGCAGAAGTTTAAATGGAAGCTGATAATATTAAAAGTGAAAGTACTGTAGCTTTGCATCAGAGCTACAGTGGCTGTGACCTACATAATCTTCCTTGTTGTTATTCTACATTGTGCCAGCCCTCTGATGATGGACAGACAACTCCAGCAATGTCTTGAGAATGCAATAACATGTCCAAGCAGAAATAGTTTATCACCATTGCCTCTTTTATAACGGAGTCTTGCTATAAGACATTGTGCTGAGAAAGATTTAGCTACATGGATTCCCATTAACTTAAATGGGAACTGTGTGACACTAAATCTCCTTGCACTCTGACCTCTAATATTGCTGGGATGTTCACTGTTTTGTAGGTTACCAGAAATGAACAGCCCAGAGTCTGTTCTTAGTTACACTGGTGAAAATCCCAAGTAACCGTACAAAAAACAGGGTTACTTAAGGATTTATACTCAAGACAATGAGATCTGACTCTAATACATAACTGAAACAAAACATGGATCGATTATCCAGTGCTCTGCAACTTGTTTAAATAGCTGTTTCTTTCAGGCTATAGTAGTCTAAGGTACATCTATGCGGCATACTTCTTTTGGCAATGTGTAGTGTACATTCTCACATAGGTCCCCTAGCACCAGGGTAGCTGGTGAGGCATGGCTTAGTGACAAAAGGCTAGCCGACGCCTTAGCTAGGTGTCAACAAAATCTAATGGACCATCACCTGGTTAAGTGGCCATTCTTTGGCAGCAAAGAGAATGTGGGTGAAAATCTACATCATGACAGAGAAACAGCTGGGGTTCCTGTTCACCAGACTGTGTGTCTCCTGAACCTCAGCTGGCGATGATTCTCAAAGAAGAGAGAGAACTATAAGAAGGGAGAGCAGACACACCTCGACTGATCTCTCCCTTCCTCTCTACCCCTGGCATCGACAAAACTTGAAGAACAAAGGAAGCATCATTGGACTGGGGAGGGATCCTGACTGAAAGGAATTCAGCCAGTAACATGCTGAAACACATGGCTCATTACTTTAGTCACTTAAAATCTATCTTTCTCGAGTTAGTACATTTTTTAAATTGTTTTATCTAAACCAGTGAGTTTGGATGGGAATGTTTGCGAAACTCCATTTCGGATAACAGGGTTTGTGCATATCATTTTCTATTAATAAAATGATCGACTTTATATGAGCTAGTATTGTCCAGGAAAGATCTGGGCAGTACGAGTTGCACATTTCTAGGTGAAAGTCTGGGACTAAGAATTTGCTGGCATTGCTCTGCAGTGTAATTCAAGAGTGGCTGGCTATAGCACTTGTACAATATAACTGGGAGTAACTTACATGCTGGAGGCAGTGTGTCTGCAGACCAGGAGTTGCGGTTCTCACAGCGACGCAGTGTAAGAGGCACCCCAGGTTGGAGAACTGAGGGGACACAGCTGTTCATCAGTCCAAATTGTACCCATGGTAATGTCACACTAGCATTTTGAAAGCCAATTTTTGTAGAAATCCAGCAAAGGGGGAAACAAGGTGAAGCTGACACCTGTTTAAGTTGTATTTCACTGGTAATGTGTTATTTGGAAGAACCTCATTAATGAGTGCACTTACCCATGTGATTGACTTTCATTGTCAGTGCTCTAAATATAAATATCACAGGACATTGTGCTGTAGGCATAAACCAGATTACACTGACATGTTTATAAGATTGGTCTTCTGATGTATTTCCCTCCTTTAAAATTCTTAAGTACTATAGAGTATGGAAGAAACAGTTGCAGAATTTCATATTTGCATTCTGGATTTATAGTTATTATTATCTAAAGCTGACAAATCCGTACAGCAAACCCCTTGTTGGTGATTTTTCTCATTGTATCTGTGAAGCTAGAGAAAGTTTTTGTTTTGTTGGTATCTCAGAAGTACAAATGCTAAGTTGATGATGAATGGTTTCACACCTTTTTTTATATGAACAGAACTTGCAATCTTAAATTAGCATCTTGAAGAAATCAACATTCCTGAGTTGCACAGGCTGTTTGCAAAATGAGCACATAGATGTGCTGTGTAGTTTAAAGTTTCTCAGGTCAAATGTAGTTTAAACTAGTCATAAGTCTGATCTTTTAATCATAACAGCAATAGCCTTTTTCTGTGGAAGGCTGATTCTGATAGGAGAAAAACACTTAAAAGCATATTAGCTTTCATTTCACCAACAAGAATATTAGTTCTAAAAAATTATTCTTCAATATTTTACAAATTACATATTTTGGAGGGGAGGGGAAGGAAGATTTATCACACCGTACCTTTCTCTTTACCTTTTGTCTTGTTTACTTTTTTTTGTTTTCCTACCTTAGGCCAGGTGACTCAGACTCTCCCTGCCACTTCTTGATACCTGAATTGGCTTTCCTGGAGGCAACACTTCCTGTCTGTGACTGACAAGAAGCACTGTTTCTGGTGGGATGGATTTTCTCCATCTTTCTTTGTTTCCTGCAGTCTCTGCCTCTCCTTTCTCGGTTTTTAATCCTTTCCTTTTTGTCTGTTTTCTATCTCCTGTTTTCTCATTGTACTTCTCCTGTTATTACACTTCATTTCTCTTTCCCCTCTGTTTTCTTACCTTCACTTCCTTCTCTTTCCTGCCAACTTCCTTTTCTCTCTTTCCATCATCGTCATCCTCTCCTTCCTCCTCCATTTTCCTTCCACTTGTCAACCACTTTTGTCTGTCTTCTCCCACAAACCTTTCCCTTCCAATTTCCTTTCTGCCATGCTAAGGTTTCCCTTTCTCTGCTGTGATTTTCAGAAGATCTCCCCCACATTTTCAGCCTGCAAGTCCACACATCTTCCTCCCTCTGGCAATCCCCATACTGAGCACAGTGCTCTGTATATAGCTTTTAGGACGATTCCTCCAGTCTTTGTGACTGAGAGACAGCAGGCAATTTTCAGAGGTTTAACAAAGGCTGCAGCGTACTCAGTACAGATAGTGCTTAATCCCTGAAGACTGGAAATGTAGGAAGGTGGAAGACAACTGTGAGAAGCAGGAACTCCTGCAAAATGGGGGACTTGGCAGCCTTGTCTTTCTTTATGTCTACTGTGTTACCTAGAGAACAGAATTGAAGGCAAACATATGAATGTGCTAACACTGAAGTTACTGGCTTACCCTTTTGGGTTTTGAGCTTCAAGTCTTAATATTACTTTATTGTTCTATTGTGTTTAGATTGTCGTCAGGGATTATACCATTATATTACAATGGTATAATAATGTCCTAGAATTACTCCAAAAAGATAAATACCGGTGTCCTGCTGGCCAGAACTATTGCAGTTAAAAACTGAATAGCATTTGATTACCATTGCTTTATATCTGTTCATTAGGAACTGGACTGAGACTACCAACATTTCACACGGAACATCATACAAACGTTGCAAAATAACTTCTGGTCATTACTGATCTTGTCCAGATTTGAACCAATAATTTTAGAATGAAAGGCTCTGCAGCCTAATAACCAATCATCTGTACTACTACTCAGTCCTCTAATAATACAATGTCCTTTAAAATAATTAATCCATAAGGGAAAAATAAAAAAATAAAAAGCTACTGATAGAAAAATTGAATGATTAAAAAGTGAACAATCAAAAAGAAAACGAAGGGATGCTTTCAATATCAGACTCCCTTATATACTGTACCTGTAGTGACCACAGGACTGTACTATTGTGCCCCTCTTAATTTAAAACTGTTCTGTACAGATAATCAATACAGTCAAATACTCTAGCATTTGTCAGTGCCAATGGGAACTCCTGTACAGACACTGTACCATTAAAATAAGAAATATGGAACTCATTAAAAAAAACTGATGAAGTGACCTAAAATATAGCTATACCAATTAGTATAATATAATTACTGACCTACTTGGTTAGACTTAACAGAAAGCAATGATTTCATTAATAATAGCCTAAATGAAATGCCATTTGGGTAAATAAGTGTTAACTTGCCTATGAAGGGGCATAATTATGTTTCTTTCCTAACTGTGAAAGAAAAGACAAACATTGAAAGTACATTATATCTTCTTTATTAAGACAGGAACATGGGCCCAGGTTTCCAAAGATATTCATTTAGGTACCTAAAGATGCAGAGAGGCACCTCATGTGATTTTCAAAAGTGCCTAGGCACCTGTCTATATCTTTAGATAAATTTAAAAAATTGACCCATGATCATTTTGACATATTAAATATTCCATAGGGATTCATTTTATTTCTTTCCACTATGGTGATTCAGCATGTAAAGCAGAACAGGGGTCAATTTCAGAGTTATGGACACTCCAGAGAAAATGACTTGCCTTCAGCCCCCCAGAATTCAAACAGTGTTATCAAAAACACCATGGTTGATCTCAGCTCCTAGGAGGATACATACAGCAGGGAGAGAGGCAGATTAAAACAGTCAGGATGCTCAGCATGCATGGTTTTATGGATTAGCGCTAAAACCTAAAACTATATGCTTAGAGACTCAGATTTTCAAAACTATCTAGGAGATTTGGATGCCCAGCTGTGGTGTCTAATTCCCCCAGGTGATTTTGAAAATCCCACTCGGAAGCAATGACAAAGCCAGTAGGACATACAGAGCACAGATATAAAGTACTCAATACAGCTTTCATCGCTAATTAAGCAGACTGCTGAGTTTTGCACCAGCTGAAGAGTCTCTGTTTGAGTGGTCCCAGGTAGAGGGGATTTCTAGTCTAGCCTAGAGATGACAAAGGTATGGATAACTATATGATAAAGACCGTAGTCAAGAAAAAGAGTAGCAATACCCTAGACAAGCATAGATGTAAAACAGTATGATTCCAGTCTAGAGCAATTTAGGGTCCAAATAACCCCATAAGTGTGAACCTCTTTGACAAAGGGTGAGTATACCCTGTACAGAGGGAGCATACTGTGGCAAGGTGGGCCTGTTTGGCCCCATGGGTCTGTGCTCCCTACAGCTATGCTGGTGGTGTGCTGGGGGGGCCAGACCCACCCTCTACCCCAGGCCCCAACCCAGGGACCTTGCAAGGAGTAGCCTCAAACAGCTTAGTCCAGGGGCTACTAACTTCCCTGGGTCGCTCATCTGTAGCCCCTCCACTTGTGGTCCTCCTTCAGTCTCTTTGGGGCAAGTGTCCTCTGGTCTTGCCTGGACAGGCTCCTGCTTAACTCCCATGGCTGGGTGCTCTCACCACACCCACACTAGCTCCTCCACCAGCTCCCCACCTTGCAGCAGCTCTGCTCCACTCTATTCCACTCCTCCACCGACTCCACGCCTTGCAGCAGCTCTGCTCCGCTCTATTCCACTCCTCCACTGACTCCACACCTTGCAGCAGCTCTGCTCCACTCAAGTCCCCCTCAGCTGCACCCATCTGCCTGGCTGGGAGGCTTTTAACTGCTGGGGCAAGCTCTTTGATTGGCCTCAGCTGGCCTAATTGGCCTAATTGCCGTGGAGTAGCCCCAGCAGGATTACCCAGGGAACAGGGATTTGCTAAGCCCGGGGCTAATATATATGCCTTCCAGCACCCTCCTATAACCCTAGTTTGCAAATAGGAGCACCCTCCTATAGCCGTCAGGGCTGGCCCCGTCACAATACACAGCCTCATCCAATTTACCTAAAAGCTTTCTGTGCCCATTGGTATCACCTCCCTCTAGTCTGGAGTGAAATTCAGCCAACTCATCTTCATCAGTGCCCCATCTCAGTGGGCCACCAGTGCTTCATCTCAGGAAAGCACAAGGGTACGATCCAGGTCTGATTGAAAAAAGCATATTGCTGGATGATAAACATGCTTACGTCATTGCCATCCTAGTGACTCACGATCTCAATGTGTTCTCCAAGACAGGACAGACCCGTGCTTGTCATGGAATCTTTGAAATGAGTCCACGTACAAGTGTCCTTTTCCGCATGGATACTGAAGTTAAAGTAGGTGACCCCAGTGCCAGGCCAGACAAGGATATTTTCAGCTGGGGAGACAGCTTAAGGCACAGCAGAGTTGTCTGTACATCAGCACAACTCTTCATGCAGTATTATTAATTGCTTTTTCTTTCCAGTTGATGATTTGTTACATGTTGCCATAACTGTGTCAAGAGAAACACGCTCTTTTAGGAAACATGAAAATCCTATGTTGTCCCTGTTATTCAATCCCTAGTGCTATAGATTTGTTTTCATGTCTTTGGGCTTATATTACTATTTAGCTTTCATTGTTGTATTATATTTATATGTTTATCACTCATTAAGGCTGGAGATGAAACTGGCTCACTTTGTAGTACTACAGCGAAGAGCAATCTGCTGCAGCTGGGCTTATATAGTCCATTGATATTTATGATCACTCATTTTCCCTTTGTTTGCAATTACATACTTTGTCCAAAACCTGTTCCTAAATATATATTTACACAGTTAGGACATTAGTAATGTTGTGCATCATTATTAATTGGGCATATAAACGCTTGATACAAGCCATCTGAATCCCTTGTGTGTGAAGAAAGGGATCCCAAATTTCATCCTTTTTTGACCTGCTATGGTTGAGCCTCAGTGAATTATAAGAATGAGGTTCGAATGTTGGCTGATGGAAATATCCTGATGTATGATTTATAGGCATTTTCAAGTGAAGCTTGCAAATCCAACACTACCTTTGTAGTTCAGTTCATTAGCAGAGTAGTATATGACCATTTCAGCAAACTCATTAGACTTCTTCTCCACAGAGAATAATCTTGCACTTCTCCCAAATTGCAACTCACGAACTATAAAAAATCAAAATAATATGAACACTGAATAATAGAACTATTGGCCTCTAGCCAGATGTTCCCACCTTTTAGGAGCCTCTTCCAATTTTATTTTGCAGTACAGAAGGTAGTCAAAATTCTTATTTGAGGACGCAATGAGAAGTAAGTGCATGTTCAGCAAGAAACGTGCAGGCAATGATCTATCAATTGAACATGCTGAATGATCCACAAAATGTGATCAGTTGCTTCAGATACAGACTGAACACTGATTTTAGAACTACACGCATGGGCAGAGGCCCAAATGGGCCTATGTGACATCTGTTTTTATTCACTAAAAGAAAACATTCACAACGAGTGGGGAGAGGAAATATCTGCAATACCAGTCAAAGCTTGCAGTATTTATTCAGGAAAGTTCCAATTTAGTCGATGGGAATTTTGCCCTGATTGGAATTTCAGGATCTGGATTTATACTCATGTAATTTTGGCTATTCCGTTATCCAAATTAGTGGCAGAAGTACATTCAAATTGTTTTGGTTTTAGCAAGTTTAGTGACAAGTTCTTGGCAATCATCTAAAGATGAGAAAACACTGTGTGCAACTGATGAATAATAAATATTTTATGAGGATTTTTTTTTCTTCGCTTTTTTTACAGGAAGAAATCTTTTCTGTTTTCAGCTCTATACGCTGCCTTTATATTTGGTGGTCGGCACCTAATGAACAAACGAGCAAAATTTGAACTGAGGAAACCACTAGTGCTCTGGTCCCTGAGCCTTGCAGTCTTCAGGTAGGCCTTTTTTGAAACAGCAAGGAATTGTTTGCGTTAGTTTATTAACAGAGTTAAAGTTAACAGAGTTAAAGGAAATGCAGCCATAACAAGAGCATCAAAATGATCAAGAAGTATTGCTTTAGTTTTATCATTTAATGACATTAAGTCCCCCAACCCCAAAATAGTCCTATTCTGCCCATCACATCATAAACATCTTAAGAGGAAGAAAACTAATAGCCAATCTCTTAAAGAGTAAGGTGAGAAGTGATTAAATCAGAAAATTACTTTGTATTTTTGTGACAGCCAAACTATCCTAGCGATCTAACCTACAAAATGAAATAAGCCAGTTATGCTGTTAGACTTGTTCCCCTTTATAGTTTAGTATTATGGTTGTGTTAGTAGAATAATTAGGCCATGATTCTGATCTGTTACTCTGGTGTAAATCTGGAAATACTTTGTTGACATGGATGAAGTTACACTGGTGTACTGAGGTCAGAATCTAGCCCTGGGGTTATTCCAAGGATGTAAAATAAAGAATTTATTAATGCATTGGCAAGGGATGATAGTGGGCGATGGGAAAGAATCTTACTGTGCTGTGACCTACCTCCTCTGAGCTTGAACTTGATCAGTGGTGAAACTCTCATTGATAGCGGAGAGAGGCCCTTTGTCACCTATTGGATCCTGCAGTGAGTCTGATTGATATTAGTGACAGCTTTCCCCTAATTCCCTTTCCAGATACACATGGTACCAACTCAATTCACTGACCACAGGCTACTAATGTACAGAGAACTAGTGATCGTGAACTCAGAGTATCACAGATTTCGGTGTTTATACGGAACACGTGTTATAGTTCACTGTGCAGCATGGAAACAATTTGTAAACCAATATCAAAGACCACTCATAACTGCATATATTTCTAACATCATAATAACTCCATAACTTCATTATAGTAGTTCACAAGCCCATGATGCAGGTTTGCAAAGTGAACAAAGATGTCAGTAGAACATTATGGATGATTTACAGATTATTTCACAGACTGTTGGTTTGAGGATTTGTCTTCACTACCATAAAAGGATTTGTGTTTTATTTTTTTTTAAATGTTGGCAAGTTTTAACAGTCTAAAACATAGTTTAGAGAAGATAAGATGTACTCAGATTGACTCAGCCAGCGAGCCTGTGCTTGCCTGTGCCTTGTCTGCACTAGAGCTTTATAACCTGCTAGTTTGAACGTGCTAGCTAAGATGTTCTTAAGCAATGTTTCCCAAACTTCACAAGGCGACCCACCATTGAATTTTGTCTTTTGTTTGCGACTCCCATTACATAGTTACATATATGCACCCTTTGCTCCAGTACTGCAACTTTAATCCCAACCAGGTGCGGAGGGGAGCCTCTAGAGGGTGGAGAGCGATCCCACCCCAGACTCACCCTGCAACAGCAGCTCCCTGCACCAGGTTTGGCCCACTCTCCACTTAGGTCTGACCAGCTGTAAAGGGGCAACCGGGCTAAATTTGAGCGAGTGGTGTTGCGACCTGGTACACGGGGTCACAGGGGCAGCCAGACCAACCGGAGTGCACCAGATCACAGTGCCCAGAATGGGAAGCCCAGCCCGGCAGGACAGAAGTCATGGCTCCAGGGGAAGTGCAGGACAGGTTCTCCTCCTTCCTCGGCCCCAGCACCTGAAGCATGTGTTTACCAAAGCCAGAGCCCAGTGATCAACTGGTTAATCCAGCCTTGGATATGCCAATCCATCTAGAACTGTTCTGTGACTCATTGGTGGATCAGGACCCACTGTTTGGGAAACACTGTTCTTAAAATAATCATCATCTTTTGCCTAGTGAAGACAAGCCTGGAGTGTCCTGGCTAAATTTTACTTTCAGTTCTTACATTCTGACAACGTATAATTTCCTGATAGCTTCAATTAGCACTGCATTCTCCACTTCCTATCCTTCATGGACCCATACGATTGCTGGGCACCTGTTAGCATTTGCTATACTTTCTCCCAGAAGTGTCTAATATCAGTGATGAGTGCATTGGTTCCTAAATGGTTTCTAGATGAATTTGTAAAGTGATTTGGGATGCATTTGATTGAAACACACACATGATTACAATTATGTTACCAATAAAATATAGCCATTAGTGGCTAGCTGCCTTCTGTAATATAATGTTAGCTTAATTCCCAATTTGAGAAAGTGTAGTGCGATTGCATATCTGTGTCTTTGAAAGAGGCCACCAAGATGATTTTTAAAAAAATTGCATTCAATGCAGATTGGCCCCAGGCTGAGATACATTGAAGTAAATATACCATAATCATGACCCGATGAAGTTTCTAAAGCTTTTTTTTATTAAGGGTTTTCCAAACAAACAATATGTTCCACTCAGAAGAATGACCAGGAAAATGTACCATGGGGCTAAAACATCCAGAAACTGAAACTCATGCAGAATATGGTGCACTGAGGACGAGCAGAGGCGCTTGAGCTATTGTTAGGGCATTATCTGGGAGGGAGAATTTGCTTTGGAATTTGCTTCCTCTTCCTTGCCCCCCACAGTCTAAATAGTCCAGTTCCAGTGACCGTCAGGGTACATCGCAAAACTCATCATTTTCCCCACATGCTGGAAAATGGGGGGAGACTGCAAGGGTGGGTAGTTTTGGGCAGAGATGGAGATCTGAGTTTTGAAGTTGCCTGAGTTACTGGTGGAGTTGTATTAAAACGTATTGGCTGCCTTTAGGAAGGATTTTATTTTAAGTTACATTAAGGGCACCTAAAACATATGACTAGATGTCCCTTTTATCATTTCCATAAGACTATATCAATACATTTGGCTTCAGTATACTGTATTTCTATGACAGTGGTACTATTGGAGTTCAAGCTTAAGATGTACGCCTTTCTCTAGGACTGGCTTTAGAGCATCTTAACGATATGATGCAATTGCATTGTATAGGGGGAAGAGGGAAGAAGGAGGTCAACATCTTATGAAAAGAAAATGTAACTATAAGGTGGATTATGAGTAGAATGGGTTGGGAATTTTCCGTTGGAATGATTTTCTGACAGAAAGTGCTGTTTTTGCAAAATTGAAATTTTTTTGGTGGAAAACGTCTGTTTTGCTGGGAAAAAAATCAGTTTTCCATTGGGGGAAAAAGCTCCCCAATTTCAATGTCACTGTCTGTCTGCGGGCAGAAAGTAAAATTGACAAAAGTCTTCTAGGAGGGCTGGCAAAGCTGAGCACCCTGACTCTCCACTTCCCCGGCTCTCAGCTCGCCCCCCCAGCAGTGCGGCACGGAGATGGAGTGCCCAGCATTGGGACAACAGAGTCTGAACAACCGTTGCGCTCTCTGCCTCTCCACCCTGGAACTGCAGGGAGAAGTGGTCGTGGCAGCCAGGCTCTTCGCTTCTCTAGCAATGCCCTTGCTCTGCTGCGCCCCACAGCTGGTCTGGAAGTCTCTTGTCAGTTTCACTTTGTGCTGTTTCACTCTCTTTCACTTGACTGGAGCCTTCCAGGCACGCATCCAGGAAGCAAAACAATTCCCTTTTTATTCTCCCAAAAGAGAATTTTTCTAGAAATCCCTTCCCTCGAAAATTTTCATATTTTTGACTTTTTTGTCCTAGTCCAGGACTAGCTTCCCCTCACCCTCCAAAACTGCAGCATTTTTTGTGGGAAAGAATTTCCCTTTTCTGGACAACTTTAATTATGAGGCTTCCATGTTCACATACTATCTCAAAGAAAAGAACCACTTGCCGCAGGATAGAGCGAATCCATAATAATAAATAAAATTTATGTTGGAGAGTTCTTATGAAACTAGTTTTCAGTGTCTCTTCCTGGATGCACAATTTCCAGTTCCATCCTTAGGGCTATCAGTCACTACCAGTCTCATTGAAGTGTGCTAAACATAATCCAGCATTGCTACTGCTGTAATCTTTGCCAGTGGCTTTAATGCTTTTGCCAGGTCCCCAAAGAAATGTGGATCACAAAATGAATGAGCCAGCAATGTGACGCAGTTGTGAAAAAGGCTAATATCATTTTGGGGTGTATTAACAGGAGTATTATATGTAAAACACGGGAGGTAATTGTCCTGCTGAAGGCAGTAAGGTATAGCATGAGAAGGAAATGTCTGCTCCAAAACTTCGGGAACATTGGATAGAATTTGTATGCATATGAGTAGGATCTGACTCCCATCTTCTACAGGAAAATACTTTTATTTTTGTACAGCATTTCTCCTTAGCTTTTCTTACTTTTTGTTGAAATTATATTACTTTTACTGTATCAATCAGAGACTTTAATAATCCATGTTCTTATCTGCTGTGTAGTGATGTCTAATCAAAATCTGATAGATTAGTCCTGTATACAACTTCAAGGCCTGTGAAAGCCATTTTTTAAAGTAAGAAGTGAGTTTCTTGCTCACTGCATCTTCTAATAATCCTACCATTTTATCTGCTCAAGGTATCATCATAAATATTAACACTTTGCTGAGATTTGAGAACTTGTGTCCTAGACTAAAATAGGAAATTCTGTTTGCCATGCAATGTTTGCCATTCTTCAAACTGTATCAATGTGCTTTTTCTTGCCAAGATCATTGAAGTGTGGTGGTATCTATGATAGGAAACTAGCTGTGCTTCTAAGAAAAAACAACAATAGAACACACACAAATTATTGAGAGTTTAATGTGAGTTCATTTGTTCAAGGGTGAATTTTAGTCGTAGAATCATAGAAACGTAGGGCTGAAAGGAACCTCGAGTCTAGCCCCCCTTGGGTAAGGACCAAGTAAACTAAACCATCATTGGCAGGTGTTTGTCCAACTTGTTTTTAAAGCTTCCAGTGATGAGGGACTCCACATCCTCCCTTGGAAGCCTATTTCAGAGTTTGACAACCCTTATAGGTAGAAAGTTTTTCCTAATATCTAACCTAAATCTCCATTGCTTCAGATTATGCTAATTATTTGTTGTCCTGCCTTCAGTGGAAAGGGAGAACAATTTGTCACCATCCTCTTTATAACAGCCCTTAACATATTTGAAGACTTTTATTGGGTCCCCCTCAATCTTTTTGCAAGATTAAACATGCCCAATTTTTTTAATCTTTCCTCATAGGTTTAGAAAAACCTCATCATTTTTGTTGCTGTCCACATCTTTCCTAAAATGTGATGCCAGAACAGAACACTGTACTCCAGCTGAGGCCTCACTGCTGCTGAGTAGAGTGGGACAATTACCTCCCATTTCTAACATAGAACATTCCTTTTAACACACCCCAGAATTATATTAGCCTTTTAAGCAACTGCATCCCACTGCTGACTTATTCAATCTGTGATCTACTATAACCCCCAAATCCTTTCTGGCGGTACTATTACTTAATTATTCTCCATTTTGTTGTTGTAGATTTGATTTTCTTTCTTCCTAAGTGTAGTACTTTGTACTTGCCTTGACTGAATTTCATCTTGTTGATTTCAGACCAGTTCTCCAATTTGTCAAGGTCATTTTGAATCCTAATTGGGTCTTCCAAAGTGCTAGCAACCCCTTCTAGCTTGGTGTTATATATAAAATTCTATAAGTATGCTTTCTACTCCTTTATCCGAGTCATTAATGAAAATATTTAATAGTAACGGACCCAAGACTGACCCTGTGGCACTCCACTAAATGCATCCTCCCAGCTTAACAGCAAACCATTGATAAATACTTTCTGAGTACGGTCTTTCAACCCGTTGTGCACCCACCTTATAATTTCATTTAGACCACATTTCCCTAGTTTGCTTATGAGAATGTCATGTGGGATTGTGTCAAAAGCCTTTCTAAAATCAAGATATTTCACATCTACTGCTACCTCCACTAGGCTGGTAAACCTGTCAATGCCAACAGCAAGCAGCATTTTTGAGGGTGACAAATGACTTGGTTTTTCTTTGGAAATGTTGCCAATTTTCAAATATTACTCTCAGGTATAATGTCATTTTTGCAGTAAAAATAGTTTAACAATAGTAACAGTTACAACCACAAAATATTTTTCATTTTGAAACAACAAAAAACATGATTTTTCATGTGTTTTGCTAGGAATGTAGGCATTTGTTTCCCTTCACTGGCCTATTGGCCCATTTCAAGTGTGAGAGACTTAAGGATAACTCTTTGGTGCTATCTCAAATTATTTTAGTCTTATTTCATTCAGCTCTCACATTTTAATTACGAGAGCTGGATGTACTGTACCCATCTCAATTCTTTGATGAAGTTCCAGAGGGTTCAATTTTTAAATCTTTGTTGTTCTGTGTCAGTATGTTCCCATTGCTTCCTCTCATTCGGCTGCATAATTTCAGCTACAGGATGAGTAACAATTAACCATTATCATTGTGTTTATGATGCTGACACAGGTTTATTTTTCCATCTCAAATGACCCGAGGAAGCAATATCTAATTTGATTAGGTGTCTAAATGGTATTCAGTCCTGGATGTTTGAACATTTCCTGAAGTTAAATTCTGATAGAACACAGCTAATTTGAGTTGCCAGTTCCTCTAGATAAGGTTAGTTTACATCCTATTGCAAAGGTAAAGTTAGGGTCATTTTTGATACTTGTTCTTAGCTACACTACAGTAAAAATATCATGCTGGCATTCCTAGGACACAGCTAAACTGTGAACAGTGCTCTCACAGAAGGAGACTGAGCCATTAGTTCATGTTTTCATTACATCTCAGCTAGATTATTGCAATTAATTCTTCATAGACCTTCCAGACTGTTTACTGTGTATGTTGCACTATTATCCAGAATTCTGCAACAAAAGTTTCGATAGGTCAGGTGTATATTTGACCACCTACTCTTCACACCAAACAGCAGCAGGGCCTCATTTTCCTTTGACCTGCCTTTTTAAAATGCTATGTGTAGCGGAAGGAGTGCCATATTTGCCTGTAATGCCACTAAGGGCTTGTCCTACAACACTTTATCATGTTATTACACGGGGGCATGTGCAGGAATTTCAATTTGACCGCTTTTGGAGGGGCACGTTAAAACAAACACAAAGGAAAGTTTTGTGTGACACCCCCTGTCCCCATTTCTCAGGACACCTCTGGTGGGGATGCCCAGCAGCAAGGAGGCGGCAGCTCCCCCTGACAGCGGCACTCTCCGTGTCCCTGCAGCCCAGAGAGGGATGAAGCAGCAGGGCGGCTGGCTGCTGGCTGAACTTCTACCTGCCCCACCCCTACAGTTGCTGCTTCTCCTTCCCTACTGCTGGCGTCCCAGCACAGCTGCCTGCTTTGCAGACCACCCACTGAGGCATGTCAGGGGGTAGAGGCAGAAGCAATGCATGGGACTCCAGCAGCATGCAAGGAGAAGCAGCAGCTGTAGGAATGGGGTGAGGAGGAACTCAGCCGGAAGCCAGTCACCCTGCTGCTTTCTCCCTCCCAGGGCTGCAGGGACACATGGAGAATATGGGGTGCGGGGGGCCGGGCCCCTGCTTGCCCCGCCTTGTACATGCCCCTGTTATTACATGACAGTAAGGAGCCAAGTTAGCTAAAAGTGCTAACTACAACTTTGCAGTCAATGAAGACAAGACTAAACCAAGTTTTAACCATGATGAGCTGATGCAATGCTGAACAGGCTTGTCCTTGCCTACGCTGTGGCCATCATTTCAGCTAACTGAACTTTTCACAGTTGTATCCTAATGCAACAAAGTTTTGTAGTGAATACAAGGCCTAATTAACTGATGGCCAAAAGTAATTTCCCTGGGTGCATCTTTCAGATTTAAGTACTTACGTGTGTGTTCATCAAAAGTGGCAGCTTCACTATCTAGCATGGCTGTTGGTAAGTCACATATTTGGCAAAACTAAGAGGCGAGTATCCCACTAGTGATCCATCTTATACTTGGATCACAATACATGCAAACCTCATTAGAAAATCGCTGTCATTTTTTCTTTTGGAAGGCTGTCCTAATATACTGCTTATTGTGAGTACTATGCCTTCCTCAGAAACGTGTAATTGATTGGTAAATCAATCTTCAGCGTTGGAGTCACTTATTCCATATTCTAACTCATAACAAAATCATGCCAGCGGGGTTACATCCTCAACAAATCTGTATATTAAAACATATTCTAAAGCTGAACAGGGAGGGAAAAAGACAGGGATTGTTGGAGTCTGAAAAAAACTAATTTCAATTCACCTATATTTATGACCCTATATTTGTGACTTCAGTAGCAGCAACTAGATAATCCTGATAAGGAAATACAAGTCGTGCTGTGTAGGCTGAATTGACAAACTGAAGAACAAATTAGACACTGGCTCGGAACAGAAACTAGAAATGATTTATTATATTATTACAGCATACACACTGTAACAGCGATCAGGATAACATAATGAAGTAAAGATATATTTCTAATATCACAACTACAGTCACTCATTTATTTTAGTTAATACCATCCCATCCAAATATTTCTATTCCTATGGCTAGATAGGCTCATCATTAACGTCATGTGATGGAATTTCCTGCTATTAATTTCTCATCATTTCCTGACCTCTGTGATCCTGTATAGTTTTATTACCCAGCATAGGCATGTTTTTCTTTCTTTTGCAATCAGATGAAACTGTTATTATATGTCTTTAAATTAGGAAATAAATCATATACTTGTACTTTTATGTCATTGGCCTAATTCTCTTCTCATACAAACAGATTTACCCCTCTATAACTCTATTGATTTTAATAGTTATTCCAGATTTACACTGGCATACCTGAGAGGAGAATCAGGCCCCATAAAGGGTTAAATCGTGGCTTTGCCACAAGCAAAGGGTAGTGGATTGTTGCCAGTTTACAGCAGACATTATAGATAGGAGTGGCAGAAAAATGTCCATCAAAACATTTTTCAGTGGGAAACTGGAAAAGCTAAACTAAAATTTTATTGGAAAGTGTCTAATTTCCTGGTTGGTGGGCGATGTGAGAGCGAGCTGAAAACCCCTCCCAAAAATGGGTTTTGGCCAAAATTTTGTGGGGTTTAGTTTTTCATTTTTGCAATGTGAATTCAGTACATCTTCTGGAGATCTGCTGTTTCAAAGAGAATTTTGATCCAGTGCTGCTCTCATCAAAGCCAATGAAGGGCTGTCATTGAGTTCAAGGGGTGATGTTCTCTATCTTTCTAACCGTACTGGAGTCTATGGGAGCACTTGCAAGGCACTACTGAAAATGAGCCAGGTTATCAGAAAGAATATGGTCCAATGGCAGGAGCCAGTGCTTTCTCCAGTTTGTTAGTGAATTAAAATTTTTTGATTGTTTGAGGAATTAAAAACACCCAGGCTGATGAATCAGGAAGAGAACTGCACTTGTGTGAATGGGACATACTTATAGGATGTCAGCCACCCCAGTTGTGTATCTCTGTGGAAGGCACTTTGACATCTTGGTCAACCTGGATATGTGACCCATGTTATTCTGTCAAATAAAACTTGGATAGGCGCAGGTGGAAGAGCAGGGACCTTCTGTGAAACAGAAGTCTCCAGCTACTTTCTGCTGAATATGCCCACAAAAGATTATCCTTGTGGGATTTCACTGGAACAAATGCTGACAACTCTTTAACCTGTTATGCCTCAGCAAATCCAACAGTTGGTTCATGAATGAGTCTATTAATTTAGTAATCTCAAACAGTGAGTTCTAGTGAAATAAGATTAGAGGAGCAATGGGAGGAAATGGAGATAGAGGTTTGTGTATTTATCTGTAAGCTACAAGTTTGTTTAGAAGAGCAGTTCAATTTCCTTTATCTGCAATGTTCCATTCAATGTCTTCTCTAAATTGCTATTAGATTGCACATGCATATATTGTTTACTAACTGCAGGCTAAATCCTGAGATCTGGACTTCTACTTAAATCAACAGGAATTTGCAAAAGTAAAGAATGAAAACTAAGTAAGAATCTGTGGCACTAGCCCTGTAATTGCCATTCATTTTATCGAGCTGAGCAGTTCATTATAGCTATATTATAATTTTTAGCTTCTTTAATCCTCCTTTAGCCTGTCAAATACTAATCTTTCCTTGTAATTTAGATTTTGCTTAATTTGTTTGCTGACTGTTTTACAGTTTTAGTGATCGTTAGTCCTCTTGAGTTGACGTTATTCACTGGTAAATCTTTCATTTTATTACTTTTGTTGCATAATTTGGCTAGGGTAATTTTAAACTCCTGAATACATACATTTCAATGGTAAGTATTCCAGTTGCTATAACAACTTGATACGTTTGATCCTGTAAGAATCTTAAAATTATCCTGCAGAAATAGGTATACCCCTTTTTTGGATTACTGTTCAAATTGCCAGAATATTACAGATTATTCTGAAATCTTCTTGAGATAATGTTAAGAGCCTAAAATAGTTTCAGTAATAATGCAGGGAATAAGCGCAAATGCCCCTGAAGCATTCATTAAGGATTACTTAGGAGTAATTCATGCTATGCTTATGAATTCCTTTAGGGCTACTTTAGTAATCCTTAAGAGGGTTCCTTAATTCTTATGTGATTTCTTGCCAAACACAAACTTTAAGGTGAAAATTGAATTTTTTTTTTTTAGTAATTTAGCTATAGCCCAAACTTGTTAACATGAATATTGCGGAACTAAGAAATGTTTCTTGATAAGGTTGTTCAGTTGACAAATTATTTTACGAGTGCTGGAGAGTCAGTGGGGTATGCACAGAGGTTCAGTTATTTTCGTGGGTGGATTAGTGAGTTATTTGTAAAATGATGGATTCACTCAATAAATAATGTTCCTTTGAGATGCCTTCCACCTATATCAGAAATCCAATGAGCAGTTTCAATTGACAGCACACAGGCAAGACTCTATTATTCCCTTGCTTACAGAAAGAAACAGTGGTATGAAACTGTTGATTAGTTTCTAGGGGACTATTTGGAAGAGGACTATTAGACGGAAAGTTGAAAGTGGATAAGGTTAATAAATGCTTCTTCCATCCTTGAGAACAGTTAGTTATTCTTCATTGGAATAGGGTTAAGCTGATGTCTCAATAAGCAAAGGATGCCTTTCGTGTCTAAAGAAAGACGATTGACCAAAGCTGGTCTCCAGCATGACAGTTGCTGTTGTTTCATCTCCTAGCCAAAAGCTGCCAAGCCTTCAATAACTAGTGAATGATCTGTTTGGTGGACCCTTACTTTCTCTATGGAGCTGCACCCCCATTCTGTTTCCACCAATTTCCTCATCTGGTAAAAATAATATAAACAAGGATTTAATCATGCCACTTATTTCTGTGATAGTTGCTTTTTAAATTGGTGAAATTCTTTGCAGCAATTAACAGCGCTTCAGTTCATTGATTGGTAATGTGCTGGACTCCATGGGATTGTCTGAATATTGGAATAAAACAGCTAATCCCTCTCATAACAAGGGTGGGTTTGGAGCATCAAATTGCATTCCCTGGAGAGGGAACTAAGGCTATACGAGAACAGAAGTAGCTGGGATGGAAGTCCTATTTATGTGTTTAAAAAAAAAATCAATCCAAGTGGTAGCTGCAGCAGCTGCCAGAGATGTTGAGTTTTGACACATTAGAAATGAGAGGTGGATGGATTTTACTCTACTGCAGCATTATGTGATTTAAAGTCTCCAGCAGACAGGGATCATTGATCCTCAGCATTTAGGGCCAATTGGGGATGCTATTGTTTGGGTGTACTTAATGAGGTCTCCTGGGACTTGAAGGACTACCTTAGGCATAGTGTTTTCAGATTCTGTTATTGCAAGGGAAAGGGACATAGGTTCAGGGGAAGTGTGAGTTGTTACTGAAAATTCCATTGACTGAAGTTGGGCATGTACATGGTGTGGCAAGGGGCTCTTTGTTAGCATTATGTGAGACTCTCTGAGCTGTCAGACAAATAGTCTTGATAAAAGTAATTGAGGTGGCATTTAGTTAAGGCAGAGGACTGGTAGTTAAAACATCTGGGGTCTGTGCCTCCTCTGCCACAGGCTTCCCAGGTCATTTAAAGCAAGCTACTGAATCATTCTGAGCCAGATTTACCTATGCATCTTCTTTGAGGTTGCATTTGGCTTTCCCACTTTGTAACTTCCCTCTCCCTGCCACCCCAGCATGCATTGAGGATTAAATCATTCATATTTGTGAAGTACTTTGAGACCTTTGGACATAAGGCCCCAGAAGGAATGAAATTTATTATGTTTCTTCCTCTCCCAATTGCATCCTGTCATCCCATATCTCCGAGCATTTACCGTTCACTTGGCAGTGCTTCTTTCCTTTCATTTTTGTTCTTTCTTTATCCTTCTGTAAACTTAAGCCATGTTATATTTCCATTTGGGAGGTGGAGGAAGGTGCCTAGGCTATAAAAGTAGGGAGAGGAGAACTGAAGAGTGATGAGAATGACCCAAATTAATATTTTCCATAACTTATTCTGGAAAACATTAGGCAAATCTTTACTCATAGTGCTAATTTACAGTTTTCTCACTTTATATCCGATATCTCAAGAGCAATATCTCACTTTTTACACACATACGCACATACACAGAGCAAACAAACGCTCAGGTAGGAAAATAACAACCAGTCACAGACACATGCACTTGCCTATTTATACATCTGCACATGCCGATGCATGTTTAGTAGAGCTGTGCAAAATATTTGCACAAAATGCTAAATCACTCTAAACTTCCCTGGATTCGCATTTTGTTTCAACTCCAAAGCTAAATCACATTAATTGAGAAATTTAGTAAGGAGCCTTTTGAGACCTCATGGGACAATTGTTTGTTTTGCTCTGAAATGCATAGTTTCAGTGGGAGGTTTTTTGTTTTTTTTAAAGGGGCAAACTCATCAGATTTTACTGAATAGAGCTTTGAGATTTTAAGTCGAATCAAACCTAAACCTCAAAGTGCATGTGAATTTGTCCTTAATGAAAGTAAAAAATTCCTATGTCAACACTAGCGATAAAAACTATGAGGCTTAGCACAACTTTTGCATCATAATCTGTGAACTTTCACACCAGTGAACGGAACAGCCATAAATTCCATATTCTTGTTTAAACAGTGTTAAATGAACATAAGTGTTTCTGGACATAATAACTTAACCGGCATGTATTTAAAAGGTTTAGATGCATAGTACCCTAACCAGTAGGCTGTGGGATATTCTGATGTGAGGCTCCTGCCTCCCTCAGACTGCCTCTCCTGTTGAAGCTGTTCCACTATGTATAAATAATTAAGGAGTCAGTGGGCCCGAGAGAATAAAAGCAAGCATGAGCTTGACTCTGTAGTTTGGTGGTTAGTGCATTCATCCAACATATGGGAGACCCAGGATCAGGTCCCCTGGCTTCAGTGACTATTTAATTATTTAGCTGAAGTGAAACAGCTTCAACCACAGAGGATGTGGGGCTCCCTCAACAAAATATCCCATAGCCCATTGGTTAGGGAACTCCTCTAAAAGGTTTCAAATCCCTTCTCCCCCTAAGGCAGAGAGAGAACTTGAACTGGGAGACTCCCACATCCTAGCTGATACCCTAACCATTGGGCTCAAAGTTGAGGGAAGTTCTTCTCACCTCCCCTTTTGATTAAGGTTGTGTGCAGGGCCGGATCTGCTAAGTGGCCTCCGAGCACACTTTCTGGATCAGGCCCTGCAGGTGAGTTAGGCAGAGGATCTTCTATCTTCTTTCAGAGCATGCATTGCCCTGGGGCTTAGGCACCTGGGTGCCTAGAGAGAGGCTGCAGTGCACTTGCATGAAGATGGAAACCTAGGCACCAAGGGAGATATTACTGGAAAAACTGTAGGTGCTGAGTGAGTTTAGAACGCCTATAGCACACTATGCCCACCCATTGCATAGTGAGTCCAGGAAAAAGAGTTGAAGAAAGACAGCTACTGAATTTTTAGAAGACTTCTGCTGCTCTTCTATGGCATTTATGCTAAATTGGTAGATTTTTCAGCTGTGTGTTCTTGTTCCTAAGACCTTGCACTTTTGTAAACTTTCACTACAGCTCTGTGCATCACCACATATATTTAGGTCCTGAAGTGTGTTGCTAGTACATCGCATGAGCAGATGATGCAAATGTGATCTAAAGAGGTGTAATAACAGCTCCTATATCCTTAACACATTTATCCTGAAGGGTCTTAGTGCATCTGTTGGAATACAGATGATTTGGGGCTTGTAAGCTTAGAAATATTTACAGAAAACCTTTAAAAGTGAAAAGTTACAGAAGGCTGCTGTGAGTTAGATTCCTGCCTGGATAGTTCCTGCTTATAGTGTGCTTAGTGCACTAATTCAGTAGTATAAGTCCTCGCTGATGTAAAGTAGAGCACAAAGCCCCCTTTGCTTGTCTCAGACAGATCTAGGAAGGATAGTTTAGTGGATGGGGCTCTGACCCGGGACTCAAGTCCTGGATTCAGATCCTGGCTCAGATACTGACTTCCTTAAAAGTCACTTAAACTACTTTGTGCCTCAGTTCCTTGTCTGTAAGAGGAGTATAAAACTTTGCCATCTTATAGGAGTGCTGCATGGCTAAAACCATTAATAATTGTGAGGTGCTCAGATACCGTAGGGATGAGTGACATAGAAGTACCAGAATAGATAGAAACAGAGGCTGGGGGAAGCTAGACTTGAGTTCAAGCAGTGCCAGAACTCAGTATTTAGAGTAGCGCTATGCTTAAAGGCTGATGCTTGGTGAAGCTCTCTTTATATAGGGTATGTCTGAGATGGAACCAAAGGTATCACTGGCAAGAATACCACTGAAGCCGCCTGCTTGTGGATAATTAGTTATGGGGCAGCCCAAAAGGGAGGTGGTAGTTCTTTTGCCTGGGAGCCTCAGAATAGGGAGACAAAGTGGATGAGGTCTTTTTATTTTTTTTATTTTTATTGGATCAACTACTGTTGGTGAGAGAGACAAGCTTTTGAGCTTACACAGAGCTTTTCTTCAGGCCTGGGGAAAGAACTCGGTGTCACAGCTAAAAAAGGTTGAAACGGACTAGTTAGTATAACTTGTCATTCAAGGTGAAGGGGCCTGTTAACACCTCTCCAGTCATGGAGGGAAGGGAAGCTGGGGGCAGGGGGGTTAGGGGGTTGCAGGTTGTTGTAATGAGCCATAAATCCAGTATTTCTGTTCAGTCCATTATTTTAGTGTCCAGCAAAGTTATGAATTTCAGCTCCCAGGCTCGTATTTCAAAGGCGTTGTGTAGGTCTCTTTTAAGGATGAGGACTGAGAGGTCAAATCTAGAGTGATTGCTTCACGCACCCTCTCATTCTTGGATCTGGTTTAAAAGAAACCAGCTACAGTTTGATCAGCACAGCATTCCTAACATTCAGAGAGACATCTTATTTGAAAGCTACATTTTTTATCAGTTACTGTCAAATCTTGTTTATCAAAAGAAGATGGGGAAAGCGAAAATAATGTGGCTAAGCAGGGTTTTGGATAAGACAAAGGTTTGTCTATGGATTTAAGACACTACTCAGAATAAGAATCGGTTCCGACGCTGAGTTTTGGATAATTGGGAATCTGGTTAAATGAGGTTTGCCTGTACTCTTTGGTCAGAGTTTTGACTCATGCACCTCACAGCCAACATGATACCAAGGAACACTGTGCTTGTGTGGCACTGGCAGGGTGGGAGCCTGTAGTCAGACTACAAATCCATTTCTATCCTGTTTCCCTTCTGGAGTTAGATAACATGCCAAATTGTCATGTCTGCTTTTGGGATGCAGACACCTATCTATTAGGAACTGAAATGAGATCAGTTAATTCCACATAGGTCACTAAACAACCATAAAATAGTAATAACTTGCAGTCATTACCAACCTGCTCCAGATTTTAACTGGTGACCAAGAAATCAATCACTTAGCATCTCATGGTAATTTGAGAGACGAAGTGGGTGATGCAATATCTGTTATTGGACCAATTTCTGTTACTGGGACTGATGTGGCTTCAGCAACACTGCATATCTCATGGTAACGGACGCAAAACCTCTGTTTAAAGACATGGCTTGATAAAAGATAATACTTATCTAGTCACAGATATATAAACAGCATACCACAGTCTTTACACTTATTTAAAGCAGGAATAACTCCACTGAAGACCTGGAATTACACTTGGGTAAAATCATTGTAAAGCGAGATCAGAATCACGCCGAAGATCACATCAGTATTCCCACTGGCCTTCTAATAAAAGAATGTTGAAGCTGTCAAAAGATGAATTACTATCTGTTGTCATTAGAAGGATCCATTCCTTCTGGAAAATCCCATGTTACTTATATGGCACCCAAAGCATGCATAAGAAGTTATGCTCGACAAGACTAATAAGGCGGGTCTCTTCCCACTTCAAAGCTGTGTAGGAGTGTGGATTTCTTCATTTAAGGAAACAAATGGTAGAGTAAGAAATGATTAATTTTAAAAAAGGGAAAGAACATCTGCAATGAAATCTACCCAGTTTGCAAGTACCCAGTAGTACCCTGTGTACTATCAAGGGTAGCAAAGTTATTACAGACTCTGGTTAATTGTTCTGCTCCTTTGAAACTTTCATTCCTTTACAGATTCATTGTTAATAACGGGAAAAAAAGCTCATGTGTTAGTGGGAAGCAATGTAGCTATGTGCCGCTTTTCTCTTCAGGAATACACAACTGAGGAGAAAATATAATCAGGGATTATATTGCTCATTCATCCTTTGTTTCCATATATCAGGTAATTCATATTTCATAGAAAATCTAGCAGGTCCTGTCCCTGCAATGGAATGAATCCCATTTTAGGGGAGGAGGACTGCTAAAAAATGCTAAATGATGTCCTGCTGAATTCTTCCGTCAGATGGGACAAATAGACAGAGTGAAGGCTTTTTAAACAATACGTTTGAAAAAAGTGTCCAGAAAAGAGTGAAAATAAGTAGACTATTGATCCTAGAATTTTACTCAGCACCACCACATACTTGTGTGCTGGACAGAAAAAAATCCTTTGAAACAAAATTTGGAACAAACGAAAAAGAAAAACGTGTTTGTTGTGAATAATAGTTTCTCTTTCTAACAAGCTTTAATGTGCACACGCTCCCTTCTTTGAGGTTCGTTTCTAAAGGAGTGGAAACCAGCCTTCAACACCTGAATGAATAAGAGCTCCAGTTCTCTCGTGCTGATCGGTAGCTCTACAGCTAGGTCAAATGTCCCAGTTTCAGATGGTGCAAGTCTCACAAACCGTAAATGACAGAGTTTGTACAGACCACAATTCGTGCTTGAAGCATCAGGTTGGTAGGAACTTCTTGCTCCAAGCTGCACATGGAGTGAACCATTGGAAAATTAGTCAGTGAGCTCCACCCCTC
This sequence comes from Emydura macquarii macquarii, assembly GCF_026122565.2. Lineage (NCBI taxonomy): Eukaryota > Metazoa > Chordata > Testudines > Chelidae > Emydura > Emydura macquarii. The sequence continues at coordinate 4,398,863 of NW_027133000.1, read as the reverse complement.
TCCCATTATGTTCCAGAACCATCTCTCATCTTCAAAGGCACCCTCTCCTCTATGTCTTTGTTGGATTTTTCAAGAAGCACTAAATACTCTCTTCTTCATCTTGCATCTGCAGTTCTTGCCTCTGTGAGGCTTTGAGGTCATCCAGGAGTGTTTTGCATTTTAACATGGACATAGAGAAAGGGAACACTTCGCTCCCTACTGGCCCGAATTTTAGAACCAACTTTCCCGCCACACTGCCATATAGCTTAGGTATTTCACAAAATAAGAATTTTTGAAAATTCAAAACAAAATGAAAAACTCTTGATTTTTGAGTGTTTAAAATTTCAGGTTTTTAAATTCTGTGTAAAGTTTTTCACACAGCTCTCTCTTGTACATAGCACTGATTAAGCTCTCATAGTTCTGCCCCAGCGTGAGTGTAAAACCTGGGCACAAATCTACAAGGGACAGGTGTCTTTCTTTGGCTATTCTTAGTCCTACGCAAGAACTCTCCCTTTCAGCTGCCAACTGAAAGTGTTGATTACAAAAAACACCCAGCTAATGTTAACGTTACTAAGTCAAGCACTCAAAATGCTTAGGAAATGCCAGAATTAAGGTTGCCTGTCCAATCCTATTTCAGCTCCTTTGTGTGTATGCATTAGGATACATTCTTTAATTACATGATCCCATACTATTTTTCCTCCAGTACTCATTCAGTCCACAGGATGATCCATATTTTGGAGTTGAGTTAAGGTTATGCAATGAATGAAGCTGTTTGTAGGATCTTTGCACTGTTGTTACAGACTATCCTATACTTGCTTATACATGCCAAAGGAATATCTGTTTCTCAACAACAGTTTCTTGCCGACCTTATCTCAGATCATCTGTGGGAAAACTTGTTTTGCAGTGAACAGGAAAAGGACCACTAGAAGATGAAGATGAAGGACCACATTTATCCCAGACATAAGCAGGTACAAGTCCTGTGGAAAAAATAGAAGTTGTTTCCACTTATGCCATGGCTGATTTTTTTTTCTCTGTGCTTCTCAATGGTAGACTTTCAAACAAAGTTGGTCACAGATATTTTTGGATCCAGCTTCAAAAGGTTCTAGCAAATATGAAACATTTTGAAGGAAGCTTCTCTGTTGCCTGTATAAACATCAGTATGAGAGTAGAAAAGCCTTTTAAAAATCCTTTCATATTTCAAGGTTGTTATGTCAGAAATGGGTTTTTATTAATTTAAAAAAGAAAGTGACAGCGTCTCTTACAACATGGAAGGTATGGGCCAAATTTACTTATGGGCCCAACTCCATTTATGTTAGTTATGAACTTGATGCACTATGCATGTAATATTACAGATTTCTAGTCTCCAGATTCCAATGCTGCTTCACTGATCCAGAATTCAAAGAAGGCAACTTCCAATATGAGGATTTGAGACAGGCTGTTTTGATGGGTTTTGTGACTGCTATTTACTGGGGTAAATGTCATTATACATACAGAACATCAGTAGCATCTATTTGCTATGAACCTTGATAAAATAATTATTTTTCCTATAGATGACCTTATATAACCTGCTGCTATCCATTTTTCTCTCACTCAGCTATGTACAGAGATTTTCTGTTCGGTGTTTTTACCATATCTCTGATCTATCACAGCATGTTTGTAGTACACCATGTCACTTATTCCCGTCAGTGTGAGGGATGTCACTGTTTCAGACACACATGCAACAGCTCAATTTCTACATCACTAAAAGAAAATATAACCTATTGCACATTCGTAAGAAGTTGCAGCTATTAAATTAGCATGCAGACTTGCTGGCATAGTGAGGCCCCAAACCATTAAGAAACCAGTTCTTTGGTAGAAGAATGGAAAGCCTAATACATTCAATAAATTATCTTCTATTGAATGAAACATTAAGCCTACTTAACTTTTGTTATGTGTTAAAAAATGTCAAATTTTTAGGAACTGACCTTGAGACATTTCTATCTGACTCAGCACATTTCACCTGTAAATCTTCTCATTATAAAAAATTGTGGCTTCACTTCTTTTCTTTATTGGTATATAGCAGAAGAGGCTGAAAGCTACTGAAGCTTCAAACTTTGCATGTAAGTTGATCTCAATTAGGAGTGTGTGATCTCTTAAGTATGAAATTTATTTGATTTGGATTTAACTATGACATATGCTTAGTGGAAAATTTGGCTAACACTACAGATGTGCACTCCAACAGAAACTCACTGCTGATATATGTCTATTCCTTGAAATGCATACCTTTTCATAAATATGAAAAGACAGAATTATGCTCCCTGATATTCAGGGCTGGGTTTCACAATGATTGCAACTGGACAGCTCTGAGTTCTGCCACTGGGTTCTTAATGGACCCTACAAGTCCTGTTTTTCCCCATCCCTGGCACGCACCCTGTACCAGTTAAGGGGTATCCTGACTTCCAGGAGTATGCTATGTTCCAGTGATATGTTATATTTGTTGTTACATATTAATTCTTGTATCAGATGGCTAATGTGATGCCAATTTTTTTTAAAAGGCTCCAGATGCAATCCTGGCAATTACAGGATGGTAAGCTAAATTCAATACCAGGGAAATAGGTTGAAACTATAGTAAAAGAACAAAATTATCAGACACATAGATGAATACAATTTATTGGGGAAGAGTCAATATGGTTTTTGTAAAGGAAAATCATGCCTCACCAATCTACTAGAATTCTTTGAGGAGGTCAATAAGCATGTGGACAAGGGTGATCCAGTGGATATAATGTACTTAGATTTTCAGAAAGCCTTTGACAAGATCATTCTGCAAAGGATTTTAAGCAAAATAAGCTGTCATGGGATAAGAGGGAAGGTCCTCTCATGGATGAGTAATGGGTTAAAACATAGGAAACAAAGGATAGGAATAAATGGGCAGTTTTCAGACTGGAGAAATGTAAATAGTGGTGTCTGTACTGGGACCAGTACTGTTTAACACATTTATAAATGATCTGGGAAAAGGGGTAAACAGTGAGGTGGCAAAATTTGCAGATGATACAAAACTACTCAAGATAGTTAAGTCCAAAGCAGACTGCGAAGAGTTACAAAAGGATCTCTCAAAACTGGGTGACTTGGGCAAGAAAATGGCAGGTGAAATTCACTGCTGATAAATGCAAAGTAATGCACATTGGAAAACATAATCCCAACTATACATATAAAATGATGGGATCTAAACCAGCTGTTTCCACTCAAGAAAGAGATACTGGAGTCATTGTGGATAGTTCTCTGAAAACGTTCACTCAGTGTGCAGCGGCAGTCAAAAAAGCTAATTGAATGTTGGGAATCGTTAGGAAAGGGATAGATAATAAGACAGAAAATATCGTATTGCCTTTTTATAAATCCTTATGCCCACATCTTGAATACTGCGTGCAGATCTGGTCCCCCCCATCTCAAAAAAGATGTATAGGAATAGGAAAAGGTACAGAAAAAGGCAACAAAAATGATTAGGGGTATGGAAAAGCTTCCATACAAAGAGAGATTAATAAGACTGGGACTTTTCAGCTTGGAAAAGAGATGACTAAGGGGGGATATGATAGAGGTCTATAAAATTATGACTGGTATGGAGAAAATAAATAAGGAAATATTATTTACTCCTCATAACACAAGAACTAGAGGTCACCAAACGAAATTAATAGGCAGCAGGTTATAACAAACAAAAGGAAGTATTTCTTCACACACCACACCGTCAACCTGTGGAACTCCTTGCCAGAGGATGTTGGGAAGGCCAAGACCATAACGGGAGGATAGGTCCATCAATGGCTATTAGCCAGGATGGGCAAGGATTGCTGTTTGCCAGAAGCTGGGAATGGCTGATGGGATGGATCATGTGATGATTATCTGTTCTGTTCATTCCCTCTGAAGCACCTTGCATTGGCACTGTCAGAAGACAGGATACTGGATTAGATGGACCATTGGTCTGACCCAGTATGGGCATTCTTATGTTCTAAGACTCTTTATAAAGAAAGAGGGAAACTGCAAGAGTATGTTTGCTAGGGTTTTTTTAAACTTGTAACAGGAATCATGGTTGGAACTATTTCTAAGCAGAAGATCTACAGTGAAACACAGTGAGACAGAGTACCTTTAGGGATAATACTATTATCCTCATTCTAATGATGCTCCTTCCTAAGTGTTAGAAGAAAGAGACTTTCTTTGAATCTTTAACATAGTCACATGACAGCCCCCCCACCCAGTTTTTCCCATAGATGTTTCCGTGAAAGGGAGTGACACCCAAACTGCAAGTTTGGAATACCTTGGCTTCCTGGAACTAGTGGTTCAAAGCTCACTCTTTTGTTCTTCCAACCCAGACTTATTGTGGGTTGGTGGATGGGAGAAGGTGAATTTGTGATGAGATCTTAAAAGCCAAGCTCCTTTCTCTTTTGTGTTTAAATATCCCATGTGTATGAGAAGGGTTTTGCCTGAAGTCCTTGGCCAAAATTTCCCCACCTCTGTTTTTGTGCAGTCTGCTATGATATAATTGGCTGCTGGCCTCCGTGCTTGAGATGGCTGCACTTCACCCCTGCCATATGTACATAGTTAGTAAAGCATGGTAGGATCCTTTGGCATAAGAGACACTGTGTACATGTAAAACATTAGTGTAACCCATAGCTGATGAATTTTAAATTTAGCTGAACCATATGCAGAATTCTTACAGATTCCAGTATGGCCCCATCTTCAACTAGTCATGCAGAAACAAAGCTATGTGTTTGTTCTGGTTTTTTTTCTTTTATAAAAAGAACAGCCAGAGTGCTATATTTGTGCTGACTGATAGGAGGACCTGTTTGACGTACGGGATGACGTTGTTTTCTGTTCTAAGATGTGCATGTCAAAATGGGTTTTGTCTCTAGATCTGTGAGCAGAAAATAAAATGTATGTCAAAAATGTTCCATGTGGAATAACAGAAAGTACTTGTACTGCAGCGAGCTAAACAAGAAAATTGGATATTTCTGGATAGTTCTAAAGAGCTAAATGAGACCATGTTCTCTGCTCAGCTCTGCAATGGCGATATTTTGGTATATGTAGTAGTCGCTGTCAGATGCTTTCCTATCTATGTAGCATAGACACCAAGAGTTAATTCAGCCCGTGCATAAGCAGGTGCAATTCCCATTACAGTAGAATTTCAAAGATACGAACACCTCGAGAATGGAGGTTGTTCGTAACTCTGAAAGGTTCGTAACTCTGAACAAAACATTATGGCATAGTACCCTGCAGTCAGTGTCTTCCAGCTGAAGCTGGGAGAGATCTCTGCAAAGCTGGCACCTGGCAGGACTTCCTGGTTTGCGAGCAGTTCCCTGCCCTGTTCCTGTTTCTTGCCTTTGGGTGGAACTGGGAAGACCTGCGGTGCACCCTTGGTGCTAAAAGCCCCAGCCCTCAGCTGCCTCTCCCCAGGGCTCACCCTGCTCTGTCCACTGCCCACTGCACTCCAGAGGCAGCATGTGGCAAGGCTGGCCCGTTGCCAGCGCCCTTCCCTCCCCTGCCCCTTGCACTCCCAGAGGTGCAGTCATGACCCAGGAGTGCAGCCACAGGAAAGCTTGGGCTGCATCGGTGTACAGGCTGTGGCCCTTTGAAACTCCTCCAGAGTGCAGCCTCTGGCTCCCACTCCAGGCCAGGATTTGATTGTAACAGCAGCAGCTCTCAGCAGCTCCTTCTTTTGGGGACTCAGACTCCTCCCACCGGGTTTGTAAGCTTGGCCCCCTCCTGAGGGGGAGGGGCAGTGCTTCGGCCCTGCATACTCTAGTCCAGTGTTTCTGAATTGGTGTTCCGTGAAACCCTGGGGTTCCTCGAGATGAATTTCAGGGTTCTGCGAAAAATTGAAATCGCGCCACCGAAAGCTGCTGAAATCGCGCCGCCGAAAACAGCTGACAGCGCGCGCCGCCGAAAACAGCCGATACCGCGCTGCCGAAAAGGGGAAGATGTCCCGGATTTTTCAGCGGAGGGTATCGCATGGCCCCGCAGAAGTTAAAAAGGGTTCCGCGGCCAAATTTAATTGAGAAACACTGCTCTAGTCAGGCTGCCTTGGGCAAGCAGCAGGGACTCACAGCAGTGACTGTGAACCTCAGAGTCTTCACCTTCTATCTGTAAGTGGCTGCCCTTCACATGGCAAGTGGAGTCGGGGACAGGAAACCCAGATGTGCTGGCTTTTAAGATGTAATACAGGCACAGTATAGTATTTGCTTCCCCCCCTGCCCTCCTTTGCTGCCTGATTGCTTACTTTTGGCTTCACATGGTGTTCAGTTGACCGGTCAGTTCGTAACTCTGGTGTTCGTATCTTTGAGGTTCTACTGTATTACAGTTATGTGGAAAGAATGTTGCCTAGTGGTTATATCAACCAACTAAAAGTCGGGGTTCCTAGATTCCATTCCTAGCTTCTATCTCTGACTTGCTTTTTGACCTTAGTCCTCTCACTTATCTGCTCTGTGCCTCAATTTCCCCGTCTCCAAAATGAGGGTGATAATGCTGCCTTCTCAAAAGTCTCATGGTCTTAATCCACATTTTAAAGTGTTTTGAGAGTCTCATGTTAAAAGAAGAAAGTAAGTGAAGAGTATTATTTTTATATTAGCAGATATTTCACTGTCCATAGCATGATCAAATATATCAGTTGGACACTTGTTAGTCTACTTGAGAAGGCACAGCCTGAAGGGAAAGAAATGGAGGCCATTTTTTATCTGAATAGATGAGACAGCAATATTTGCCAGTGCAGTATGTCTTTGATAAGTCTCTTCATTTGGAAAGGCTGTCACTGTTCAGTAATTCACCATTACCTTGATTCTAGAATCCCAGCTGATTCCCACTCGCCAGACTGCTGTGGTAGGCAGTTCATTTTAATGCCTCACAATAATTACACTACAGAGCAGAGCCTGGGCAAAATGAAGCAGAAGTGATTTCCTGAGCAACAATTCCACCACCCTCATGCACATCATTTCTATGCGAGACGTAAATCAGTTGGTTGATCACGCCTCCCAGAAGGAACAACATGATTAAATGATGGGGACACAAAAAGCAGCTCTGTTTCTTTGGACCATTCATAAAACATTACTCTGTCTGGTAACTTCAGATTGTACATTGGATAGAATTTTGGCACCCAGCACACCCCAATATATCAGTTGAATGTATGTATTTAAATAAGTAAATCAGTTGCCATCTCCATTGTTTCTGTTTTGTTCTGTGCTTATACAGCACCTAGCACAATGGGGTGGGGTCCTAAGAGCTATTGTTATACAAATGATGATATCACCATCATATCACATAATGAAGCTTGACTTTTAGAAGAACAGGATAACTTGTGTGTTCATAACAATTGTAGTTGCATATGCTAACAGAATAACCAAACCTCATGCTTCAAGGCATAAGACGATCAGAGCAGGAGTCCGGAAGCAATATTTCCCTCCATGTGCAGCAGAGCTATAAAGCCCAATACTTGATGCTTTACAGGAAGTTAAAAATGACTGTAATGTCTGGTACAATGTTCGTGTGCAGCGCTGTATGTGGCAGTGAGTGTGAGGATGGGGTGTTGCTGGCCTGAGCAATGATCAGTTTATGGCATATCTTTTAATGTTGTCAGTCTGGAAATCAAGAGATGTTATACAAATTATATATAGAACTAGATTAGTAGAGTCACAGATGTTAAGGACAGAAGGGACCATTATAATTGTCTAGCCTGACCTTCTGTGTAACACAGGTCATAGAAACTCAACTAGTAATTTCTGCCTCAAGCCCATAACTTCTGTTTGAGATCAAGCATGTCTCTGGCAAGATCCAGTCTTGATTTAAAGCCTGCAAGTGATGGAGAATCCACCACAACTCCAGGTGAGCTGTCCCAATGGCTAAGTACCTCACTGTAAAAAAGTGCACTTTATTTCATCTTTTTTGCGTGTGTGATGAATATGTATTGCCAATATGCATACATTTCAACAGTCAAATCCATCACTTCATCCCTCTTGCTGTCATGTGGCTGTCACAGGGGACCAGCTGGTCATGTGGGTCAGTGATGGGTCGCAGTGATGAGGGACAGTGGAGGAGCTGATGGGGGCAGTGACACGGTGGTGATGGGGGCACAGTGCTATGAGACTCTGATGGAGGAGGTGATGGGGGACACAGATGGATGCAGGGAATTGATGGAGTAGGTGATGTGGCGCCGTGATGGGTACAGTATCACTAAGCAGTGATTGGGAATGATGGTGCAGGGCACTGGAAATGAGGCATAGTGATATGAGGCTGTGAGCAGTGTGATACTGGGAAGGGAGGAGTCACAGTGATGGGGGAGATGATGCAGCACAGTTAAATTGAGCAGCAATGGGCATGGTGATGTGGGACAATAATGGACCTTTAGGATGCGGGGAGGTGATGCAGGGCAGTGGTGGTGCACAGCAATGTAAGGTAGCGCTGGCTGAGGATGTGGGGCAGTGCTGGCACACATCAATGGGACGTGGCACTGGCTGAGGTAATGCAGGGGGGCAGTGATGGGACGTAGCATTGGCTGAGATGAGGCGGGTAGTGTTGGCGCACATCGATGGGACGTAGCGCTGACTGAGATGATGCAGGGCAGTGCTGGCACACATCGATGGGACGTAGCGCTGGCTGAGGTAATGCAGGGGGCAGTGATGGGACGTAGCACTGGCTGAGGTGATGCGGGGCGGTGGTTGTGCACAGCGATGAAACAAAGCACTGGCTGAGGTGAGGCGGGGCAGTGTTGGCGCACAGTGATGAAGGGTGATGAATTCTGCATCTCTGAGTGTTCAGACCGTGAAAGGCCTGAACTTTCTTCAGGTTGTTTGTGTTACTTAAAGTTTCTCAAAGTACGGTTTCAGAAATGCTAGTGAAGCTACTTAATTAGCCAGTATGCCTGAGTGCTCTTGTTGTAACATAGCAAGCTATTCAAATTTCCCTTCACCAGGACCAAGCCAGTGCCTATGTTGCCACTATAGGGTGTTTCTGTGGTCAGAAAGAAGCCTTTGAGTCTCTCGCTCTCCACATTCAGTTTTCAAGCTGGAGTGTAATGCATCTATGTTTGCCATCAGAATGGCCTTTCATCCTTCTGGTTACCGAGCCAACAGCTAGGGGTTGGAAAGTGGAGACTAAAACCTGCTCAGCTACTAGATGATGGTACAGATGGTAGTACTGAAGCCAAGCTGTCTCAATAGTGCCACCTGTATGCCTGTTGTAATCTAAAATGAGCTCCTCCGTCAATGTCACTAACACCATAATGTACTTCCTAATGTTTCTCATTTACAGAATACAACATACCTTGCTGTCCAAACAGGTTTAAGAAAATTAGGGTGATTTTTGCTTCTCATTAAATGAATTCGTCTAGTGCTAGCTTGCCAGTTCTTCTCATAGTAAGGAGTTTACAAGCTTAAGCTCCACTCTTGAAGTAGGTCCCCCACTGAAGTCAGTCAAGGTCTGTGTGGGCACAGGCATTCTGCTTGCATGAAATTCATTGCAGGACTGGGGCACAGAAAACAGATGACAGAACGCACTGAGGAACCCAGAGGAGGGAGTTAATAACAATAAAAAATGCAAGCTATTATTAAACTCATCGCTTGTGGGCAGTGTAGTTTCCCAGCCACCCAGATCAAAATTCCACAGGTTGCACACACAGTGTTTAAAGGAGACATTCCCACCTACTCCTGACACCTGAAGTAGCATTTCCCTAGGACTGAAAGAAGGGAGCTGATATGACTATCAGATTGTAACCAGCAGCATTATTTCAGTCCAGTAAAAAAGCAGACCACTCATATTCTCCTCTCACTTACATCAGTGGAAATTCAGAAGAATTTCTTGAAGGCAGTGAAGTTGCTCCAGCTTTACACCTGAATTAATATCAATATTTGGCCCCATACTGCTAATAATTGAGAACGTCACTGGCTTTTTACTATAATGATTTGAAGTTAAGTTTAGCTATTAAGTAGCTACTGAATATTCTTTATTTTCTCTTTCTATTCTGAAGTATATTTGGTGCTGTTCGAACTGGTGCTTATATGCTGTACATTCTGATGTCCAAAGGCCTGAAGCAGTCAGTGTGTGACCAGAGTTTTTACAATGGACCTGTCAGCAAATTCTGGGCTTATGCATTTGTGCTAAGCAAAGCACCTGAACTAGGTGAGTACCTGTTCTCATTTTTGTTTAATGTGCACATTTTGGGCAAAAGACTTCATGCAGAAAACATGCAAAACCATTCAGTGCTGCAGAAAACCACTTTTCAGGCTAGTAAATAAAAAAGCCAAACCAAAAACCCCATATTCCTCAATCGCTAATCTTTAATCTCATTTGAGCTAAGATTAGAGCAATGAAAAGTTGAATAAAATGATTCCCAAACCCCTCAAGTCAATTCACCTTAAATTGTAGCAGTTTTGATTCAGCTTAGGCGAGCTGGGATTTTGCTTAATTAATGCATGCCCCTGGCATTTAATCACAGCTCCTGAGTTGGGGATATTAAAGAACCACATAGAGCCTACATGTTGTGTCCCTCCCTTAGCTCCCCCATACCTCTGGGTTGGTGCAGGCTGCTTCCTCCCGGTGTACCCACCCAACTCCATGAGCCAATGTAGAGGGCAAGTAGGCCCATGGCTCTGTACCTCTCATCCCCCTCTCTGGAGCACAGTGTATTAATTGGGGCAATGGATGGAGCAGTCACTGTGCTTCCCCAAGCTCAGGGATCTTTTTTCTCCTTGACTTTTTTGGAGGGTATGGAAGGAGACAGAGACAGCTTTTGTGCCCTTGTTTTCCCCACTATTTCTGCACACCTATGCTAGGGTTAGGGACAACCGAGCCCCTATTAGCAGTTCATAGTGGAAATGGGAGTGACCTAGTGTTATCTGCTAGCTCGGAGGCAGTGCTTCCTCTGGTGATTTAAGCAAAAAATTCATGATAGGGCAATCTCCTCTCCCATAGGAGGTGACAGAGAGTGTCAAATAAATCCATGTTGTGTTGTTCTTCATTTATCTCTTCATAGGGTTCATTGTTTATCCTCCTACCTTATCTAGAGATAAATAAATCTTATCTAGTGGTTGTACCAACCATGGCGCTAGAAGCTTCATTACTTTACTTTAATGATCATAAACCCAGGCCTTCTGCAAAATAGTTGGGCCTTGCCCCCTATTTCTAAATTTCATTTTTGGAAGTGAATTTAGCACTTATTAAACTTGCTAGTTCAGCAGCCCTGCACTATGAAGCGCTTTCTCAGATGTAGTACAGGCATTGGCAATGCAAGCTTCCCCATACTATCATGCTAATATACACCAAAACTGATCTGGACAGATCACATGTAGGACTGAAATTATAGTTCTCTCTATAGTCCTTAGCCTCTCTGCTGAGATAGCGGATAGGGTGTTAGTGGTTTTGGTGATGTGGGCACCTAGTGACCAAACCACAACCATCAACTCATTTTACGCAGCTAAAAATCAATTGCTTTTTGTAGTCAGCTACTAACCAGGGCTGGATGTCGGCCATTGAGCTAGTGACCATGACTTCTTGACTGAAATTGAACAGCCAACGTATAGATTACTTAAGGTTTGATTGATTCATCCTCTGATATGAACTTTTCACCAGCAAAATGACATTAACCTCAAGAGAGTTATTCTTCACTTAAATCAGTGTATTCCTGATACAATTTGTTCAGAATAAAAATAAAATGTAATAGGAATTCCCAGAATGTGCAGCCAGAACAAGTTATCCAGATTGGAGTATAAGGAGAGGAAGTGGTTGACTGTTCCTTATAGCCATAGGGAACCACCCAACAAGCCACCTAGGGTCAGTAGAAATTAGGAGACAGGGAAGGGACCAAAGAGGTACCATCTTGAAATACAAGTGTTGTTAGGTCCAGGTACCTGGGGCTATTCAACTTCTTGCAGATGGTGGCTGAAGAACACCCACTTCATATTAGTCACCAGGTCAAGAAAACCTGATGTAAGCCATTACTCAGCCTCCCCTCTCTATTTGTTGTCCACAGCAGAGATGAATTACAACTGTCATTTGGGGTTCTTTAGCTCAAGCTGTTCAGGTTTATGGTTAAGCTCTGTAGGTCGCAAGGTTCAATATCCAAGAAGGTATATCCAAGCTCTGTAGGTCGCAGGTTCAATATTCAAGAATAGACGTCATACTGACTGTGTCAAGGAAGAGTTGCAGTCTTGGGCTTTGACTGGTTACAGAGGGACAAGCCCTGAGCCCAGTATAAAGCAATACACCAGGCTCCTCTTAACCTTATCTAGGCCTTTCCCATAAATAACCATGTACAAAAAACTTAGTGTCAGACTGAACAAGATGCCCCATGTCTGAAACTGTCAGTGATTACAGATAAACATTAGTAAAGGGATCTGCAGAGTCACTCAATCTCTGCCTTACTCTATATAAATCTGGAAGCCACACACACGATAACATCAAGCTATGGAAGTAAGAGGCTTCAGGCCCCATTCTACCTCAGTGCTGTTTTATTTGTCCTTATTTTGTATGTGTACACATAATTAGGAACAATGTGGTTTTTTCCCCAAAACACACAGAGGCCCAGTTGGCAGTTTGCTTCTTGCAGACCAAAAAAAAAACCCTTTCCAGTAGTATTGCGTTTTTTCCACCCACCCTCCTATTGGACACAGATTTTGTAAATGGTTTTCTCTCCAGCAATTTTTGTAAGGCTATAAAAAATATACTTGCTAGAGTATGTTTAGTACCCAACCTGTACGTTTGCTGCTCCTAGGACTTCTTAATATGAGAGAGGATGGTGTTAATACAAAGTAGGAGACCATGAGTCAGCAGCCCTCCAGTGTTCACTTCTGAGGCTACAGGTTACTGAAACCTCACAGGGCTGCAGAATTCACTAAATACAGATAAACAGCAAGAATAGGTTTCTATTTCAGCAGCAAACTCAGTTCAGTGTATTTCAGATTAGCAATTTCTCAGCACAGGAGACAAGACACACAGCCGCCATCTTGCTGCTTCTGACTCTGATTTCTTACTGTTTGAATTAAATCAAAAGCCACCAAGATTTGATTTTGTTAAAATCAGGAACTATCTGCTACAAGTCTCGGTTCTTACGAATGTGACTCAGCATTTCTGCAGCTAATGAAGCATTTATAACTGCAGCCTTAGTATATAAGGCATAGGTTCAGTTTACCCCTCATTAATGTTCATCATTTGGATTTTCCAAGGATATAGGCACATAACACACTTCGTGCTTCACGCCTGATGCTTTTTCCCCCTATAGATCACTGTCTATCTATAATAAAAGTATATGTGCATAAATAAAGTAATTAAGATTAATGCAATAGGGGCAAGCATCAGGAAGAGAGGAAAACAGTAAGTGGAAAGAGGACTAAAACATATTTCTGCAGCAGTACCATGAGAATTTGGAGGAAAAGACTGAGATATTTCAGAAGTACCCTGTTTCCTATCTAAAACCTATCTAAAACTTGCATTCCCCCTCCAATGGTATAGGTTACATATACAGTAGCATTTTGCATAGTAATAAGTGAACACAGATGGTTCAGGTTGATTTGCATAAGTATCAAGCATTCAGATATTTATTCAAATGGTTTGAACCTGTTGAGCCCGATGCTGTCACACTACTCAGTCAATCCAGAACAACTCCATTGCCATTAATGGAGCTACTCCAACTTTACATAGATGTATGTAACAGAGAAGAGAATTTATTGACCTGAGTCTTAAAAAATGAGCTCAAACTCTCATGAGATCAGGTACTCCTTTGAGATGCCTGGTACTTCCCACTTCAGTTTGGCTAGAAACAGCAGAGGTCTTTTCTTTTTAAGATTTCAATTATTTAGTACTTTTAGTCAAGCCACAGTCAAGAAGTGCAGAAATGTGTGAAAATGACAACCAATGATAGATAAAAGTCCCAGGGCCTTTTCAAAATCTCAGACACAGTTGAGTTGGAGTTTTGAGTAAAGTGTCAATGGAAGGTGCAGCCAAGATTCTCAAATATAATTAGTGATTTGGTTGCCTCAGATTTTTGAGGCACCTTAAATAGGCCTTATTTACAGAAATTGCTGAGCACCTGCCCCGAAGACCAGGACCATTTCAGGCGTCCCAAATTGGTCATTCAAAAAACTGAGGCACCCAAAATCACTAATCATTTTGAAAATCTTGACTATACTCATTGTTTTATTCTATATTCCCCTCCACCGCCACACCCCTAACTGCTAAGGTCCCATTAACAATGCTGGCAGTTACCGTCAAAAAATGCTGTTTGCCTGGAGGGAAAGACTTAAAGCCTTTTGCAGAAAGGCTTACTTTCTTTAATTGTTTGTTAATGACCTTTGTGTTGATCGACAGTGAAAGATTTGACAATAGTTTGCTCAAGTCATAATATTCTTTATACAAACTCTGAAGTGATGTACATTTAACAGATTTCTTAATTATTACAGACATAAAACTTCGCTACAAAACAATTTTTAGTATAGGCCCTCCTGTTATTTATATTAACAACTTAGTACCACAGTGGACTGGATATTTATTGTTAGAACACAATGGCACAAACTCTTCCCTGTTACTCAGGACTGTCATTGCTGTGTGTAACTCTACAGAGCTTGATTCTGTTCTTACCCCAGTGTAATTCCACTGACAAACGGACACAGGGGAGGATGAGTCCCACAAGGAATCTTCTTTACTTTGTCCTATATGCCAGGATCCAGTGATACAAAATCTTTGTATTCTGTGGTTGAAATTTTCAAACGTTGGGGGAGGGGGAGGTGCTAAGTTTTGGGTGCTTAAATCCATATTTAGGCTCCTAATAAAAAGGGCTGAGCAGCTACCACTCTCATTGACTTTTAATGTGGCCAGGGGTTGCTCAGTACTTCTGGAAATCAGACACTTTCATTCATGCACCTAAATATAGGATTAGGAGCCTAAGTTTAGGCGCCCAGGTTTGAAAATGTTAACTTGAATTTGCTACCTTATAACTCAGGGACAAAATATAGTCAGTGTTTACTTATTATAGTTAGCTTTTGATTTGATAAATATGGTTTTCTGGTGTCTATTTAAATAGCACTGCTTCCTGCAGTTGCATCAGACAAATAGACATTGCTTGTGCTCAAAATGTAAAAATATACATAAAAAATACAATGCTTACGGGAGACTTTCACACATTACCTTCTGAATAGCAAATGTCTCTAAATTAAGCACTGGCATTTTAAAAGAGCAGTTACCCATGTCAAAGTTTGGATCCTATGTTTTCAAACAAACACCCCAACAGTTTGGACCTGGAGCTTTTTGTCTCCCCATCATAAGGATAAAGGGACAAGAGTAAAATGTGGCTCTGGACGTACATACAGAAGTAGATTCTAAACCCCAATAAAGTTCAGGGGTGGTTAGATATGAAATTTTCATCGATGCCCCAAAACAGTACAATCTACATAACCTTCCATGACTTTAAAGGAAAGGAAACCTGGCAGAACACAAGAATAACAAAGTAGTTTGATTTGTTTCTGATATTTCCCCCTCCCCCATCTTCTCTCTTACAGGAGATACAATATTCATTATTCTTAGGAAACAGAAGCTCATCTTCCTCCACTGGTACCACCACATTACAGTGCTGCTTTATTCTTGGTACTCTTACAAGGACATGGTGGCTGGTGGTGGCTGGTTTATGACCATGAACTATGGGGTGCACGCAGTTATGTACTCTTACTATGCCTTGCGGGCTGCTGGCTTCAGAGTCTCACGCAAGTTTGCCATGTTCATCACCTTATCGCAGATCACTCAGATGTTGATTGGTTGTGTAGTTAATTACCTGGTCTTCTCCTGGATGCAACAGGGGCAGTGCCACTCCCATGTTCAGAACATCATCTGGTCTTCTCTCATGTACCTCAGCTACTTTGTGTTATTCTGCCATTTCTTCTTTGAGGCCTACATCGGCAAAACCAGAAAAGCAAGGAAGGCTGACTAGTGGTAGAAACGAGACAGAAGCCATAGCTCAGGGTCATCAAGAAAAACAAAAGAAAAACAAACAAAAGAAAATGGCACAAGGAAACATATGTATGGTGCAGCTAAAACTCAGCAGCTTAGGGACAGCTAGGGTGGTTTAACCCAGTAAGTTTATGATCCTATCATGGTGAGGACTCACTGAATTCTACTCCATCTCAATGGACTGCTGATGAAAGACATCTTCCTTCTTGAACCTGTCAGCTCTGAAAAAGAAAGGAAAAACTGAAGAAGGAAAATAACATCTTGTGGGGGGGAAAAGTGTTGTGCTTCCCCAAAGATGGAAGAAAGACTTTTATTAAAAACAAATTATTTCTATATCCTTTCTAATTTTTTCTGAATTAAATTTGAACAAAGCAGATAGCAGACAAACTGTGTCTATGATACCAGTACAGCTACAAAATTAAAAACTTTCTCCTAAAGGGTTGACATGTTAGCCCAAATGTGAAAAATGAATGGTTACCTTGAATGTCTGTTATGGAAAGTCATTGAACTCCACTGCAGTAGTGAATGGAGTGGATAAAAGATTGATTTCCCCACTCTGTACTATGCTGTGCACGCAGATCTGGGATGCAACATCAATGCTTTGAGCAGGCAGAGAGGAGGAGTAATTTTACACCATTTTAGTGTGATGAGATGTGCTGTTACAATACATACCATATCTCCGAGTGCTTTTTCCAAGTGCATTTTCCAATCAAAATCAAGGAATTTCTGCAGCAGAATAAGACAGAAGGTTAAATCAATCTCTGTTAAATTACCTGGGGCTAGCAACATTGCAATGGGTGAGGGGGTTGAGAGAGAGAACCCCCTAATATATTATCTGTTGGTCTCAGATTAATCAGCATTATAACTGCAGTTGAAGTAAATGAAGGTGGGGAGGAATCAGAAGAAAACCTAAATAGCTAGAGATAAGCACTCTATCTACAGAATAGAGCCCTGTGGTACAGCACATATTTTATATTTTTGTGAACTTCAGAAAAAGATATCTGCAACCTTAATAGCATTCGGCAGGACTGTATAATGTGACTTTGGGTAACACTGTGTTTCTGCATTTGCTTAATAAGCAGTGCAAAGATGTTTAAAGTGCCCTCCTCTGGTCATACGGAAATACTACAATGAAACACACTTGGAATAATTTTTCTTGAGACTTGCATAGAAAAATTAGTCTAAATGAAGTAATTTTGCTGCAACAGCTTAGCTCTAATGTCCGGAGAGAATTATCCTTAATTAAAAACAATCTGTACTGTAGTATCCTACTGACCACTTAAGAAGACCACCTATTCTCAAGTCAGCTACAGATATGAGAAAAGGTATTTCACTCTGAACCTCAGAGAGAGTTAGTTGATAAGAGCCATATTCTTTCAAAGAAAAGTAGATTGCATTATCTGTAATATTTCAGTCCTTACAAAGCCAAATAAAATGTGTACAAGTTCCTAGTATTTCAAAAAGCAAGTATGTAAACTTGATGTTAAATGTGTTAACGTAGTATTCAAAATTGTATCAGTTTGGTAGTTTAACTAAACAATTAGAAGAACTAGATGAACAGAATAGGAGTTGCTGTTCTGCATAGAATATACACAACAACTACACCCATATACACGTTGTGAGAAAAAAGTGCAGTGGAAGAGAATCATATTTTCTGGCTAATGCAAAAGATTGTCATTATCTTTCTTGCTTCAACTGGAGATTGTACAGTACAAAGTATTATTATTTTGGCTTTAATTGTGCTGTCATTCATAAAACAGAGCTGCTTAATAGAGCTGTTAGAGATGACAAGGGCTTTCCGTGTCTCATTATGTGAAGAAGAAAAAAAATAAAGTTACATCCCATATTATGTGAATGCTTTTAAAATAATCAGAAAGTTTGTGGGGGCCTACCCATAACTGTAACAAGCAGAAAAACAAGTTTACATGTGTGTTACTTAAATTATTGATCTAGCCTTATTTTATGGTACATTACCAACAGCAAAATCTGATATTCAGTAGTGAAAAGGACATGAGCTTAAATGATAGAACCTCTGTATAAATGGAACTATTAAAGAAAACCAATTAAATGTGTAAATGATGGTATTTCACAGCTTTGGAAGTAGATAATTATAATGCACAATAAGCTGTTTACTCCTGCTTAATTTTTGCCCTGGTTTAAAGATATCAGTAACATAAGAGAAGCAAAATAATTAAGGATGGAAAAGGCAAAATTAAACTTGAATTCAGTCAGAACACAAATGTTGGTAAAAGCAGACAGTTGTGCCACGCAGATGTTCAGTTCTGTGTTGCTGTGATCTCTAATCATTTCTAGGCAAGCTGTAATAAACAAAGAGGAGGTGAAAGTGACCCACATGTCTGTTGAAATCCTGTCCCCACTGAAACCAATGGGAGTTTTGCCATTGACTTGACTGAGGCCAACATTTTCACTCTGTAGCACCATTTCTTTTATCTGACTAGTTGGGGGGAAATTGCATTAATTTTCATTTCTTTCATGTTTATTTAAGGGCTCAGTAAACATACAAATAAAAAGCTAGACCATAGATAGGTAAAGTATTGTAGGCTGATCTCAATGGTTTAAGCAGAGGGAAAATACAGTATACTTTTTTAAATAATCTTTTTTTTTTTTTTTTTGCCGTATTTTCAAACAATATACAGTATTTTACACATCATTTTGTTTAATTTGTCAAGGTACCAATGATACCGTCCTTAAACATATAGGACCAGACTGAATTCCTGGGAGCTTTGCCCTTGACGTAAATGAAACCAGAATTTCACCCAACGAGTAGTACCTTACTCCACTTCGGATACATCTGCACAGCACATGAAGATGTGCGTATTGCATGGGTAGCCATACCTATGCTAGCTAGATTAAAGCTAGCATGAGTAACAGTAGTGAAGATGTGGTAGCATGGACTTCAACATGGGTTAGTAAACCAAGTACATACCAAGGTCCACAGATGGTTTGTACTGGGTCAGCCACCCTATGTTGGCACATCTTCACAGATATTGTTAGCGTGGTTATGTTTACCTGCACCTACAATCCCACCTTCATTTGCTGTGTAAACATACCTTAGAAGGCTTATTGAAGTCCAGTGGGAACTCAGCTACTGAGTAAAGTCTTCATGCAAATAAATGGGACTACTCAAATAACAGGATTAGAATTATATTTGGCAGTATATCTGAGGAAATTGATGGCCACACTGAAAATTGAATTGTCATTTATCAGATGCCATACAGTTTATCCAATACCATACTATGGACTCATTTATTTATATTGCAGTATTGTACAGTAAAATTTTTACTGATGAAGTTTCACTAGATTCAAATGTGATATTCTCAATTTCTTTAAATTAGATTAACAGCAAATACAAAATGTTTATTTTTATGTTCACATTGTATTCAGACACCCTCCTTCAACCCAATAACATCTAGGTTTAACATACTGGACCAGCTTCAGTCCTGGTGTAATTCCGCTGAAGTTTATGCAGTATTGTCAGTCCAAACTGTTAAATTCATGACTCATGCCCTAAGAAATCATGATTTAAAAATAATAAATGTTGGGTTCTTTTCCTTTGCCTTCAGCATTTTGTGCTTTAAGAGTCACAGTTTCAACCTTTACAAACAAACATGAGGGCTAGAGACTTACCTTTTTTTCAATGAAAGCCAAGAAGACTCTGTTGTAGTCACATGACTCCAGGAGCTCAGACTAAGAGAAAAACTAAGTATTATAGACCTAGGATAAAATGATGACAGTTGGAAGTACTGTTTATGGGATTCATTTGGCCTTGTGAAGTCAAGGAAGTTGCATCAATGATGAATTCAGCACACTGGAGCCAAAATCGGTTCTGATTTACACAGGTATAAATCCAGCATGGTTTCACTGAAGTCAATGAAGTTACTCTGGATATGTACTACTGCAGCTAAGAGCAAAATTTGGTTCTCATTAAACAGTGATATTGCATAGTGACTATTTAAAGAAAATATTTTCAACTGGTTAATAAAATGTCAAAAAGTAGGGTAAGTCTGAAAGCTCTTTAAGTTGTGCCTGTGGGAAGATAACCAATGCTTACAAACAGTTGTACATCAGAGTCACAAATGATTTATCTATGATCTCCCAGATAGCGCATAAGAGTGACTGGCTGCAAAAGAGACTACTCATATGGAGCCCACCAGTAGAATGTCACAGTAAACTAACAACTCCATTTACCTTACAAGCTAAGGACACAGCCATGCAAATGAAATACAGTCAACAAGCAACCTTAGTAGTTGGAGTCATGGATTAGGGTGTATGTTACTGTAGATATATAAGGCAATCCAGTCCTGTGTTCCAAGAGGTGATAGTTACTGATAAAAGCTGTTTACAAATCAAGGTGCAGGTTGATGTCAACCTATGACATCTACTGTCCTAATTTTTAGATGTGGATTGGCAACCTTTCTAGACATGAGTCTAATGTAAATGGGTGGTATTTCATACAGCTTATACTACCGTGGCCGATGGAATAATACTTCAGTGAAATGGTCTGTCCTAAGCATTTTGTTGAGTAGTTAGTTATACAGTGGCTCTCTGGTCCCACTCAAGTGTTTGACAACTTTAGAATTGTTTATATATATATATAAAGTTTGACAGCTTTTGACCCTGAAGACTTCATTTCAGTATGTTTCTTCTCTGTTATAAAGTTAAGTCTTGGGAGAATGTTAGTTGACCAACCACTTAAGTGAGCTAAAGTCCTCCTGTATTCAGGTAGTCAGTTTTATGTAATAGACTGCATAAGACACAAATGATTGTGACTATGAAAACAGCAGCCTTTGTGGCCAGGTACCAGATACAGTGTGGTGCAATGTGATGTATCAAAACAAATTAATTGTTTGCTTTCTGTCCTGTATTTCAGAAGCATTTATAACAGTATAATATATTTATATGCAAATAAATATAGATATACTTTATGGATGATGATGAATTCCAACATCAGTGTAATGTCTCTCTCCTTCAGGGCCTGATTCAAATCCCATTGAAGTTGATGGAAAGACATCCATTGATTTCAGTGGGCTTTGGTTCAGGCCTTTAGAGTCCAGTCCTACAAGTTGATAAAAGACCTAAATCCTAAATTCAATGGGTGTTGAGGTTGCTCAGCACCTCACAGGCCCTGAAGACACAGAAGTCATTAATCCTTAGCCACATTACCCTCCCTAACATGAATTCAGAAATTATAAGGAGATATCTTCAATATTTTTCTATTATTTTATTTCTATATTTCTTATATTCATTTAAAGACAAAATACTCCACTAGGCCCCAATCCTGCAACTGGATCCATGTCAATGCAGAGCTCCACTGACGTCACTGTGGCTGTACGTGACCAGAGGGGTCTTTACCCATCAGGAACCAGTTGCAGGATTAGAGTCTTGGAATGGGGTTTGGAGTTTTTTTTCTATGGGAGCCAAAACCACCAAGCAGGTTTCAAGATAACCAGCTACATCAACCCTAGTTAGAACAACTGTGTAGAGTGCGTTCTGCTGCTTGGGCAGTAACGGGCCTTTCCTATAACTTCAATATCTCAGTGGAATGCTGCATTTTGCCCAGCAGATGAGTTTTAAATTCTCTTTCCTATTGGACATACAGCAGAATTCCACTGACATCATAATATTTCTCAGAAGTTCCACTTCTTCCTAGTCCTGGGCAGCTTCAAACAGGCCCATTTGCCAAAAAAAAACCTCATCCACCCCACAGCTCTAATTGACTTTTCTGCTTCCTCAAAAGCCACTACACCTTTTTGGCTTCTTGAAATATTAAAGCTTGAGCTAGATTCCTCTTCAGATAAGATTAAATGTATACGATACTTAGGAGACAATAAGAGAAATATCTTTATTTTACCATTTTCAAATGGATATTTCACTACCTAAGATGAACTTTTTATTTTTTTTGCGTGGGGGATATTGATATTCAAAATAAAATTTTAACTTTTGGTTCAAAATAAAATATTTCTGTGTTTTATTTTCTTATATTATCTCTTAGGGGTAATACCTCTTATCCTGTGTGGTTATAGGGTGATACCGGCAATTCTCTAGCCATCAGACTATGGTGTTCCTATTGTATATCTCACTTCATGTGCCACCCCTACTATGATTTTTACATACACACACCTTTATTCCTTGGGTGTGTATATCATGTGTACATTTTAAATCTGTGCATGCTTGGATTTTAACTTTAGAAAAGTTCTATCCATTATGTTTATATTGCACTCTGAATGGAAGGGGTAATGCACAGACACAAACAGTCCCGTGAGAAACTGAACACACCTTTGCTTCCAGAAGACTGAAAGAGTCACAGTAACTTCTCCTGAACTTTTCTGAGCTGGTCTTTCCTTTCTGTGTGAAGTTCTTCCCAACCTCAATGTGCCCATAAACCACTTTACAAGGATTTCTTTAACTATCAAACAGTTTACCCAGCCACACACTGACAGTTCCAGCGGTCTTCCCACAGCTTCATTAATCTCTACCTCTATATAACCTCTACCAACCTCTATTTTATTCTTCCTACCCCACACATCCTCTTATATCTCAGAAGAGAACTGCTGGCCTGCCACACAAGAGCTTGAATAAACAGGCCCCACAGTGGTCCACTTTGGAACAATGCGTCTCTTTTTAACAAAGCATTAAACACAATGTTGCTTGATCCGTGCCTCTGTATTGTGTATGTTACATTGACACACACCACGACCAAAACATGTACACATTCTTCCATAGCCCTACGTCAACAAAAACATTCAAGTATTTAAGATTTTGCAGTTAAATCAAAGCCATGTCTATTTTAACTAATTATGCTAAACTTTTAATATACAAGCATGTTATTTTGTTGGAAAATAATCTTACTTAGCGCCTATGTAGTGCTTTCTCAGCCACTCTTCTCAAAGCACCTTACAATGGAACGTAAACATTGTTGTTCTCATTTCACAAATGTGGAAACTGAGGCATAGAGTGGTGAAGCAATGTGCCCAAAGTCACCCAGCAGGTCATGAAAGAGCCAGGAACAAAAACCAGAAAGTGTCCTTCGTAGTGGTTTTTCTCACTTGGACTTCTAAAGAGCTTGTTCTGTGTATGAAACAAAATCACACATAGAAAGAGGGGGGATGAGGGATGCTTACATTCTGATCTTAATACACTATGCTGTAGCAAAGTACTGCTGCCTATGTGGTATGTAAGAGGCTCTTTGGAAATGGGACAACAATAGAGATGGGCCAAAATGAAGCCCTCTTATCTAAACCCCTTGGACTTTGGGAAGTCAAGGTAGCTCATATTCGAATACCTGTGTTTATTTCTTCCCAACACCTTTGGGTGCAGGGTAGAGCCAAAACCAGTGGGATCTGATTTTCTGGGTCAAAGACAGATTTTCTGCCAAAAGTGGAGAAAGACACATGGAGAATGGCTAACCTGTTATGTTTTTCACCATCTGAAGCCACCACCACCTCTGAGATGTCAGTGTCAATAACCCTGAACTCTTGATTTCATTCGGCCTTGAACCTGAAGCGTGAAGTCAAACCTAAACCTAAGCCAGATTCAGAACCAAAATCTCCACCCCGCCCCCTGCTGGGTGTTCTTTCTGAGAGCAAACTACACCAGTAGGCCATCTGGCAGCAGAAATACCTGAGGCTCTACAGGAAGCAAAAATAAATCTCGTTGGGCTGTTAGATTTATAGTGCTGTATATAATGCTCAGGCAAACCACTTAAAGTTTAATCCTTTGGAGAAATGGATATTTCATAATCTACACACACACACACACCTTTAAGAATTCATTTGACCATTTGTTTGGAAAGGGCCAGCAAGAGTTAAAGATGGAGCAAGATCACCCCTTGTTCAAACCATAGAACCACTCTGAATTCCCTCGCTTCTGTAAACTCATCAGATTTATGGGGTCAATTTTCAATGCAGTATGCAAACTATTCAATACAAAAATACAGCTCCTATTCTTGCTGATGGGATTAATTCCCTGCATAGCAAATGGAAAATGTATACCTTACAGCTTAACTTTTGTCTGTTTGTTTAAGGATAGTCTTAAGTAATAGTACAAATAGCATAGGACATTTTCCCAAGTGGAATGTGGTTTTTGTCCCCTCAGGTGCAGCAGCAACCAAGTTAGCTTCTTGCACAGTAGCTATATCATATTATGTCAGTATTATGCAGAATTACTACTCAGTCTGATAATTAGGCAAAGTCCTATTGAAACCCATGGTACATTTTTACATTAAATAAGTGACTTTATTCAATAGAAACAAAACATAGTAAAACTATTCCCTTTTCCTTCTACAGAAAGGCCTACTATTTTTACTTACCACATACTGCAGTCACTCTGGCCATTAGTAACACCTGAACAAATCCAGAGTAGCTTCATTGAATTTAATGGAGTTATTCCAGGATTACATCAGTATAACAGAGATCAGAATCTAGTCCAATCTCTCTCTGTGCAATATAAAACGATATTACACTTAGGCTACGGCTACACTGATGGCAGCAAAGTCGCCGCCATCAGATCGATTTCTCTGGATCAACTGAGCGGTCGGTCAGTGAAGACCCGCTCAGTCGATCCAGAAATCGACATACTAAGACCACCTTCACAAGTGGCGTAGTTCCCGTTGGTGTAGTGCAGTGAAGACGGTGCGCAGAAGAGTAGCAGAGAAGTCAACGGGAGTTACGCAAGTTTTTTGCATCGCTTGCGTAACTCCCGTCGACTGCCGCTGAATCTCGGAGGTAAGTGTAGACAGGGTCTCACTGTACAAATGTAACCCCCATATCTCCTCTAACTTATTTCAATAAGATTTTGTAGCATAAAATTAATGTGATAATCCTGCATAATGTTGACTAGAAAAGTATCGGTAGATTACTATACCACCACAATGTCATAATTTACTAAAACCATGACTGAAAAATACTAAGATTCACACAATCACAGTTTTGCTGTGCAGTAAATCAAAAACTCTCAAAATTAAAATATTTTGACAACCTAAACATTTCATCCCATGTGCTTAATAGGTGGTTAGCACCTATCACCCTAAATAATAAAGTATGAAATGTGGACATCAAATACGTTTTCTTCAGTAACAGTAACATTTTAGAAGGGCGTACTCACTGCAGTGTGCCCCCATGAGGCATACCAGGCTCTCCTCATCTAGCACACCCTGCCGAATGCCATGCTGGCCCTGAAATGGTCTGCCTTTTGCCATGACTCAGTCCCCACTCCTTCCACCTCCTGGCTAAGTCACATTTAGTCCCATCCCTTCTGGGGCAACAAAGTCCAGCAAAAACACAAGTGCTCAATATATCTCTCTCGATTTTGGATGTGAAGGTTCATATACCTTTTCTCAGGCCTTCCAGCAGTCACAGCTCTCTATATCAGGGCTTGACACCACCTTACCAGTGGTTGGCAGGAGAAACCAGACCCACCCTGGGCACCAGGTATGGTTGCTACCTCTGATGTACATCTGGGATTATTTTAAAATCGTAAAATTGGATATCTGGCAGACTCTAACCTAAACCTAATCCAGATCTGCAGCTCAACATTACTTATTCAGCCCATCTCTGAGTGAAACCCAATGAGGTGTATAGTAAGACCCAGATTTTCAAAAGTAGCTCCAATTCAAGGTTTTTTATTTTTGGATTGCCTGATTTTAGACACCTCGGGCCTGCTCACAGTTCCTGATGAAGTACATTGTTTTCCATAAAAGCCCTTTTATGATCACATTGTCTTGTCTGCCCTAAACTCAGAATCTAATGGGCCCTCGTACTTGGTATTCCTGCCCCTTTCACTCTGCCTCTTCTTCCTTTCTTGCATCCACCTCAGTTCTCATTGCTTAGTTTGATAAGATTGCTAAGTTGCTAAAACCGTGACATAGCAAGTCAATGCACTTGATTACACACTTTAACTTTAAGCACATGAGCACTCCTAATGAAGTAGTTTTATATAAGACACCAAAACTACAGACCACATTTGAAAATGTTGGTCTCAGCATCTTCTCTGCTGTCCGATTCAAAACAAACAGGAGATTGCTTAAAAATGTACGATGCTCTGTGAGTCCTCGCAAGTGCCTCACTCCTTTTCAGTGAGAAGTGAAAAAAAACCCAGAAGAGAAGCACAAGTTTTCCCCTGAGATTGTCCTACTTGGGAATTGTAACCACGGTAAATGCCTTTAAATTTGACTTGTTTAAGGCAATTTTTTTTTATTTTTTTGCTAAAGTCTGGCAAAAATATAAAGTGTGTGAAGCAAAGCTGCTTTCTTGCTAATAGCTTGTATACCATACAGGGTTTTAGCCCAAAGTGCTTTTATATAGTCAAGTTATTAGACCTGAAAAGTATGATTTAAAATAGAAATTTGGAAAAACCTGAAAGGAATTTACCTTCTCAATCTTATTCTAGCATGTTGTTCAACTACTATCATGACTATAAAGAGCTAGCTAATGGAGTAAGCTCCAAATGAAATACTGAATTAATTATTATAGCCAAAAGATTCTGCAAGTGTGGTTTTCTGCATACTGTCCAGAACAGTCTTCCGCTTATACAATCATATTCAGATCATTAGACAACAGTGAGTAAAACAGCAAAGACTTAATTGTGATGGACTGCATGCTTATGCTAGGAATAAGAACTCCCCTTACACTCCTGTGCAAGATATCTAAGCAGCAGTAAGTAGCTGCTCCAAATCCATTTACTTCCACTCCAGAGTCAGTGAATTAGGAAGGGTGAGGAATGGGAGGAGCTTTGGTGCCACCCACCAACTCACTAAGCCAGCACATGGGGGTACAAAATACTACCCCAGAGCAGGGAGGAGAGGAATTTTACCTTCTGAGACACAGAGCTCCCCTTTCTCAGGGCTGGGCCCAAATTATAGCCTTGAATGAATTTAAGGGGTTATATTTTAAGACACATGTTTAATAGAAGCCTAAATAATACCAGTAAGCCTAGTAAAATCTATTACTTTAAATTGGAAGAATAAAGTATTTGCCATACATACATTTAAAAAAAAAATAAAGTACAAGTACGTCTACACTGTTACATCTACACAGAGTGTGTTATACAGAGTAAATGTACTTGGCAACATTGTACATGATTCTGTGGTAGCTGAAGAGTCAACAGGGCAATGGAGACTGAATCAATTCCCTTTTCTTTCTAATGGATACTGATTTGTACGATTTTCTTAGTCACAGTAGCCTCTCGTACTCTTAGACTCATGTTAAACATCCATCATTGTGGCACCTGTAAAATATTTGCAGATCCTTTTCTTTTCAACTCCATCGTGTCACCGTATGTCTGTCTGTCTGTGTAGGTAGCTGGATAACTTCCGTGTCGAAATACCTTTGTATGTGTCTTGAGGCATTGAGCTCTGGAGGTCTGCTTGTATTACTGAGGAAAAGATAAAGTCTCATCATTTAATATAATCACCATGTCCCTAGACATGTGTTGTACAGGATTCTTGATGCCCTTCCCGTGCTACATGCATGCCAATTTAGTATATTATTATTATTATTATACATATGTATTGCAGTAGCACCTAGAGCTCTCAACTAGGCTGTAACTTATTTGTGCTTGTCACTGTACAAAAAAAAGTAGTACATGAGCAGCCCCTTATCCTAAAGAGCTTGCAATCTGATTTTTATGTAAGATTTTAGGGGTAGTGGGGTTTTTCCCATTGGCAGTATTATAAGAACTGTATGTATCTGTGATGGGGTGAACTCCCCACACCAGCCCTGCAAGAACTGAATTGGGCCAGGTGGACTCAATCAGCTAATTAGGCTGCAAACAAGGGAGCTTTAGCCTGGAGGCAGTTGATTAAAGGAAGCTCAGAGGGACAGGATGAGATGGGGCCTATAAAGCCCAAGTGCTGAGGCCAGATAAGGCTGGTGGGAATGGCAAAGGCAGGAAGCAGTTGCTTGGAGCTTGTACACTCAGTGCAAGAAGGGGATCAAGCAGTCTAGAGAAAGAGCAGTGAGGGCAGAGGGAGGAAGCCTAAAGCTGCTAAGTTGAGGGTCCCTAGAGTAGAACCCAGAGAAGAGCGTGGGCCTGAGTTCCATTACCAGCACTGAGGGTGTGGCATAGAATTGAGGCAGTGGATGGAAAGACTCCCTAGGACTGCTGATGGGCTACCCTGGAAGGGGGAATGCTGAGTGACGTTGCCAGAGGGCTAAGTCATGAAGGAGATGCTGCCGGATCCTGGAGAGAGAGGACCTGCAGACTAGAGTCAGAGTGGTACTGTGCAAGCTGTGGATGGGGGCATCTACCTCAGGATCTAATCCCCAGAGTGATGAGGAGGACGTGCCAGGCCAGTGGTGAGTGGTGCACCCTGTGACAGTATCTCTTGAAAATCTCCCTCTTTGTGTCTCTGAAAAAGGAGTGACTTACATCAACACCAACTGAAATACAGATCTGTGTTTCAGCTATTCTATTCATTATTGCAGCACATTTTTTGCCCAGAATATACTATCAAACCCCAAGAACATTTGATATTAAGACTTGGCAAAGTTGACTCACATTTACCTAAACACAGAAACTATTCAACATGGTATATCATGAACCAGAATCAGTGGGTTTGTTGTATTTCCTGAACTACACTGGGCAGCTCACTCAGTAGCTATTTATATATCAGCTGTTTCCTTTTTTTCTAATACACTGGGCAGCTCATCAAAGGATGGATTAAGTTAATTCAAAAAATATTACATTTAAACAGTAGGCACAGTGCATTACAGCTCACCACTATAAGTGGATTGTTGCTTACAGAGTGGATATAATACGTGAGTTATAACACCTCTCCTCTAGAAGGCCATCTTGTCCTTTTCTGTGACGGAACATGGGGAAGAAGCCCAGGAGCTGCAAGTGGTAAGGGGGGCCTGCAGGAAAGGCAGTTCCTCCCTGAGAGGAGGGAGCTGGAAGGCTGGTGTACCCAGAGAGGGTTGGAGGAAGGAGCCCTAGGAAATAGCAGCAAAGGCTAAGCCAGTACAAGCCCTGGCTACATGTTATCGGATTCCTAGGCTGGAACCCAGACCTGTCCTCTACCAGCCCCTGGATAGTGGCACAAGGAGACGTCAGCCAAACAGTTGGTCCGAAAGGACTGTGATTTCCCTGGAAGGGGAGGAATTTAGTGACCTGGCTAGAGGGCTAAGCCACAAACCAGAGGCTGCAGATAGGGCAGAAGACTGGTAGAGAGACTGCTGAGGAGGGCAAAGCACTTGGCAGAGCTGATCCCCAGGACTGCCAGGAGGGGGTGCCATGAGTGGTGAGGGAGTCCTATCATAAGGGTGTTGCTTGTTTTGCAGAAAAACCTGCAAAACTTCACTTTTTAGGAAAACAGATTTGAAGTAATAATCTGAATTTTGAGATTAGATATTTCAGGTTAAAATTTTATTAACATGAAAAATTTACTTTTGTACATTTTTTAAATGTTTCAGGGGAGAGAAGGTGCCGTTCTATAGGGTGAAGAGGCTAAGCCATGTGATTTTTTTTTCCTACTACTGATAATAAATATTTGTATGAAATGCCAGCCATTACATCAATGCTTCCTGTGAAGCAAAAAACTGATACTGTGAAATTTCACAGTATCAAATGACTTTTTTCTTATGGGACGGAGAGGAGGGAAATACACACACAAACAAACATATATATTTCCTAACAGCCTTATTTGAAAACTCACAGATACACTGACTGTACCTATTGTACCAGCAGAGGCAAGGTTGACTAAATTACCCTTCCTGCTGCCTTTAACTACAGTTACTCATAGCTTCTCAGGATATTTCTGCTTGGAAAGCAATAGAGATTTATAGAGCAGCTTTCTCTGCCCTCTGGCTCTCATAAATTAACTAACACAATAGTCATTAAGATGCAGGGTAAAACTTTCAAAACTGCCTAAGGGTCAGCTGGTATTAAGGGGTCTAAAGATGTAGAAAGGCACCTTATGGGATTTAAAAAAACAAAACAAAACTAAGCGGGTTATTCCCTGCTTCCCATTGATTTTCTGAGCTGGAAGGTGCTACCCTATGCTGTGAATTCTAACTGATCTCTGAGGGTTCTAATTATGGTACCTTCCCGAAGCAAGCCCTCAAATTGGAATTTCCCAATGAGCTGTTGTATAAATAATTAATAATTATAATGCTCTCCAATGCTACCAGGGTCAAAGATGCAAAGTTCAGTGAGGTGGGATGAGTTGTCTAAGTAGTGTACCAAAGGTAGGGTAGTAGGATACCATGGCAGAAATGCCTGCAGGTCCAGCACTGTACAGAGCCTTGAAGGCCAGTATGAACAGCCTGACCTTGAGATGAAAGGAGATTAAGCCAGTGGAGGAATTTGAGGGTGAGTTTAATATGATAGGAATATTATTTTGCTTGCTGAGTAGTCAATGGATGGGAGAGGTGATGTCAGAGATAGAGAAGCCAGAGACACAGATTGCAGTAACTGTGCTGAGATAAGGACACGAATACTGTTGGAATGGGGAATAGAGAAGAAAACACGGATTTTGGAGACTGTGGAAGGAACACTACAGGACTGATGTGAGGAGAAAAGGAAAGGGAGGATAGGAAGATAATAATCACAAGACTGCAAAGTCTTGTGACTAGTGAAGCTTTCAACAACAGTAAGTGCAAGTGGGGAATGGGTTAAGGAGGAAGGAGCAGCAGTGCAGGTCACATCATCGCTCAAAGATTCACCAACAGTCTTATATAATATATTACTGTAAAACTTTTACTGCCATAAGAGCTGATGTCCAGTTGACTTCAGAGAAATATTAGCTCCATACCCATTCAAATGTTCTAATCTTGTCAGATCTTTAATAAGAAATAGACCAACTGTGAGGATCTGATGGGTCTGCTCAAAGCTGATCTAGCCTTCAGCGCAATACTAATCAATTAAGCAATCCACCTGTTCTTTCCTTTATCATCCAAAAACTCCCATTGATGTCAGTGGTCATCAGCTCAACCCACCCACATTGTCTGGCGCATGATGATGATTTGTGGTCATGATCTTGATTTTGAGATATTAATAGGAAGGCTGTAGTTTGCAAAGCTTACCCTTTTATCAGAACCTGGAGATGAGACGGCATGCTCTACAGTTGCCACTTGATTTCACCTAATCAAGAGTGTGAATGAACCTAAAAGCTTCCTTCTTTGACAGCACATGTGATGTGATTATGAATATTTATGTAAGGTGAAATAGGGCCACATTGAAAAGATGTGAATTGTGTTCACACATGAACTGTGACTTTCTACAATTCCAGCATTGTTTTTCAGGAGGAAGAGTTGGTTAGGGTTAAATTCTGGGAAGTGACTACAATAAAAGTTAAAGCAGATGCTACATTAAATAGTATTAATAGCATGGTAAGATTTCAGAACCATAGGCTTTATTGTTGGCCTATGAATTATAAACGGGTGGATGTAAGATCAATAGCATATCATGGAAGAGCACCAGCAACTTGCCGGGAAACTAGGAGTATTTCTCAAATGTT
Organism: Emydura macquarii macquarii; assembly: GCF_026122565.2. Lineage (NCBI taxonomy): Eukaryota > Metazoa > Chordata > Testudines > Chelidae > Emydura > Emydura macquarii. Next base: position 4,367,467 of record NW_027133000.1, on the reverse strand, counting down.
GTTATATGGATTTTCAATGGGAAACCTTAATGCATTCTGGCCTGCATATAGGACTGTGTATTTTTGTTAATATATAATGAGATGCTGTATGTTTTTATGGCTGAATGTGAGCAGGAGTCAGTGGTTTAATTCACGAACTCTGGAAATCTAGATTGTATTACAGCTGGAAAAAAGTGTTCCCAACTGAGACTATAGTATACTCTTCGGGGGAACCCAGCGCATTACTGAAAACCTACCGAATAAAACACCTTATGTTTTTAAAATAAAATCAATGAACACTGAGTTTTATTTCACTTATAGCTGGTTGTGTGGCTAACTGTGCTAATAGACAGCTGATTATTGGTTGAATACTCAAGTTCAGGAAAAATGTAGAATCCACACAGTGTAAAGTGATCATTTCAGATTATGGCTTATAAATGAACTATTTTTTGCTATGACTGTTCATTAGGCATTGTTTTCTGATTGGTCACCTAGCTCATATGAGGATTGACTCTGCTCTCTGACTGGATAACTGAAACTTTTTACAAAGAGAAGGGGAGTAGAGAGAACTCAAAGATTTCAAAAGGCTGAGGAAACAGACTCCATCTTGGTTTTGACATTACATCACCAACATGGTGTCTGAGCACCTCACAAATGCATAAATACACATTTCTCTCTCCTTTTTTTTTTTTTTTTTGCTCTAGTACGCTAGGAGCAGGCTTTAATCCATTTACTTGAATTTTCATATGACTTATGCTAGCTGTCAATGTTCTTGCAAACCAACAACCACTCAACTGAATGATCAGGGAAAATGAATAACCAGGTCACGAATATCATCAAAGTGAGTTTGGGATTTTTATCTGAACAGGAGTACCCGAACAGGGCTCTAAATTTGGAATTCAGATTTATTTTGATAAGCACCCAACACTTCAGATGTACAGGCCAAGTATTTGCTAAACCAGTGGTTCCCAACCTGTGGCCCAGGGGCCAAAAGTGGCCCGTGGGAGCATTCAAAGTGGCCTGCAGCTCCCATCCTGCTGGCTACAGAAGGAGCTGCTGCCTAAGGACCAAGGCGGAGCATGTTTCCATGCGGCTAAAAGACCAGTGCAGGCTCCTTGCTGTAGCCAGAGGGGTGGGAGATCAGTGCTCCCCTCCCCTGGCTGTAGCAGGGAACACAGTAAAGCGCTCCACCTTGGTCCCCAGGTGCTTGGGGTCCCGGCTGGCGCCAGAGGGAGGGGAGCACTGATCTCCCATCCCCCTGGCTGCAGAAGGGAGCCACTGCCTAGGGACCCAGGTGGAACACAGAGGGCTACAGGATGCATGCGGTTTCCCTGCTGCAACCAGGGAGACATGAGATCAGCAAGGAGGCTCCTTCTGTCTTGCTGCAGTGCGGTGGGAGGCTGCTGGCAGAGACTGGTGGCCCTTCAGGGTTGTGAAAATGATATCTGTGGCCCTCAAGCCAAAAAGGTTGGGAACCACTGATCTAAACTGTCTGAACCTCCTCAGCCTGCAAGACTGAACTGGAACTCCCATAGAGCAGACTTTCACATGCAAGTAATATCAGGCTGTCTTGTTCTGGGCTCTTTATTTCTATGCAGCACTGAAGGAACTATGATGTAGGAATCGGATAGAAACTAGAGATTGGATTAGATTGATAGACTGAAAATACAGTTGGAACAATCCTCATGGCTTTTCAGGATTTCTCATACTAGTTTCAACTAGCTTCACACCCAGAAATGCACACAACTTTTCTGTCTTTTTCCATTTAATGTTTTGTAACCTCAGAAAACTTTGGCTTGAATTCAGTGTGCATTTTGGCTGAATTTCTAGGTGTGGGTGTGCGGAGAAGAATTCATATTTTGTCAGAACCTCTTTGCTAGTTTAACATTTATATAACGTGTCAGGTTTTATGCAGTTAATTTTCTGACTGTCAATAGCCATTCTTAAAATCAAACATGTCCACTCATAAAAGCAATCAAGAAATTTATTCAATATTCCTTGGGCTAGACCTTTAGCTCATGTAAATCAGCATATTTACACAATCTGAGAAGCTGGTTTATTGCTCGGTTTATGAGCTACCGTTCACAATATTATAGTTCAAGTTGAGGACATTTGTCAAATCACATTGAAACATTCTATGACTGGGACAGTAGAATGACAAGGAGGAAAGAGTTAATCTTATCAGATACAACAATGCTGCATCAGTTATCTAGAAGCATGAGATGAAAAGGGAATTATCCTTAAGGAGCAGAGGATTTGGAAGAGGGAGAAACCCCTGAATGGCAGAGGGCTGGTGAGGAAGAGAAGCCTCCGAGGAGAGGAAAGATATATAGGAGAAGATACTTAGGGCTAAAGTGGAGGAATTAGAGAGAGAGAGAGAGAGAGAGAGAGAGAGAGCCCCCCCCCCCCCCCCAGGCCGCCTCAGTCTGGGAAGGAGTGGGTTGTGGAGAAGAGCACCTGAAGTGTGTGAAGATCGGGGGAGGGCACCAAGGTGTCAGGAAAGAGGGGATAAGAGACCACTGAGAATGGGAGAGGTAAAATACTTGGAGTAAATTAAGGGATTAGAAACTCATGGAGGACAGGGAGAGAAACAAGTGATATCCAAAAGGGAAGGGGAGAAGATTCTGTAGGAATGGAGTAGACAGGAGAGCTGTTCAGACTATTCATTGTGAAACATTTACTCAACAAGTTGGGAACAGAAGCAGCCCAGGGAATTACAGGACATTTAAAATCTTTGCCTGATCAGAGTTTACATTTTGAGGGGTTTTTAAGTTTGTTCTTTAAACATTTCTGTTTACCTGATGTAGAATAATCCTGAGATGTATTAGAAATCCTGTAGTTTTGGTTGGCAAATTACCATTGTAGAACATTCCAGATAAATACAAGGTTCTTGGGTATTAATTATTAGTTATGTGGCTTACAGTTTTGGCTTTGAAATACCTAAAATTCTTCTAAAATGTGGACAATTTCACCTTGTATTTTAACATTCTGGAGGATCACGTTGGCGGGAGGGAGGGTGTATTTTTATCTCCCAACAGGTTTTCAGCCTCCCATTTATATTAACAGGCTTGGTGAGAAAGAAGGCTTTCCAGTTTCTTAACTGTATTTTAATAGCCTGTACATTTCTTAATCTGTATCTTGTCCTATATTGCTATGCTGCAGTTACACTAGATGTCAAAGAAGCAAGAGTATAGTTAACCTTCCCCATGTAATTCCCTTAGGGTTCAATCCTGCACTCACTGAAGTCAATAGGATTGTTGCCAGTGACTTGAGTGGAGATAAGATCAGACTGTTAATGTGCACAAAACACATGGCTTATTCACCCTAAGAACACAAACGCACAAGGGAAGGAAACTTCACAGCACAATCATAACACTGAGTCTCTTGCTATAGTATAAACAGTCTTCTTCATCAACAGTCAGCAGAGCATTTTAGGAATGGTCAGCCATAACATTGCATTTCAACAATTCCCCATAGAGAACTAGTGATGGGGAACTAGAAAAGATTTGGAGGTACAGTTTAGATGAGCCACCAAAGTTCAGGTGCTTATCAAAACTTATTTGGACATGTGAATCATTTGAGGCTGCAACATTGATGGAAATTTGTCAAATCCTTCAACTGCCTCCATCAACAGTGCAGTAGTATGGACATATTAGAATGGAAGACCAATGCATTCTGAAGTACATTGACCATGGAATGCTGCTACAAACTTGGCGATCACATGGAGCTAAAATCTTCTATGGTGCAATAAGATTGCCAGCGATAGATCTAAACCGATGAGACAGACAGACCCTTTTAACAGACGCTAATATGGGTGGTGCTTGGTCTCCAAGGAAACCAAATCTTTTTGGCATTTGCCATGATTACCTAGGCCTTGGTTCAGGCACCCTTATTCATGTTTAGTCGCATGTTATGTGAGTAGCCCCAGTGTAATGATTGGGACTGTGTGCAGGGGGGGGGGGTTTGTGGGCAGTACTATTCAATATGGCTAAGGATGGCAGAATCAGGCCCATAAAACTTTGGGGGAAATTGTGAACCCCTTTTTTATTGAGAGGATTATGAACCCCTAACCCACTGGTGAGCAGCTACTTATAGGATGAGTCCCACTGAAGGAATGGCTCATGACTTGTGAGTAGAAGGTTCACAGTCTGGTCCTGGATGTACTAATTATTCAGGCCTCCGTCCTGTTCCACCTGAAGTAAAAAGCAAAATTCCCATTGATTTTAACTAGGTACAGGATCAGTCTCTTGATAATTTGTTCCCTGTGGGTAAATTCATTTAATCGCCATAAAGGCTGAGTAAGGAGGCTCTATGCAGAAGTACAGTGGGGGCTAGGGAGGTGAATTTGACACCCTCCTTCAGGAGCCAGAGCAGTTTCCCACAATGCTGATCACAACACTTAGCTTTTTACAGAGCTTTGAAATCTCTATATGTCAAGTATTTCATTCATGAAGCACAGCCCCCTCAAAGCTCTATTCCAGCCTGTAGGTGGGAGTCAGAGTTACCGCCCCTAAACGCTATTTGTGCAGATTGTGTCAGTGACACTATATCCAAGTAAAAGCAGATTCCTCAGCCTTTCTCACCCATCTCATTGTTGTCCTCGTTGGTCTATGCATCATTGCACAAAGAACCTTTCTGCACTGTACAGGGAAGTTCAGTGGCTCCTCTGTAGGTCCACTCATGGCCTCCTACGTACCTCCAACGAGGGGTTTAAGTAGTTCAGAGCTGGAAAGGGAAAAAAGGTTCGGTGGATAGGGTTGGACTTGGTAGACCTAGATTCAATTCTCTGCCCAGCTACAGCTTTCCTGTGACCTTTGGCAAGTCACTTAATCTTTCGGTGACTCCATTGCCTGTCCATAGAATGGGAGTGACAACACTTTCCTACCTCACAGGAGAGCTGTGAGGATAAATGCAGGCTTTGCCTACACTAGCACTTATGCCAGCAAAATTTGTCACTTGGGGGTGTTTTTTCACACCCCTAGGTGACAAAAGCTTTGCCAGCATAAGTGCTAGTGTAGACAAGGCCACAGTAAAGATTGGAAGGCACTCTCATGTCAGCCTGTAAGTACCTCAAATAGATAGTCCTTAGCTGGCCCTCAGCACCACAAATGAATAACAACCCTACATGGATTTAGGAAGATGGAATGCATTTTTTTCTGGTGTTCCAGTCAATTTCTCTGCCTGTCTGCTTTCAGAAACCTTCTGAAAAACAAGCAGACCATTAAAACCTACTTCAAAGTCTGCTTTTTAGAGCTGACCAACCTTGACAGAGAAATTCACAGTAAGAAATATTCTATCCCATGTGTCATTTCCTGAGTTCTTTGTTACAATTCCTTTAAATCAGAGATGAGCAGAATAGTTCAGGTATAATATCTGACACAACCTTACACCCAAACTCAACCTGAACCCCAAAGCCATTTCTTGAGGTTTGACACTATGCAGTTGACTTTATTATTTTGTCTTTTCCTTCTTTCTATGTGCTCTGCAAACCTTACACTTTTATTCCCTCTGGGCACCTGTTCTGAACAAGATTATGTCAAAGGGATCCCATTCTAAATTATCTCAATTCAACTGTGTGGAAATTGCTCCCTTTCAGTCCCCAGCTTTCAACTGGTTGAATTCTGAAAGTCCGTTACAGCTCTGTACAATTTGTAACCAATTTTAGTCTCACATTTCATCTGTATCTAAATCTGAACAAATAATTCCCAATAAATAGTGTCCAATAAAGTTAGCTGCTTTTTCTAATTGCAGAACGTTTGTGAGCAGATCAGTTTCTGCAAATATATTCATTATTCTATCATTTTTTAAAAATTATTCTAGTAACAGGTTTTGCTGTCAGGCCCTCATCCTGCAAACATTTTATAAGAGCTTAGATTTGCTCACAGGCATAGTCCCAGTGACTTCAAAAAGCATTGCATAAGTGTTTGTAGAATCAGGTCCTGAATAAGTATTGGCTAAAAAAAATTTAAATTTAGAATATCTGTGATGGGTCACACATAGGATTGTTTCTCTTCCTTGATGGATAATCAACTACGGGCACAAAGAGCTGTGTGTTACAAACTTAGTTTGGTTTTGTTGAATACTTATGCATGCAATTTTGAAATTCAACTTTGCAAACATTTGTGACACTAAATGTTCTCTCCAGTGCTTGTGGAAGTGAACACAAGGAGTGTGAACATGACTATGAAAACTTCATTTAAATATTCTAGTATTAATTTATGGAAAATATTTTTGTAATATCCACCCAGCAATAACCAGAACATGGGGATTAAATCAGTGCCCACAAACTCATTAACTTGAGAAGGATCATACCCTTATGAAAAATGACAATGAGTTTGAGCCTTCTCCAGTGAGAATGGGAAGGCTTGTTCAGTGAATCCATGGTGAACAGCTCCCTGTAATAAGCTATATACATGGACATGCATTCCCTGTACATGAGTAAATAGATTTGATTTTATTTGTGTAGGGAAATCAAGTGGGAGTCACTACTCTCCCTGTCCATGAAACAAACTCTGGGAATCTACTGGGATTTAACATGCACATTAAAACAAAATATATTTGAAATTAATCCGCTTTCAACATTTGCCATAATCAAGAACACAAAAAAACCATGATTGGTATCCTACAAAATTTGCCATAACGTTGATCCAAAATGACAATCCTCCTAGATATATAAGGATTGCTCTTATTCAGTTCACTGCTTTATTTTTTTTTATTGTCGTGTAACAGCAAAACAGGAGAGACTGAAAAACAGTTGTAGTCCAATGTTTTTTATATATTAACACCCTTTCTTCTGGCTCATTTATTCAATGAAATAAAATATCGGCTCTAAAGATGAATTCTACAAAACAAACTTTGCACTCAACTCCCTTATCAACAAATGCTACACATTTGTCACATCAAAAAGAGTTAAAACTTAAATTTGCTGACCTATATGCAAAATTTTCTTCCTCTTAGAGGCACTAAATGTTTGCAGCAGTTGCTACTAAGTTCCTTTTTAGATCAGTTTATTAGAACTAGATGAAAAATTTCATGTTTTGAATTTTAAAAAATTCCCATATTTTGACCATCTCTAAACTTCATTCCAGAAGCTTACTCTTCTTCTCCCATTCTCCTTCACCCTCACACCATCCACCTAAATATTTCTGAATCAGTTTTTTTTCCCCCTTTGTGTGCACATCATTTAATTCCCACACTTGCTTTTCTACTTGCTTTAGGAGACCATTCTCTAGCTTATGAATGTACTCCTCCACCAGATGTGGAGCTGTAATATGGGAAAAGTACAGCTATCCTCACCCAACCTATCGTTGTTCATGCTTTTTGTCACCTCTCAGCTGGACTACAGCAATGTGACATACCCGGGCATGAAGCCTGCAGTGCTTAGGAAACTCCAGCTGTTCCAGAACACTGAAGTACATCTACTCAATGCAGGTTACCACCAACATCTCAATCCAGTCTTCTGTATTCTACACAGGTATTTCATAGAATACTGAATCAAGTCCAAGGTCTCCATCCTTCTCATCAAGGTGCTCAATGGCCTGGTTCTAAAAGATTGACCAAAGCTTTGGGATGAAGACTGTGGCCAACATCTTTGTTCCTCTGGCACTATAGAACTTTCTCAGTAAGGGTAAAGCTCATCTGTGCAGGAGACAGAGCTTTATCTAGGGCCATGCCAAGACCTTGGGATGAATTCTCCCAAGAACTAAAGACCATCACAAACCTTAGCACCTTCCACTTTGAGTGCAAGGTGCATTTCTTTAACCTTGCTGTCTCTAACATAGCGATGTGTATATCTATTAAAAAAAATCCAAAACAAAACACTCCATTATACACACTTTTTTGCCCCAGAGACAGGAAGAGAGAACAAACATGACAATGTTACTTGCATTGCCTATGGCACTACTGGAAGGTGTTCAGTGCTACAGTGATGAGCATGATGTAAGAGCTTTTTTATAGAACAAAGTATAGCATCCCCAAAATGCAATATCCCCTATTATAGTAGAAATGAGTTGGTATTTGCTCTCAAATCATTCTCCTTACCAGACAGTGTGATTGCATTAATAGTCTGCCATTTACATGATCACATACTAGTTCCCCCCACCCACCCACCCACCCCCTGGATTCCTACCTTATTCAGTTCACAAACTTGTTGCAAGGCTTTTAGCGATGTGGTTCCCATAAAAGTCAGATTAAATTAAACAATTGAATTTGTTCACCTTTTGAAAATTGGGATGGGGGAGAATGAGCTGTTTTGTGAGAGCTACTGAGGACTACAAGGCACATACTACAGTTTTTAATTTCACCCTACCCCATTAGATCTGACAAATAGATAATTTAGGGTTTGTTCAATGCATAGCTATAGTACAGTAGGTAACAATGGCCACCTTACATCCTGCTTTCTGGTAGGAGTAATACTTGTACACAGGTCTGACCCCACAATGGATGACCGATACCAAGGGCCAAATTTTCTAACAGATTTCAAACTGGCCTCCTCCACTGGATACTGACAATGTTTTTCACACTGTCATTCATGCATCCAAATGATAGGTAAATTCTATGTTTATGGATTTGATTTTTTTTCCCCATTTTGATTTAAGTCAATGAGTTTGCAACTGACCACAGTGAGAATCAGATCAACACTTCTTAAACTTTACTGACATTAAAAAAAAAAAAACCCCACACAAGAAAATTACTCTCTTCCTTATCTTCTTCCCTTCCCCCCCCCCCCCCCCCCCCCAAAAAAAAAAAAAAAAGCTTGAGGCCTCCATGTATTTGCCTCAAATACAATCAGGGCCCTCACATGGTGTGGGGAAGGCAAGAGTACACTTTACCAGGACCCAGAGGCCCTAGGGGCCCCGGCCCAGGCTGCAACCCCCATTACCATGAGGAAAAAAATTTTCACAGCTCATGAGATTGTATGTATGGGATGAGGGATTGTGGTATGTGTGTGGGAGGGGGCCTGTGTTACAAGTTTGTACTGGGCCTGAAAAAATTATGCTTGGGCCCTGAATACAATATTGGGTTTCCTGAAAGTTTATATCTTTTCCATCTTGATACAGCTTATAAATGACCTCCACACTTAACTGAAATCTTCCATTTTATTTGCCCTTTTTATAGTTAATGTTTTCATAGGGGGTTTAGATGAAATGATGGGTGAAATATGAGGAGGTTCAGTTCAGACTAGGGCCTAACAAATTCTCTATCTGATTTGAATAAACATGTGGAATATGTAAACCTAGGCTAGAAATCCTGGCCCCAACCCATCCATCACCCACTGAAGTAAAGGAGTTGGATAAGAGCCCTTTTAAAAAAAAAAAAAAGCTCCCTCCTGAGGCTGGACTGTTGGGTGAAAGCAGCCCAGACAATGTTTCAGCTAATGAACAAAATTCTACCACAAACTCCCTCTGCATCTCACAGCTGTTCATGTGTTGGATTTTTTTAAGTTATCAAGTTTTTCAAATATGAGCTGGTTCAGTCTCAGCTGTATGCGTGTGTGTGGGGGGTGGGGTGCTAGGAATTTGTTTATTTTACCTGAGCCAATTCACCTAACTCTCTTTAAACGGCAGGGCCTGGCAGCAGCTGTCATGCTTGCCATTTATACAGTCAGCATTTACCAACTATACTCTGAGATAGGAAATAACTCTGCCTTAAGTAGGGGGAAACTGGAATACATCAGATAGCACCACATGGCAACTCTTGGCAAATGCAGGGGTTTTTTAATGCTATATTTCCTTACAGCATCACAGGAAAAATAACTCACTTGTTTTGGAACCCAAATCCTTCAGCTTTTACAAATTGGTTGTTGATCCCATGAATGTTGATTGCCTAGACACATTGAAAGAGAGGTTACAGGGAGAAACTGGTTTCTAGTATCAAAGCACCACTCTAGCTAATTGAAAACTCACCTGATATTCCCCTGCCTTAAACTGAGCAGGTTGCTGTTTCTAAGCAATCCTTCCCAGGTTGAAGAGATGCCCCAAATGTAAATAATTAAGCAGTAATCCCAGAACCAGGGATTTAAAGAAGAGAGAAAGCTTGGGAGACCAGTAGTGTGAATTATTTTTCTTTGGTTTGATCTCAAAAGACTTCTTAAAAATCTCTGCAAGTTTCCTTTTGAGACTTGCTATAGCACCAGTTCTCAGGAACTACACAACTCCCTTTCTGAGCACTGATATTGTCATTTGCCTCCCCCGTGCATCATCTAACAAAGGATTGAGTTCCCTCAGAACTGCTTGCTGAGGAAAGAATTTAAAAAAAAAAAAAAAAACCACATTGGCTTGCAGAATAAACACCACCTCAGCAGGCTCCAATTTAGGGACTCTCGGGTAGCACAATTTCCCTTTCTTTTGCCATGACCGTTTCTGCTAGCTGTATCCCAGCCAGCAATAAATAACTTTTCTTAGCACCCAAAATACACTAGGACCTTCACAGACCTAGAAAGACCAAGTCCCTGCCCTGAAAGAACTTGCCATCTAAATCTGAGGTGGGGGGGGGATGAGAAGCAGCCTGGAGAGGATGAGGAAGGACTGTTAAAGGGGGTTGAATTATGCCATGATTGCTCAGGTTAGGTGTATGCACAGCTTGGAGTGTCTCTTGAGTTTTTGTTGATATTTAAAAGAAGGTAAAGATGGAAAATGTGAAATATTACTGACTCACTAAGAGCATGTGGAAGAAATGAATCTCAGCTGGGTGCAGGGGGAGGGATGGAAGCTGTGGATTTCCAGATTCTCTGCCTGTCTCAGGAGCAGGTTAGAGCAGCTTGAGTCTAACCTATGCTAGCCAACTATGATCCCTAAGAGACCATCTGCCAGCTGGAAATTGCTAGAATGCACAGTGCTCTGGCCCCTCCCTCTCCCAAGCAATGCCTACTCTCTCCCTAAAGCCAGGACTGCATCTATTTGCAAACCAGGAAGTGGACGGGCACCAGCCCACTGCTAAAGGCCCCTCCCCCAGCCTAAGGGGAGGAGCTACTGAGCCTGGAATGCAACTGGTTACTTGGGACAACTAATGAAAAAACAGGAAGGGACGTGAGGGTCACAGGTTTAAACGAAGGGATCCAGAAGGGTTCACCGAGCAGAGAACCCCAGACAGCGCCCACTGCTCCCAGAAGGTGTCAAGGGAGCCAGTGGACGCTGCCCAGAGGAACTCTGCCCAGAGAGGGAGGGGTAGGAGCCAGCTGTCCGGCTGCTGGGGACTGTGGTTGCTGGGAGGTCAGTCTCTGCCTCCTGGCTTCTCTTTCTGGCTCTGCAGTTGACTGACTGTCTGTTACCTTAGGAAAATCTCTGTGCCTCAGGTTCCCCATTTGTAAAACAGAGAACACTCACCTCAGGTGAGGGCTGTGGGGCTAGAATAATTCATGACTGAAAAACACTTACCATCCTGGATGGAAGGTGCTCATTCTTGTACATGGCAGGTCAATTATAGCTTTTTCAGAATTAAGAAGTGTAACTTAAGTCGTGAACTGGGGGATTCTGGGATGAGTTTAGATGTTTCCCGACACTTCTGGAAGGGTCAGTTAGTGGAGGATATGAGCTGGCATCTGCAAGTGAAAACACTTTTTTTCACATTTTTCCAAGGCAACATTGGAGAAGCAGCACCCAGGTTTTGATTTTCATCATTAATAATAGTAGCTCCATCCATCTGAAAATCTTTAAAAACATGCACTAAAGGAAACAGAACTGCTAGGTTAAAGAGAGCTGTTAGCATTTTTACAACACTTTGTATGTTCAAAGCATTATACAGAGTATGTTTAACCAATTAATCCTCACAACATCACTGTGTGATAGGTAAGCATCAGAACTTCCAGTTTACAGTTCAGGAAATGGAAGCCCTGATCCTACAAGGCACTCTGTGTGGGTGGACTCTAGAGCCCAAATGAAGCCACTGCATCACCTATTCAGAATGGTGAAATGACCTGCTCAGAGCAGCACAGTGGGTGAGGTTTTGGCCCCACTCACATCAATGACTTCAATAGGGCCAGAATCAGTGGCAGAGCAAGGACTAAGAATTCAGACCCTCCAGATTCCCCACTCTTGGCTTGTTCCTCCTTACCATAGAGCCTTCCTAAAGCTATGCTAGGGTTCCTGACTCCAAAACAAAGTTCTACTCCCATATACAAAATAAGTTCCATTTGTTTTTTAAAAAAATGATTAAAACTTTAGTTTGCCCTCTGGTGGTAGAAGATGGTCAAGGCTCCAGTCTTCTTCATACATTTTTTTCCCTTTTCAATGAAAACACTCAGGGCTTGTCTTCACTTACCTCGGCAATTCAGCGGCAGTCGACCGGAATTACGCAAAAAACTTGCGTAACTCCCATCAACTTCTGTTCTGTGCGCCGTCTTCACTGCACTGATGGGAACTGCGTTCCCATTGATGCAGCGCTATGCCACTTGAGAAGGTGGTTTTAGTACATCGATTTCTGGATCGACTGAGCAGGTCTTCACTGACTGCTCAGTCGATCCAGATAAGTCGATCTGATGACAGCAAATTTGCCGCCGTCAGTGAAGACGTAGCCTCAGGCCTGGTCTACACTACAGACTTTTGTCAACCAAAGTCCGCTTTTTTCACTGAAACAGCAGTGGGGTATATACTGCAATCCCGCCCTGCCGACCAACTCTCCTGTGACAAAATAAAATCACCAACAAGAGGCGCAGAGCTTTTTGTGCCAAACTTGTAGTAACAGTGTCAGTGTAGACACCGTGCTTGGTTATGTTGTGATAAATGGCTTCTAGGAAGTGACCCACAATGCCCATACTGGCCATCAGTTTGACTGCAGAGCAGTGGAGTTCATCTGCCCCTCCCCCTTTAAAGTCCTGGGAATTTTTGAAATTCCACTTCCTGCTTGGTTGGCACGGAGAGCTCACATTGCATCTTCCCAGCTGACCATGACAGTTCCATGCATCAAACACTCTCCTGCCTGGAGCACACTGGAGCATCTGAATCTGATTGATCAGCATTTGGGGAGAGGAGGCTGTGCAGTCCTAGCTCTGCTCCAGACAAAGATATTCCAATACGTAGTCAAATTTCTTGTTTAATGGTGGAGAAGGGCTATGAATGGGACACGCTGCAGTGCCATGGGAAAATCAAGCTGCTGTGTCAGGGGTAGCTAAAGGCTAGGGAGTCAAACTGTTGCTTAGGTACAGACACAAAGACCTGCCACTTCTATAAGGAGCTGGAAGCTATCCTCAGCAGTGACCCTCCACCGCCAAGAGACCTGTGGATACCTCCGTGTGTCTGGAGGCAGTGGACACTGCATTCAACCCCGACAAAGAAGTCATGGATGAGGTCAAGTTGGAGGACTATGTGGAGCAGGGGACAGGGTCATTTGGTGACATGGGGAGCCAGGATCTCTTCTCGACCCCAGTGGTTTCAAGCCAGTCCCAGCCCTCCAGATCTCAGGGTGCAGGATACAGGAGAAGGGAGCTTGGGTAAGTGGTTTGTGTGGGATATTTTTTGAGCTGATGCTGCTCAGTTACATGAGGTACAGCTGTCCTTTGCTTTGTTGCATTATACAGCTGGTTGAAGGGATAGATAGATAGATAAAAATGTACAAGAGTTGCTGTGTTTGCATGTGTCCCCCATTCCCCTGTTCAGCTAGGCAGTGCGACAGAAAAGTATATTAATGCACACCGAGATTTCACAGGAATCCTCCAGAGATCTCTAGAAAACTTTCCTGCAGTTACCCACCAATCCTCTGCCAGAGATTCTTCAGCAGAGCTGCTTGGTTTCTTCCCACATTGGAGGAAGCTTTCCCAACTCTATCGGCAATCACTTTTTGCAGGGACCAAAGCAGCACACAGGCAAGCAGCATAGGGACCCGATTTGAAGCTGCTCACATGGAGGAGATGCAGCCTAACATCCCTGCTTATCTCGGGAGTGAGATCAGCTTCTGTGGTCCCTGCCTGTGGAAAATGATGGCACAATTTGAATTTTGTCCCTATCTACCTGTATGAATACCCCAAAAACCACCCAGAACCTTTTTCCCCAACTTGAGTGCCCCCTCCTCCTGGGCACAACTCACCATGCTCTGGTTGATAAGCTGTGCCCTTGTCAGGGGGCAGTGAGAGAGGTGCATTTTACAGTAATGAATCAATGCTGTTAGTGCACTAACAATCATGCTTCTGTTCATTGTTTAGTGTGCATCTACAGATGTGCCCTTGAGGGGAAACCTCTCCACACCTGCTGAGTGCCTGCAGCTGATAAGAAAATGACCATGGAGGAGCAAAGAAGAGATGTTCCAAGAACTCTCCAGTCCTCAGGCAGGAAAAAGGAGAGAGGGCATGGAGACATAGTGTATCTGAAAATCAGAAAATTGACAGGTGAGGAGGAAAAAATCAGGTCCTAAGGACATGATAAAAGCCATGGAGCAAACAGAGGTGCTAAAGTCACTCATAATGCTGCAGACTGGATTTCATGCATGCTCACCCCCCTCCCTTGCAGCCAGTACAGAACTGCTTTCCAGGCCCTCCCCAAACTCCACCCACACATTCCTACCAAACTCCTGGCCCATCTCAGTACCCTGTTCACACCACCTCTTCAGACTGCTTCCAGAATGATAGCTGGACTTACAACCAGGTATCAGAGCTCTCACTACCCCTTACTGCTTTCTGCCTTGCAGCCCAGCTTTTCATGTGTTGTGAATAAATGTTTGTTAAAGACCTACTCTGTAAAGGATAGACAATCTTTTTGTCTCTTGCACATGGTGATTGCAGCTCACATTGATACACAATGCAAGTTGACTAGCAGTCATAGCATGGCACAGCACTTTAACAAAGACACTGCATTGTTGCTCATTGTCAATATGGCTCCTCAAGGCCTCCCTGATTTGAATAGCTCCCCATTGTCAGCCTACTAGAGGGGCACAACTGCTTGTTCATAGGCAGCTGCAAGGCAACCCCCGCCCCCTCTCTGCGCTCCAACCAGAGGGGAACTTTTCACCCCTGCACACTTGCAATAACACAGTGGTGGACTTCCCAGCTCCAAACTGATTAGCAACTGACCGGTAGCAGTCTGGAGTTGCCAGCTTCCACAGGGTGATCACCCCGCACTTCTCCATCAAGAGGGCAACTCTCATTCTGGTGTCCTTCTGCCCCAGAGTAGGGGTGAGCTCCACACAGAGTTCTAGGAAGGTG
Organism: Emydura macquarii macquarii; assembly: GCF_026122565.2. Classification (NCBI taxonomy): domain Eukaryota; kingdom Metazoa; phylum Chordata; order Testudines; family Chelidae; genus Emydura; species Emydura macquarii. Next base: position 4,352,358 of record NW_027133000.1, on the reverse strand, counting down.
GCTTTGCACATTGGAAAGTGCTGCAGCCACTGCTTGTCATCCCAGACCTGCATAATATGATCCCACTACTCAGTGCTTGTCTCTCTCACTCACAAGCAGCGGTGCACTGTGTGCAGATGCTCCATGAATGCAAACAGTAATCCAGCATTGTTTGTTTGCAAGGCACACAGCAGGTCAGGCGCCTCAGATTCCTGTTCTGATTGGTAGCTTATGATATGCTGCATGAGCAGCTGTGCTGTGTTCAGAACATTGACAACAGTGAAGAGCAGTACAGGATCCAGCCTTTCACATAGAGATGGCAGGCGCACAGTAAACTGGGGCCACTGAAAATGCCATGAAACAGTTGGAAACCCATGGAATGTTGGGATGGCAATCACTGCATCATGGGATGTCGAGCCTGCTCCCATGATGCTCTGCAATCTGCTCCACCGTCCCACAACTCTAAATGGCACAAGGTGACAAGTTGCACAGTGGAATAGCTGCCTACAGTGCTGTTATAATTGTTGATGCTAGAGCACCAACTGGAGGCGCTTCGGTGACACAATGAGTGCTATGTGCACAGGCACAAGCTTTGTAATTGCATCACTGTAACTTTCTAGTGTAGACAAGGCCTGATTGGCAATACAGCCATTCTCCCTTCCAAATTCAGAATAACTGCCAATCAGCACTCACTGTGAGAATGGCACATGCACACATCATTAGTTAATGCTGTGTTCCTATATTTAAAAGTCTGCTGTACAAACTTTGTGCTTTAGCTTCCAGCTAGTTATAAATGCATTATGGGTTAAACCTTGCCATAAAACTTCACAATGTGGAAGTGATGTTTTTTCTTTTAAATTCAAGTTTTAAAAAAGGGATAACAATTCACCTATTTTAATGCCACAACTTCCGGACAAAATTGTTTGACAAAATGTAGAAAATCTTTCCCCTTTAAAATAAAAAAAAGTTCCCTTCAACACTAAAGAAATACATAAAGATTTTTTTTCCCCAAAGAAATTACCTCTGACAACTTGGCTTTGTTTTGTGCTTTAAAGCACCAGAAACAATACGCTTTGAAAATGGGCCATTTCACATGAAAGAGGGGGATTTTTCAAAAATACTTCATGTTGGCTTTTTTATCATAGACGTTGACCGTATTTATTTCTTGCCCCATAAATCTAAGTAGGACCAACTGGATCAATACATATATTTATAAATATGCATTAATCATAAATTCATGTTGGACAGACTCTTATAATGAATTCTAAGAATAGTTTAAAATAAACATTTTAAAAAATAACTACTTAAATACTGGAGGTAAAACTCCCAGTAACTTGCGTGGGGCCGGGATTTCAACCTGTGTATTACTTTATCTATCAGTTAAATGTGTTTTATGAGGGAGAGAGGAGCCAAAAAAGAATAATTTGTCTAAAGCCTCTGTACTTTGAAGGTTTGTAAAATATGAAGCCGATATTTTAGTCACACCTGGATTTCTGCTATTTTAGCTACATCTACTTTAGTGATCTCAGATGGTAGAAGGAATTTTTTTTTTAAATTGAAAATTTAAATTGACTGTAACCCAACCAAAAGGAATAGCTATCAAAGTGCATTCAGATACCCTCTTTCAGAAGCAATTCAAGATAAGCCAAATCCAAACCTCATATTCAAACTCCTTCAAGGTTTCAGATATGAAAGTGTCCCACCCCGCCCTGGTTTTTGTTCCTGAGCGGATTCAAAACAGAAAGGGTATGTTTTCTTGTGTCAGTTGAGATCCAGCTGAAAAATCATAAGAGCATCTAATTTGGGGAGAATCACACTTAGGGGCCAATGCTCACAAGATTTCTCTGTCATTGAAGCAGGAACTGAACTCAAGTCCCCAGTTTAGCTACACATCCAATTGCTTAATCATAGCCTAAATCTGAGCCAGAAGGAAACTTCTACACCTTGGTCCATCTGTGGAAGTCATGACATTTACATATTTGCAACTGATTTGTCAGATGCCTTAAGACAGAAGCTCACATAGCAGTGAAACATTGACCCCTCTCACATTTTTTCCTCATCGTAAGTTAATTGTTTATATCACCTGGTTCAGCCGTTCCCAGTAGTCACTTTGTGGCACACCAGAATCCATCAGGATTGAGTTTGGTGTGAAATGGGAAGAAGAGATCTCATTTTATGTTTCTGGTGGGTGGATATTATTGTGATTTTTATCACAGGTCTGAATATATATTCTATGCATTTGGTGGATTTTACTCCTTGTTTTGTATATTTGTAAAAGAGTTGCTCAAAAGTCACAATAAACAAGCTTTTTTTTTCCTTTTTTCTACACACTCTGTTCTTTCTTCTCCTAAAAATCAGCTTGGAGGCCCTGATCCTGTTTAGACCTAGTCCTCTGCTTATCTTTATGCACTGTGAATACTTGCTTTGAAGTTAATGGGACTATTCATAGTGTGTAAAGTTAAGCATGTACATAAATCTTTGCAAGACTGTCTTCTACGTCATTTCTTCTGTTCTACCAGTTGGTTTGTCTATTGCACTACTCTGAATGTACAATATGGCAAGGCTTGAGGGCACCACAACTCAGCATGGCCAGTCCTTGGGGGCATGCGAGATTTGCAGTAAGGTGCTCAGATACAAGAGTAGATGCGGGCAGTATAAAGAACCCATATAAAATAGATTAGAATGGAATTGTGATCTTTTTCTATCAGCTGCACTTTAGTATTTAACTAATGCATCATAAGCAGTATAAAGATAAGCTACCTTTGGTAGCTTATTGAACCATGCACAATTCAGGGAGGATGGAGGTAGGCTGTTCTAAGTTGTGGCAGGTGACAGAACTAGGATCAACGGTCTCAAGTTGCAGTGGGAGAGGTCTAGGTTGGATATTAGGAAAAACCTTTTTCACTAGGAGGGTGGTGAAGCACTGGAATGGGATAGCTAGGGACGTGGTGGAATCTCCAGCCTTAGAGGCCTTTAAGGCCCAGCTTGATTAAAGCTCTGGCTGGGATGATTTAGTTGGGTTGGTCCTGCTTTGAGGACTAGATGACCTCCTGAGGTCCCTTCTAACTCTCATACTCTGATTCTATGAATTCTTAACAGGGCCTCACATATAAAAAGGTGAAAGTGCCCAACAACCTTTTTCCTCAGTCCCAGCACTATCTTCCTTGTCCCACAGGTTTATTCAGAAGATGGCTTATGCTTCACCACTTACTGAGGTACAGTCCCACCAGTTCAGGAGATTCATTACAAGACAGCATTAGACTAGAGAAACAGATAAACTAGCAGGGGATAGGGGAAGCTGCATTTTTTTGCTGCTCGTAATCTGGTCTATCCAACTAAGGCTGACAGGAGCCTTGCTTAGTGTAGTATACAAACCCTATTAATTACCAGTGTATATACAGTGCAACACCTAACTAACTTGTGTTTCCCATTTATACCATTCTTTTTTACAGATGCCATTACTCTTTTTGTAATGCAGAGAGGATGGGTCAAACTCAAAGCTGGTGTAAGCAGGTCTAACTCCACTGAAGTCAACAGAGTTTCACCCACTTACACCACCTCTGAATTTGGCCTGGAGTTTGGATCAATGTGAGAGAGCTTTTCCTGCTCCTGCCTGCACTCTATATGAGCTCTGGATAAACCTTAGCCATCCGTGATTAACCCCTCGGTCACCTTTCAAGGGCACCATGTTCATTATTTAGTAAAACATAAAATATTTTGATCCATTAAATCCTCATTATCCATAATTTATTCCCCAGGGCGCAGGAGCTGTTGAGTCAGCTAGCCTAGATTTAATTATCAATTTTTACAGTAAGAAGACTGTTTATTGATATCATTATGAGACAGACACTAAAATGAAGCAGATGCTAATCTGAGGTTAAGCTCCAGGAGGCGCCAAGCAGTCTGACCAAAGAGACTAATGATGTTCATCAGATAATAAAAAAGGAAAGTCCCCCTCTACCCCTCCCGCCCCCCGACTGTCTGTACAGAAAGCATCTCTCTCCTAGTACCATTTAAAATCACTAGACAAAAGGAATCCCATTACCTGTTAAGGCAAATATTTCAAAATTGTACTCAGTTTTATTAGACTAACATTCTATTTCCTTTATTATAACAATTTTTTTCAACAAGCACTGGTGGATGCTAGTAGAGAAAGACAATGCACTTTATAAGTTTAAAATCAAAGGGATCTTGGACCTTGGTTTCAATGAATTCACAGTCAGACCGTCAGTGAATCCAGGACATTCCAAATCTCTCTCATCTATCCAAACACAACAATATAAATAAAGGGACATGTAGAAACAAACCTGAAATTTCATCAACCTCCTGGTTTCTGTAGTGAGCTGTCACTTTCTAGTGTTGATAGCAATTAAGTGACACTATATGATCCCTCTGGAAAAATATGCTGTCAGGCTGTGTCCACTGATATATAGTAACATGACTGTTAAGGAATGACAAAGTGGAAAAGGTTTCAGACTTGCCAAATAAGCCAATGCAAATGATCATTTGGATTTGTAATTTTCCACCTAATATTTTAAACTTGATTCTGTATTTTTCTCTGAAGTATTTTTGTACATATTTTGCTAGAGGTTGAGTGGGAAAACTGCATGCTACTGTAATATACAATTATCAAGTTTATATTTTACAGTAACACAGATCTGAATTGGGGCTCCTTTTATG